>NC_064614.1:307064847-307689847 GCF_023898315.1 Schistocerca nitens
TTGTGTTGATTGGAATTTTGAGGTTTTGGGGGGAGTGGAGCTGGAAGTGGGAGATTGAGTAGATGGGAGAGACTGGGTCTGTGTGCAATGAGAGGAGGTTGAGGTTTGCTGGAAAGGTTGTGAAGGGTGAGTGAGTTGCCTTTCCGGAGGTGGGAAACCAGGAGATTGGATAGTTTTTTGAGGTGGAGGGTGGCATGCTGTTCTAATTTGCGATTGGCCTGTAGGAGGATCCTCTGGACAGCCGGTGTGGATGTGGGAGAGGAAAGATTGAGGACTTTTATTAAGGTAGGAGTTGATGGGTGTGTTCATTGGCTGAGTTGATGTGTAGGTGAAGGATTAGGTGGGTGAGGGCAATGGATTGTTCAGTTTGGAACTGGTATAGGGACTGATGGAAAGAAGGATTACAGCCAGAGATGGGAACTTTAAGTGTGAGGCCTTTGGGGTTAATGCCAAATGTCAGACAAGCATGAGAAAATAAAATATGGGAGTGTAATCTGGCTACGGCAAAGGCATGTTTGCGGACACCAACAACCTGAAAACAGTTTTTGCATCCCGCAACTACCCTCCCGACCTGGTACAGAAGCAAATAACCAGAGCCACTTCCTTATCTCCTCAAACCCAGAACCTTCCACAGAAGAACTGCAAAAGTGCCCCACTTGTGACAGGATACTTTCCGGGACTGGATCAGACTCTGAATGTGGCTCTCCAGCAGGGATACGACTTCCTCAAATCCTGCCCTAAAATGAGATCCATCCTTCATGAAATCCTCCCCACTCCACCAAGAGTGTCTTTCCGCCGTCCACCTTACCTTCGTAACCTCTTAGTTCATCCCTATGAAATCCCCAAACCACCTTCCCTACCCTCTGGCTCCTACCCTTGTAACCGCCCCCGGTGTAAAACCTGTCCCATGCACCCTCCCACCACCACCTACTCCAGTCCTGTAACCCGGAAGGTGTACACGATCAAAGGCAGAGCCACGTGTGAAAGCACCCACGTGATTTACCAACTGACCTGCCTACACTGTGAAGCTTTCTATGTGGGAATGACCAGCAACAAACTGTCCATTTGCATGAATGGACACAGGCAGACAGTGTTTGTTGGTAATGAGGATCACCCTGTGGCTAAACATGCCTTGGTGCACGGCCAGCAATCTTGGCACGGTGTTACACCGTCCGGGTTACCTGGATACTTCCCACTAACACCAACCTGTCAGAACTCCAGAGATGGGAACTTGCCCTTCAGTATATCCTCTCTTCTCGTTATCCGCCAGGCCTCAATCTCCGCTAATTCCTAATTTCAAGTTGCCGCCACTCATACCTCACCTGTCTTTCAACAACTTCTTTGCCTCTACACGTCCACCTCGACTGACATCTCTGCCCAAACTCTTTGTCTTTAAATATGTCTGCTTGTGTCTGTATATGTGGATGGATATGTGTGTGTGTGCGAGTGTATACCTGTCCTTTTTTCCCCCTAAGGTAAGTCTTTCCGCTCCCGGGATTGGAATGACTCCTTACCCTCTCCCTTAAAACCCACATCCTTTCATCTTTCCCTCTCCTTCCCTCTTTCCTGATGAGGCAACCGTTGGTTGCGAAAGCTAGAATTTTGTGTGTATGTTTGTGTGTCTATCGACCTGCCAGCGCTTTCGTTCGGTAAGTCACCTCATTTTTGTTTATATATATATATATATATATATATATATATATATATATATATATATATATATATATATATATATATATATATATATATATATATATGACTTACCGAACGAAAGCGCTGGCAGGTCGATAGACACACAAACAATCACAAACACACACACACAAAATTCAAGCTTTTGCAACAAACTGTTGCCTCATCAGGAAAGAGGGGAAGGAGAGGGAAAGACGAAAGGATGTGGGTTTTAAGGGAGAGGGTAAGGAGTCATTCCAATCCCGGGAGTGGAAAGACTTACCTTAGGGGGAAAAAAGGACAGGTATACACTCGCACACACACACATATCCATCCACACATATACAGACACAAGCAGACATATTTGGTAAGTCACATCATCTTTGTTTTTAGATATATTTTTCCCACATGGAATGTTTCCCTATGTGTGTGTGTGTGTGTGTGTGTGTGTGATGTATGGTGTTAATTCGATTGTGTTTAATTGGTCTTTAAATATGTCTGCTTGTGTCTGTATATGTGTGGATGGATATGTGTGTGTGTGCGCGAGTGTATACCTGTCTTTTTTCCCCCCCTAAGGTAAGTCTTTCCGCTCCCGGGATTGGAATGACTCCTTATCCTCTCCCTTAAAACCCACATCCTTTCGTCTTTCCCTCTCCTTCCCCTCTTTCCTGATGAGGCAACAGTTTGTTGCGAAAGCTTGAATTTTGTGTGTGTGTTTGTGTTTGTTTGTGTGTCTATCGATCTGCCAGCACTTTCGTTCGGTAAGTCACATCATCTTTGTTTTTAGATATATTTTTCCCACGTGGAATGTTTCCCTCTATTATATGTGTGTGTGTGTGTGTGTGTGTGTGTGTGTGTGTAGAATGTATGCTGTTAATTTGATTGTGTTTAATTCAGTTTTGAAGTTGTTATCACTAATGTGGATGGATATTAGGCAATATATCATGGAATGAAAGGCACCATGTTTGTGGGTCACTTGGAGTTGAGAATTAGCAGGTATTACAATGTCAGTGGCGATAGGCTTAGTGTAAATTTTGAAAGTGTGAATATGATCACTGATATCTATGGTCAGGTCTAAATAATTTATGGAATTACCCGGAACTCCACTGTGAATTTGATACTCAGCTTAGCTTTGAATTTAATTGGTTGTGTAATGTTTGAAGTTGTCTGGTATTACCCTCCATAAGCATAACACATCAATACACCTAAACCAGTATCCAACCTTGGAAGGGACTAGATTATTTTCCACGAAATATTTTTCAAAATTGTCCACAGAGAAAATTCTGTTAGGACTGTCTGGACTGAGGAGAACTCTCACAACTATACCATCTAACAGTCTGTATATCCTGCCATTGAACAGAAATAATTTTGTGTAGGCAAATATATGTTACTCATCTTATGACATCTGTGACAACTAGGTAAATTCCTGATTTATCAACTATGCCTATGTGAATGTCTAGGCACTCCTGGCAATACTGCTGAAATCAAAAGAAACTAGCTTGGCACTAGGAAGGGATTTGGCTATCTTTTAACTTGATCACTAAGCCAATCGAATTAAGAACACCAAGAGTATGTTTGAACATAGATTTGATTTTGATCAGATTATTCAACTCTCTGGCTAATTTGTAACATGGAGCTAAGAATGAAGACACTACAGGACAGATTAAGATATTGCCCTTATGGAGTTTAGAAAGGCCATACAGTCTGGGAGCTATCGGGTTGATGTCAGTGAGAAAGTATGTATCAGTGTCAGATATTACACTTTTGCAATGTATAATAATATGTTTTACTTTACCACTGTAAGATTGTGTGGGGTCTTTCTGGAAGTTGCTAAAGTTTAAGAAATGTTCCACTTCGTTTTCATAGTCACTTTTGTTCATTATGGTAAGAGTATTCCTTTTGTCCGATCTTACCGTTGTAACATTATCATCACCCATTTTCATCTTGAAACTGTTTAAAACATTTCTCTCTTTATGTGACTGGGTACTAGAAGTAAGGTTGGCTTTTTCCAGTTCATGGGTTATGAGAAGTTTAGTTGAATTATCATCATCTAATGCACTTTATAGATACAGAGCTCAGATAGAAACCCAGTTCTAAGCAAAGAAGGGAAAGCAGAAAGGTGGAAGGAGTATATAGAGGGTCTATACAAGGGCGATTTACTTCAGGACAATATTATGGAAATGGAAGAGGATGTAGATGAAGATGAAATGGGAGATACGACACTGCGTGAAGAGTTTGACAGAGCACTGAAAGACCTGAGTCGAAACAAGGCCCCGGGAGTAGACAACATTCCATTAGAACTACTGATGGCCTTGGGAGAGCCAGTCATGACAAAACTCAACCATCTGGTGAGCAAGATGTATGAGACAGGCGAATTACCCTCAGACTTCAAGAAGAATATAATAATTCCAATCCCAAAGAAAGCAGGTGTTGACAGATGTGAAAATTACCGAACTATCAGTTTAATAAGTCACAGCTGCAAAATACTAACGCGAATTCTTTACAGACGAATGGAAAAACTGCTAGAAGCAGACCTTGGGGAAGATCAGTTTGGATTCCGTAGAAATGTTGGAACACGTGAGGCAATACTAACCTTACGACTTATCTTAGAAGAAAGATTAAGAAAAGGCAAACCTACGTTTCTAGCATTTGTAGACTTAGAGAAAGCTTTTGACAATGTTGACTGGAATACTCTCTTTCAAATTCTGAAGGTGGCAGGGGTAAAATACAGGGAGCGAAAGGCTATTTACAATTTGTACAGAAACCAGATGGCAGTTGTAAGAGTCAAGGGGCATGAAAGGGAAGCAGTGGTTGGGAAAGGAGTGAGACAGGGTTGTAGCCTCTCCCCGATGTTATTCAATCTGTATATTGAGCAAGCAGTAAAGGAAACAAAAGAAAAATTTGGAGTAGGCATTAAAATTCATGGAGAAGAAGTAAAAACTTTGAGGTTCGCCAGTGACATTGTAATTCTGTCAGAGACAGCACAGGACTTGGAAGAGCAGTTGAACGGAATGGACAGTGTCTTGAAAGGAGGATATAAGATGAACATCAACAAAAGCAAAACGAGGATAATGGAATGTAGTCGAATTAAGTCAAGTGATGCTGAGGGAATTGGATTAGGAAATGAGACACTTAAAGTAGTAAAGGAGTTTTGCTATTTGGGGAGCAAAATAACTGATGATAGTCGAAGTAGAGAGGATATAGAATGTAGACTGGCAATGGCAAGGAAAGCGTTTCTGAAGAAGAGAAATTTGTTAACATCCGAGTATAGATTTAAGTGCCAGGAAGTCATTTCTGAAAGTATTTGTATGGAGTGTAGCCATGTATGGAAGTGAAACATGGATGATAAATAGTTTGGACAAGAAGAGAATAGAATCTTTCGAAATGTGGTGCTACAGAAGAATGCTGAAGATTAGATGGGTAGATCACATAACTAATGAGGAAGTATTGAATAGGATTGGGGAGAAGAGAAGTTTGTGGCACAACTTGACCAGAAGAAGGGATCGGTTGGTAGGACATGTTCTGATGCATCAAGGGATCACCAATTTAGTATTGGAGGGCAGCGTGGAGGGTAAAAATCGTAGAGGGAGACCAAGAGATGAATACACTAAGCAAATTCAGAAGGATGTAGGTTGCAGTAGGTACTGGGAGATGAAGAAACTTGCACAGGATAGAGTAGCATGGAGAGCTGCATCAAACCAGTCTCAGGACTGAAGACCACAACAACAACAACAACAGATCTATCTTTACCAATTCCAGTTGGTTGTTGGAAACTTTTTGTGGTGACATGTAACTGAAGCCTCTTACCTCTACATTGAGTTCTTGTTTGGTTGTTCCTAAGTGTCACAGTGGAATAAAACTGTTTTGTACCATGGACATTATATTTATTGAGGGAGAAACTGCATACACCATCAGAGCGGTAACACTATAACAACACTTTGACTGTCTTTTTAAATTATGTCAAAGATAATCCAGTCGCATCATAAAAATGGAATGACTGGAATAAATAAAGGAGCTCTTCTCCACCTGTTTATCTCTTAACACGCCACCCCTCGAAATGATATCTAAAAGTAACCAAGTATATCATTTCAAACATAGCCTTTTCTTACAATGACACTTAGAAATATTCTGATTCAATGGTTTGTTTGCTCAGTTTTTATCTGTTGAAATGTACTGAATGTCAATTGTTTCATCCATTACTTTCTCCCTGATGAAATGATGTTTTGTGGTAGTATGTTTTGTTCCTGATTTATCTATGTGATTCTTGGGGCATGTGACTGCTGCTTGATTAAAATACCACACTGATGTTTATTCTCCAATCAGTTTTTTCAGGTTAAGGCCCTCCAGTAATTCTCTCATCCACACCATCTCTCTTGTGCAGATTGCCACCGACATGTATTCTGCTTCCATTGTGCTCGTCGCAACAGCAGTTTATCATATTCTTCCAGTACACTACAGATCCTGCCAGTAATGTTACATATCTTATAATACTTTTGTGATCATCTATGTAACTAGCCCAATCTGCATCAGCGAATGCCTCATATATCTGACCAGCGAGATAATATGTGTTGTCTTAGTACCATTTTTGCTGCACTTCAGTGGTTCACACTACATTTTCAACAACATTGTGACAACTTTGCCACTGAGAAAGCTCGTATGGTACAGTCTTCTGTGAAAGGTAAAGGAGTCCACCAACAAGCTCACAATACGGAAGATGTTTAACCTCCCCAACACATTTCTCACCAAGGATATTCAGTTTCATTTCTGTTAGGGCCTTGGCACCCTTAGAATTTTGGAGTCTAAATCTATCAAGTAGTTGATAGAAAAAGAATAATTATTTCATCTTCACTGTTCTCAAATTTCACTCCTAACGTGTTACACCGTGCCCTTGTGATTAATTTCAAAGCAACTTTCTAAAAGTTTCTTTTAGAAAGTTGCTTTGAAATTAATCACAAGGGCACGGTGTAACACATGTTAGGAGCGAAATTTGAGAACAGTGAAGATGAAATAATTATTCTTTTTCTATCAACTACTTTTGCCTCATCTTTTCATTTCGTGCAAATGTAGGCAGTTAGAAAAATTAACATCTCTTGGCAATAATATTTAAACAAGATTAGAATCAACTTTATTAAAATACAATGAGTCAGATGCAGAAGAAAAGAATTACAATCTATTTGTTATTACATATAGAATTCAGATTTCACAAAAGTTTTAACGAGAACGCATTGTACAAAGCACATCTTGTAAAAGACTTATGAAAAAGCATAGTATCATACAGCAATCATCACTCTAGGATTCTCTGGATACCATCATTTGTAACTGGCTACGAGTTTCATAGTCCCAAGCACATACCAGATACCACTATCTCCAAACTATACAGAAATACTAAATATTAATAGCTAGTGTGATACACATGACATCTGTTATCACTGTTATGTATCTGGCAACAAGAAAAGAAACCCATGACATCTGTATTGGGAAGGGCATCATAAAGCCATTATATTCTGTCCTGAACTGGCCCACAATTGTTGTAACTAGTTCTTGATATCCTGGATACTGGCACCATGATGAAGTTGACATCTGAGATTTTCTCACACATGTTCTAATGGGGACGGATCTGGGGATCTCATTGATCAAGAGTACCTCAACATTATGCAGAAAGCTAATAAAGGTATGTGCCATCTGCAGATGAGCACAGTCCTGTTAAAAGTGGCACCACAATATTGTCAAATGAGAGACAACACATTAAGATGTTGATGTGTGTGTAATGTACCATTGTGCCAACTGCATGACCTCAGTCACTACTAACTGTGACCTGAAGTCAATGCCTCCCACACTATGACACCAGGAGTAACACTGCTGTGCCTCTACAAAACATTGGAATAATGTGATCTCTCCCAGGGTCACCACCAAACTCACCAACGATGATCATCTGGGGCAGTGCAGATCTGTGACTCATCACTGAACACAATCTGATGCCATTCATCAACAGTACATGCCTACGATCAAAGTGTCACTTCAAATGCAGCCATTTGTGTTGTGGTGTTAACGGCAGCCTACAGATGACACAGTAGTCCAGATGTTGCTCCTGCTGCTACTCTTCAAGCAGTGGTGCAGGATGACACAAAATGTTGCTGGGAGTCCATTAATTGTTCTTGGATGTCAGATGAAGATGTGAAGGGGTTACAACGTGCCTGGTGCACAGGCAGACTTGGTCAACCAGAACCTTCTTGATGAGCACACCTGCCCTCATGTTTCCATGCAGTCCAACATTGGGTCACCGTTACATTCAAATGCCTCATGAATTTGGATATTGTACAGCCATCCAAAAGGAAATCCACCATGACACCTCTTTCAAATAATGTTAGGTGCTGATAATGCTGCCTTGCACAGGTATGTGGCTTGTCTGTATACAGTACTTCACAGTGATGATTCAGCATCTGATGCTGTTCATGCCCCTAATGCACCCTACCAGGTCTAAGTAACAACACTAAGCATGAATAACAGTAATGCACTCTGGAGGTCATTCTACCTGTCACAGAGAATTGCA
Organism: Schistocerca nitens; assembly: GCF_023898315.1. Taxonomy (NCBI): domain Eukaryota; kingdom Metazoa; phylum Arthropoda; class Insecta; order Orthoptera; family Acrididae; genus Schistocerca; species Schistocerca nitens. Next base: position 307,073,066 of record NC_064614.1, read on the forward strand.
GTTCTAAATCATTTCCACATTGATGGTGTGTACATGTACAAAGTTAGATAATAATGGAAATTCCTGGACGGAGCAATACATAAAACAAGGGAAAGGCAGCCACTCACCTACAATGTGTGGAGCACAGCAACATACAATAGGAAACAGTATTCACACTACCTTTCAAGCACTAGCTCTTTTTCCAGCATTAGTACAGATATTCACACACACACACACACACACACACACACACACACACACACACACACACAACCTCATAGATGCCAAAATGCACACTACTGTAGCAATGGCAGTTAGTCTTGTCATGGGCACAGGCGTGTGCATTTGAGTGTCTGTATGGTTTTGTATGTGAATGTGAGTACTATTTCTGGGCAAAGAGTTGGTGCTTGAAAGCTTGTCTCAGTCCTGCTTTCTGCTGTGTGTTACTGTGCTCCATGCATGGATTTGTGATAAGCGAGTATTTGCCTTTCCCTTATTTTACATGAAATATGGCCATGTCTTCTGGGCACCTCATATTTTTTGTAAAGCAGCATATTAACAATGTGACATCACACAAATGTAAAAAGTTAAATGTGTTGGAGAGTCTGTTCCCACCTACAGGATACAAAAGCATTGTTATTGTTATAACCTTTAATCACTAAGAATTTGCGTGGATATGCAAAAGTAGAAACACTAGCGGGTTACATACTACTAACTCCGTATCCGTCATTCGACTGCCGTGCCGTGACATGCGGCCGGCGCCGTTCATAGCCAGGTGGCGCTCCCGCGCTCAGCCGAGCTGTGGAGCGCCTCTATCGCCGTGTTCGCGTACTGACGTAGCGGCACTTTTAAATGTCGTGGCACTGTCACAACACTTTTCCCCCCTTGAAAAAAAAAAAAAAAAAAAACACTCACTTCCTTGGAGACATGGACAGTGCGGAGACATCCATGGCCTCTTGGGAGGCCCCGAGAAGATCCCGCGGAGAAACACGAGAGTATGGTCGAAAATGTCCAGGACGGAAGCTTGCGCGTGGAACGTGCCTCCTGGACGAGATGATGGGTGAAAACTCCGGAGCAGCATCCATAGGTGTCGTGGACCTGGGGGTGTGCTCCAGCGAGATGGGTCCCGGAGAAGGCAGCGTCGCGACTGGGGCCGGTTCCGGCGTACTCGGAAGCGGTAGCGACGTCGGCTGCAGCAACACGCCCGGAAGATCGGCAGCAGCGACAGGACTGGCTTCTCGGGCTGGTGGAGACGAAAGAAGGGGTGGTGGCACCGGCGTGGCCACCACTCGTGGGCGCATCTGGTCGTAATGGCGAACAACCACGCCGTCGTCCGTACGTATTTCACAAAGCCGGCGGCCGCGAAGAGCCTGGACCACCCCAGGAATCCATTTAGGGCGAGATCCATACCCCCGTGCCCACACGTCGGCGCCCACCGGGTATTTTCCCGCACTAGGGGACACAGTACAAGGCCTGACAGGGTGAAGCACGTGCAGTAGAGTGCGCGGTTGGCGGCCATGCAAGAGTTCAGCAGGGCTGCGATCACCCAGAGGCGTGAAGCGATAAGAACTCAGAAATTGCAACAGAGCGTCATCTGTGGAAAAATCACTCAGGAATTTTTTCATTTGGCTTTTGAAAGTGCGGACAAGGCGCTCGACGTCCCCATTTGATTGTGGATGGAAGGGCGGTGCTGTAACATGATGAATCCCTTGTCCAGTACAACAATCACGGAAGGCCAGCGAAGAGAACTGAGGGCCATTGTCCGTGACAATCGTGGATGGAAGACCTTCTAGCGCAAAGATTTTGGACAAAGCCAGCGTCGTCGCCGCAGTGGTGGGCGACGGACATCGAACAACAAACGGAAACTTCGAGAAGGCGTCAATCTACAGTAGCCAATAAGTGCCGAGGAAGGGGCTGGCAAAGTCAACGTGCACCCGTTCCCACGGCTGCGCCGGATCAGGCCACAGAGAGGGCATAGTACGAGGCGCAGCCAGTTGTTGAACACACTGATCACACGCAGCAACCATGTGGGCGATGTCCGAATCAATACCGGGCCAATAAACGTGCCTGCGGGCCAGGGACTTAGTCCGAGAAATCCCCCAATGGCCTTCATGCAATAGTTTGAGAACAGCTTTGCGAAGAGAGGCTGGCACCACGACCCGTGGAGATGCGCCATCCGTGGCCAGAAGAACAACACCCTCACGAACAGACAGACGAAGGCGCAGGGCATGGTAGTTGCGAAGGGGATCCGATGCCCGGCCCTTGGTCCTGTCCGGCCAACCCCGTTGAACAAAACCGATCACCTGACGCAGGACCGGGTCCCGCGCAGTAGCCGACGCGACTTGCGAACCTGTAAGTGGAAAACCCTCGACCGCACGACGTTCTTCCTCATCAATGTGGAAACAGAGTAGTTCATCTCGATCGAAAACCGGGTTGGGGCCCATCGGCAAACGCGACAACGCGTCACCGTTGGCGTGCTGGGCCGTGGGGCGATAGTGAATCCCATAGTGAAAACGAGACAAGTATAAGGCCCAACGTTGCAGGCGGTGAGCTGCCTTATCCGGAAGCGACGCCGAGGGGCTGAACAGAGAGACCAGCGGCTTGTGGTCGGTCATGAGGTGAAACTTAGAACCATACAAAAAAATGCTGAACTTTTTTAGAGCATAAATGATAGCGAGCGCCTCCTTTTCGATTTGAGAGAAACGCCGTTGGGCATCGTTGAGGGTCTTGGAAGCGTAGGCGATGGGTCGTTCCGACCCATCCTCATACCGATGGGCGGGAACAGCCCCTAGGCCATACTGTGACGCGTCAGTCGCCAGAACCAAGTGCTGACCCGGGTGGAATGTGGCAAGACAAGGCGCCGACTGTAAATGAGCCTTCAGGCGGACAAAAGCCTGCTCACACTCGTCGGACCAACAGAAAGGAACGTTTCTGCGTAACAGCTGATGCAGAGGATGAGCCACTGCCACCGCGGATGGAATGAATTTGTGATAATAAGCAACCTTGCCGAGAAACGCCTGAAGTTCTTTGACCGTAGACGGCCGGGGTAGAGCGGTAATGGCCGCAACGTGCTGTTGTAGAGGACGTATACCCTCACGGGACAAGTGGAAACCAAGATACACAATGGAGGGTTGGAAAAACTGTAACTTGTCCAGATTGCACTTCAACCCAGCTGAATGCAGGACCCGAAACAGTGAAAGCAAATTGCGAAGGTGCTCCTCAGTGGAGGCCCCCGTGACAACAATGTCATCCAGGTAGTTGATGCAGCCGGGAACGGAAGCCGTGAGCTGTTCCAAAAACCGCTGAAAAATGGCTGGCACGCTAGCGACGCCAAATGGTAACTGCTGGTACTGATACAACCCACAAGGAGTGTTGATGACGAGAAATTCCTTGGAAGACGCATCCAATGGCAACTGATGTTACGCCTCCGATAAGTCAAGTTTGGAAAAGAACTGGCCCCCAGCGAGCTTGGTAAATAACTCCTCAGGACGGGGAAGAGGATAAGTGTCAATGAGGCTCTGAGCGTTGACAGTGGCTTTAAAATCACCGCACAATCGCAGACTCCCGTTTGGTTTAGAAACCACCACGATGGGCGATGCCCATTCGCTGGAGGTAACAGGAAGGAGAATCCCTGAAGCTGTTAACCTGTCGATCTCAGCCTTGACAGGCGCACACAACGCCATCGGAATAGGGCGTGCCCGGAAAAACTTAGGGCGAGCTGTAGGTTTAAGAGTAATGTGGGTTTCAAAATCCTTGGCCCGACCCAGACCAGCAGAGAACACGGACGAGAATTCAGAACACAATCCATCCAGTTGTTGATACGGAATATCCTCAGATATGAGGTGCACATAATCATCAATGGAGAACCCGAACAACTGGAAAGCATCGTAACCAAACAGGTTTTCCGTGCCCGCATGATCCACCACATAAAACGTGAGGGGCCTAACAACAGACTTGTAGGCAGTGGAAGCATCAAACTGACCAACGATAGGAATTTTCTGCTTATTATAAGTTCGCAGATTTCGCGTAACAGGAGACAAGGGAGGGGAGCCCAACTCCAAATACGTGCGAGAATTAATGAGAGTTACTGCAGAGCCCGTGTCCACTTGCATGCGAATGTCTTTATCCAGAACACGAACAGTAACAAACAACTTATTTGTTTGAGAAAGCACACAGTTAACATCCATGTCCGATGCCTCGTCCTCGTCGACAGGAACTTTGGGGGACTGACACACAGAAGCAATGTGGCCTTTTTTCCTACATGAATTACACGTGGCCCAACGTTTTGGACACGCAGCCCTGTCATGCTGTACGAAACAACGTGGACAAGAAGGAAGTGTGGAACGAACCTGCTTCTGTGGTTGCTGTTTTCGCTGCGAGCGTGGTGGCCCAACGCGACGTTGTTGACACGAGTGAACCACCGCCACATCGTCGTTCCCCTGTGAAACAGGCAAATTGTCCGCGTCGAAAGTGGTCTGTACAGCACCCACATCACACCACGCGTCTACTTGCGCACCAGCAGCGTGAGACACTTCAAAAGATTGAGCGATGCTGAGAACTTCCGACAACGACGGGTTTGGCAGTTGTAAGGCACGTTGCCGAACTTCTTTATCAGGAGCAAGCCGTAGAATAGCGTCCCGAACCATTGAATCAGCATAAGACTCATGATGAGTGTCCGTGACAAACTGACATTTTCTACTCAGACCGTGTAGTTCCGCCGCCCAAGCCCGGTAAGATTGATGGGGCTGTTTACGACACCGGTAGAACGCCACACGGGCGGCAATGACGTGGGTGTTTTTTCGGTAATAGTTAGACAATAATTCACACATTTCTTGGAAGGACAGAGAGGCATGTTCCCGCGCAGGGGCTAACTGAGATAGCAGCTGATAGATCCGTGGGGAAATTCAAGATAGAAATAACGACTTACACATAGGAGTGTCGACAACGCCGAAAGCCAAGAAGTGTTGCCGCAAACGCTTCTCATAATCCTCCCAGTCTTCAGCGGCCTCGTCGTAAGGAGGGAACGGAGGCGGAGAAGAGGAAGACAGACGATGAGTAAGTGACGTCGACAACGCCTGAATAGCAGCTGTCAGCTGTGTTTGTTGTGCCTGAATAGCAGCCGTCAGCTGTGTTTGTTGTTCAATGAGCGCTTGCATAAGCTGTTCCATGTCTGCCCCGACACGAACACCCAAGTCCACAACGCAGGAAAAAAAATATCCGACCTCGTCGCCAAAATGTTATAACCTTTAATCACTAAGAATTTGCGTGGATATGCAAAAGTAGAAACACTAGCAGGTTACATACTACTAACTCCGTATCCGTCATTCGACTGCCATGCCGTGACATGCGGCCGGCGCCGTTCATAGCCAGGTGGCGCTCCCGCGCTCAGCCGAGCTGCGGAGCGCCTCTATCGCCGTGTTCGCGTACTGACGTAGCGGCACTTTTAAATGTCGTGGCACTGTCACAACAGTTATTACACCCCTTTGTCTCCGAGTGCCACACATGGGAAATGAAACACTAACCTTATGTTTGTTCTCATCATCAGGTTAATTTTAATCATTGTTAGTTTTCTCTCAGTCATCATCCTCAGCTTTCTTTTACACTTTATATATTTGCTTCAGCTCTTTGCCTTTACAGTTCTCGCTGCTGCTTAAGACTTTCTTTCTCTAAATAAGTAAATTTCTCTCTCTCTCCTGCCCATTTGCCATCATCATCTTGTACTTTTCATTTCTACCTGCACGTTAAGCTTCCAGTGGCGAATTTTTTAACTACTACTTATACATCTGTTTGGTGTGTGCATTGATCTCTTGATCAGAAAGTCTGAGAGATTCCCATTTCCCACAATATCTCTACATTTTTTCTTTAGCTTTTTCCGTATCTGTCTTCTCATTTTCTATTTCTGCAAGCAATACCAGTCTGATAGCTAAGTATTTGGTGTACTTTTCTACTTGTCCTTTTCTAATTTGCTCTAACCATTATTACTTTGACAAATACAAAATTGTGTTCTTCCTAGCATAATGTTAAATTACAGATTTTCCACAAATTTTAATTGTACTATAAATATTCACACACCTTGCTCAAAACTGTTACTACTCAAGTTCTTTGTAATGCAAGGGACTGACAATATTTGGTCTGAATCTGTGGTAAGATCAAATGTCGAAGATTACAACAATGTGGCCAAAGTGTCAAATTTACAAAGCACACAGTTTGAAATTAGACAGTTTTTAACATCAACAAAAACAGATCAGTACTGCATCCAAGCCAACCAAATGTTCCTCTGAAGAAGCTTCACATTCACTATTAACTTTCTTGTTTACCATTAGTTCAAGCATCACTATCTGGTGAATGTGAGCTTTCATGGCATGCAGGTGCATAGTTACTTAGTTAACTGAGCAAACTTACTGCCAAATTAGAGTTTATTGTTTCTACACAGCAAGTCATAAGCAGTGAGGCATGATTATTTGTTTATTCATTTTACTTAAGTAATCATTTTTCTCACATGCTGTTCGAGAGTGGAATGGCAGAGAAATAGCTTGAAGGTAGTTCAATTAACCTTTCACCAGGCACTTAATTGTAAATTTCAGGGTAATCTTGTAGCTGTAGATATTGCTTGACCGATGTCTGTGTGTCTCCTAACAGAGAGCATTTAATAACTTTTAATCTCATTACAAATCCCTGATAACATTTAGACTTTTAAGTAAAGTGTAGTCTACATTAGAAAAAGAAATATAATAACTTTTACTTCTTTCCAAATACCAGAAACATTAGGACACACAAAACAGAAAGAAAATTTGCTAGCCTTCAGAATAAATCCTTTATTGAGCTAGAGAACCTGGCATAGTGAGTCCAACCATCACTATGTAGGGGCACAAGGTTTGTGGTCAGGAGGGGGGGGGGGAGGGGCAGGCAAAGCCATAGAGAAGAGAGAGAGAGAGAGAGAGAGAGAGAGAGAGAGATATTTGTACTCTAGCTTGACAGACGATTTATTCTGAAATCTAGGAAGCTTTACTTTTATGTGTGCCTGTCAATGAGTCAACACTTCAGCTGTTTGGTGAGTGGTCCCATTTACTCCTAAATATTTACATTTATTATATCTACTTTAATAAGATGATATGTCCTGTGGAGTGCAGCCATATCTCTTTGAAGAAAAAGATTAATCCTGTATGTCCAAGCTTGGATTTTTTTTTCCCTTTTTAATCCTTTCACTAACTTTAATACTTATTCTAAAGCAACAATAATTTTGTTCTCACTCTAAAGATGACACATTTAGTTGCAGACAGGCACAACAAAAAGACTGTTACACTTTAACCTTTCAGCCAAAGCCTTCTTAAAAAAGAAAAAAAAAGAAAAAAGAAACACACACACATATTCACATAAACAAACAAACCTCATACACACACATTTGAATGCTGCCTCTGGCTGCTCAGGCCAGACAAACTGAAACACGTAAAATAGGAGCCATGATGCACAGTGGAGCATGGAAGGAGGAGGGATAGCAGGATTTGCAGGATACGAGTGGAGGAAGAGGAAACAGTGTTGCCTTGTGGAGCATGCAGGGACTAGGGGCGGGTGGGGGGGGGGGGGGGAGATAGAAAGGAGAGGGAGACAAAGGGAAAAGATTGGTGGGTGCATTGGCAGAGAGCAGTACACAATGAGGTTGAGGGGCCATGAGTTGGGAGGAGGTGATAGGATAGGGTGTTACTGTAGGTTGAGGCCACAATGATTTCAGGAGCAGAGAATGTATTGTACAGATAACTCCCATCTGCACAGTTCAGAGAAGCTAGTGATGGAGGGGGGGCTCCCGATGGCCTGGGTTGTGAAGCAGCTATTGAAATCAATCATGTAATGTTCAGCTGCATGTTATGCAACAGGGCTGTCTGCTTTGGTCTTGGTCACAGCAACTCTTTGCAACTCAACATGTCATCTTTACGATGAGTAGCAATCAACCCTTTCCAAAAGTTTTAGTATTCCAACCTGGACTTTCCTTTGTTTAATAATTTTGTTCTGTCAAAGGTAATACTGTTTCCCTTTCTTTGCATCATAAGATGTTAATTACTTCACAGAACTATTTTTATTTCCATTAACTACAAAGATGTAAAGTACAAGGTTATGGTCGAGAAAGGGTTGTTCACAAGTTTTTAAAAAAATGAGATGTGTAGGTAACTTTATAATAGTCATGGCACATTTAAAGGTGCTTGATAAAGCCCTATCAGCTTGATGACGTCTTAGACAAAATTATGCAACAGACATAGCAGAACTTCTAGTGGCTGTTTACTGAAGACCACTAATGTTACAAAGTATTCATTGTGACTCCATGAGAATGCCAATTGTACAAGGCCTTAGGAAGCATCACAGGAGTAATATGTAAAAGTACAGATATGTCACCGTTGTTAATTTCTTTCAGTAAAATTGTGAGATGTACAAACTTGAGTTGTACAATTTCTGAAATCCTAGATAATCAATGGTTCTCAGGTTGATGCTGTGTCTCTTGATTTTCAGAAGCATTCTGGTATACTGATCACACAATTTTACATAGCCCCTGAGCAGAGGGTGCTGGGAACAGGAGCTTGTGATCAGCTCGTAGCACACTGCTGAGACAAGTCCCACCACCTTTTCCCAGAGCAGCCAGCTTATAGCTTACAAAAGAAATGAACATTTAATGGATTAATGTGTCGCAGAAGTGATAAGGTAGTTTATGAAAAGTTGCCAGAAAGACCCAGTACAGCCTCTTTGCTCACTGTTAATATTATTCACAAATATTATAAATATCACTACGCACAACAACACACATGGATTAATACTATATTCACAATGGCTACTTATTGTTTTGGTGGAAAATATTGTTACATAGCTAAAATTGGCAATGAGCATAAACTTTTCGGAGTGGCACAAAGTTAGTCAACCTCCACAAATAAATGTGTGCGACTAGTAATTTCTTATTGTCACACAACCAACAAAATGTGTGATCATAGAAGACAAGCTGATCTTCTGTGAGTGCCAGAGTAAGACAACATAGGTAAACAGGTGTTTGGAAAAACAGTCAGCAATAAATCTTTAGGCTCACTTTCCACGGTCAAATATGCAGTGCCTTAAATGAAATGATCACATAAATTTTGTTGTTACAGAGGAAGATTCCCTCCTCACAGTAAATGAAATTAATCTTACAAAGTGTAATGCATTCCTCTTCCTTTGATTTTTGCTCAACAAAACCCATAGAAAAGAAAGAAAATGTTTCGAAATGAATGGCATGATCCTTCATGAGTTTTCCTGGTCAGATGGAGTGTGTCATAGGCACACTCCACAAACATAATAATCAGAATGATAAAATTTAGAAAAATATGCTCATACAGAACCTTACATGCAGTTATGTGTATATACACATTGCTCATGAACCAAGTAAGGGTGTGACTACTACCATTAGTAGACTACATACCACAGCCACTATATAGTCCTAGATAGTGTAAATTCTCAGATACTCTTAATATAACTCTAGAAGCAAGTAAGTTTAAATGTGAAGACATTCAAAGCCTGTCCTTAAAGTCACCCAGGAAAAGGTGCTTTGCCAATTCATGGCCAAACCTAACTGAAATGCTTACACTTCTAAATGACTACGTAGGAAACTAAGATGAATATTGGATACCTGCACAGTCCAAGATACATTTGCTGGCCTTAAAGTTCTGGTATCAATCTTTTCCTATTCTATTCCTTTATATTTCAGAAATGTGTTGTGTTTTCATTGAAGCTTCCATTTCTAACTCTTATTTGCATGCTAAAATTACTGTATTTTCCCTGTTTACACACTGTCTTTATTACAACTTACAATTTTGATTTATTTGTTTGAGCAGTTTCTAAATTGTCCCTTACGCTTCTAGTGTAAGAAATATTACCATTAAGCTAACCAGAAATCCAAGTTTCTCCTACTTGATCAAATGTCATGCAGTGTACTGGAGGAATCTTATGAACTAGCACTAAATAAGAAACAAAATCAAAATACATGTTCCCATGGTCCAAATATTAGTAAGATTGATACTGAGACTCAATGTATAAGGAATTAGGGACGAAAAGGCTGTCACTTTTGTTCCTTACTCTGAATGCTCATCATCATGTTGTGGACAAGAGTAATGCCTTTCCAGTTCTTGGTTCCCACTCTGCATGCAAATACTACTGGCTACATCTGCAAAAGCCAATGAGCACAGCAATCAAGCAGCAATCAAGCAGCCTGACGCAGCCATCTCAACATACAGAATTTACATTTCTGACATGACGAAGGAGACTGTACTTCAAATTTGAGTAACAACTGTAATCCACCGTCAGTAATGCATTGAGAGAATGTTACATTTTTCATTGCCCACATTTCATAGAGCTTTATCAATCTACACAAACCACTTTAAAACACGTAAAAGTAAGATATGCTACTGAAACACACAAAATGCAGATTGGCAAGAGTACAATGTCCATCAATGCTTATTCACAAATGCTGAATTTTAAGAAAGAAATAATCTAAAAAACTGCCCAAATGCTACAAATGTGCTTATAGAGACATTAATCAGCTCCTTGTAAATGCTGCTACTCATGCCATGGTACACCATTTATGAGAACATTTCACCAAGGAGATATGTAACATACCTTTGCCCCCTTGAAGCATAAGACAAAGCCAACAAATTATAATCAAAACAAAATGGTAGGTATCTAAACTACTTCATAGTGCTTAAACTTGAATTGTATCAGGTCAGTATTTAATGCTCTCCAAACACATATGCTATTCACTTACGGCTATCAAGAAACCATGCATTAAGTTCACTGTAACAAAATTTGGCTATGTATCTAGTATATTGACCATTTATGGGGACAACATAATTGAATGACTAAACAAGACAGACTTACAGGTTATGGAGAATAAATTAAGTGCACTCACCTCTTCATCTCTTATGTCTTTCAGAGTATATGATACAACAGTAATTCCCATGTTCACAAGATCTGATGAAGCAACTTCAAAAACTTGTTTGCTAAACTTCTTCCTATCTTTGTATATTTCCTGAGGAAAAAAAGGTGGCATTTACATACCAAATCTGTATATATCTTTCATATTGGCCAGAGGCCATGTTCATGCTACAGTGTGAAAAGTTGGTTGTGAAAATCAATATATAACAGTAAAACACTGATTTAGCAGTCAAAAATAAAACTGAAATAAATCTAATAAATGTTAAAATGAAAAACTATTCTCAGTGCTGAAGCCACAACAAATTATTTAAAACACAAGTGGTTTTAAGATATTTCTAACCAGCTATTGTCAATAGCTTTCAAACTCTTTCTTTCAAACTCCACAATATTTCAACTGAGTTTCAAGAGTATTGCTTGTTATGTGCACATTCAATTTGCATATTGCTGGGTCTTCTTATAAAAGTCAAATTTATCATTTGACAAAAGTGAGCAGATATTCTGTCAAGGAGCACAGGAGTTTCAGAGAGATGATCTGACAAAATGCCCAAGTGTGATCTTAGCACCAATGACAATGCCACTGTGCAATCACCATTTGTGATGCCCTGTCTGTCCAATGCTTGAACTTGAATAGTACACAAAAATGTATTAAAAAAGCCTTGAAATTGTTACTTACCTCAACAGTCATACTTCCCATAATAGCTCTCTGGTGCCCTTCCAGTGTGACCAATGCAATGTGCTGAATTTCATGTTCTGGCTTACCAAGAAATTGTTCACAGGCAGCAAGTAGCATTTCTTCATTCTGGCCTTGTATTTTAACCTTTTAGGGAAACACAATGAATAGCAGAGTTTCACATGTAACATCACCCAAATGTTATAATTGAAGAAATATATTCATCAAATAAGAAATGCCTGAAAAATTATAACTAGAAAATATGACAAATTTTACATGGCAATAGTAATGAAAGATCTTCCTGTGAAACGAGTCAAGAACTTCAGCCAACACAATGTGAATACATTTGTCTCAAGACTAAATGAAGCATCCTGGTCTTTCAGCAACTGGTACTCAGTAAACACAAACTACAATGCTTTTGTATTAGAATTCATGAGTGTTTTCAATAAATGCTTCCCCTTCACAACAGCATGTGACAAATACTGTAAAAAGAACTCGTGAATAACTGAAGGCATCAGGATCTCTAGTATTAGAAAGAGGAAACTGCACATGCAAGCAAAGAACAATCATGATGAAGAGTTTGTCAGCTATGTAAACAAATACAGAAGAATATTTGATAGAGTAGTTAAACATGAAAAACAAATGGCAAACAGTAAATACAATGCCAGAAATAAATCAAAAGCTTTATGGCAAATTGTCAGGAATGAAAAAGGTGCAGAAAATACAAGAAGTCTTAATCATAAATTAGAAACAGATGGGGAAATATTGCGAAGTATTCAACAGGTATTTCATAAATTCTAACAAAGACGTATCTCAAAAATAGGAAACAGAGGGTAGTAATACAACGCAAGGGCGAGAAAGCTTGCTCCAGTTGGAAGGAAATACCAGCAGTTGTACCCCAGATGCCCGTATTAGGCCCACTACTATTTCTATATTATATAAATGACATACCACATAAGGTAACTTCAGATATTATTCTGTATGCAGATGACTCAACAGCAGTAGTCTGCTGTAAGAACACTGAAGAATTAGCACAGAAAACAAAAATACTCCTCAAGAACTAGAAAACTGGATAAATAATAATGCTATGAAACTAAACTTAAAAAAAAGACAAATTGTACACTTCAGGACCAAATAAACTGTTGAATACATAACACAGTTAAGTTATGAAGGCAGAGGACTGATAACTGCAGAATCTGTCACATTTCTGCGAGTGACCATAAACAAAAGCTTGTCATGGACTGATAATGTGGGTTGCTTACTGGAGCAGTTAAGTAGTTTTGTTTACACAATGAGGGTTCTGAATAAAGTAACTGACTTAGCTGTTAGGAAAATTGTGTATCATGCATATTTTCTATCAGTTGTAAGATATGGCATAATTTTTCGGGTAGTTGAAAAAGGAAGCCTCCTCAGAGTTTTTATGTTGTAATGTGCTTCTTGGAGCATCCATATGCTTTATTTTAATGTATCTTGTCTTAGGTATACTTAGGTAGGCATAGAATTATTCAGTGATGAGTCACCAGTGTTTCAATCAAATGATTGTAGATAACATGCCATGTGACAAAGATTCTATTCTATTCTATTCCTTCAGGTTCCTTCCATCACCTTTTTAAAGCAAGAGAACAGAAAAAGTCATCTGCATAATGTGTCTACTGTTGCTTCAAAGCAAGGAACAAAACTGCTTAACATGAGATGAAACTTGGATTCTTCAACACATGAATCCAAGCCATGCTGTTTTCAATATGATCAGATAATGTTGCAGAATAGCAAAACAGAGTTTGAGACTTTTATAGAAGAGACTGAACATTATCTATCAACACCAGAAAGAATATAAAAACCACTTAGGAGGCCAATTAATATGTGATCAATAGTAATGATTCTTCACACATTTATCAACAAACTTTGCAAGTCTAATTTGCATAAGCCAGTGTCAGATAAGTATTTTCATAGAGCTTTGCTTATGACAACAATGAAGGATCAGAAATGATAGAAAAAGAAACCTGACACTCCCTTGCCATCCAATTTCTACCTTTTTAGCCTTCTAAGGAGACAAAAAGACACATATCTTTTGAGTTGCTTCGTGCACATTTAGATATCATCCTTATCACAGTTTCACATATTGTGGTACATGGACTTTCATCTATACCTTAAGAGATAATGCTCATATTCCACTCTTGTTTATATTTTGCTTCACACATCACAGATACTGGTACTTAATTCACAATTATTATTAATAATTATAACAGTTTGGCAGTAGCATACACAATAATTATACAATCTCTGTTTCTTACATCAAGCAGAAAAAAAGGTAATTAAGTTTACATGAGCAGTCAGCTGGGGATATGCAAACTGTCACATATATTTTGTTTAATATTCACTAATTAAAAAATTACTTTTATTATAAATGAATGTATTCCAAATCTAGTCTCATCTTCTTATAGAATGGAAAAATAATATCAATATAATCGAAATACAGGTCAATCAAAAATGAAAGTTGAAAATTAACTTTAACAATATTACATAGTGATGAAGAGCAATTATTTAACAACTGCTGAAACATCATAAATGAAGCAAAGTTAGACCCATGTATTAAAAACTATAGTTGAATGTCTTTTAATAAAGAGAGTAATAGGAAATACAAAGAATAGAGAGAAATATGGATGAGAATAACCTTTCTAGGCTTAATATATGGAGAGAGATTAAAAACAAATAAAAAATTAAGAATTGTTCACTGCAGTATTTTGGAGCAACTTTTTTCCTTCCCTCTAGCACTTCTATATCACACATTGTCTTTTCCTATTTTATATATTTACTTTCCTGGCAGATAAAAGCTACATATTCAGACACATTTTAATTTAAAGGCTTGTCCTTGCTCCTGCTTGTTCTCATTTTGGTAACTGGCAAAGTAAATGCTCTCTTTCGCTTCAAATCTTTGAGCATATTAAAATTTGGGTTTTACAACATACTTTATTATTTTAATGTTTAACTTTACTGAGGAGGTATTGAATAGGATTGGGGAGAAGAGAAGTTTGTGGCACAACTTGACTAGAAGAAGGGATCGGTTGGTAGGACATGTTTTGAGGCATCAAGGGATCACAAATTTAGCATTGGAGGGCAGCGTGGAGGGTAAAAATCGTAGAGGGAGACCAAGAGATCAATACACTAAGCAGATTCAGAAGGATGTAGGCTGCAGTAGGTACTGGGAGATGAAGAAGCTTGCATAGGATAGAGTAGCATGGAGAGCTGCATCAAACCAGTCTCAGGACTGAAGACAACAACAACAACAACAACAACTACAACAACTTTACTGAACAGATTTAATGAGAAATCAAATGGTGGGACATCCAGAACAGAAGAAATAACAACAATATTATGAAAACAATAGATTCTAGGGCTTATTCTGAAGTAGAAAACATGCACAAGCAACTAAATAACTCACATAATCTCTCTCTCTCTCTCTCTCTCTCTCTCTCTCTCTGTCACACACACACACACACACACACACACACACACACACACACAATTACTACTCTTAATCATGCGTTTTGGAGTTGTGCTTGCGTGAATGTGTGTGTGTTTTCTACTTTGGAAGAAGGCCTTTTGCCTGACAGCTTAAATATGGCAGTTTTCTCATTGTGGCTGTCTGCCACTCAATGTCTCTTCTCTACGGTGAGTAACAATCTATCCATTTCATAATATTGTTACATAATGTACTGTTTTACTTTTAAAAAAAGTCAGTAGTCTCTAACTCCTTGGGAAAAAGTACAAAATTTACAACTATACAAGAAATGGAAGTTTTGAAATGAAATCTGAGTTATAAAGAAGGTCTTCAGTAATGGGCTGCTGGGGTTGAAATACCACATTAAATGAAAAATGAAGAATAAGATTGCTAAAAGGGAAAAAATCAGTGCTGCTATAAGGTAAATATTTCCTACAGATGTTTATCCAAAATAGTGCTTCCTACTGGTCTAATTATGCAATGGTACAAAAAAAATGCACATCTTACACAAAATGAAATTGCAGTTTAAAAGTTTTATTTTGGAATTCTCTGTTCATAGGGTTATTGCTAACTAATTCACAAGACAAATGAGACAAATTCAAAAATTTATGAAGTAATGACCATATTAACAGACTACACTATAACTACATTGCTGTACTTGTTTGTCTTCTCTTTAAGCATATGCAAACTCACAGCTCTTTTCATACAACACTGAAATAAAGATGATCACAAATTCAAGCTCCACCAAATAAAATCCAAGGCAACATTACATTCTATATAACTTAAGTACAATCAAATAATTATGCACTTTCACAACAGACCAATGAAAGTGCTTTCAAATGCAAGCAAGCAAAGCTGCACAAACAGTAATTTTGTGGCCTTTACTTCAATCCAACACACTGAGAAATGAGTCTCTAACTTTTAACATATTATAGAAATATATAACATGTTCTCACCTGTGCTATACCGGTAACAGAAATGGGCACGCCCTGGCTGGTGTAGACAGTGGGGCTTTCAACTTGAAGTGTCATTGTATTCAATGAAATCCTAAGCATAAAAAAATATTCTGAAAAACCTATTTTTTCTAGAGATTATTATTAGTTTTAGTGCTAAATAACTTACAGAATTAACTGGTGCACATCATAGGCACAAATGTAACAGCAGAGTAACTGAACCTTCCTGGCAGATTAAAATAGTGTGTCAGACTGAAACTCAAACTTGGGACATTTCCTGTTCATGGGAACATGCTCTACTGGCTAAGCTGCCCAAGTATGACTCTCAACATGTCCTTGCAGTTTTACTCATCTTCTACCTTCAAAACCACACAGAAGCTCTCTCGTGAAATTTGCAAAACTAGCACTCCCAGAAGAAAGGATATTGCGGATACATGGCTTAGCCACGGCCTGAGGGATGTTTCCAGAACGAAATTTTCACTTTGCAGTAGAGTGTGTGTTGATATAAAACTTCCTGGCAGATTATAAATGTGTGCCTGACCAAGACAAACACTCAGGATTTTTGCATTTTGTGGTCAAGTGCTCTACTGACTGAGCTACCCTTCCTTCCAGGAGTGCGAGTTTGCAAGTTTTGCAGGAGAACTTCTGTGAAGTTTGGAACATAGGAGATGAGGTACTCGTAGCAGTAAAGCTGTGAGGATGGGTCGTGCTTGGATAGCTCAGTCAGTAGAGCACTCACCCATAAAAAGTAAAGGTCCTGAGTTCAACTCCCGGTCTGGCACACGGTTTTAATCTGCCAGGAGGTGTCATATCAGTGCGCATTCTGCTCCAGAGTGAAAATTTCCTTCTGGGAACAGAGTAGCTGCTTTATAAACAAACGCAATTCCTTACATATAGCTCAGAGTACTTTATTCTGTAAGAATATTGCACATTAATTTCTAGAGTACATTGAATTGTGGCACTGGCCAGGAGGACATCCCATCTAACAAGGCCAGTTATAGCATCGGTAGTGTGTTTTGTGCTACAAACAAATTTTTTAATGCAGATGTGATTCACCACACACACGAATGTATAGGCACTATTATTACATACATGCAGAAGAAACAGAGCATGAATTTAAATTTATATGTGTTGCAGCCAGACAGTAAAGTGCCATCTACTGAATAAACTGTCTACCCCCTCTTGTCAACCATATTAAACAATAAGCAATTTGAGCAACATGAACAGAACTAAGGTGAACCTGATCATATGGTAACACTTGCAATGCATTGAACAATAGAACTTCAGTGCTTAATAACAACAGCAAAGCATGCAGGTACTTAAAAACAATGAGGGATGAAGTTGGTAAACACTGCATGTAAGGATAAGGAATGGCAGCAACAGCTTACCTACTGCACGAGTTAGAAAGAAGGGTATCAGGATCTGGGAAAATAGAATGTAACACAATATATGGAAAGTGTTAATCAACCACACCCAAACACTCTTTTGGTTATAGTTTGATAAAACTATATGTAGAGTTTATATGGTGTCAAGAAGAGGAGTAAAGAAGCGTCATATGGCACCAGAGCACAGACACATGTCTAAATGATAAGATGATGATGATGACAATGACAATTATGAAAATGATTATGATATAGCTGTATTTGTTTCAGCAGACACCACCCAGGTTTTTACCACAAGTAATCTTTCATGTGGTGTGCGGCTTGGAGGAAAAATATGTATTAAAAGCATTAAGGCAATGATTGAGCATTTAAATATAAAATGTAATCACCATATAACCAGGAATTCTGGCTGAATGCTCAGTGGTTCAAACCTCATATTATGCTGTGATTTAAGTGGTGTTGTTTCTTTATCTAGTTTCAATTTCCTATTAAAAAGTAACTTTAAATTATATATTTTGATTTTTTAAAACCACAATTCATAAAACAAACACATCATATGCTGAGGGAAGCATTTTTATTCTATCTTTACTCTTTAAACAATGCAAATATTAGATAAGAATGACATTTACTTTTTTCAAAAGCTGCAAGACATCATGACAGAAACCACATTAAATACACATACTTTGTTCTTTCGTTGCTTGTAACAGAATTTTTAATCATTTGTGGTACATTCTTTAATAAGTTAGACTGACAGAAAGAGTGGTTAGTGTGTAAGCACAACAATCCATGGTTGATCAGTTTTTATTACATTTTTACTCAAACATTTTAGTCATCACACAATATCAACTGTCTCAGTAAGTAAATATACTGCAAGTTATCAGAAAATGCAAACAGGAATTACTTAATATAATGTACATACAGTGATGAGCCAGAAATCACGATTACTGCCTGCTGAAACTGAATGTTGCTTGTTGGAGTTGCCGGCACATAATGTGGTAAGGAAAGTATATAAATAAAGCAGATACAAATGAAGAAGCATAGTCTAGGTAGGTAGGTTTGTTTAAAAGGGGGGAGGGGGGGGGGGACCAAACTGCGAGGTCATCGGTCGCTTGTTCCCAGTAGAACAATTACCCAAGGGATAGAAGAAAACAAAGACAATGTATGGCACAATAACAGGAGTAAGGAAGAACTGGAAGAATGACAGAAGGACAACAAACACTACAATGGACAAAACAGGACAAGAAAACCACAGAGTGACACAAGAAACTGGGAGAAGAAACGAAAAACAAGGAAGCAGATTACCATGGCTGGTTGACCATGAGAATGAAAAAGGAGAAGCCAGCAACTCTGCAACACATTAAAACCTCCACCCTAAAAGTTCTAGGATGAAGGACACAGAAGGACAAAGAACACGTGCTAAAGCTCAGATCAAATGATAAAACTCACCCTCATGAATAAAACGTAAAACTAAAGCTGATGTTGAGGAATTGTCACCCAACACCGAAGGTAGGGTGCTGGGAAAGTTAAAAGTCCACAGCAGAATGGCTAAAAGTGGGCAGTCCAGCAAAAGGTGGTCGACCGTCATTTCGGAGCCACAGCAACACTGAGGTGGGTCCTCGTGACAGAGGAGGTAACCATGTGTGAGCCACGTATGGCCAATGCAGAGGCGACAAAGTACAGTTGATTCCCTGTGAGGAGACTACAGGGAAGACTTTCACACATTCGCAGTCTCCTTAATGACACACAGTTTGTTGTGCATTCTGTTATGACACTCCATCTCCCAAAGCTGAAAAACCTTGTGGTGTAAGACAGAACACAGATCAGGTTCAGAGATGCCCCTCTCCAGGAGTGGTTTCCGCATAGCCTGTTTGGCCAGCCTGTTGGCAAGTTCGTTGCCTAGGATTCCGACATGTCCTGAGGTCCACACAAACACCACTGAACGACTGAACCATTCCAAGGCAGAGATGGGCTCCTGGATGTTCGCTACCAAAGGATGGCGAGGGTAGCACTGGTTGATATCTTGTAAGCTGCTCAGGGAGTCACAACAGGGAAGAAACAACTCACCAGAACAGGAACAGATGTACTGAAGTGCACGAGATATGGCCACAAGCTCTGCAGTGAAAACACTGCAGCAAGCAGAGAAGAAATACTGTTCAGTACATTACCATCAGCCATCGAGCCATTGGTGTAAAGAATTTCAGAGCCCCAGAACATGTCAAGAATTGAGAGGAAGTGTCAACGGAGAGTGGCGGAGTTAATGGAGTCCTTAGGGCCATGCAAAAGGTCCAGAAGAAGCTTTGGCCGAGGGGTACACCATGTATGTGTACGTGAATGGACCTCAAGTAGAGGTGGTAAAGGGAAGGGCTCCAGTTCGGAGAGAAGGGATCACACACAAAATGCAATCATGAGCCCTGACCTGGGCCGCCAATGCAGGAGATGAACTACCGTGGGTGGGAAAAGGAGACAGTCATTCGGATGCTCAGGAGAACTACAAATGTGTGCAACATAACTGGTGAGCAGTTGAGCATTTAGGATCCACAATGGAGGGACAATATTATGGAAATGGAAGAGGATGTAGATGAAGACGAAATGGGAGATAAGATACTGCGTGAAGAGTTTGACAGAGCACTGAAAGACCTGAGTTGAAACAAGGCCCCGGGAGTAGACAACATTCCATTAGAACTACCGATGGCCTTGGGAGAGCCAGTCATGACAAAACTCAACCATCTGGTGAGCAAGATGTATGAGACAGGCGAATTACCCTCAGACTTCAAGAAGAATATAATAATTCCAATCCCAAAGAAAGCAGGTGTTGACAGATGTGAAAATTACCGAACTATCAGTTTAATAAGTCACAGCTGCAAAATACTAACGCGAATTCTTTACAGACGAATGGAAAAACTGCTAGAAGCAGACCTTGGGGAAGATCAGTTTGGATTCCGTAGGGGAAGATCAGTTTGGATTCCGTAGAAATGTTGGAACACGTGAGGCAATACTAACCTTACGACTTATCTTAGAAGAAAGATTAAGAAAAGGCAAACCTACGTTTCTAGCATTTGTAGACTTAGAGAAAGCTTTTGACAATGTTGACTGGAATACTCTCTTTCAAATTCTGAAGGTGGCAGGGGTAAAATACAGGGAGCGAAAGGCTATTTACAATTTGTACAGAAACCAGATGGCAGTTGTAAGAGTCAAGGGGCATGAAAGGGAAGCAGTGGTTGGGAAAGGAGTGAGACAGGGTTGTAGCCTCTCCCCGATGTTATTCTATCTGTATATTGAGCAAGCAGTAAAGGAAACAAAAGAAAAATTCGGAGTAGGCATTAAAATTCATGGAGAAGAAGTAAAAACTTTGAGGTTCGCCAGTGACATTGTAATTCTGTCAGAGACAGCACAGGACTTGGAAGAGCAGTTGAACGGAATGGACAGTGTCTTGAAAGGAGGATATAAGATGAACATCAACAAAAGCAAAACGAGGATAATGGAATGTAGTCGAATTAAGTCGGGTGATGCTGAGGGAATGAGATTAGGAAATGAGACACTTAAAGTAGTAAAGGAATTTTGCTATTTAGGGAGTAAAATAACTGATGATGGTCGAAGTAGAGAGGATATAAAATGTAGACTGGCAATGGCAAGGAAATCGTTTCTGAAGAAGAGAAATTTGTTAACATCAAGTATAGATTTAAGTGTCAGGAAGTCATTTCTGAAAGTATTTGTATGGAGTGTAGCCACGTATGGAAGTGAAACATGGACGATAAATAGTGTGGACAAGAAGAGAATAGAAGCTTTCGAAATGTGGTGCTACAGAAGAATGCTGAAGATAAGGTGGGTAGATCACGTAACTAATGAGGAGGTATTGAATAGGATTGGGGAGAAGAGAAGTTTGTGGCACAACTTGACTAGAAGAAGGGATCGGTTGGTAGGACATGTTTTGAGGCATCAAGGGATCACAAATTTAGCATTGGAGAGCAGCGTGGAGGGTAAAAATCGTAGAGGGAGACCAAGAGATCAATACACTAAGCAGATTCAGAAGGATGTAGGTTGCAGTAGGTACTGGGAGATGAAGAAGCTTGCACAGGATAGAGTAGCATGGAGAGCTGCATCAAACCAGTCTCAGGACTGAAGACCACAACAACAACAACAACAACAACAACAACAACAACAATGGAGGGACCCCAGCCTCCACCAGAACATTGGTCAACAGACTCATTCTAAAAGCTCTCATCGCTAGGTGAACACGACAGTGGTGCACTGGGTTGAGTAAACGCAACACTGAGGGTGCTGCCGAACAATAAACCAGACTCCCATAGTCAAGGCGGGATTGAACAAGGGCTCTGTAGAGCTGCAGCAGCGTGGAGCAATCTGCACCCCGGTTGGTGTTGCTCAGGCAGTGGAGAGCACTAAGATGCTGCCAGCACTCCTGCTAAGCTGGCGAAGATGAGGTAGCCAAGTCAATCAGGTGTCAAAAACCAGTCTTAAGAATCAATATGTATCCACTAAAGTGACTGGATCATCATTAAGATAAAGTTCAGGTTCCGGATGAACAGTACGACACCAACAGAAGTGCATGGCACATGGCTTCGCAGCTGAAAACTGGAAGTCGTGGGTTACAGCCTATGACTGCAGTTATAGCATCGGTAGTGTGTAGTGTGTAGGGTTATGGCTCCCTATAGATGCCGCTCAGCAACACCAGTACTGGATGAGCAATACAAAATGCAGAAGTCATCCGCATACAGAGAAGGGGAGACTGACGGCCCTACAGCTGCTGCTAGGCCGTTAATGGTCATTAAAAATAGAGATACAATACAGAGTCCTATGGAATGCCATTCTCCTGAATACGGGGGGGGGGGGGGGGGGGGGGGGGCAATGTGGCAAGGATATGACGACGCCAGGTCGTGTCGTATGCTTTATGTAAGTCAAAAAAGATGGCAATCAGGTGTTGGCGTCTGGAAAAGGCTGTTTGGCTGGCAGACTCAAGGGACACAAGATACAAGATTATCAGTGGTAGAGCGATCCTGGCTGAAGCTGCCCTGACATTGAGATGTTTATATTTTCGCACCTCCGCATTGCAAATGTTTTGAGTGAAATGCCCAGTCGATGCGCTGTTGTTTTCACGTCAA
Source organism: Schistocerca nitens (assembly GCF_023898315.1). Classification (NCBI taxonomy): domain Eukaryota; kingdom Metazoa; phylum Arthropoda; class Insecta; order Orthoptera; family Acrididae; genus Schistocerca; species Schistocerca nitens. The sequence goes on from NC_064614.1 coordinate 307,095,607, forward strand.
TTCTACCAACATTGAGAGTTGTTTAGTTCACGGGGTTTTGTAAAATTCCTGGATTCATGTCTCGTCGCTGGGCAGCCTATGAAAAGGATTGCGGAAGACTCCCAAATAAATTCCAAAGTACAGTGCAGTTTTAATACCAATATATTTCCAGGACTCTGGTGTCCGAGCCTGGTGAACTGTACTGGTTACATCACATGTACCCAAAGTTGACATCAAACGACAGAGAGTTCACAACAATCAACAAACGAGTGAGCCTACAATACATTTGCTCACAACCCTAGCCAAACAACGAGTGCCCCAAGGCACCTGCGTGACCTCTATTTATACTTTTGTTAACAATTACCTACAATGAAAATTACAATTTTATGTAAAATCACAATTAAAAGTTAAACCAAATATGAGCTACACAATGCTAAAAATTTACAATCTCAGTGCTGAACAAGGTGAACCTATTTTCAACTTAGTTACGAGTTAATATAACATTTTCTGACTAATTATGTTACAGGTAACAATTACATTTCTAAATTTGTTTTCAACAAATCAACTAGTGCCCGAATTTTAGTGCAAACATATATCGGAGATTCAATTAACGTGCTTTATTTATATGTTCTATTTAATTTGCTGTAGTAATTTTATAATGATAGGTTTACTGGCACATCCTGACCATGTGCTCTATTTCTTTCGATTAGTTACAGTATTAATTTCACATTTATATTTTGTTCCTCACATAAGAACAATGTTAAATGCTTTTGGCACATTCAAAATACACACAGTAGCTTTTACACAAATGGTTTCAGCAAAGCATCGTTTTTGAATTATATGTATACTGAAATAGTGGTTATTTTTGTATGTAATTTGGAAACAGGTCACTTTACAATTGGACAATTAGGACTGGTGTTTATCTTTAATGCTCTCCGGTTACAGAGAACATTGGTGAGGCTGATGGGCTGATAGCTATCCACATCAAGTGGATTTTTACTGGGTTTTAGCACTACAATGATGGAGCTCTCCCACCATTGCGATGGAAAGTCGCCATCGCACCAGATCCGGTCGAACACGATGAGATCTCACTTGTAGTCAGATGAGAAATGTTTAATCATCTGACTGTGGATCCGATCTGGCCCAAGAGCTGCATCAGGGCAATGTGCACGGGTGCTGAGGAGCTTGCACTCTGTAAAGGGAGCCATTATAGGGTTCACTGTGGTGTGCAGTGAATGAGAGGACTTTCCTTTCGTCATCTGAGGGTACGAAAGGCTGGGGGGTAGTTCTCTGATGCAGAGGCTTGAGCATAGTGCTCAGCAAAGTGCTTGGCGATCGCGACTGCGTCGGTAGAGAGCATGCCATTGATGTTAATGCCAGGGACACCTGTTGTGGTTTGGTAACCAAAAAGACATCTGATCTTAGTCCAGACTTGGGAAGGTGACATATGGCACCCAATGGTCGACAAGTACCTCTCCAAACACTCCTGTTTCCATCATTTTATAAGCAGGCGAACACAGGCACGGAGCCACTTAAAGGCTTCTAGGTGCTCCAAGGAAGGGTGCTGCTTATGTCACTATAGAGCTCACCGACAGTCTTTAATTGCCTCAGTGACTTCCAGCAACCACCAAGGAACTGTCTTTCCCCGGTTGCACCCTAGAGAATGAGGGATCACCTTTCTGCTGCAGAGGAGATTGTTGTAGTAACCTGCTCAATCACAACATCAATGGCACCATGTGGGGAAGATTCAATGGTGACAACAGAGGTGAAGGCTACACAGTCTGCCTCGTTTAAAGCCCATCTGGGTAGGCATCAGTGGGCATGCACCGAGGGAGTGACAGGAAGATGAGGAAGTGGTTACTACCAAACAGGTCGTTATGTCCTCTCCAGTGGGTAGATGGGAGAAGATCTTGGCTGGAAATTAATAAATGAATGGCTGAGTAACTACCTTGAGTGACACTGAAATGTGTGGCAGCCCCAGTATTTAAGAGGCAGAGGTCGAGTTGGGACAGTAAGGGTTATGGGCATCAAAATCTCCCAAAAGTAGGAAAGGTTTAGGGAGTTGATCAATCAGCACAGCCAGTACATTCAGGGGTACCGCACCATCTGGAGGGAGATATACGTTGCAGACAGTTATGTCCTGCATTGTCTGTATCCTTTCAGGCACAGCTTCAAGAGGAGTTTGAAGGGGCACAGGTTCACTACATACCGAGTTCAGGACATAAACGCAAACTCCACCTGACACTATTATATTTGCTACGGTTCTTGTAATATCCCCTGTAGCCATGAAGGGCAGGGAGCTGTATTGCCGGGAACCAGGTTTCCTGGAGGGCAATGCAGAAAGCAGGTGTAAAGCTTAACAGTTGCTGTAGCTCAGCCAGGTGGTGGAAAAAACTGCTGCAATTCCACTGAAGGATGACGTGATTGTGAGACTGGGAAGGCATGAAACACTCAATGAGGCAGTCTGTGCCTCAGGGTCACCTGCTGCCACCAACTTATTTCCTGAACAGACTATATCCATTGTGTCTGAGGATCTGGCGACATATGACTGAACTTCAGCACTTAATGCACCACACTGGGGGAGGGATATATGGTTTGACATCACAGAGATAGATCACCACCTTGACCTTCTCTGGTAATGTGTCACCCTCGAAGGACAAAATGAAGGCACAGGTGGCAACCTGATTATCCCTCAGACCCCGACGGACACGCTGGACAAAATGAACTTCTCATTGCTCTAAGATGGAATGCAGCTCGTCATCAGACTGCAAAAGAAGGTCCCTGCGGAATATAATACCCTGGACCATATTTAAGCTATTATGAGGCGTGATGGTAACGGAAACATCCCCCAGCTTGTCACAAGCGAGTAGTGCCCATGACTGGGCAGAGGATGCTGTTTTTATCAAGACTGACCCTAACCGCATTTTGGACAACCGCTCCACCTTCTCCAACTTGTTCTCTAAATGCTCTACAACAAAAAAACTGAGGCTTCATCGAGACAAACGAGTCTCCATCAGCTCTTGTACATACGAGGTACCAGGGCGAATAAGGTTCACAGCCATCCATGGTCTAGCATTCCTCCCATAGTGTGACCAGGGAAGGGAACGATCATACTTCCTTGCATTGTACTGAGACTTGGAATGTTTAGAGACTGCTGGCGGTTGATCACCAGCAAGTGATGAAGTGGTACACTTCATCGTGTGTCATCCGCCCTGATGCCACCCACTCTGACCAGAGGCCCTCCCCACGGGCGCCACCCAACTGCAGCAAAGGCCACCTGGCAGGATGGCCATTGCCAGGAGTCCCGATGCCCCATGGTGATTGGCATCTACTCCTTGGCATACGTGGGGAGTTAATGGCACAGCCATCAGCACAGTGATCCATGTGTAGTCAGGGGGCTACAACCAACAGGGTACATGGCAGCCCCGCCACAATGGACTGGCTATCACGCTGGACATGAGGTGCAAAGAATTCAGTGGTCATCATCGGTGCAGAAAGTGACGCGTGGTGAAGGAAAACACACCCAGGAAGCTGTCCTCCCATAAGAGATGGAGTATTATGAGCGGGACTGCAATGCCACGACAAGAAAGTGGGCTTAAGATCTCAATGCACGATGGACACGATGCACCATGTAAAGTGCTCTTCCCAAATTGGCTTGCTCTTTGGGAAAATTTTGGAAAATGGAGGTCAAACCCTGCAGGGGACCATCATATAAAGACCGAAAGGTCTTTTAGTTACCTCTTATGACAGGCTGGAATACCTCGAGCCTATTTTAACCCCTGGGCCCACAGGGGGGTTAATGTGGATGGATAGGAAGAACAAACCTGTAATGTTTGGATACAGTATTAATAGTGTCCTTGCTTAACACAGTCAACTCTTTATATCTGGGCTTAAGATTGCAAAGCAATATTAAATGGAATGAGCGTATGAGAATTGTGATATGGAAGGCAAAGGGTCGACTTCACTTTATAGGGAGAATTTTAGGAAAGTGTGTTTCAGATATATGGTAGACCATATATAGGACACATGCGACCTATTCTTGAGTACTGCTAGAGTGTTTGGGATCTGAAAATAAATATATTCTTGTTATTATGCACATTTTAGACACATTGGCTTTTGAAAAGTGATTTATGTCCACAATTCTGATTATGTCATGCACCAATGCCGATGGGTAGTTTCGGCAGCTTCAGTATTTCTCATGAGACAGCTAGAGAGAAATAATGAGTAAGGAGCTGTTGAAGAAAGGAGATGCGGTAATACTGGTGTTAAGAGGATTAAGAGTTCTCATTTATTTGAGCAATAATAATAATAATAAAAGGCAATTTATGGATGTGCTTGACAGTCCACAACGAGACATCACTCAAAGTCAACTGTTGGGTTGCAAACCTCACCACAGAGTCTGGAAGCAAAGTTGGCCCTAAATTCTTCAGTTCCCAGCTCTATACCAGCATGGTGAATAGTGTTGATAATTTTGAAATATAATTTTCAATCTGAAGCATACACTAGGTATCAATAATCCATTAGGGATCACATGTAAATCTTGTAGAATTATATCAAATATGGTCCCTCTGCCCCACGTGAAAGTTGCTGAGTTGCTGTAACATTCTGAGTGCTTTGAGGACTTTTGATTTGATGTGTCTTAGGGATGGTAAACACTTAAATCATCCATCAAAAATTATTCCCAAATATTATGTTAAATTTTTGAAACTCAGAGAGGCACACTTCATCTGTAGTACAGGTGGGCTGAAAGCAATATGAGTATGGTAAAGTAAAAACAACAGCGGAGGTGAAAGTTCCCCAGTCCGCATTGTTCAAAGTCCATCTGGGCACTCGTCCGTGTGCCTGACGCTAGGGCAGTAACAGGAAGATGGGGAAGTGGTCACTACCACACACGTCGTCATGTGCTCTCCAGTGGATAGATGGGAGAAGTCCTGGGCTGCAAATTGGTTAATCAATGGCCGAATAACTACCGTGAGTCACACTGAAATGTGTGGCAGCCCCAGTATTTAAGAGGCAGAGGTCAAATTGTGTCAGTAAAGTTTCGACATCTCAGCCTCAGCCAGTAAGCTGGGTACCACCCCACAAGGGGTTATGGGTATCAAAATCTCCCAAAAGTAGGAAAGGTTTAGGGAGTTGATCAATCAGTGCAGCCAATACATTCAAGTGTACTGCACCATCTGGAGGGAGATATACGTTGCAGACCGTTATTTCCTGCGTCGTCCGTGTCCGACAGGCAGAACTTCAAGAGGAGTTTGAAGGGGCACAGGTTCACTACATAACGAGTTCAGGACATAAACGCAAATTCCACCTGACACAATTGCAGTCAGGATGAGCCAAGCCACTAATGGGAAATCCAATGACGTACGCTACTTTGACAAAGGACATGTTGTTATGACCGAACACCAGGGAATGAGCATTTTGGAAATGGTGAAGCTCATCTTTTTGCATGCTACTATTGTGAGCATCTACTGAAAGTCCCTTTAGAATGATGAAACCATGAGTAGGTGACAAGGTGATGGACATCCACACTTCATTACAGAACCTGGCAGCCAGAGGCTTGCCCATTGCAGGCCCAAGTGTTTCGGAGCACACCATTCAGCACAAACAGTTGAAGAGGAACTCTCCTGCCGATTACCCCTATGTGCTCACTAGCTGACCCAATTACACTGTCAGTTATGATTGCATGGAGCACAGGACCATCAAGATTGAATTGTGGATCAATGGAAACATGATGCTTGGTTATATGAGGTGCATCTCTAGTTACATCAAGTTGATGGTTGTGTCCAGATGCACTTCATTCAACAAACAGCTCAAATGGTTGCTCAAGACACGCATCTAAAAATGGACGCAGACTGGTGGGGACCATATTTTGGTATTGGGACAGGAGGGGGTGCATTATGCTCACTCGTGCTTCCATTGATCTTGTGGCAGCAATCAAAGGCACCCTGACAGTTGTGGACTATCTGAACATTATTGTGGTTCATCTGGATCCTTCATGCTTGATGTCTTTCCCTATTGTGTTGGGATCTTAAAACAGTATGCCTGTGTATTACAGTGCCAAAATCGTGCTACAATGATTTGAGGAGCATGATAGTGAACTAATGTTGATACACTGGACACCAAATTTACCTGATCTGAACCTGATGGAAGAAATCTGGGACATGATTGGGTGCTGTCTTTGTGTACACAAACCACTGCCACATAATTTATGGAAACTGTGTGAAATGAGCAACATCTGGAGCTACATACCTCCAGAAACCTACCAAGGACTTGTTGAATCCAAGCTACACAGAATCACGGCTGTACTGCACTTCATATATGGACCAATACGGTATTAAGCAACTGTGAACCAACAAGCTATTAAGCAGGTAGTCATAATGTTTTGGCTTATCAGTGATTATAACATAATCACTCTGTCCTGCATTTTGCAACACCAGTTCTGCATTATGTTCCTTCTTGTCATGGTGCTATTCTGAATAAGAAGCATGTAATCCTGGTAACTTGCTACAGGTTCAACATCCCCTAGCCCATCCCCTTCTCTGTTGGTTGGTTTGTGGGACTGAAGAGAATCAGACTGCTAGGGCTATTGGTCCCTTGTTCCAAAACCTTCAAACACCCACAAAGAATAAAAATAAATGATGGAGATGACAAGAGACAACACAGGACAAGAAAGAAAACTCAGTCTAAAGTCATAGGCCAAAGGCCAGACTCAACACAAAATAAAGACAAACACGCAGATCACGTGATGAAAGCCCCCTGCATAAATAAAACACAAAACTAAGCCTGGCATGGCAGTGTCATCTGTTAAAAGTGCAGGGAGCGTATCAGGCAGCGCAAATGTCTGCCTGAGCGCAATTAAAAGGGGACAGGCCAACAAAAAGGTGGACCACCATCAAAGCCGACCCGCAGCGACATAGAGGAGGGTCCTTATGGCACAGTAAATGGCTGTGTGTCAAGCGGGTGTGCCCAATGCGGAGCCGACAAAGGACAATTGAGTCCCTTCGAGGGGCTTGTATGGAGGACCGCGATATATTCGTCGTTTCCTTGATAGGACGGACTTTGTTTGGTGTGGTCAGGTTGCACCATTCAGTGTCGCACAGTTCGAAAACTTTGCGGCGTAAGACAGCTCACAAATCAGTCTCCAGGAGGCCAATGTCCAGAGGTGGTTTACTGGTGGCCTGTTTGGCCACGCGGTCAACATGTTCATTGCCCGGTATCCCAACATGGTCTGGGATCCACACAAAGACCACAGAGCGGCTGCAATGGGCAAGAGTATGGAGGGACTCCTGGATACCCATCATCAGACGAGAGCGAGGGAAACACTGGTCGATAGCTCGAAAACCGCTCAGGGAGTCGCTACAGATAACGAAGGACTCACCTGAGCAGGAGCAGATATAATCTAGGGCATGAAAGATGGCGACCAGCTCAGCAGTGAAAACACTGCAGCCAGCCGGCAATGAGTGTTGTTCGTAATGGTCCCCTAGAGTAGAGCATAACCGACACGACCAGCAACCATCGAACCGTCAGTGTAAACAATGCCAGAGCCCTGATACGTGGCAAGTGGTGCCTCGGCCTGTTGCCACTGATTTACCCCACAGAGGGTTATGGGCGTTTAAGTTGCCCAGTAACAGAAAAGGGGGGGGGGGGGCAATTGGGCTATCACCGCAGTCAGGACATGCCGCGGAACATCACCATCCGGTTGGAGATACAGACTGCAGACAGTAACAGCCTGTGACATCCACACCCGAACAGCGACAGCCTCTAAAGGTGTTTGTAGAGGGACAGACTCACTCTGAAGGGAGTGAAGGATGTAGATGAAGACGCCACCAGATACCCTTTCATAAGCTGCCTGGTTCTTGTAATAACCCCGATAGCCAAAGAGAGTGGGGGTTCGCATTGCTAGAAACCAATTCTCTGGCTTAGAAACGGGGATGGACGTCCCCGATGGGTGGGGGGGTGTTGCTCCCGAGGTAGGTGGCGCAGGAGCAACAGGGTGGGTAGTGCCCCCCACGGTCAAAGGGGGTATGTGCAGTTGTACGGCTCAGCGATCTGGCTGGAATTCGCTGAACTGATGGGGCTAGCACAGTTGTTGTAGCTGCGGCGTAAGAAGATGTCATTCTCACAGGATGCAGTCGGTCATATTTCCTCTTAGCTTCAGTATAGGTCAGTCGGTCCAGGGTCTTATATTCCACAATTTTTCGCTCTTTCTGTGAGATCCTGCAGTCTGGCGAGCAAGGTGAATGATGCTCTCCACAGTCGACACAGATGGGAGGCGGGGCACATTGAGAATTGGGATGTGATGGGCATCCGCAATCTCGACATGTGAGGCTGGAAGTACAATGGGAAGACATATGGCCAAACTTACAGCACTTGAAGCACCACATTGGGGGAGGGATATAGGGCTTGACATCATACCGGTAGACCATCACCTTGACCTTCTCCGGTAATGTAGCACCCTCGAAGGACAAGATGAGAGCACCGGTAGCAGCCCAATTATCCTTCTGACCCCGATGAACGCGCCGGACGAAATGAACACCTCGGCGCTCTAAGTTGGCGCGCAGCTCGTCATCAGACTGCAAAAGTAGGCCCCTATGGAAAATAATACCCTGTACCATATTTAAACTCTTATGTGGTGTGATGGTAATGTTAACATCCCCCAACTTGTCACAAGCAAGTAACCTTTGTGACTGGGCAGAGGATGCCGTTTTCATCAAAACACCCAGAGCACATTTTGGACAAACCCTCAACCTCCCCAAACTTGTCCTCTAAATGCTCTACGAAGAACTGAGACTTTGTGGACATGAAAGACTCCCCACCTGCTCTCGTACAAACTAGGAACCGGGGCGAATAGCCGTCACTGCCATCCTGAGACTTACGCTCTTCCCATGGTGTGGCAAGGGAGGGGAACGTTTTTGGATCTTATTTCTGAGCATTAAATTGAGCCCGAGAATGTTTAGAGACTGCTGGCAGCTGGCCACCAGCCCTGATGCCACACACCCCGACCAAGGGCCCTCCCCATGGATGCCACCCAGCCTCAGCAAGGGCCACCTGGCAGGATGGCCATTGCCGGGAGTCCCAATGCCCCAGGGAGATAGGCATCTACTCCTTGGCATACGTGGCGAGTTAACGGTGCAGGCATCAGCAGAGCGATCCCTGTGTTGTCAGGGGGCTACAACCAACAGGGTACATGGCAGCCCCACCACAACGGACTGGCTACCGTGCTGGATATTAGGTGACAAGTAGTCCATGTTCATCGTCAGTGCAGAAAGCGGCACTTCACATTGCATGGCGGAAAATGTATGCAGGAACGTATCCATGCCCAAGAGATGGAGAGCGGGCAGGACTGCAATGCAACGACGAATAAGCTGGCAAAAGGTCGCAACGCACGATGGACACAATGCACCAAGTAAGGTGCCCTTCCCCAGTCGAGTCACTCTCTGGAAGAATTTTGAGATGTTGTTGTTGTTGTGGTCTTCAGTCCTGAGACTGGTTTGATGCAGCTCTCCATGCTACTCTATCCTGTGCAAGCTTCTTCATCTCCCAGTACCTACTGCAACCTACATCCTTCTGAATCTGCTTAGTGTATTCATCTCTTGGTCTCCCTCTACGATTTTTACCCTCCACGCTGCCATCCAATGCTAAATTTGTGATCCCTTGATGCCTCAAAACATGTCCTACCAACCGATCCCTTCTTTTAGTCAAGTTGTGCCACAAACTTCTCTTCTCCCCAATCCTATTCAATACCTCCTCATTAGTTACGTGATCTATCCACCTTATCTTCAGCATTCTTCTGTAGCACCACATTTCGAAAGCTTCTATTCTCTTCCTGTCCAAACTAGTTATCGTCCATGTCTCACTTCCATACATGGCTACACTCCATACAAATACTTTCAGAAACAACTTCCCGACACCTAAATCTATACTCGATGTTAACAAATTTCTCTTCTTGAGAAACGCTTTCCTTGCCATTGCCAGTCTACATTTTATATCCTCTCTACTTCGACCATCATCGGTTATTTTACTCCCTAAATAGCAGAACTCCTTTACTACTTTAAGTGTCTCATTTCCTAATCTAATTCCCTCAGCATCACCCTACTTAATTTGACTACATTCCATTATCCTCGTTTTGCTTTTGTTGATGTTCATCTTATATCCTCCTTTCAAGACACTGTCCATTCCGTTCAACTGCTCTTCCAAGTCCTTTGCTGTCTCTGACAGAATTACAATGTCATCGGCGAACCTCAAAGTTTTTACTTCTTCTCCATGAATTTTAATACCTACTCCGAATTTTTCTTTTGTTTCCTTTACTGCTTGCTCAATATACAGATTGAATAACATCGGGGAGAGGCTACAACCCTGTCTCACTCCTTTCCCAACCACTGCTTCCCTTTCATGCCCCTCGACTCTTATAACTGCCATCTGGTTTCTGTACAAATTGTAAATAGCCTTTCGCTCCCTGTATTTTACCCCTGTCACCTTCAGAATTTGAAAGAGAGTATTCCAGTCAACATTGTCAAAAGCTTTCTCTAAGTCTACAAATGCTAGAAACGTAGGTTTGCCTTTTCTTAATCTTTCTTCCAAGATAAGTCGTAAGGTCAGTATTGCCTCACGTGTTCCAACATTTCTACGGAATCCAAACTGATCTTCCCCGAGGTCGGCTTCTAGCAGTTTTTCCATTCGTCTGTAAAGAATTCGCGTTAGTATTTTGCAGCTGTGACTTATTAAACTGATAGTTCGGTAATTTTCACATCTGTCAACACCTGCTTTCTTTGGGATTGGAATTATTATATTCTTCTTGAAGTCTGAGGGTATTTCGCCTGTCTCATACATCGTGCTCACTAGATGGTAGAGTTTTGTCATGACTGGCTCTCCCGAGGCCATCAGTAGTTCTAGTGGAACGTTGTCTACTCCCGGGGCCTTGTTTCGACTCAGGTCTTTCAGTGCTCTGTCAAACTCTTCACGCAGTATCTTATCTCCCATTTCGTCTTCATCTACATCCTCTTCCATTTCCATAATATTGTCCTCGAGTACATCTCCCTTGTATAAACCCTCTATATACTCCTTCCACCTTTCTGCCTTCCCTTCTTTGCTTAGAACTGGGTTTCCATCTGAGCTCTTGATATTCATACAAGTGGTTCTCTTCTCTCCAAAGGTCTCTTTAATTTTCCTGTAGGCAGTATCTATCTTACCCCTAGTGAGACAAGCCTCTACATCCTTACATTTGTCCTCTAGCCTTCCCTGCTTAGCCATTTTGCACTTCCTGTCGATTTCATTTTTGAGACGTTTGTATTCCTTTTTGCCTGCTTCATTTACTGCATTTTTATATTTTCTCCTTTCATCAATTAAATTCAATATTTCTTCTGTTACCCAAGGATTTCTATTAGCCCTCGTCTTTTTACCTACTTGATCGTCTGCTGCCTTCACCACTTCATCCCTCAGAGCTACCCATTCTTCTTCTACTGTATTTCTTTCCCCCATTCCTGTCAATTGTCCCTTTATGCTCTCCCTGAAACTCTCTACAACCTCTGGTTCTTTCAGTTTATCCAGGTCCCATCTCCTTAAATTCCCACCTTTTTGCAGTTTCTTCAGTTTCAATCTGCAGTTCATAACCAATAGATTGTGGTCAGAATCCACATCTGCCCCAGGAAATGTCTTACAATTTAAAACCTGGTTCCTAAATCTCTGTCTTACCATTATATAATCTATCTGAAACCTGTCAGTATCTCCTGGCTTCTTCCATGTATACAGCCTCCTTTCATGATTCTTGAACCAAGTGTTAGCTATGATTAAGTTATGCTCTGTGCAAAATTCTACAAGGCGGCTTCCTCTTTCATTCCTTCCCCCCAATCCATATTCACCTACTATGTTTCCTTCTCTCCCTTTTCCTACTGACGAATTCCAGTCACCCATGACTATTAAATTTTCGTCTACCTTCACTACCTGAATAATTTCTTTTATCTCGTCATACATTTCATCTATTTCTTCATCATCTGCAGAGCTAGTTGGCATATAAACTTGTACTACTGTAGTAGGCATGGGCTTTGTGTCTATCTTGGCCACAATAATGCGTTCACTATGCTGTTTGTAGTAGCTTACCCGCATTCCTATTTTCCTATTCATTATTGAACCTACTCCTGCATTACCCCTATTTGACTTGGTGTTTATAACCCTGTAATCACCTGACCAGAAGTCTTGTTCCTCCCGCCACCGAACTTCACTAATTCCCACTATATCTAACTTTAACCTATTCATTTCCCTTTTCAAATTTTCTAACCTACCTGCCCGATTAAGTGATGTGACATTCCACGCTCCGATCCGTAGAACGCCAGTTTTCTTTCTCCTGATAACGACGTCCTCTTGAGTAGTCCCCGCCCAGAGATCCGAATGGGGGACTATTTTACCTCCGGAATATTTTACCCAAGAGGACGCCATCATCATTTAATCATACAGTAGAGCTGCATGTCCTCGGGAAAAATTACGGCTGTAGTTTCCCCTTGCTTTCAGCCGTTCGCAGTACCAGCACAGCAAGGCCGTTTTGGTTAATGTTACAAGGCCAGATCAGTCAATCATCCAGACTGTTGCCCCTGCAACTACTGAAAAGGCTGCTGCCCCTCTTCAGGAACCACATGTTTGTCTGGCCTCTCAACAGATACCCCTCCGTTGTGGTTGCACCTACGGTACGGCCATCTGTATCGCTGAGGCACGCAAGCCTCCCCACCAACGGCAAGGTCCATGGTTCATGGGGGGAATTTTGAGATATGGAGGTCAAATCCAACAGGTGACCATCACATAAAGGCTGAAACGTTTGAGACCCCTTATGTCGCCTCTTACGACAGGCAGGAATACTGTGAGCCTATTCTTACCCCCGAACCCATAGGGGGGCCCTTCTCTGTATTTTGCATTTCCTTCATACCTTTTCTGCCCATTACCCCAAATGAAAGAACTTAAGTTCTCAGAGATGAAGATCTTGTGATATGTATTCTCCTCCTTGTGCACATTTCAGTTACCTCTGTTTGTACTTCCAAATAACATGCAGTATATTTAATTCTTCCCCCATGAACCATGGACCTTGCCGTTGGTGGGGAGGCTTGCGTGCCTCAGCGATACAGATGGCCGTACCGTAGGTGCAACCACAACGGAGGGGTATCTGTTGAGAGGCCAGACAAACATGTGGTTCCTGAAGAGGGGCAGCAGCCTTTTCAGTAGTTGCAGGGGCAACAGTCTGGATGATTGACTGATCTGGCCTTGTAACATTAACCAAAACGGCCTTGCTGTGCTGGTACTGCGAACGGCTGAAAGCAAGGGGAAACTACAGCCGTAATTTTTCCCGAGGACATGCAGCTTTACTGTATGCATGGAGAGCTGCATCAAACCAGTCTCTGGACTGAAGACCACAACAACAACAACAACATATTTAATTACACTGAAAATGTTACATTCTGTTGTAAGTAAAATATTAGAGCAAGAGTTTAATTAAAGTGATCAACCATGTATGGCTGTGCTTATAAATTATGTTCTTTTTCTATTGGACCAACTTCAAAAAGGATAAATTATGTAATAAACAATGAAATAACATAACAAGAATTTGTGAGGATTTTTTGTGTGAATTTAAAGTGAATATCATATTCTGAAGACTTGGAGAGCAATGAATTATGAAAGTACGCGTCTGTGATGGTGTCTTGCAACTTTTCAGAATACTCCTTTTGTCATGTGATGTACTTATTTTATGAATTTTAGCTTAAAAATGCAACAAGTAAAATTTTGCATTAAGCACACATGTATGTGGCTTTTTTTGTGTGCACTCATACAAAATAATGAAAAATTTTACTTCCAACTGGCGAGTACAGCTACCTTCATTATATTGGAATTTTTTTTTTAAAATATCACTAACCTTTGAACACACTGAATAGTAGGCCACACAAAGGCTCGGCCACCAGGGACAAGAAGAGGTTTATTGTAACAGCAACCTGAAATTAGAGACACTCATTGTTAGGTTAAATTAAAGGGAGCTTTGACAACTTTGATAGAAAGTTTGAGAAAACTCACTAGTTAGTTCTTTACTCCTGCATCTGCAGAAACAAACAAATGAAAATACAGCAATATTCGAAAAGCGAGCATAACTTGCCTACCAATAATTGAACACAAATTAAACAATGGAAAGTCCATTACGAAAAGGAAAGATTGCTACTCACCCTAACAATGACACGCTGAGTTGCAGACAACCACAATGAACAGCCTTCTTTAGCAAAAAACAGGTACACATTCACACAAGCAGGCACACCTCATGCACACATGACCACTATCTCTGGTTGCTGCCGAGCTGAACTTATCTGTTCACACAATGGTCACGGATTTCCTTCATTTGTCTTATTAGAAACAAACAATGCTTTTTCACAAGAAATTTACACTACACTGAATTTCCTTTGTTTCACAAATGAGAACTTCTAGTTTACAAAAAGATTTAAAGATTGTTTGTATTATTTGTTCACTATACTTCAAAATAACTATAACATTGCAAAGTAGTTAGGTTCTTCACTGGCAAGAAACATTCTTATTGACTACATATTTGTACTGTTATGTTGTTTGAGGTTTTCCTGATACACAAGTGTTATGGGGCTCTTGGGTATTGAAGGAAGATGGGGCTTTTTAAGGATCTGTGGGGTTTTGATGAAGCTCCTGCTAGTCATCTGTAGATATTGATGTAAACTGTTTTGGAAAATCTCAGCAGGTAACTGTGTTGCAGTAAAACATGACTGTGTGCATAATCAAGCGGTCATAAGTGAAGTACAACACTTAGCACTGAAAACATGTTTCTTACAAACACCAATGTACAGCTAGAACCAAACTGAACTCTTGGATGGAGAGTGCAGTTATTTATACAAATACTGAATACTCCAGAATGCTATTATTTATATAACTATTGAATATTCCAAATATACAAACATGAGATACTTCAAGAACATTCCACAATAATAAATACCAATCAGCTGCAATTTGCATGAAAACCGTATGAGATGATGCAGCCCTCTGGATGCACTTTTAATAACTTTACTTATGTCTTGACCACACTTTTGTTTTTCCATCGGCCTTACACATTTTGACTTTCCATCATTTTCAAAGGCACTGCTATGTCATTCATATAAAAATATTAGCTAAATTGTATCACATCAATGTTTTCGAGCATGAGACAAGTGCACTTGTTGGAGCTGATTATAGCACTCTGGATCTAGATCTTGTCAGTCACAAAGCGAAAAAAGTGGTCCAATTAAAACATTCATATTTCTTTATGTACTACATGAATATGTATTAAAATGGGGGTTCCTCTTTAAAAAAATGCAGTTGATATCCATTTGAGCTATGGCAGTGCCATCTAGCGGGCCAACCACAGCGCCATCTGGTTTCCCCCTTCAAGCTAACGAGTTTTTTCTTTGTAGTTTTTTCGTTTGATGCTTATTTCGGGAGATATTTGGCCCGGTCACTCTCAATGGACCACCCTGTATACCCTCTATTTCTAGTGCTGCCATCTCCCATCTGTGAGAGGTTACTGTGCATTGATGCTGAACATAGGCAGTGGTCACAGTAATGTGAGTGGACCACGTAAAACAAAAAATTTAATTAATAAGTTACTCTTGCAATACATGTCCCTGTTGGTTGTAAATATTTTCCATTTGCGATTTTCAGCACAATCACTTTCATATCACAGAACAAAGTATTCTTTAGCTAAAGGACACACTTTAATTGACTACTGGTCTGACAGGATGACCATTGATGATAATGTCAGAGGCACCTTACCACCTTTGTGATTGTCATCCAAGCACGATTTGCTTCTGTGGTGGTCTCATAGATCATTGTCTCGCTTAGTTTTTCTGAAGTCAGTGGCTATGTTAGTAGCTGGCTTTATGGTGATGGGAAGCAGCTACAGCACGTTTATGGAGTGGTCTTGAGCATGGTACAGTGATGGGCTTCATCCCACAGATCGACTTTAATCATCTGTCATTGACTGGCATGACTAGGACTGTTGAGATGGTGGACGTCTTGCAGTTTAATAGTTTTGAACACTCATGTTGTTCTCTGCAGTAGTGTACAATGTGTCCAGGGCACCCACAGTGAAAACATACCAGTATGTTGGCCGCTGTCTTCCATACATCTGTTTTCACCGGTGCAGTGTAATTGGCAGTGTCAATTGTACCTGCGTTGGTCGGATACCACTATTCCAAACTGGCCAAGTCCATACTTCATGGCGCAGTCTACTAGTGGTGGAGATTGATATTAAAGATCAAAACACTCTTGTTTGACATTCTCTATTACTTCCTGATTTATGGGGTTGAAATTCATGGCTGCTATCCTTTGTGTACTCTGTGTGATATTCCTGGCTGTCATAAATTACTATACCTCTTCCCTTATTATCTGGCATATGAGAGAGAAAAGTTCATGGTGGTCTTCCTCAACTGTCATTTGTACCACATACGGTAGTCAAAAGTCATACTTCTTTTGTTCAGTCCTTTTATGATGCATTTCCTTGATTCACTGGCACCACTTTATGAATTCATCATCCTATACCAGAAGAGCACTGTACATGTTTTCTGTGAGTCTTTTCATCAAGTGGGAGTTCTTGTCAATTTCTGTCATAGTTTGATTCACAATGTGGCACAGGGCCAAGACATTCTGTATGTACGACTGCAATTTCCTCATGACACTGAACTCTGTTCTTCAGTTGTTCATACTACTGTCACCAAACGTTTTCTTCAGTTCTGCCTGAAATTTCTCCCAGCTATTTACAGAGCTTCTCCTCATTGTTTGCTAATCACTGGTGAGCTGTGTTACCTAAGTAAAATTACACATCAAACATATCATGTCATCCCACCTGGTTTATTTGATGACTTGGTCAAATCCTTTCAGCCATTTTGTCAGGTCTTGACCAGTGTCTCCAGGAAACACTGATGTGTAGATGATTTACTGCTGTTTTGGGATCCACTGAAAGCACATTTTTTACTGAGATACTGAGACCAATGTACAGCTAGAACTGAACTGAAGTCCTGGATGGAGAAAGTAATTGTTTATATGAACATCCAAATATTTCAGAATGCCAGTATGTATACAACCATCAAATATTCTAGATATACAAATACTACAAACATAAGACATTTCAAGAACCTTCCAGAAGCGGAAAATATGAAATGACAAGTAACTGTTGATGGTAGGGTTTGAACCAGTGACCCACTTCATGCTAGCCAGGAAGTCTAACGAATACACCACACTGCATGCAAAAGACCTCGCAGCAATATTAGCCTCAAATCCTACATCTTGCTGAGATTATGAATTGGGTCTCTGCTGGTTAAATTACCAAATCTATGGCTCTCTATGGTCTCATTGATAACACAGTCCCAGAAGAAGGAAGCAATAGTGATGACCTTAGTGTTTTTATACTCTACCTCATGTCCTGTGCTTCCACAGTGAGGCAGCATTTGATTTTCAGTTGCCATGGCTAGGTATGGCACCAATGTTCATTGCAGCTACCTTTAACATTGCTCAAATCTATCCTTTACCCTATTAAGGCATGTACATATGTTAAAAGGCACACACACACACACACACACACACACACACACACACACACACACACACACACACACACACACAGAGAGAGAGAGATCACAGAAGAAAGTATTCTTTAGCTAAAGGACACCCACTAGTTTACTAGCACTTGGACAGGATGACCATTGATGATAATGTCAATGAGATTTCCTGACATCTTGGTCTTGGTGACAGTAATCCAAGTAGTATTTTCTTCTGTGGTGGCCTCACCTTCTTAGTGTGGCTGACTGTCATTTCAGTATTTGACATTCCAGCACACATTTGAAGACAAATGGTGTAATTTTGATTTTATGTATAGCATCGGCAGGAATAATAAATGGATCCATAAATTACCACTCTATGCTTTAGACCTCTTCCCCATGGTGGAGTCATGACATGACACTTTTAAAATCACTTGTACTCTAAGTTTTCACAGTACTTTATATGCAGTTTCAAAAAAAATACTGACCTTTCTAATTCAGTAATCTGTGGCAAATGATCGACTTCAGATTAAATATTTGTCCATAACATGATCTGCCCTTCCTAAAACCACATTGATATTCACCTAAATTATTCTCCAATGTTATTTCTACTCTGTTTAGTACAATCTTGGAAAATATGTTATACGCAACTGGTTGCAAAGAAATTCTTCTGTTGTTAACGTCTCTTTTATTGCCTTCTTTATGTACTGGTTGTATCAAGGCCACTCTCCTGGGAGTTTTTCTGTTTTACAAGTTTTCTCAAAGATTAATTTTATCTCTTTTTTCTTTTGAGTAGAGCCCATTTCAAAAGTTCTGCTGTAATAGTCTTCTTCACTAGCTTCATAAGGTTTTTAATAACGCCTTCGATTTTTTTGATAGTTGGGGTAAGTCATCCAGATTTTCATGAGTGTTTGTGTTTGAGTATTCAAACATTTGCATTGGTTCTGGACATTTAAGAAGCTATCAAAATATTTTGCAAATATTCCAAAATTTTCAGTGTTGTCCAAGCCAAACTGGTGAGCACCATCCCACACTCCTCTGTTGTTAAGAGTTACATCTGAAGTACGTCTACCTAACTCTTTAGATCTCACATACTACTCTAAAGGTTTACTGGAAGAGCCCTCTTTAGCAGATTATCCACACATACTAAATCTCCTTTTACACTTGCTGTTTTACCACCCTCTAGCCTATAGCCTTGTGACTTACAAGGGCAGTTATTGTAACTAAATCGAACATATTAATTTCACATATAAAAAGTGAACTGTTGTTTTTAAATTTTATAATCTTTAGTTTAAAATTGCAAGGAATGAAAACAAGAAACATTTGTTGGTATTAATAGAAATCAAACCTGGGTCCACAAGTCAGTGCTATACGCCACTGCCCCACAGTGCCATCACAACAACGGGCCTTTAAAGAAGTTTTCATACTCTACACTTGTACAACACGCTACACAAAATATCAAAGAAAAATAATGAGCTGATACTGTGAGCATCATAGAGTATTCATAGTGGCAGAAGGGATGGCATCAAACAAAACATGCACAGCAGAAAACAGACAGCTATGTCGCTTCTCTAAATTGATTGTAACGTATCCAACCATTATTTCAGCACTCAACACAGGTTTGTAGCTATTACAGATAGCATGCTACAAAACATGCTTTTGTCCACTTTATTAGCACAACAGCATGCATTCGAGACAAATCACATAATCTTAGTGTGGTATTTACATTGTGTTAAAGCAAATCCTTACAAAGAACATAACTGTTATCCATATGTATTGTACATTTCCACCACATCTCTGCCTCAACCACTGAAAACTTCAACCAAACTAGGTACTCATATCTTTTACTGTCTGGCAACAATCACTGGGGAGGGGGAAACAACCAGTACCTAACATATCTCAGGAGATATGATGTCAGGAACGATGAAATGCATGAAAAACTGCCGCATCATGCACGACATTTAAATGTATTACTTCTTTACTTCTAATTGTATTTGCAATAAATTTCACACCCAGTATCCACATATGCCACTAAATGCACTTACAGAAGTATATTGTAGTACTGCACACAGATACGGTGTCATAAACACTGAGATGCTTGAAAAATTGCCGCATCATGCACAAAGCTCTAATACATTTATTCTTTACTACTAAGACACTCATAGTCGAGTCAAATTAAAGAAATCTCTGACACCTGGCAGTGCTTTTGACTGCTTTCAACTGCTAAGTGCAAATGGCCTTAAGCGAAAAGAGGATCATCTCTAGAACTATGAAGCAGCGGTGTCACACAGAAGTATACAAAATAATGTATTTTGCTAACCCCAGCATACAGAAACTGTCTGGGATCACATTTCTTAATTTGGATACTGTATCTGAACATTATGCACATTTCTTCGTAGCCTACAAATGTTTCGTAATTGCAAAGGTGTTTTCACAAATACATGGGCATGAAATTTTTTCGATCCTTCACTACAAACGTAGCTCATGTTTTGTTTTGTTTTTGTTTCTAGGAGAAGATTGGCAAAATGAAACCTGGGCAGCGTCTGGTTGGACAGCTAATGCATAAATAAATTTACTGCAGCAGCTCCATGTGGCCAAAGAAAGAAAGAAAGCACCATTCACTTACAGACAAACACAGAAGATTTGAAAATGTCACTTGAAGTGCCTTATCCTCAAGGAATTATGGATCTGCAAATTGAACCTTCCCACATTCTGGTTAGCACTGACATTCTTCCTGATATCAAAAACATTACTTTGCAGGTATCTTTACAGCCCATTGCTGCCAAGTTTTAGAACTATGTTCCGCTTTCATAGAATATTCTTATGTTCATATAATCATCATCATCAGCAGCAGCAGCAGCAGCAGCCAAACGGTATCCACTGTTGAACAACAGTCTCTTCTCAACTTCTCCAGACATTGCAATCTTCAGCTATAAACAATTATGTTACTTTCCCATTTCTAATGCCATCTGCCCACCATCAATTAGCTCATTTTCATGCTCTTTCCTTATCTCTTGGTATCGAATAATCTATTTCATTGCTCCATTTACCATCCATTCACAAAGATATATGCCCTCTCCACCTCTGTTCTACACTCCTGGAAATTGAAATAAGAACACCTTGAATTCATTGTCCCAGGAAGGGGAAACTTTATTGACACATTCCTGGGGTCAGATACATCACATGATCACACTGACAGAACCACAGGCATATAGACACAGGCAACAGAGCATGCACAATGTCGGCACTAGTACAGTGTATATCCACCTTTCGCAGCAATGCAGGCTGCTATTCTCCCATGGAGACGATCGTAGAGATGCTGGATGTAGTCATGTGGAACGGCTTGCCATGCCATTTCCACCTGGCGCCTCAGTTGGACCAGCGTTCGTGCTGGACGTGCAGACCGCGTGAGACGACGCTTCATCCAGTCCCAAACATGCTCAATGGGGGACAGATCCGGAGATCTTGCTGGCCAGGGTAGTTGACTTACACCTTCCAGAGCACGTTGGGTGGCACGGGATACATGCGGACGTGCATTGTCCTGTTGGAACAGCAAGTTCCCTTGCCGGTCTAGGAATGGTAGAACGATGGGTTCGATGACGGTTTGGATGTACCGTGCACTATTCAGTGTCCCCTCGACGATCACCAGTGGTGTACGGCCAGTGTAGGAGATCGCTCCCCACACCATGATGCCGGGTGTTGGCCCTGTGTGCCTCGGTCGTATGCAGTCCTGATTGTGGCGCTCACCTGCACGGCGCCAAACACGCATACGACCATCATTGGCACCAAGGCAGAAGCGACTCTCATCGCTGAAGACGACACGTCTCCATTCGTCCCTCCATTCACGCCTGTCGCGACACCACTGGAGGCGGGCTGCACGATGTTGGGGCGTGAGCGGAAGACGGCCTAACGGTGTGCGGGACCGTAGCCCAGCTTCATGGAGACGGTTGCGAATGGTCCTCGCCGATACCCCAGGAGCAACAGTGTCCCTAATTTGCTGGGAAGTGGCGGTGCGGTCCCCTACGGCACTGCGTAGGATCCTACGGTCTTGGCGTGCATCCGTGCGTCGCTGCGGTCCGGTCCCAGGTCGACGGGCACGTGCACCTTCCGCCGACCACTAGCGACGACATCGATGTACTGTGGAGACCTCACGCCCCACGTGTTGAGCAATTCGGCGGTACGTCCACCCGGCCTCCCGCATGCCCACTATACGCCCTCGCTCAAAGTCCGTCAACTGCAAATACGGTTCACGTCCACGCTGTCGCGGCATGCTACCAGTGTTAAAGACTGCGATGGAGCTCCGTATGCCACGGCAAACTGGCTGACACTGACGGCGGCGGTGCACAAATGATGCGCAGCTAGCGCCATTCGACGGCCAACACCGCGGTTCCTGGTGTGTCCGCTGTGCCGTGCGTGTGATCATTGCTTGTACAGCCCTCTCGCAGTGTCCGGAGCAAGTATGGTGGGTCTGACACACCGGTGTCAATGTGTTCTTTTTTCCATTTCCAGGAGTGTATTTTCATTACTGTCATAATCACTTTTCTCACTACAGTCTGTTTCTCGATGTGTTTATTTTCTTGTCTCTCCTAGTAATTTCCAACATCCGTCTCTGCATTTCTCACTGAGTAAACCCCAGTTTTTGAATGATTTTTTATGTTGACTGTAAATGTGCCATTGCTGTAAGACAAAATTTTTAATACACACTGACTGTAAACCTTTCCATCAAACATCAGAAGCTTAGTTTTTAAATCTCTGTTTAGTTTAACAAATGTCCTCCTTCCTTTTTTTACTGTCCAGTTTATTTCTTGGCTATCCATTTATTCTGTAGCTGTCCTAAACACTATATTAAGTTGTTCTATTTGTTGTTGAAGATTACCTCAACTAGCTGCAAGCAGTATACTTCTTTATCCTCTCCACAGGACCTCTTGGGCCCATCAGTACTGCCTAACCGCACTGTAATCCTCTGCTAATGGTGTCACTGGTTGCTGTATGGAGAGGCGTATGGTCAGAACACTGCTCATCCTGTTATCAGTTTTTGTGACTATTTCTCAATCAAGAAGCTCCTCAGTTAGTCACATGAGGCTAGGTGCGCCCTGTTCCTTCGCAGTGCCGAAAATTGAGCCCGGGTCCTCTGCATGGCAGTTGGCCATGCTGACACCTCAGCTAAGGAGACGAGCTCTCGCTATGATGTGGTATGAGTCAGTTTTAAAATTGCGGTACACTTTCTGCATCAAAAATATGGCAACACACTGCAGGAACATTCACATGCATTTTTCACTTAATATGAGACTGATTCTGCAATTTGAGGTTGATAACGATTCACATTTCACTTTCTATGTTTTTATTATTAAAGTATATTGGATCACAGTGACTGTTCTTACTGATTTCTATGCAGCTGTATTTCCTTTCACGCAACATAAAGTTGGGCTCACTTGCTTTTCCTGATTATTGTTAATGTGTGTTTTTGAAGATAACCATCAGCCAGTTTTTGACAAAAATATGGCTTGCAGAAAACAATAGCAAATCATTTTGAGCTGCTTTTCAGAAAAATAGTCAGTGATGATACAGCAAAGGAACTGAATTGGCCAGTTTTTAGAAGTGGAAGGGCATTTTGTTATTTGATTTCAGTTTTATTACAATGCTTTGTCTTGACGGGATTTTATGCTGGAGTGAATCTTGCTACTGGGTCACCGTGTTTTGCATCTTCTGTTATTAGCGGGTAGGCATGGTTTGGTGGGAAAATATAGCAGGATATAAGAATGAGCTAAGACTATCAGAATTGGTGCTTATGCACGGAGGCGAGTGGATCGAAAGGATCCATGTGAAACCACAACTGGAAGAGTTGGTGGATAGACATGGCAGAAAGCACATTTTAGTGATGACCTGAGACCAGAGTTACGGCCAGAGTGACATGCCCTCAGTCACAGTCACAGAGCCATTTCTGTGACAGCAGAGTTCACCACTCTTTACAGTGAGCATTAATAACACTGGCATCATAAAGGATTCTTGGTCCAAACTTTTGTAATTCTGTCAATCACCCGTCTCAGGTCCAGCATTGCTGTAATGAGTGTACAAGCTTGCCAGCAAGTTTAGTTACTGTTTTTTGTTTGGCATTAGTGAGGTTTCAGATTTTTTCTGTGTTTTTGTGCAAATCCCCACTTTAGGGTCTGTAGCTAGAACCTTAAAAAATCACATTATTGATCAAAAGTTGTGCATATGAAATTTATAGCTTAGATCTTAAAGCCATGGTGGGCCCACAATTAGTTTTCTGGATCGGAGTGACTTTCCTAGTGCAGGAGGTTTTTTTTTTTCAAAGCAGGTATGATTTCAGTTGCTGTTTGGAATTAATTTTATTATCTATTAATTCTTTACATCACTGGGTATCTGATCTGAGATTTTTCTGGCTGCATACCTCAAACCTTTCTGTGCGACATCTGCTACTCACACTATGTATGAGGGAGAACTTGGTAGGAGGAACATTTGTTTACAAATTGAAATGAAGCTGTTGGGCGGGTTATGAGCCATGTTTCGATAACTCATTTTATTCACACACCTCTGTCTCCAAGAGGCATTCTTTTCATTGACACCAGATGGCTTTACAAACCTCATGTGGGATTACTTCTCTTGTGCCATTATTATCTACATTTCTGACTCATCTCTAAGCATACAAACATACCCATGAAAATACAAATATTTAATTCTAATATTTATTATTACAACCAACTGTCACATATTAGAATTATATTTCAGATGTTGCACATTTATTGACACTTGCTTTTGTGTCAAGCTTTCATACATCTTCGTATGTTTGTAGAATTTTCTCTCTGTTGTTGAACAAACAAAATGCAACATCTACCCTACATATGTTTCTGTTTCACTTCCTGCACAATCTTATCATTTTCAACCATTTCTCTTATCAAAATTTCACTGTATCACCTCACATCCTGTTGAAGATATTTCTGAACTGTTTTCTTTAATTCAGTTCATTCTTTCAAGTTGCCATTATGAGATCATCTTTTCTTTTGCCATTGTCACACCAATGAATCTTTTGTCATTTTCACCAAGTACGTTTGTTACATAACTGTTACTTTTGTCTGTGTCTGTACAATGACTTTCCAAAATATCAGCCTATTTTCAGTAAATAACAAATACTTTAAACAGTCTCCTGTCACTATAGTGTTGGATCCATGGGGAATGTGCCCGAAGACTGCTTTTGAAATTAGGCGTATCCCAGACTTTTCCATTCCACATAAAAAGAGTATGTTTCAGCATAATACAGTGGATTTCATCATTTGAAGGCAGGAGCATACTATTTCCCTTAAGAGCATATCTACCGTGGGTGCGGGGTGATCAAATCTTATGGTCACCAACTGCAGAGCATGCATGCATAGAGTCACTGGACCTATGTGCTGGAGTCCAAGACCACAGTACATCTGCAACAATCAACTGAAAGGTAGTGTGGTCGTCATCAACAAAAAGCTCAGACTACAGCGAGTTCTTGTGGCAAGAGGTTTGAACTTAGCAGCCATGGCAATGCCCATACCCCAAGTTCTGTGGCAATCGGATCAAATCCCCAACAGACAGAGCAGGAGATGGATAGTGTGCTGAAAATTCATTTTTTCACTCTTTCACGTGGGGTGACTAAGGCTGGCACAATACTCTTATCACGCACTTCTTGTGTTCTTTGTTTTTAAGTGAACTATTCTCTTTCCTCTAGAAAGTATGTTGTAAGTCTTACAGTAAAGAGAAAAAAAGATAACTGTTGCACTTTTACCTGATAACTGCTCAAACACAAGGCAGTAGATTTCCCTTCCTGTTAACTATGGAAACATGCAAGAGGTAGCATAATAATCTTCCTTTCGAGGTGTGATGCCTAGTCTGTCTTTGTAGGTCACTTTTATTTCGGTAGCATTATGAGAGAGATAAAGAGCCCAAAAATGCTTGGTGTTATGTTACATTACTATTGGCCTCAACAGTGCTAGCACCACAGCAAGTAACGATAATAAAATCTTTTTGTGTAAAAAAAGTTCGAAACAATGAGCCTTGTGTCAGTAATATGTGGATTCACCCACAGAAAAATGTCATTTTATTTAAATATAATAGAGGGAAACATTCCAAGTGGGAAAAATATATCTAAAAACAAAGATGATGTGACTTACTGAACGAAAGCGCTGGCAGGTCGATAGACACACAAACAAACACAAACATACACACAAAATTCAAGCTTTCGCAACAAACTGTTGCCTCATCAGGAAAGACAAAAGGATGTGGGTTTTAAGGGAGAGGGTAAGGAGTCATTCCAATCCTGGGAGCGGAAAGACTTACCTTAGGGGGAAAAAAGGACGGGTATACACTCGCGCACACACACACACACACACACACACACACACACACACACACACACACACACACACACACACACACACACACACACACACACACACATATATATATCCATTATATCCATCCACACATATACAGACACAATTAAAATTAGAAAATACTTTTAATGAGGTTTCCAAGGGACTCAACAGTGTGGTCACTGGTCACTTTATCTTTATACTCAATGAGCCACTAGAAGAGTTTTGTGAGTAATATAGGAGGAGTTGAATTATATGGTATTTCATTTCGTTGGACATTGTTTGATTAATGTGGACTTAGTATTGTTTCTTCATTACCTTTTTCTTGTACATGTCCATGACCGATCTTGTGTAGTTAGTGCATTAAGGAAATTCAATACTGCTACTCTAACTTCAAGGATAATGGAATGTAGTCGAATTAAGTCGGGTGATGCTGAGGGAATTAAATTAGGAAATGAGACACTTAAATTAGTAAAGGAGTTTTGCTATTTGGGGAGCAAAATAACTGATGATGGTCGAAGCAGAGAGGATACAAAATGTAGAGTGGCAATGGCAAGGAAAGCGTTTCTGAAGAAAAATTTGTTAACATCGAGTGTAGATTTAAGTGCCAGGAAGTCGTTTCTGAAAGTATTTGTATGGAGTGTAGCCATGTATGGAAGTGAAACGTGGACAGTAAATAGTTTGGACAAGAAGAGAATAGAAGCTTTTGAAATGTGGTGCAACAGAAGAATGCTGAAGATTAGATGGGTAGACCACATAACTAATGAGGAGGTATTGAATAGAATTGGGGAGAAGAGGAGCTTGTGGCACAACTTGACCAGAAGAAGGGATCAGTTGGTAGGACACGTTCTGAGGCATCGAGGGATCACCAATTTAGTATTGGAGGGCAGCGTGGAGGGTAAAAATCGTAGAGGGAGACCAAGAGATGAATACACTAAGCAGATTCAGAAGGATGTAGGCTGCAGTAGGTACTGGGAGATGAAGAAGCTTGCACAGGATAGAGTAGCATGGAGAGCTGCATCAAACCAGTCTCAGGACTGAAGACCACAACAACAACAACAACTCTAACTTCTCTTGAATAATATATATGAACTATCATACTGATAATCTGTGTATTGTCTACAAATGCATACAACATCAGTTCGATAGTATCAAACCTCTGTCAAATCATAATGTTAATAAGAACACTCTATACAGAAGTCAGTCTGTATAAAGAATGAATATGAATGTAACATTTCTGTTTCACTGTTCAATCCCCTGAACTATGGTCAAAAATATACATTCTCCAAAAACTTCATGCTTCTCCAAAGTAGTCAGGCAGTGCTAAAGAGCTTCTATAATTGTGTCCACACATCTACTTCCTCTCATAAAGTTACTGAGATTTACATCCCATCTTGAAGAAATGCATCGTCCCTTGGCATGATTCTCCACACACAAATAAAATAACAGATCCTCACAGTATTTGTGCTCTTCTCTACGATAACTTATTTTATGGTTTTACTTAGCGAGTATCATTCTCCGGTAAGAATACGAAGAGATACATATTGCTCCTCTATGATGATGTGTAACAAAATATGTATTAAGGAGAACATCGAACATGAATATTAGTAAAAGAAAATGCAGGATATGCATAGATGACAGTAAAGCGTGTGTAAAGGCTCCCCAGAACAAGGACTGTGGTGTAAGATGTGGGGTCATTAATTCTCTCTCCTCCCTTGCGGCGACACAAGGAGAGGACAATATGAAAATGGAAAAGTCATTAAACATATTATGGGTCATAAGGACAAATAACTCAAAGATTGATTTCATGTGAAGGGCACATCTAATAGAGATTGTGTCTGGGTAAGTGTGAACCTGGGTGAGAAGAATTTCACTGAAACACTTCAATGAGGTACGCAAAGATGAAGTTCTTAAAATTGTCAAAGAAATGAAAAATTCATATAGTACAGATACACTCCTGGAAATGGAAAAAAGAACACATTAACACCGGTGTGTCAGACCCACCATACTTGCTCCGGACACTGCGAGAGGGCTGTACAAGCAATGATCACACGCACGGCACAGCGGACACACCAGGAACCGCGGTGTTGGCCGTCGAATGGCGCTAGCTGCGCAGCATTTGTGCACCGCCGCCGTCAGTGTCAGCCAGTTTGCCGTGGCATACGGAGCTCCATCGCAGTCTTTAACACTGGTAGCATGCCGCGACAGCGTGGACGTGAACCGTATGTGCAGTTGACGGACTTTGAGCGAGGGCGTATAGTGGGCATGCTGGAGGCCGGGTGGACGTACCGCCGAATTGCTCAACACGTGGGGCGTGAGGTCTCCACAGTACATCGATGTTGTCGCCAGTGGTCGGCGGAAGGTACACATGCCCGTCGACCTGGGACCGGACCGCAGCGACGCACGGATGCACGCCAAGACCGTAGGATCCTACGCAGTGCCGTAGGGGATCGCACCGCCACTTCCCAGCAAATTAGGGACACTGTTGCTCCTGGGGTATCGGCAATGACCATTCGCAACCGTCTCCATGATGCTGGGCTAGGGTCCCGCACACCGTTAGGCCGTCTTCCGCTCACGCCCCAACATCGTGCAGCCCGCCTCCAGTGGTGTCGCGACAGGCGTGAATGGAGGGACGAATGGAGACATGTCGTCTTCAGCGATGAGAGTCGCTTCTGCCTTGGTGCCAATGATGGTCGTATGCGTGTTTGGCGCCGTGCAGGTGAGCGCCACAATCAGGACTGCATACGACCGAGGCACACAGGGCCAACACCCGGCATCATGGTGTGGGGAGCGATCTCCTACACTGGCCGTACACCACTGGTGATCGTCGAGGGGACACTGAATAGTGCACGGTACATCCAAACCGTCATCGAACCCATCGTTCTACCATTCCTAGACCGGCAAGGGAACTTGCTGTTCCAACAGGACAATGCACGTCCGCATGTATCCCGTGCCACCCAACGTGCTCTAGAAGGTGTAAGTCAACTACCCTGGCCAGCAAGATCTCCGGATCTGTCCCCCATTGAGCATGTTTGGGACTGGATGAAGCGTCGTCTCACGCGGTCTGCACGTCCAGCACGAACGCTGGTCCAACTGAGGCGCCAGGTGGAAATGGCATGGCAAGCCGTTCCACAGGACTACATCCAGCATCTCTACGATCGTCTCCATGGGAGAATAGCAGCCTGCATTGCTGCGAAAGGTGGATATACACTGTACTAGTGCCGACATTGTGCATGCTCTGTTGCCTGTGTCTATGTGCCTGTGGTTCTGTCAGTGTGATCATGTGATGTATCTGACCCCAGGAATGTGTCAATAAAGTTTCCCCTTCCTGGGACAATGAATTCACGGTGTTCTTATTTCAATTTCCAGGAGTGTATTTTTAATATGTTAAACAACCTACTGAAAGAAATTATTCATTACGTTGCAGCACCATTAACATATTCTATAAACTTGTGTCTCATAGAAGGGGTTTTTCCTGATCCTCTCAAACTATACAAGGTGACTCCAGTCTTTAAGAAGATCCTGTAAACTAAAGTCCAATTTCACTAATTCCTGTACTAGGCAAAGTCTTGAAGGCATAATGTATCAGTAGATGTATGAGTACTTAGACCTAAATGATATGTTAAGTACATCATCATAGTTTGGTTACAGAAAAGTCATCTGTACATGCCTCAGAACTCTTAGTGAGGCACATTTTAGCAGCATTTGAGACCATGTGGTCTGAGCAAGGCCTTCGACCATGTTGGCCACTTTGTTTTACTCTCTAAACTGAAGTACTATGGAATATGTGACAAAAGTTTAAAACTCATCAAATCATACCTTAATAAAAGAACACAAGTGGTGAGTTCAGGCAGTCCTCTGCCAAACACACTTGAGGTTCAACATGGAGCGCCACAGGGTTCTAAATTAGGACCACTTCTATTCCTTGTACATATAAATGACTTACTGGGAAACACAGACATAAAGACATTTATGTATGCAGATGATAGAACTTTTATGTCTGTATACCATTTATTTGATAATCTTGTTAGTAGTACGAATATGGTAAAAGAAAATGCAATATCATGATTTAATGCAAATTATCTATTATTAAATGAGAAAAGGACTCAGAATATGTGGTTCAGTCTCTCAGAGACTGTAAAAATAGAAAAACAAAATGCAAAACGTTTAGGTATCATAGTTGACAAAAAACTAATATGGAACTCTCTTGTTGAACACATAGTGGTTAGACTGTCAAAAGTTATATATCTGCTGAAGAGACTAATGTGCTGTGTGATATTTGAATATGTAAGGACAGTGTGCTTTTTTTTTTCAGCCTGTTTTAAGGTATGGGTTAATACTCTGGGGAAGCAGCAACAAAATATGTGAAATTCTGGTGATACAGAAGAAAGCAATCAGAAGAATGGCAAAGGTACATAATAAGACACGTTGTACACCATTATTTATTAAATAAAGAATATTAACAGTTAATCTACACTTGTGTCCAAAATTAAAGCAACATATCGTAATTTCCCTGGCACAGTCCTGTACCTAATTCACAATACATTCATACAAATTGTCACACACGTCTGTAGATCACGTTCTGCATGGAGGATAACATCCCAGTCAACAGACAACCATGCCAATGACATCAGGTTATCCTACAAAATCAGGTAGTATATGCCGGGCAACCCCACATCCACAATTGCTGTTTACAGTCACAAACGGTGCAATATTGCACAGAAGATGCATACCAGACTCTCTGCTGTGGAGGACCAGAGAAAGATAGAAAGCAGGACAGTCACTAACTGATGTGGCTCCATGGCTTAGTGTGAATCATTCTGTTCTTTCTCGGATGTGGTGACAGTGTATAGAGATCGAAACTGTATACCGAAGTCCCGGCCAGGGCCGGCCATGTGTGACTCCAGATGAGAGGACTGTTATTTGGCTGTAAGGGCACAACAGTACCTCCTTAGCACTCCACGCATCTGGCATGTGAGCTCATAGCATCAACTGGAAGTGTTGTATAGAGGCAAATGGTGTGCAGAAGGCTTCGGCAGAGTGGCTTTTATTGTCAGAGACCTGCTGTATTTCTACCTCTGACACGTCTTCACAGAAGGGAACGCCTAGAGCGCAGTCATCAATATGCCACCTGGGCAGTCGAACAGTGGACAAATGTTTTCACAGATGAGTCCCGATTTCGTCTGGAGAGTGATTCTCAATGGATTTGCATCTCGAGGGAATATGGTGCATGATTACATGATTTCGGGACCCAAACGTTGTGGAAAGACTATGATATTGAGGAGGATCCTGAACAGTATGGGCAGGGATTATGTTTACCACTCGAACCCCTCTTCATGAAATTACATAGGTAAATCGGCAAGGTTTAATTGCTGTAACGTATCGTGACAAGATCTTGCGACCTCATTTGCGGTTGCTGGGAGATGCTGTGCGCCCAGACTTCATACTGATGGACACTAATGCTCGACCTCATAGAGCACACGTGACTGATGTCCTCTTGGAAATGGAAGATATTGCACGCATGACGTGGCCTACTCACTCGTCCAATTTGAATCTCAGAGCATGTTGGGGATGAAACTACCTGGCAGATTAAAATTGTGTGCCAGACTGGGACTCAAACTGGGGACCTTTGAGTTTTGCTGGCAAGTGATCTACCAATTGAGCCACCCAAGCATGACTCACAACCCGTCCTCACAGATTTACTTCTGCCAGTACCTCATTTTCTACCTTCCAAACTTCACAGAAGCTCTCCTGTGAAAGTTGCAGAACTAGCAGTCATGCAAGAAAAGATAGTGTGGTGACATGGCTATGCCACAGCCTGGGGGATGTTTCCAGAACAAGATTTTTATTCTGCAGCAGAGTGTGCACTGGTATGAAACTTCCTGGCAGATTAAAACTGAAGTTTGAAAGACAGGAGACGAGGTACTGGCGGAAGTAAAGCTGTGAGGACGGGTTGTGAGTCGTGCTTGGGTAGCTCAGTTGGTACTGCACTTGCCTACGAAAGGCAGAGGTCCTCAGTTCAAGTCTTGGTCCGGTACAAAGTTTTAATCTGCCAGGAAGTTCCATATCAGCACACACTATGCTGCAGAGTAAAAATCTTGTTCATGCCTGGGATGTACTAGGGACAAGGCTTACATCACATCAGCATCCACCAACCACTCTACAAGACTGCAAATAGCTCTGCGGGAAGAATGGGCATTATTGCCTCAAAATGAGACTTATGACATCATTCACAGCATGCCACATCATTGTCAGGCCTGTATTGCTGCCAGAGGTGGTCACACCCCATACTGAGCATATTAACCAGTTGTCAGAATGTTCATGCAAATCTATTAAGTTGGAAAAAAAATGAAGAACATTCTTGTCTACCATTATGCAATATTGTGGTTGTTTACATTCTTTATTCTTTACATTGTTACTGCTTTACTGTCACCTGTTTATACTGTTTCGTGGCAAAATAAATGCAACCTTGCAAAATTTCTGTTTGATGCTTTAATTTTGGACACCACTGTATTTATTCTTCATAGTGTTAACAATATACTTGCTGAACTACCAAATTTAGTTGTAACAAATCAAAGGCACGACTACAATACAAGATTCTGTACTTCTCTGCTCTTGCCACAAAATGGATCAACAGCAACTAACAATAGTAGTAAAGATGCAAAAGAAATATTGCCAGTGTTCTGTTCGACTACTGATGGAACATGTATAACATCACATACCAAGTCATCATTATGTTACAAGACAAAGTTGACACCCAGTATCTCTAATCACAATTCGGGTATTATAAACAGGACAGAGAAAATGTGATACACATTCCCACAGCCAAAACATGAGAAACACCTGTAATATTCACATGTCTAGTCCAGAACAGCCCTATATCGGATAATACAGGAGAGTTACATTATTCAATAGTCTACCTGGCCATTTTAAACAGCAACAAAATAAAAAAATCCTTGTAAAATGAACTTAAATCAATTTTGAGAGAATATTTCTTATATTCAGCAAAAAAGCTTCTAGAACTACAAATGGAATCTGTAACCTTAAATGAAAATGATCAGTCAAATTAGAAGTATGTGGCTGCATATCATCAAAGGCCTAATCTGACATATAATTAGGTCTATACAGTTATTGTGTTTCTATTTCTGCATAAGTAGAAAATTTGAGAAAGGAATGTGTGGAGGCATTGGGTACATTTTGCTGTGAGTTTTACACAAATTTTGTGGTGTTCCTTCATTCTTAATATTAAATGATACTGATTGAAGACTATACAAATATCACAAGCAAAAAATTAGTACCACCAGTCATGCACTGCAAAGTTCACACCAGTAAGATGATCACAAAACTCAATTAATGGCCAACTCCACATTTTGTAATACACTGCACAAAAACTCTTTCCCTGTATATTATCAATCTGCCTGTAGATTTCAGAATGGATTTTTATTGTGTAAAAGAGCAGATTATTAGCAATTATTTCTATAATTTAACTGACAATCTGGCCTCATGGAAGAAGTAAATTACATTTTAACATTCTTGCTAATCAGGTTCTGACTTTTCCAATGTATAGAAAGTATAAATAAAGCGGGACTCACTGTGGCCATTTGTGTGTGTGTGTATTCGGATATCTGTGTGATTGTTTGGTGAATGTGTGTATTTCTAATACAGAAACTTCAAGACCCCAAAAGCTAGAGTAAATACTGCTTTCTGTTCTGTGTTTCTATGTTCCACACATCAGTCACTTACAGGTGAATGGTTGCCTTTCATTCATTTTACATGTTACTCCATCCAGTAACGCCAAGGGTTGCAATGTTTGAAGTGCTGGATAAAAACAACAGCTAATTAGTTTAGGAAGAGCAATTGAGGTTCATTTCCAAAGTCTCTCTTTTCCCCAATATATATATATATATATATATATATATATATATATATATATATATATATATATATATATATATATATATATATATATATATATACAAGTAATTTCTACAATTCTTAGTGTGAGTAGTACAGCACTACTCATAATGTATTTTTGGTGTACTTTACGGTACGAGCCACTAATTGCTGCTTCTGCCTGTTATTACATACTCACTTCATTTCCCTGAAAGCTATGGAGTTTAGGGATTATACAGTGTAAATGAGTAAATGAAAGAATACACATGCAGATAAAACTGCTCCTTTATTTCACTCTCTATGGTATGGAATAATTTTCTGAAGTAATATAGCAGTAAATAAATATCAATTTATGGTACAAAAACAATAAGTAAGGAGAGTGACCACTCAGAACACTTTAATTTTCTCGTGTACCAATACTCTCAAAGTTGGTACCAGAACAATGTACTGCACGTGTGTAGGGACAATGCATTTGCATGTGTGTAGGGACAACGCTCACATCAACAACTTCATAACACACCTTAGTAAGTATTACATCCATGTTGCATATTTCTAGTAGAGGTAATGATATTCCGAATTACATGCCAAAATGCCGACCTTACACACAATTTTCTTATTTAAAACTTATTAGTATATAACACAAAAAGTGAAAGTGTAATAACGGAGGAGGTATTTGTGTATTGGTGTATATTTGAAGCTTTCTAATAAGGTCGCTAAGGCAAACGCTCTTTGTTACCATAACATGCTCAATAATAAGTTAGCAAAATTTATTAGAATTTAATACACTAAACTCTGTGCTAATAGGGCCCTAAAAGTGACGCGTAATAGTTGCTCATATATTACCTACATGACAAAACTTAAGTAAATAATTTTAGTACGGCTTTTTATGGTACTTTTCACTTATTACGTATTATAGCAAGAACTTAATCTCCTTCGTTTGCTACTTGTTTACTTGTGAACTAAATAAGTGACACAGAACTAATAGCAATCGCCGGCGACAAATTGTCTTGTGCGTGAATAACAGTGCTCTGAACCTATCTTCACACTTCAATGCATTTCTTTCGGTATCACGGATAACAGTTGAATCAACAATTATATCTTTTCACTGAAGGAGATTCCGACAAAACTAGCGTGCTAAGACGCATAACATGTAAGTGACAGAGAACACATATTACAGACACTTTTCTGTTTGGGAGATGGAGGAATGTAAAGCTACAGTATCACAAACGGGTAATAAATAAAAGCAGCATTCCAGGTGTAATCTTTTCCATCTACAAGCATCATAGCCTCGCATAAACTTCAATCGTATCAACGATTACGTATATCAGATTCCAAACAAACGCCACGCCCACTTTTCTCACCTGAAATGACGAGGGCCTCATTTGGCCCACAAGTTACAAAGCCCCACGTCATGGTGCAGACTGAAACAGATGAGCTCCTGTAAAAACTGGAGACTGCTTATAGCAGATATGGCAGACTTATTAAGCTACCAGGAAAACCATTTCAACAAATGGCGTACCCGCCAACGGGGCTTGCGCAGTATGCAACCGCCAAATTCAAAAGACAGTAGAAAAGTCAACATGAACGTTTGCTCCAAATCACTCATTCAGGAAACAATGTTTTTCTTATTCCGTTGATTATGCAAACTTCGCTCTAAAGAGGGCTGTAATTCTGCGATATTGCGAAACGAAATGTTTTATTTCCTCCAACCACATTTTGCTAATCATGGTTAGGGAAACACTTGTAATTACACGTAGAAATTTTTTCCAAAGACACAGTGAGAAGAGTTATTACTTATATGCCTCCATCCGATCCACTAGAATCTCACTTTTAATTTGACAATCATAAGGAACACGGATCAGTGAGTTCTGAAAAATTACAAGTCCATCCTGAAAAATCGGACATTGCTGCAGTCGCTACTGCGGGCAAAAAAGGTCTGTGTGATTCATGCTATCTTTCTTCGTACACGTAATACAGTAAAGAGGGTAAAGTCGATCCAACTTTACGCTTTTTTTATTGATTTTATGGGTCAGTCCTCCAAGGACCATAGGATTGGCATTCCGACGTCTCGCTGGTCCTGCCATCTGTAGACTAGAATGAGAAACACGTGAAAATTCCCGCCGCTGCCAGCAATCACTCTGACAACAACCGACAGAGCATTGTATGTCTGTTGTGCTCTATCTGGTGGCAAGTAGATGTCGTTTTGATGTAATTTCGTGATTTTGTTTGTGTATCTGCAGACAATTGCATTTGTAAGTAACTCCACGATACTTATTCGATATTTTATGAAATTTTCTTCATGTTAACACATGAAAGAAATTTTCTAGTCCATTCCAACACATCAAAAATATGTTGTTAACATGTGGGAGTATTTGCTACCGCGGCCCCATACGTCTGGCACTTATTAAAACTTTTAGTGTAGACAATAGGCCTGTTTACTGATGTGTTATTAGGTATATTCACTTAGCTTAGGTATCTGCAGAATTACTTTACCATAGAGGAAGATGTGCTAGACAATCTCCTGCGCCTTTCAACAACACGTGCCTTCAATAGGAAACAATGTTTCAGTCCATGGAGTGTGTCCAGTCTTCACAAGTTCTCCCACAGAGTCGAAATAAATTTCAGCTTTGAGTGATAATGATGAGAGTGCTATAACTGAATGGGATAAATCACTGCCTCAGTGTTTAGACATAGATTCTGTTAGAAAAAGCTTAGCATTGACAAAGAAAGCATCCTCTAAAACGAATCGTTCATATGAGTATTTTCTTGAGATCTTCAATGAAAATATCATTCAGAATATTGTTGAACAAACAAACTTGTACGCATCCCAAAAGCGATACAATTTTCGACTGAGCTCTGAAACACCTGTAAGAACAAAGAGCTTGGTGGCCACAACAGGCTCTGAAATAAAAGAATTTATTGGGTTGCTTATCATTACAGGCATCCGCGAATTGCCCCATTTATCAAATTACTGGACTTCAGATACCCTTCTGCATGTCGAAGCAGTGTCGAAAGTGATGACTCTCAAACGGTCCAAAAATTTTTATAAAACCTTCATCTGATCGATAATTCGAAGGCAGTGGGGAAGGCTGCTTATGGATATGATAAACTATGCAAAGTGAGGCCTCTGACTGACGCCCTAAGTCTGCCTAAGTGCTACTTTCTTAGAGGCATATAATGATCTAGGCAGATTATTCGTTGATGAAGGAATGAAAACTTTCAAGGGGAGATCGAGCGTAAAACAATATATGCTCATGAAGCCTATAAAAAAAGGGTACAAGGTCTGATGCCTGACTCACCCTAAGACAAGCTATCTACTGAAGTTCCATGACTGTTGTGGAAAAGGGGAAGACAATATTGCCAATATTCCACTTGGTGAAAGAGTTGTACTTGAATTGTGTTCATCTTTGAAAAACAGTTAATTTATTGTTGTATTTGACAACTATTTCACTTTTTACACCCTAATGAAAACACTTCTGGATAATGGAATATATTCTGTAGGTACTGTCAAGGGTCAACAGGAAAGGTCTTTCAGAAATGATGAAGGAAAATAGCAAACTTTCACAAGGCGAGTTCAAGGTGCAGATAAAAGATTCAGTCGTTGTGATAAAGTGGCAAGACACAATGACAATAACAGTTTTGTCCACAGCAACATCTCCCAAGGCTGTAACATTACTTTCCAGAAAAGGAAGAGATGATTCCATATGCAGCATTGCTTGACCAAGTGGTAAGTTTGCGCAACAGTGTAATGGGTGATGTGGATCTCTTCAACCAGAAATGGTGGCACAGAATTTTTAATTTTCTGGTTGATGCTGCCATTGTGAATGTGTTTATAATGCATGCAGCAGTCACAGGAAATGGAGAGCAGCTAACATTCCATTTACAGATTGCACAACAATTACTGTCAGGTTTCTCGTGAAATGATGTGGATGTCCACCCGTATTCATTAAAAAAAAAAAGCAGACAGCATGGGTGAACATCTACCAAAGAAAATTGTGAAGTACAGACGTTTTCATATGTGCAGTGCAAGAAAAGAAGAAAAAAGGATGAGAATAATATGCTCAAATTGCAATGTGCCTTTGTGTGTAGATCCATGTTTCAGACTGTTCCGTAGCATCTAGAATTGAATTTTTGTTAATATTTTGTGAGTAAAAGATAATCTAGCAATGCTGTTTACTTTTTTATTTTGTTTTGCAGTGTCAATATTTACAATAAAAAAATTACTAAAAACTTGATAGTATCATCTCACAGTCCATGGGAAGCTATCTTCCCACATCAAAAAAATAGATGACTAGTTTTTTTTATTTTTCTATGGTATGGCATAGGTGATTCATAGCAAGTCACTGAACTACAGACTGTCATCCATAATTAGCTCAGAAAAATTTTCCCACAAAAATGTTAAAGAAAATCAGAATTGCTATTTTCTAAGTGTGTCATTTGTTCTTTAAATGTGATCAAAGTTATTTGCCTAAGTAGGCTAAAGTCGATCACTGATTAAACTTAATGGGAGATTGTCTTTAGACTATTATAAGAGTATAGTGGATCACTATAAAATAAAATAAAATAAATGAATAAATATATTAGATACCTATATTTTATAAGTTTCATTATTTATATTTTGATAATTATTTAATTAAAGTCACACAGTAAAAGAATATTTGAATACTTAGTTTAATACAGAGGACTCTGTTACAACTATCATTCATGTAATTAATGCAAAGTTATCCTAGGTTGTCATTAACAAAATGAACAGAAAATATGCTAGTTGCTAATGCTTTACACAATATACAAACAAATAATCACTGTTAATGGAAATAGAAATAAATGCAAAGAAAGTTTTTCTTATTCAATATCTTTTAAATTAATCTTAGAAATGAATTAAAATCTTTCTTGTCTTTTGTTCCTAACTGCCACTCTTGTCACAATATCACTTCAGTTCACGATTGCTTCATCAATTGAGATGGAGCAGACAAAATATGTTCCTTTGGGAGTGACCGTTTTCCTCGGACAACTCATCATGATTTCATCTCCTGTCATTGCAATTGTTTTTGCAATGTAAGATTTATTTCGGTCTCCTTTTTTTGTTTTTAATGTGTCCAAAAGAAAGTTGCTAACCTCATAATATTTTTGTTCTCCACTTCTTGATTTTCTTCTTCATCACTGGTACCGAAACGTTTGCATCTGACAATTCATGATCTTTGTCAGGTTCTGAGCACACAGGGCCATCATTTCTTCTATCTTCTCCGATTTTGAAATCAATTGCTAAGACACCTGTTCCTATAACAACTTTTAACCTTTTTCCCTGTTCTTTTTTTGTTTCACTTGTGGATTTTTATTATATTTATTTATTTATTTATTTGTTTATTTATTTTTTTTTTTGAGGAGGGGTCCTCTTCAAATGCACGGTAAAGATTCCTAACCAGGAAAAGTCTGCTGAGGTGTCCTTTTCCTCATAGTCAGGAATTCTACTTGACAGTTTGTCTGGATTGAAGGGAACTATACCAGAGCCACGAAACCCAGACTTCACATTTTCTTGAGTTCTGGTACAAACTTCATCGAAGGCTGAATTCAGCATGTGAGGGATCTCGGTCTTTGGCAATGTCCCTCTGTTCTTTATATTCCAAGTGTTCAAAACTTTCCACCATGCAGACTTCAAAGGGCGAAAACATGCCAAGGGGTTTGGCAAATATGTGTTGTATTTAGCGTAAGTAGAATAAAACTTATGCTGTTTTCGTCACAGCAATGGATTATGTCAATGGACATGTGGCTTGATAAGTTATCACCAATAATGACCTTACACCCATCCATCCTCTTTACATAATGGAGGAGAATCTTGTTGAACCAATCATTGAACATTATCATGCAGAACCATCAACCGGATTTTCTATTGAACACTGAACCTTGGTCCCCTCCTTCACGCCAACCATGATATAAGTGTTCTGCTTTATAAACTGTATATGGAGAGAGAGGAATTCAGTCAGCCGCTGCATCCATCATTACATCTGTACTACTTTTTGAGGTGTCCTATGATTCTTTTCACATGCTTTACAGCACACTGAACTATGACTTTCGTGAATCTACAATCACCAGCAAAATTAGTTTCATCAGAATTTATTACTTTTCCTGGGAGCACTCCATCAATAGCTTCTTGAAGGTTCTCAAAGTAATTTTTCATTTCTTGTTTAGTGATAGCGCAACTTGATCACTTCACATTCTGACAATCTGCGTGGAAGCTCCTTATGACGACAGAGGAAACTTTTCCTTCTTTATGGAGATCACTGCTTGCCCAATATATAATCTTTGAAACGCTTCTCGTCCTTACCCTCACAATTCAGATGGTATTAAACAATATCCACAGAATTCTCTAACATGTTGTGGAAATCCCCATGCTGCACTAAGCATGATACCTTCTACTAAATTCTTTTTGTCCTCAGCACTAAGTGCAGTTCAGTGGCCATAATTAAGAGAATATCTGTTATGGATTCTGTCCTTCAGTGTTGTGTATGGCAACGCATACTCCAGTAATCCTCTCCTAATACTCATTCTAGCAGATTGGACAGCCTTGAATGCCAGTTCCAAGTACTTGGAAGAATAACTTCAATTTCACACAAGTTTAACCTTCTTTCTGTAATTAGATGGTATGGTTGACTTTACTATATAATGCTGCAAATTTTCTTATAGTAATAAGTAACTGTCTTAAGATTTACGAGTTGAGGAACGGCAAGTTCAGGATAGGATCTTAAAGCAATTTACTTAAGTATTCTTTCTTCTTTTTCATTATAATGAAAACATGATTCTCTGTGCTTCAGTTTGATTTCGTGAGATGGAAGAGAATTGAAAATAACACCTTTCATTCATATTAATGTTAGGTACAAAATGCACTGTTGTCACGGAATTTGTACATTCATAAAGCTCCATACTATTTTAACTGTGAGTTAGTGTTGCCATCTAGCGAAATACCAAAATTTATCAAAGATAATTGACTCAATGTATAGAAATTCGCAAGTAACCGATTTTACTCTCGATGATCTATTTTACCCTTTTTTGCGGTATATTCCCTTCCAGAACTGGATACAGACTGTACACACTAAAGAAGTATTCAAGAACAAGTATTTTTCCTAGGACTCTCTTGTGCGAAAATGTGTTTTCGTTATCCACACAAAATAATCGAACCATTCACTATATGCGCCAATGAAGTTGAAACTTGGCACTGCATCTGATGGTAACGACTGTAATGGCATATCTCATTTATAGTCACTCCCATCAGACCCCATCCTGAGTGTCAATTTAGTTTACACATATAGTAATTCATTTTACTCACACCACAACCTCTTAATTAAATACCTGTTACATAGTTTGCAGACACTAGCTAAATTTAGAATTTGCTTTATTCAACACTCTTCCTGCTTTGGAACTTTTTATCACCATCTTCAATAGTACTGCAAACATGGTAACTCTGAACTAAGTACATTATTAATACTGTGATATCACATTTAATTTTTACATTACACCAGTTGTATTCCATGCAGCCCACTACTTCTCTGAATGTGGAAATAAACTGAAGAAGTACACTTAATTTAAATCAAGCATAGTACAGTGAAACGTCTTAACAGTGGTAAATCTATCTATGAACTAACACGAAACATTAAATTTAATTGTTTCTGTGATGGTTCTCTTCAGTGGAGTTGTTCAAGGATTGTTCCTTAATTCATTCTTACACTCTATCATATTATCTTTAACACAATGTAGACCACTCTCGTAGGTTGTTGAATAAATGTGTACCCATGCATCTGGCTCCTTTCTACACTAGCATTATCCTATAAGTCAATGTAAGTTGTATATATGTCTAAGAAATTTGACAGTGTGAACCACTATATCAGCCTGGATAAAATGAGGTTTTATGGAACTGATGGTATAGCCAACCAATAGATAATGGTATATCTAACCAAAAGAACATGCAGAGTTGTATTTAGTAATTCAGCCAATATAATCTGGGGAGAATCCTCTGACTGGGGAGAAATCACATAAGGAGCTACCCAAGGCTCATTAGCTCTGAAATTATACCTCATACATGTAAATGATCGTCTGTTTAATACACAACAAACAGAATTATTTCTTTTTGTGGATAGCACTAGTACTGTAATCAATCCAAGTATACATCCAGCAACAGAAGAAATGGCAAACAATGTTCTTAACATTGTCATTGACTAGTTTTCTGCGAATGGTCTGTCTCTAGGTTTTAAAAAGTCACACCTTATTCAGTTCAGCATATCAAAAGGTACTACACCAATGATAAATGTAATACAAGGCGAGGAAATAAACAAACAATGTGAAAACTTCGAAATTTTTAAATTTTTAGATTTCCATTATGATGAGAATTTAAACTGGGAAAAGCAAATTTTAAACCTCTTAGTTCACCTAAATTTGCACTTAAAATCATTACAAATCATGGGGAGAGACAAAGCAGCAAGTTCAAAATGGTTCAAATGGCTCTGAGCACTATGGGACTTAACTTCTAAGGTCATCAGTCCCCTAGAACTTAGAACTACTTAAACCTAACTAAACTAAGGACATCACACACATCCATGCCCGATACAG
This sequence comes from Schistocerca nitens, assembly GCF_023898315.1. NCBI lineage: Eukaryota > Metazoa > Arthropoda > Insecta > Orthoptera > Acrididae > Schistocerca > Schistocerca nitens. The sequence goes on from NC_064614.1 coordinate 307,137,992, forward strand.
GATTCGAACCTGCGACTGTAGTGGTTGCGTGGTTCCAGACTGTAGCGCCTAGAACCGCTTGGCCATCCCGGCCGGCAAAGCAGCCAGTTGATGACACATTTTGAGTATTTTCATTCAATAATGTTATATGAAATAATGTTTCTGAGGTAACTCATCTTTAAGAAGGAAAGTCTTCTTTGCTAAAAAAAAAAGTGCTGTAAGAATAACATGTGGTGTTCACCAATGAGCTTCTTGAAGTCATCTGTTTAAGGAGTTGGGCTTTCTTACTTGTGCTTCATAGTGACACTTATTCCTCATGAAATTCGTTGCAAATAACACTCTGCACTTTAGAAGGAACAATGGTGTGCATAATTACAATACCAAGAGGATAAATTATATTCGTCACTCCACAATAAGATGTCGTTAGCACAAAAAACTGTGCATGATGTTGCAACTAAAATTCTTGATCACTTAAAATTAAAATGTCTGACAGATTGCAAGTAAAATTTGAAAACATACTGAAAATGTTTCCCCCTGACATCACCTTCTATTCCATAGAAGAAGTTATATTATTGTAATGTGCAAAAAGTTACTAACTCACATCCATACATTTAATAATAATAATAAACTTATAAATGTCCAGCATGTAGCCATTTTTACCAATTAATTTGTGATGTGTTTGTAAAATGACCCACATAAGTCTGCAGGCTTCCCCAGCCAGAGACTTTTTGAATAAAATAATTTTGGGTTCTAGGCCAAGTGATTTAAAAACACTAAAGCAACTAAATTGTCGAATTTTCCACCAATTTGTTGCTGTTCTCTTCAGGGCCATTAACTGCTCTGTAGAGGAACACTGCAAGTCGCTCTAATCATGAGCATTTTAGTTGCTTCAGTGTTTGAAAATGATGCAGCCTAACACCCGAAATTATGTAACATGATTTGGTCCACATCTTTACGATTTATCATGCAAATGGTCCATGGAACATGAGACTAAGTAACTAACACATGACTCTGGTGTGTTTTTTATTCATAATGACAATGGTGTAGTTGTCAAAGTACTCAGTTTTTTGAAAGATCTTTGCAACATGTTCTAGAACCGAACACAAATTTAATTCCTATAAAACACTCCTCTACTCCGAAAATACAGTGTGTGTAACTTGAATTTCCCCAGAAGATAATTCCATTTCAGTAATTAAAGAAAAGGAATGTGCATGTTTATTCATTTTTAATTCGCCTTTAACAATAGTCAGGTGTACTGGACACATAGCTGAAGAAAGGCTTTTCGTTAATTATAGATAGTGGGTTTTCCAGTTGAGATTATGATCTATCTTTAGTTGCGAAATTTAAGACTTTCTGTACTTCATTGTTTGAGAAAACTTTTCTTAATGTATGTTCAGTTCTATCAGAAGCAGCGAATGGTGTTACTGAGTCTTGTCAAAAGTGAATAATAATCCATTTCCTTTGAACTCTCTGTTGATTTTTTTGAATATTTCATCAGGTGCCTTTTCAGTAAGCAGTCTGGAACTATTTTTATTCTTATACCTGTATCGTCTGCAAAAAGGACAAAGTATCAGTCTTCTGAAACTGTAAGTGAAAGATCATTTATATAATATCAGAAACAACTGAGGACTCTAAATCCGATACTTGTGCTACACTGTGACTGATTTCAATAAATTCTGAGTGACTATTGTTAGGTGACTGACATGGAACTGATACACATTGCTTTCTGTCACTGAGATAACATAAAAACCATGAAGCTCCTTTATCTACTATTCCATAATATTTTAACTTCTGCATTAAGATTTCATGGTTCACACAGTCAAAAGTCTTAAACAAGTCCCCAACGATGATAATTTTAATACATCGTCTGTCAACGCACAGAGAGTCTGTTCAGTTGACATTCAGTTTTGAAATACGAACTGTTTTATACTGTTTTACTTTTCCTAGACTAAGTGTTTATACTGTCGATTGTACACGACCTTTCAGAAAATTTCTGAAACAGATGTAGTGATGAGACATGTCATTAACTATTCACCGACGTTTCTCCCCTGAATATCCTCGTCTGCTAGCACGCAGTCATATGGTTTATGGTTTTGTGTGTCATATAATGTAATTTGTTAATACCTGTCACAATTTTTTTGTTTATTTATTGGCTGCATGAAGCTTTCTGGGAAATTATTTATGAATATGAAATGCGTTTTTCGTCTACTATGTCATCTCAAGCGTGATGTTTATGATGTGCGAGCTGCTTTGTTATTCTGGTGAACAATGTGTCTTACCCTACAGATACTGGTGAATTTCTGTACAACTCTTACTTACAGTTATTACACCTCTGATTTGGATGATGTTTAATGCGTTCTGCGCTAGGAAGTTGTGCCTTACGCATCTATCAAAAAAATATATTGATGTAGGTCGCTAGTGCTTATTGAGGAAGTAGACAATAATAGTCGTAAATAAATATTTTAATATGTGATTCGACGATTTACTATCATTGCTATTGAGGGCAGCTCCAGATACACGGGCTACAGATTCCAGTGTCATGATTTTTGTGTGGATTTCAGCATTTCTAATGTAATGTAGGACTGTTGTGCTTCATCGCATATTGCATTAGGATTTTCTTCCTCAGAAAAGAGCATTTCCCAGGTGCTCTAAGATGAGGAGAGTGTATTTAACTACACTTGAGTAGTCTGACCACTTTTTCCTGAATTAGGTTGGTTATCCATTTTTATGTCAGTTCAAGGTTTTTCAAAGGAATACTGTATAAGAAATGAAGACTAGCTTACAGTTAACACACATGCTTCTTGGTATTTATTGTCTAATACATAATTTTATTCTAGTAAAACATGTATTGTTGAAACACCAAGGCACACAAATGCAGTAGGGAGATGCACTGTAATCATGTTAGCTGCCTGAGATTCCAAGTGACGACAAAGATCCAGAAAATTCGATGTAGGAATTTGTCAGGCAGAACAGTTATATATATATGAAATGTTGCATGTGAAAACATACTGGTGCCTTGTGATCCTGCAGGTTTTCCCAGCGTCTTATGTGTTTATGCTCTTCACGGGTATGCTGCCGGATATGATCGTCTTCACTACACGACATTTCCACGATGCATCTGACCGCTATCTTCAGGTGCGAACCCTGAGTACACAATAACGCTGGAACTGAATGAACGTCAGAAACGGCGGCTCCTTTATACCCTGGGTCCAGGCCACTGCGCTTGCGCGAGAAGCGGAAGAGCTGCCCCCTGCGAAGGGGAAGAATTGCAGCGCCGCCGTCGATAGAAACTGGCGAAAATGATAAATCGCAAACTAAGATGTAGTGGGTCGAAAGCCAGACCGTTGTTGTTTTATATCCGCTAAAATAGGGTTCCATATATTGCTTAAAGGAAAACATTTATCTCTATTAATAACGTCATCAGATAATCGTATTTCGATGGATTCCTTGAGCACACAATCACCGTAACGAGAAGCTAGAGCAGTGATTTACGTCTCTTTAAACGACATGTTATGCCCTTCATTGACACAATGTTCGGCAACAGGAGATTTTTCATGCTGGTACAGATGTATGTGAGACTGATGTTCCACACATCAATCATGAACAGTGCAAATAGTCTGTCCAATATAGGCCTTTCCACAACGGCAGGGAATTCTATAAACTCCAGGCTTTCTCAATCCCAAATCATCTTTAACAGATCCAAACAGGACTCTAGTCTTGGTCAAATGCAAAAGAACACTTTTAATATCATATTTCCTGAGAATTCTAGAAATTTTTGAAGAAGTACTTCCACTAAAGGGTAGAAATGCAACTGATTTACTAGTATCTGGCGCTGGTTCTCTTGATGGTCCCAACTGAAAAGCACTATTAATTTGATAATCGGCATATCCGTTGAGCCTGAAGACAGCCTTAAGATAATCCAATTCCTGTGTCAAATTTTCAGAATCAGAAACTCTCTTGACCAATATGCATAGAACTCCCATGCACTGATGTGCTGGATGACAGCTTGTAGAATGAAGATGTGTGGGTTTATAGAATACGCCATGTCCCAAGGTACCATGTTCCTTTATGTGTTCCAGAACACCCAAAAAAGGAAATTTCCATCTTTTTCAGTTTCCATCGAAAATTTGATGCATGAATGAAGACAGTTAAAATGATCTAAAAACTGATTAAGAGCTTCCATTCCAGGTGGCCAAACAATGAAAATATCATACACATATCGCAAATAACAAGTAGGTCGAAGAGAAGAAGTCGTGAGTGCGATATCTTCAAAATCTTCCATAAAAAGATTGGCGACAATAGGGGAAAGAGGACTCCCCATAGCCACACCATCAGTTTGTTCAAAAAATACGCTAGAAAATAAAAAGTATGTCGATGTCAACACATGGCGACACAGCTCAGTAGTTTTATCATCCAGAAGTAGACCAATTAACAACAGGGATTCTCGCGCAGTCGCAGTGGCCTGGACCCAGGGTATAAACGAGTCGCCATTTCTGACGTTCATTCAGTTCCGGCGCGATTGTGTACTCAGGGATCATACCTGAAGATGGCGGCCAGATGGACCGCGGAAATATCATGTAGTGAAGACGATCATATCCGGCAGCATACCCATGAAGACCATAAACACACTGGTGCCATGCTTTTACATCCCAAGTGTATCATTACTACGATAAATACAACTGTACATTGCACATGTTTTATTATCAACAAAATATTTTTTAATTTCTATTTCGATCACCTAAGCATATCATTTTCTAGCATCAGTTACATCTGTTTAGCAGAAAAGTTCGGTGAGCCTGGCGTTAAAAATATGGCGACGAATGTTGCTTGTTGCTGTCACTCAGAGCGCTGTAATGCCTAGATAGCATGGAGGAAAAAAATTGTATTCCCCTGTGGATGGTACTATCTCCACAACAAGTCTTGCCACCGTTATTTAGTCTTGCTATTGCAGTTACTTGTAGCCAATTTGGCTCTGCCTCTGAGCACTATGGGACTTAACAGCTATGGTCATCAGTCCCCTAGAACTTAGAACTACTTAAACCTAACTAACCTATGGACAGCACACAACACCCAGCCATCACGATGCAGAGAAAATCCCTGACCCCGCCGGGAATCGAACCCGGGAACCCGGGCGTGGGAAGCAAGAACGCTACCGCACGAGCACGAGATGCGGGCATAGCCAATTTAATATGACTTATTTCATTTCTAAGATATTCATGTCCCAAGTGACCTCCTTCCTCATTTCATCTGAGAGTTACTGTCTAGCTTTAAACCCGGTTAAGAACTGGTAACATTTTACACGTTATTTTAATATTCCAACAGGAATCGAAATGTTCATTTGCAACTCACTTGGTAAAATATTATAGTTTCTAATAACCAAAGAAAACATTGTGATGCTCAGAGTCTAGCAATAATTTGGAATGACAACACTTACACCTTTGATTGTTAACTTTACATAAAAAGTCATCGTTAATGTTTGTATATGGACATGACACCCATAAATATTATACGAGAAATCCCATTGTAAATTAGTTCAAATACATTCAAATTCAACAGGAGCTGGTACGATGGTAGGATTTATTCCCATTCAGACGTGTGTTTCACAAAACTTTCAAATATCAAGCAGAGCTATAACTTCTGGTGGTAATTTTTTGTCTTATGACCATTTGCTTTCACTCTGCATGAATCAAATGTCAAGTGGTTGGTCGAATGGCACTCACTACTGTATCGAGCTACACCACCTGTCGCGAAATCTCGCGCTCATTAAAACTTGAGTATTGTTTGCTCAACTTTAGTTAACGCATGATTATGGTCTTTTCAGCCTAAAACCGGAAACTGAATAAATATACCCTGTAGAACAAGCATTTGTGCCTCCTGAGAACTTTTCTAGAGTGTGTCGCTTATATCATTTTAGTTATATGGAAGTGATGACTGCAGCTCTGACTCTGAATTTAAATCATAATTCTATACAGTGACTCGTAAACAAAATTACTACTATGTCAGACAAGCAATCCAGCTGTAGATACTTAACATTTCCCGCGCAAAGTCAGAATGGGTTTTACATAAATACTAGTGAACCCAACAATGCTTCGCAATTGCTAAATGCATATGGTAATTGGATTTGGAGTTACATTCTAACCCCCCCCTCCCCCACCTTCTCTGTGCATTACTTCTTCTCTGTTTCTGTTAGTCTCCCCCTTCCCCTCTCTCTGTCCACATCCTCCTTCCCCTCTCTATGTCCATTTCCCCCCACCCTTTGTCTGTCCATCTCCTCTTCTCTCCTCTCTCTGACCTTCATTATTGTTATTGCTAAGATAACCTTGACTGGGAATTGTAGTCGCTTGAAATGATTGGGTAAATTGGTTGGGTTTATTGGTATGTAGTGTATGCAAGAGACCCCTCCAACTGATGGATCTGTGAGGCCAACAGCTTCAATTACAGTATTTCGCATAGTTTTAACCTGCAAGTGGGTAGGATTACAAAGATTTGGACAATTTGTATTCTGTAGTAGTATTCTAATCAGAAGCTGATAAGCCATAAACATGAGTTTAGTTTGATACGTCTGTGAAAAGAGCAAGAACAAATATTTGGTTCGTAAAAATCTCACCTTACTTCTCAACATAATCTCCTTTGAGGGATACACACTTGGTGTAGCGATCATACAGCTTTTTCATCTCACCATAAAATTCAGGTTCTGTCAAACTGCAAAATATTCGTTGACTGCAACTATCACTTATTCATTTTATGTAACTGAAGTTGGAGGAGGGAGAAAGGAAAGGAAAGTGAAGGTACTAATGATATCTGCTGCAATGGAGCTTTATGCAAAATCAGCAGCAAAGAGTGAAAATGTGTACCAGATTGGGATGAGAACCTAGGATCTACTGCTTACTAGGGAGTTGTGTTAACCGCTGCACCACCCCAAAACAGTGTCATCATAAATGCGTGGACTATCTTGATATGCTCCCTGGCCGACCCACATTCCTTCCACCTATCCACAGCCCCCATCCATGTCCTCCATGCTCGTTGATTTTAGATTCCTACTGGAGGTCCAACGTAAACGTGCATCCACGCTGAAGTTCGTGTTTTAATTATCCACTGAGGTGAATCAGTTATGTGAATGCAGACATGTCCAAAAGAACAGACACCAGACATTCATATAACTTCCTCATTCGATGAAAATTTCTTTCCAAGCAAGCCAAATCTTTAAGTTAGGGAATAGGAAGAAGGCATTTGGGACTAAGTCTGGTGAATAGGCTGGTTGAGAAACCAATTCAAAGCCCATTTCATGCAGTTTGGGCACTGTTATCACTAATTTGTGAGATGCTGCCTTATTCTGGTGAAAGTACACTTTTTGCTTGCCAGTCTTTTCCATTTTGTCCCAACAGATGCTTCAAACGATCCGATAATGGAGCATAATAGGATCCAGTTATTATTCTTCCTTTTTCCAAGTAATCTGGTAGAATTATTCCTTGGGAATCCCAAAAAACAGTGGCCTCACCATAGCAGCTGAGAAAATGATCTTTGCCTTCTGTGCATTTTCGTCCGTCTTTATCCATCGTTTTGACTGCTATTTTGACTCTGATGTGTAATAACAGATCCTGGTTTCATCAACAGTCACAAACTGGTGCAAAAAGGTCTTGCAGATTGGGGTTAAGCATTGCCAGACATTGTGCTGAACTGTTGTGCCAGATGCTCTTTTGATCGATTGTGACCAATTGCAACACCCACCTCACACACAGCTTCCTCATGGCCAATTCAAGATGGAAGATATTATGCACTCACTCGAATGAGATGCCTACAGTCTCAGCAACCCTACTAATTTTTAATCAGCGGTGTTGCATTACTTATCATGGATTTTGTCAACCGTTTCTTTCATGGTGACCTCAATTAGATGGCTGTCTAAACTCATAATCCAGAAGTCAATGGTCTTCACTGATGGTGCAGAGTTCATGTGAACTTCATCCAAATCTCTTTATATTTGTGTGGCAGTCTAACTGTTCAACATTTAATAAGGTCACAAAACTCCGTTTTTCTCCATTCTGAATCGTGGTCGATACACTGACTGACTAAGATGGCTGTCAACAACGAAGTGCATTCTGTAAAAAGTTGAAATTCCTTATACATGCTTAGAATAATAAAGCTTACTAACCAAGAAAGTACAACAAAATGTTAAATTCTTTCACGGATATTCATCAGACTTATCCCACCAGCCTTGTAAAAATTTCCTGTTTTATGTAAAAACAATAGCGAGGAAGAAAACAAAACAGCACACTGTTATCAATACAATTTTTGTTTGACATAAGGAGCACAGCGCGTTTATAAGCACAAGGAAAAAAATTCCCAGATTTTCCAGTTAAAACTACACTTTTTTCAGGGAAAAATACACTTTTTTCCTGGTGAATATTCACTTTTTCGCAGGTGAAAATTCACTTTTTCCCAGGTGAATGTACATTTTTATCTTTGTTAAGTGTCATTATACTTTCTGTCAGAGCTCCAAAACTTATCAGTGCTTTGAATAGGGATGGTTTTATACACCCGCATAGAGCTTCCCGGTACTTTAGGCCACGAAAGCTAGAAAAAACAACGTTTTGTAAAGATCTTTGATGTGCAGCAACATTTATATTGCATAATTTCATATTACGGAAGTATAAACACAAAGTACATTACGTTTTCGCTTGTTCCGTTAGGGGCGGGGCTAGCGCGGCCATATTGGTGTCATGGCATTCCGCCGCTCAGTCGGCATCCTACCGTGCTAGTGAGAGGTTCGTGCTGTACTCTGTTGAGTTACTGTGACAGTTTGAAATGTCAGCGTTAATTGAAAATGCCGCGAAGTGTGAAATGCGTGCTGTAATAAAGTTTCTGACTGCAAAAAACTGTACACCGATAGAAATCTATCGGCAGCTTTGTGAAGTGTATGGGGACAACATAACAACTGAAGGTGGAGTGCGTCAATGGGTCATAAAATTTAAAAATGGCCGAACTAACGTTCACGACGAAGAGCGAAGTGGAAGACCCAGCATAGTGACTGCCGAACTTGTCGAAAAAGTCGATGCCGCGGTCCGTGAAAACCGTAATTTCACAATAACGGAACTCTCTATCAGTTTTCCACAAATTTCACGAAGTTTGTTGCACGAAATCATTACCGAAAAGCTCAGTTACCACAAGTTTTGTGCAAGATGGATACCAAAAATCTTGACAGAGATTCACAAAAAGCAGCGAATGGCTGCAGCGTTAACGTTTTTGGATGCTTACGAGAAAGATGGTGACTTATTACTCGATCGCATCGTTACTGGTGACGAAACATGGGTTAAGCATGTGAACTGCGAGACAAAATTGCAGCCAATGCAGTGGGGGCACACAATTTCCCCCCAAAAACCCAAGAAATGCATGCAGACAATGTCGGCAAGGAAGGTGATGGCGACTGTCTTTTTGGACAGAAAAGATGTGATTTTTGTGGATTTCCTGGAAAGAGACACTACAATAAACTCTCAAAGGCATTGCCAACCTCTGCACAACCTCAGAAGAGCAATACAAAACAAGCGCAGGGGAAAGTTGGGCTCAAAGATCTTGCTGATTCACGATAACGTCTGGGCCCACACGGCAAATGCCACTCCTGAAGTTCTCGAATCTTTTAAGTGGGAGTTGTTTCCTCATCCGCCGTACAGTGCCGACCTGGCACCGAACGACTTCCACTTATTCCCAGCATTGAAGGAGTGGTTGGCTACGCAGCGTTTTGATGACGACGCACAGCTTCAAGAATAGGTAACCACGTGGTTGAAGGCTCAGGCGGCCGAATTTTACGACGAAGGAATTTCCAAGCTCGTCCATCGCTACGATAAGTGCCTTAATTTAAATGGTAGCTATGTAGAAAAATAGTATTTAAGTGTGGCTTTCATCTGTATATAATAAAAAAATTTCCAATACTTTATTTATTTTTAATTCCAATACGTAATGTACTTTGTGGATAGCCCTCATAGCATGGTAGCTTTCGAAGTACTGAAATCTAGATTGCGACGCACTTTAGTCAGTCAATTACGGTTCATGTCATGCAATCTCCCCAGACATTGACAGCACACATTCAGAGCATGGGACGTGTGATGTATTCTGCCAATAGCAGCATCGTAGGACATGTGATGTAGTCAGCCAGAAGCAATATCACCGTGAAGTAGCGCGAACACGCAGATAAGAAAAGTTAATCGCTTAAATTAATATGCAACCCTATAGCTACAATAAAAGCTAAGAGTTTACATATATATGGATCGTCAAAAAGTTTTTGCGATTTTTTCCCGAGGGTGTGGTTGGGTAGGATCGTAAGAGGAGAGCTTAAATTTCAGCAGCTGAGTATTTCAAGTGAGCACGATTATAAATTTCACCGCTGTGCACCGAACATTTCTTAGGTTATCTGGGTGAATACATATTCAGTCAAACAGCTACTTTTCCACAGAAAAGCCAGTTACATGTGAAATTGCTCTAGAATTTACTTCACACTTTTTATGAATGATAATTATACTTTCTGCCATCGTTATTGCATAATTTATAGTCAATGAAAGACCTAAAATAAATATGACCAATTATCCTTGAAACTTCAGCGTTGTTACCGTTCAAGACATACCAAACACAAGTGTGCCAGTAAAATTGTAAGTAACGGCATAAATGGCTGATCTTTTGGGCCCGAATTTTTCGAAAGGCATGGACCTCAACGTTAAGATTTGGATGAGTGTCCAACGCTCCGTGATTTAAGAAATGCGTCGCACATTCTCACACGTAACGTAATTTATCTTGAATGAAAGGAAATTTACTCTGAAAGTAACGCTTATCAAACCACCATTCGCAATATTTTCCAGTGACCTTGTAACCTCCCCCTCACTTATCGACCTTAATGACAGTGAAAAATTAAACCGCGTGTACCTAATGGGAAATTCGGGAAAGCAATCGTCACCGAAGTTAATCTGTCGGTAAAGAGGGAGGAAAGGGTTACATCTAAATGAAAGGAAAAATGCAAATGAAACTGGTGGAAATTAATTTTGAAAAGGGGTAAAGTTAATAAAGAAAGTAAATGTGCGGCCGTTACGTCAACAATTAACTAGCGGTAATTAGATATTTGAGATTTGGGGGAAATCACGGTCGCCAGTCCTAAGGACAATTACTATAGTAACTGAAAAAGAAAGGTTATTACACATATAATTAGCACTAGAAGCGTGGCAACTGAAGGTTGACACGTGTAGTGTGAAAACTGAAAGTTTGTCAGAAGTAATAAATTTCGCTACACTCTGACTTAATTTAGCAAAAGAATTAATAAAACCGGAAAATCGAAAGTTAATTTAGTGACTGAAGTTAATAGTGAGCTTTCTTTCTGAAGCACATCGAAATCCAGCAGAATACGGTTAGTCTTGGACTACCTCAACAATCATTTCAAAAGCAACTTGACTCTACGCAATTTAGAAACAAGAGATTTAACTTTGAACTTGAATTAAATGATTCTGAATAATTAACAATAGTAAAATTTAGTACGTACCAAGCTGAACTGCAGTCACAGGTAAGCTAAAATATGCTAACAAAACTCGCACTCTTAATTTGTGCTTGTGTAATCTAACTATTGTAGCCAGCAATGAATGCTTTAACTGCACTTTGAAACTAAAGTAATGAAATGCAATGATAGTACTTTAATGCTGGCGTCTGAATTTCAACGACACTCGGGTTCATTTCGGAAAAGGAAGGGACCCTGCTTGGTAATGCAATTGGGACAATGAGCAACAAAGGTTCATGCTAAGTTGCTGTAATTTTGCGAGGCAAATGGAACAATTTGAAAAGCTGAGGTCTGCCATACAGTTCTGAAACTTTACGTGCTTTTAGTCTTCCTTGTTAGTTGATTGAAGGTTTGAAGGCGTCGATCGAGGAGGTGGCGACAGTCACTCATTGTCGGCCGTCGCTGTTGCAGAAGCTGGATGTTGGCGCGCCTTCTTCTCAACACGGTCACCAGACGAAACGGGCTCTTGATGTGCGCCAGCTAAGGCTTCCCGTCCGCGACACCATGTCAGAAACTATCATCGCAAGTCGAGCGCAATTACATGCTGCTAAACCCCGAAAGCGCGGCAACTCGCGGGAGCGTCACACCACACACCTGCTCCACTCGCTACTCCCGCTAGACTCTCACTCTGCCCTGCCCGCGCTCCACGCGGCAGAGTTAACACTACCAAAGATCCTACACACTTTGATTCTTCACACGACCTATCGATGTAATCGTTCGATAGCAGTTTTCCCTAGGCAAGACCCAGCGGAAAAATACAAATAATATTTACGAAACAACAAACCAATTATACATCGACATAAATGCATATATATATATATATATATATATATATATATATATATATATATAAATAGTAAAACAATTACAATATATAAAGGCACAGAAATGTCATATATTCAGGTAACAAAATAAGGAAAAAACTTACAGTACAATAGATGGAAATAGGAGGATAAGCATTTCCGGCGTTACACGTGCCCCACATTGTCTGAGGATGTTCGTGTAACCTAAACAGACTCAGAAAATGTCCCAAAAAATAAACAGCGGAAATGCATATGCTCAAAACATCATCAAAATTTAGCATTCGTCTAATTAAGCATAAATCAATTTTTTTAGACCATAAAAATTGAGTGGAGACAGTCCTAATCTTATTCCACTCTGTCATCTTGCACAAAATAAAACAGGTTGACAACATATTAATTCATAGAAAGCATAGAAAATGGTTTAGCTATTCCAAAATCATTAAAATTCGTAATACCATAAGAAATGGAATACTATTTGCAAAATTAATTAGAGTACATGGTCATAAAAACAGGTAGATCAAAATACGCAAATTAATTATTAATTACATAGAATACACATTTTATATAACCTTTTCATAATTATTATCTCGTCATGAGAGTCCACTTAACGCTAAACAAGAAAATAATATACAGTAGATCGACAAAAACATAAATATTGACAGCAGAACTCTTTCACATCAGCTGTCCGGGAAGAAAAACAACTCCGCCTTCCGTACTCGCAAGTACAAAGAATGCCGACAGCGGCACAAGAGCCGACAGCGACCCAAGAGCCGACAGCGGCTCCACCTTGCCAGTATTGTTGCGCCCGCCTGTGCGGCACGCTTGCTCTCACTCGCCTGTGTAGCGGCATTTCCAGAACGTCCGTTTCACTGAATTCTTTAGGAAAACTCACTCCCGAGTAATCTCAAGGAGTCCCTTAATACTATCACAGTGGATAACTCAACACTGTCCATCATCACACACATGTACTAGCCTGAAACTTAAAACAGCGTCTAAGTACATCGGCAATGACTAGTAAAACACACATTCATGCATTCATGAAATCTGACAGCTAGTTACAAAAGCATATTTACATTCCTTAATCTATTGTGACTCAGCTGAAAACTTAAACTAGCAGCTTGGATTTTTCAATTGGTTAAAACGTCTAATCAAAAATTAATTACTTGTTAATTACAAGTTCTTTAATGACCTCTAGGTCAGGCAAAAGCATCGCAACATGGCACATCCTTAAATCTTACACTCTATATTACATACTGTACAAATTACCCATTCTGTGGTATTAATCAATCCTAGGTTGGTACAATTTCAAGTCTACAATATTCCGTATACCTAATCGTTTTCCAGAGCTTGGATACTCTAAGCAATAAGCATTTGTGTGAGGTATACCAATGACTTTATATGGTCCATTATAAACAAACTTAAATTTAGAGATTTCATTGTCTATCTCGCTCGATTTCTCATGAGCTTTTACAAGTACTAAGTCTCCGATTGCAAACTTAGCAAAACGCGCTTTAGCGTCATGACGACGTATGCGAGCATCGGCATTTAGCTTCATTACTTCTCGCTAACGATCTTTTTTCACACCAATGTTAATGTCAATCCGTGGAGGGAATTTGATTATCTCTTCCAATTCACTTTCTACACTTTTGTCAATGCCGAAATTCCTCACGTTACGGCAGTTCAAACTCATTCCTACGTCAATGTTATCCGGCCAGTTAACAATGTGTATAGGCTGGTATTGCCTATGCACACCGTCTCCTGCCTCGTCAAAACCAACTACCATTGTTTTATCTAGTGACATACATGTCAAAGTTTTGCTTTCGCAATTAATCACTGCACGGTACTTTAATAGCCAATCTAACCCGATAATTACTTCCGTAGTTAAATCTGGCACGACGACAAACTCTTGTTCAAATCGTGCCCCACATATCTCGAAGTGGATAAAAATCTGTTTTGTGACCGGTTTACTGGCCTTCCCAGTAGCGCCGATAATTTTCACTCCTGCTACTGGCATAACTACGATGCCAGGTCTGTCTTTCAGTAACTCAAATATTTTCCCAGATACAGCACTCAATTCTGCACCGGTGTCAATCAACACGTTTAGTTGTAGGTCGTGCATATTAACAGACACTACTATCTGTCTACACTTGTCCTCGACTGTTTCTTTATTTTCCCACAGTAAATCATCGTCTATATCCAGGTCATTCCAGAAAAAACCATCCGGCTTTGATCCTAAATCCGGTTTATCTGGCGGCTTTTTCAGTCTCTGTTCACATACAGTTTTAATTTCAACACGTTTGTCCTGAGGCTTAGTCTGTAGCTTCGCCTCCAATACCGAAACCTTATCCTGTAACTCGTCAACTAGTGAGTGTTGCTTTGCTATCAATTCACTAATTGTCACCTTCGTTGATTCCTCTTTAATCAGATTGATCTCATCTGCCAATCTACCTGGAGAAATGTGCCCAGTAGTATCTGCAATTACTTCCTCTAGATCTGCGCAACCCACACTGTTATCTTCTGACCGTATGTCAGCTCTAACCTCATACACGCTGTAATCTACGTGCTTTTCTACCAATCGTGTCCGGCTATCACTAAAATTTTCGTAATCTTTCTCCTTAATACTCCCGCAATGTTTAAACTGGAGGCTTGCGTCGGATGGGTCGGCTACTTCTACCACTACGACTTTCGGTAAAGTCTGCCGGTTAGGGCCAGAACTTTCCTTTACTACTTCAACATTCAACTCCTGCGGGACGAAACACGACGCATCTTGCTCGTGCTCCCGATTAACATCAACTATTTCTAGTAAAGTCTGCCGGTTAGGGCCAGAACTTTCCATCACTTCACAAATACTATCTCCCTGTGGGACGAAACGCGGCAAATCCTGCCCGCGCTCCCCATAAACACTTCTCCCATACAGGCCCCTATAATCTCTTAGTTCGTCGTATAAGCGACTGAACTGCCTTAACCAGACCTCATCCCTCTCTGCATCCCCTCGCTCGATGACGGACGTTTTATCCGACATCTGATCTTGTCTCAACACTTGCGAATCATTCTTAAACTCAATCTCCAGTTCCGCTGTGGGTATTACAGCTGCCACTTTATAATCGATTTCCGGAACACTACTTAAATTGTTCTCACTGACAGTGAATGTATTTTCTACTGCCGTGTCTACAGCTGATCTACTACTAGTGGGCGCACTCCTTTCTCCTAACACTGGCACACTCTCCCGCCGTTGATTATTCCATATGGAATTCTCATAACGACTACACCTCGGTTTTCTACTGTTATTGGGCCGCCAAAATTTCTCCACGCCCGGTCGGCCCCTCACCGGCGCGGCTAATGGTTTCCCTGGTTCGTCCCAGCAGATACGCTCCCCGGATGCTGCTGAGGCGGCTGATCACACACTCTGGCGTTATTACTATTCTGCGAAGCCCGTATCACGCTAGTATGATACTGGTTTCCGTCATTCCTGTTATTATTTGCATTGTATCGATTGTCATTACGGCCCGAACCACTATTGTTACTGCTGCCAAGATTGCGGTATGCATTATTCCCATAGTTATGATTGTTGTGGTTGCTGTGGTACCCGTTGTTGTTACCACGACCTCTACCAGTATCGCGATTATTGCGCCAATTGTCCTCGTCCTCAACTCTTTCCAGGAAATCATTGATTGTCCTGTAATTGCTTCCTACGTAGCGTTTTGTATCATCTGGAAGCTTCTTGTAGAGTTCCCAAACTATTTCGGTTTCCGTGCGGCGATCACGCAAATATTCCAACTTGCGGATCCAGCCCTCACAAAACTCCTTCATCGAGCCGCGCGAATTCGCATCGACAGGCCTCGATACGACAAATTCGCGCCAGACACTTTGCTGTTTTTGCTCTGACCAGTATTCAGCCAGAAACAAATTTTTAAATTCGTCAAAGGTCAGGTTCGTAATGTTGAGGTTTAAGCCCCAACGCTTGGCATCACCAGCCAACACATCAATAACCGCATTAATTTTTTTTTCATTAGCCCATGATCTGGGTAAAACTCTTTCACAGTTTTTAATGAAATCCGTCGCGTGTATACCGCCTTTTTTCAAGGGGTCGAACCGCTCGTCTTTCGTCAACAATTCCGAACTATGTGCACAGATTGGCACATAGCTCTGTTTTTCGTCAAGTTTCTTTTCTAATTCCGACACTCTCGTAATTACTTGGCAAGTGGTTGTCGCAAGCGTTTCTACTTCCCTTTTTTTCTCTTCGCAGGTATTAGCCTGCTTCGTCACTTTGGTATCTACTTCGGATACTAAAGCCTTTAAAGTTTCCACCTTCTTTTGATCCTCTTTTTTCACTAATTGAATTTGTTCCGTCACCTTATTCTCGATGATCGGAGCAACTGCTTCTCCTACACTTATCTCGATTCTGCTAATTTCGGAATAAAAACGAGTGTTTATGCTCGCAATTTCCGCCTGAACGCCTATCATTTCCTGTTTAAGATTACCGATTTCGGTATTAATCACAACAATATCTTCTTTGATTTTATCAACTTTTGTGTTAACAACTCCAACATTGCTGTTAACAACATTAATAGCTTTGTTCTGATTGTCTAGCATCCGTTCAATTTTTTCAGACTGAGCTTCTTGCTTGGCAGCCCGAGCTTCTAGCTTGGCAGCCTGAGCTTCTTGTTTGACAGCCTGAGCTTCTTGCTTGGCAGCCTGATCTTCTTGCTTGGCCGATTGACTCTTGATTTCGTTAATCAAAACATTCAATAAATCAGTTAAATTCCCGGAAACTACCGGTTTTACTTCCGTAGCGGCTTCCTCTTTAATTGTCCCCCCGTATTCGTCATCAAGGGATTCAGATTTGATTTTCACTTCCGATTCCGAAACATTTTCTAAAGTTTGGAATTCCATTTTTGCTCTTTGTTGCGTTTCGGCGGTCGCGTCTTTCATGCTAGCCGCCTGCCCCTGAACAATGGGTACCGCGGTGCGCGTTTCCCACTGTTCGACCGATTGTTCCGTATCCAAGTCTACTAAATTTTGGCAATTGTTGCCTTCACTCATTTTAATAATTTTCAATATAAATAACAAATCTCAAATCTAATTAGGATTCCTCAGACTAATATTCTCGCTGACGTATCGACCATTTCGTAACCAGTACTTTGTTACGAGATTTGCACAATGCAAAATTCGTGTCCAGAACAACCTAAAATTTGAAGATTGTCCTGTCACCAGGTCGCCACGTGTAACCTCCCCCTCACTTATCGACCTTAATGACAGTGAAAAATTAAACCGCGTGTACCTAATGGGAAATTCGGGAAAGCAATCGTCACCGAAGTTAATCTGTCGGTAAAGAGGGAGGAAAGGGTTACATCTAAATGAAAGGAAAAATGCAAATGAAACTGGTGGAAATTAATTTTGAAAAGGGGTAAAGTTAATAAAGAAAGTAAATGTGCGGCCGTTACGTCAACAATTAACTAGCAGTAATTAGATATTTGAGATTTGGGGGAAATCACGGTCGCCAGTCCTAAGGACAATTACTATAGTAACTGAAAAAGAAAGGTTATTACACATATAATTAGCACTAGAAGCGTGGCAACTGAAGGTTGACACGTGTAGTGTGAAAACTGAAAGTTTGTCAGAAGTAATAAATTTCGCTACACTCTGACTTAATTTAGCAAAAGAATTAATAAAACCGGAAAATCGAAAGTTAATTTAGTGACTGAAGTTAATAGTGAGCTTTCTTTCTGAAGCACATCGAAATCCAGCAGAATACGGTTAGTCTTGGACTACCTCAACAATCATTTCAAAAGCAACTTGACTCTACGCAATTTAGAAACAAGAGATTTAACTTTGAACTTGAATTAAATGATTCTGAATAATTAACAATAGTAAAATTTAGTACGTACCAAGCTGAACTGCAGTCACAGGTAAGCTAAAATATGCTAACAAAACTCGCACTCTTAATTTGTGCTTGTGTAATCTAACTATTGTAGCCAGCAATGAATGCTTTAACTGCACTTTGAAACTAAAGTAATGAAATGCAATGATAGTACTTTAATGCTGGCGTCTGAATTTCAACGACACTCGGGTTCATTTCGGAAAAGGAAGGGACCCTGCTTGGTAATGCAATTGGGACAATGAGCAACAAAGGTTCATGCTAAGTTGCTGTAATTTTGCGAGGCAAATGGAACAATTTGAAAAGCTGAGGTCTGCCATACAGTTCTGAAACTTTACGTGCTTTTAGTCTTCCTTGTTAGTTGATTGAAGGTTTGAAGGCGTCGATCGAGGAGGTGGCGACAGTCACTCATTGTCGGCCGTCGCTGTTGCAGAAGCTGGATGTTGGCGCGCCTTCTTCTCAACACGGTCACCAGACGAAACGGGCTCTTGATGTGCGCCAGCTAAGGCTTCCCGTCCGCGACACCATGTCAGAAACTATCATCGCAAGTCGAGCGCAATTACATGCTGCTAAACCCCGAAAGCGCGGCAACTCGCGGGAGCGTCACACCACACACCTGCTCCACTCGCTACTCCCGCTAGACTCTCACTCTGCCCTGCCCGCGCTCCACGCGGCAGAGTTAACACTACCAAAGATCCTACACACTTTGATACTTCACACGACCTATCGATGTAATCGTTCGATAGCAGTTTTCCCTAGGCAAGACCCAGCGGAAAAATACAAATAATATTTACGAAACAACAAACCAATTATACATCGACATAAATGCATATATATATATATATATATATATATATATATATACAAATAGTAAAACAATTACAATATATAAAGGCACAGAAATGTCATATATTCAGGTAACAAAATAAGGAAAAAACTTACAGTACAATAGATGGAAATAGGAGGATATGCATTTCCGGCGTTACAACCTGTTAGAAATGTAAACAGTTGTGACATCATGCTTATCCTAACGAGGCTCACAAGAAACATGCATCGAAAACAGTTTGTTATTATGAAGTATTGCATAGTCTTTGACACATTTTGCTGTTGGCAGATGCTTGTGTATGCACTGTGTTGTGTTGTTGGAAATGGCGCATTTTCTTTGCAACTTAAATTTTATTTCAGTGTTACTCTCTCATTTATGTTTTATGGCTGCAGTATTATTCCACAGTAGTGGGCTAAAGTAAACGTCTTTGTTAGAGTATCAGTTCTTACCAATGAAAATTACAAAAATTTATCTGAAAACTAATCCAAAACTTCTAAAAAAATTCCCACATTTTTCCTGGATTTCTCCTGCATGAAAAAATTCCTGGGATTTTCACGGATATTTCCGTTGTCCCAAATCATATACACCCTGGGGAATGAATATATGTGGGAGAAACAGTTAGTGTAATGGTTTATGCTCCCTACTATGTAAGTTGAAACTGACAGCAAGAAAGAAAACAAAACTGTAAATTTTCACAGCATAGGATGTTGTTCCTAGAAGTCAGTTTTAACAGAAACCAAGTACATTGTCGTTTAAAAACTATACATCCTATGTCTATCTCCATTTTTATAAGTGTACTGGAAAAATTTGGAGTAAATTAGTCAGGAACTTTTCAAGATCTTTGCTATTAATGTTTCCTATTAAATATTACGATTATATACGTAGTACATAACCAGTTTGTAGGGAAGCAGCATACTCACGCCTTATAAAATTCACATCAGTCTTTCCATTGTGTGCCAGCATAGTCCGCTGTAACTAGCTCTGACGTCATAAATATTGCGCAATACTTTAAAATGAAGTAAATAACCTGAAACGTTTCTAGCATGTCAGGAGTAATACAAAATCAATATGTGTTGGATATCAGTTCAATAACTTTAACCATTTTCGAAATTTGGATGTTTTTCTGTAAAAATCATTGGCGCAACAGAAAAGAGCTAGAAACTTAAAAATTTATATTTAGATTCCTTTTACATAATAATTTAGTAGAAACAGTATTCTGGATCTCACAAATTAAAATTTTAGTTGAAATACATGATTTTCTGGTTTTTGTCTTAGAAATTAAGGAAGCAAGATAGATTAAGTAGGCGAATAAATAAAACTAGAATGTTTAAATTTAAGTAGAAGGGAGATCCGCTATAGTCATAAAAATGTGAGAAGTTTCAACAGAATAACTATAAAACTACAGCAGTAGCGTATGTCCAAAAGTCAAGTTCACAGCTCGTCTACTGCATGTAGCGTAATTAAATTAATTATCTCGCCCAAAATACTTGTCTTAGCCACGTCAGACTTTTATTATGATTACTTACTTGTGTCCTGATTGCACAATTAAATTGAAAGCTTCATCGGCCATCAGCAAAGGAAGCAATGATTTATTCGATAACTTAAAGTGGTGCATTACTAGCCCAGCGACTAGTCGGGAGAGCAGATTTGATCAGGCGTCCCCTTAGCCGTCCGCACTGTGGCTTTATATGTAAGAATGCTGCACGAGAGAAGGAAGGCCCCAGTTCTCTCCAGACGCTGATTAGCGCACCACCTCTGCCGGGAGTCGCGTCGCGTCTCGTCGGTATCGTTGATATAAACAGCGTCGGATGCTGTAATAAGTTACTCAGGATACGCGTAACCATGAAATCGTTTTCGAGTGAAGTGTTAATTCTGGGATGACTTTAATGATGTATCTTCAGTTTGCGTATGCCGTATTTTCACGTGCTGCTGCAGGACGAACATTCTACCATTATTCAGCGTGGCGTTTGATGAACATTATCATCAAATTATGGCGAGCATTCACTTAAACATTTAATTTGAGCAGTTATAGTTGCATCAGTGCATTAGACTCTGAACTGCTCTGGTAGTTGGATTGTGTGGATGCATTTTGGTCTGTGACTTTCAGAATATAGTGAACATTTTAGAGAGAATGGTTTTTGATTATGAATCCCAGACAATCTCCTAATTTCTCAGAGCTATAAGCTGTAGCTATAAATGTATTTCTCAGATGAAGTGGGCACTAGGAATTCTAATTACAGGCTTCAAGTTTTGCTAATCACTTTCTGGTTGCCAGTAGTGTAGTTAGAGAGCCAGTGTTGAGAACGGCAAACAACAGCATAAATACAAAACATTTATTCTAAATATACCATCCGCCGACCCACATATGGTGTATCAGCCGGGAAAGAAACTGAGTAAAAGTGAAAGTGATTTTTAAATATTCAGATTCGGTAGTGAAATGCGACACGCAACTGAGTAACAGAACAGTGATAGTGTTACGTGTGCATGTGGACGACGCAATTGGATTGACAACGCATCTGGATTGACAGAGCTGACACTGAGTCTAGCGGCACTGCCGGCATCGCGAGAAGCCAGGTTTGCCTCACCGCAGTCGTCCGCCGGAGCGACCGGAGCCGCGCCTGCAGTCGCGGGCCACGCAAACAAACAGCAGCCGTCAAAGTGCTGTCTGCAGTTCAACGCAGTGCATCGCATCAGTAATCCTGGTACGCCGCGCAGGCAACGCCATACGTCGTGCAGAAGGAACTAAGTTAAGTGAAAAGCTGTTAAAATTTTTACTAACCTGCACTAAAAGACTGTTTTACGATGGAACCGCCAGTAGAAACTGAGGTTAAACTTAGATCAGAACCTATGTCTGTTGAGGGAACTGTAAATCCAGACAACGGTTCAAGTGTAAATATGCATGAAAATAGTAATGTTAAAGTGAAATCCGAACTAGTGTCTCCTGACAGTAGTGTGAAAAAGGGCAACGATTCAATAGTAGAGACCCCTGTAGTAAAGCAGAAATCAGAAAGTGTTAAGTTATTGGATGATAGTTTCTCTGATGAATTAAAAATGAAACATTCATCAGAGATGGTAGAGTTTAAAAAGGATAAGTTAGATATGACTGATCAATCAGAAGTTTCATTTAGTTTTGATGATTCTGGTGTTGGAGCTAGTTTTTTGTCACCTGAGTGTGATAAAAAGCCAGCTAGTGAGCAACCCAAAGATACTGGGGCTATTGATTTAAATGTAATATTACAAGCAATAGCCGCCAGTAGTGCAAAAATGTCAGCCAGTAATGCTAGAATGACAGCTGAGTTAAAATCTGATATAATTGAGGTAAATAACAGGATTGTGGGCAGCCAAACCAATTTTAATTAATGGTTTGAGGCAATGGACAATAAATTAGAATCCAATAAAGCTGAATTGGAAACTTCCTTCAAGACTGGCTGCAATAAGTTGAAAGAGGATCTGGACAGTTTAAATTATAAAATTGATTACAACCATGAGGATATTAAGAAAAAGATTGCTCAACAGTTATCCGAGATGTATAAAACAGTAAAATACGAAGTTGCTGAGGTTCGCAAAGACTTCCAAATGGAAGATGCGAAGCTGGAGCACCAGTTAACAGATAAGATCGAGGCGGAATCTGAACTGAGCTCGGATAGGTTTAAAGATGTTAATATAAAAGTAAATATATGTCAAGCAGAAGCAGACGCAATCAAAACTGATACTACTCATATTGTGCAAAGAGTACATAATGTTGAAATGAGAGTAGAAAATAGTAGTACTAACATTGCTAACATTGAGAGTAAAGTAGCTTCAGTAACTTCTGGTAATGGTAGTATGCAACAAGTTGTAGCTGCAAACGCCGCTTTTATCGGGTGTCAGCAGTTCTTGCGGTTCGATCCAGATAAAAATATCCACCCGCTAGATTTCTGGAACGATTTTGAAGATGTGATTCCACCAACTTGGTCTGAACGAGAGAAAATCTCATTTATTAGAAGCCACTTAGCTGGTGACGCCATGCGTTGGTCAGCTGATGTTATGTTGAAGTGTAAAACATTAGCGGAATTTAAAACAGCTTTCATTAATGAGTATTGGTCTGGCAATAAGCAAAATGTAGTGTTGAGAGAATTTTGGAGTGGAAAACGCTTCAATGCAGGCAAGGAATCTATTAAAGACTTTGTCAGGTCATGGATCTCACGTTTGTCACATTTGGCCGAAAAGCTAAAGCCTGAAATGATAATTCTTATTACAGGCTTCACGTTTTGCTAATCACTTTCTGGCAGCCAATATTGTAGGTAGAGAGCCAGTGTTGAGAATGGCAAACAACAGCATAACTACAAAACATTTATTCCAATTATACCACTCGCCGTCCCACAAGTTCCTGTTTGAATATTTATAGACCATCATGAAAAGACTTGAACTAAATTGCCAACAACTTTCTGAGGTATTTGGTAAATGCTAAACAATGACATGTATGTTTTTTACATAGATCTATATTTATATATTATTCAAGTGCATAGTGTATGTATGTGCAAATATTTATTGGGACATTGTCTAAAAATTTCAAGTAAACCTGTCAAGAACTATATGTTACAGTATATATATTTATATATTACAAGAAGTAAAAAATAAGTAAGTTATATCTATCTGAATGTTAATTAGAGTATTGTGTACAGTTTAAAGCAAATATATATTAGAAAAAATTGTAACATATATCCATCCAAATGAATATCAGAGGATATTGTATAAATTTGAAGTAAGTCTGTCACGAATTTATCGCAATTTTTTCTAACACACAAACACTTATAATGCAGCCTTTGTCCATACCAATGTTTATTAGAGTATTGTGCACAATTTGAACTTTTCGAGAGGTCTCCTAACAATGTTTCCTCTTTATATATTGCTAATGAGCCTGGCAATTCTGCACATGTGGGCATTGGATGAACATCCTAATCTATAATCCCTTCCTTCCCCCTCTGTTTGTCGATCTCCTCTTCCTGACCTCTCTCTCTGTCCATCAACTACTCCCCACTCAATCTGTGCATCTCCTCCTCCCCCTCTCTGTCCATCTGTTCCTTCCCCTTTTCTGTGTCCATTTTCTCTCCCCCCTTTCTGTCCACCTCCTCTTCCCCCCTCTCTCTCTGACGATTGACGATTAGCTTTGTTTATTGGTATTGCAAACAAAACCTTGACTGGGAACGGAAGTCACGTAAAATGAATGGGAAGTCAGTTGGTATCATTGGTAAATGGGTATGAGTGAGACATCTCCAACTGTTCGATCTGTGAGCATAAAAGTTTCAATGATAGTATTTCACATAGTTTTAATTTGCAAGTGGGTAGAATTACAAAGTTTCAGATAACCGACTGTAAGGAAGTAAACAAAACAGCACACTGTTATCTATACCACTTCTGAGTAAATTATATATATATAGAAACGATATACATGGGAGTAACAATATATGTAACTGTTCAAATGCCCAGCTGTTGTTGTTAAAACAGGCTGCAAGAAAGAAAACGAAACTGCACATTTTCACTGTGCAGCATTTTGTTTCTCACAGTGACTTCGAACAGAAAATCTGTACACTGTTGTTTGAAAAATATATATCCAATATCTGTCTTAATGTTTATTAGAATACTGTGTAAATCAGTCAAGAACTTTTCAAGATTTTTGGTAACAACATTTCCCCTTTATGTATTGTGTATGTTACATTACACATAGTGTATGTTGTCCAAATGTTTATTACAGTATCATGTAAGATATGAAGTAAATTTGTTAAAAATTTTCAAGATGTTTGCTATCAACATGTTCCCTCTACATACATACATACACACATACATACATATACACACACATACATTGTTACAGAGACTGTGGATTAATACATGCTGTACCATGCAGCTATAATTACAGTTTGCATGGTTTCCTCCTAGGGCATGGTACTGTTCCTCAAACGTCGTGCGCTAGTGCCCTAGCCTGCCATAGTAATTGGTAACGTTGTGTCCAATTCACTCTTCTTGCTGACTCATCTTGTAGTGGATGTGATACAGCGTTGTGCACAACGGTTCCTTATTCATATTGACAGCTTGCCGACATAGTGTTTACTTACAGAAAGGCAAATGGCAGTTGGTGGCAGGCAGCAAGATTGTATCAAAAGACGTATCCCCACTGACAACAACCACAGCATTGAATGTTTTCGCCGTTTGTCTTAGACAGGGTCGTTTCAGGAAGCAGGAAATTATGAAGGACGTACCCAGAATATTTGGACACCAGACTTGGAGGAAAATGTGATAACACTGTGGAAGGCGATCGCCATGTCACTACAAGCCAGCTGGCCCACAACCATGTGGAACATCTTCCATGACAATTGTTACTGCCCATATCACTTACAGTTTGTGCAGGGCTTACTAGCAACAGACTTTGCACATTGCCAGTTTTGTAACTGGTTTCTTCACCAGACAACCACATTAAAAGGATTTGTATCATTCATCTTATTCACAGATGAGGCCATTTTTACCATGGGTGCTATCTTCAACTGTCATAACAGTCTTCTGTGGGATAGTATTCAAAGCCCCCATTGTATGGTGACAGCGAAATATCAGCATTGGTGCAGCTGGAATATTTGGGTCGGGTAACTGGTGTCCGAATTTTGGGGACCAGTCTTCCTTCCACATCGCTTAACAGGCCGGAAATATCGATGTTTCTTGTGGGAGACTTTCTTTCCCCTGCTGAAAGAAATGCCACTGATGACTGGAAGGGTTATGTGGCTGCTATGTGATGGTGCTCCAGCCCCCTCCACCGATAATGTCCAGATGCTTCTCAATTATGTCTTTCCTGGTCGATGGATTGGACACTGGGATCCAGTTGGATGGCTTGTTCATGCACTGGATACTAACCCTTGCAATTTATGGTTAATGGGGCCATCTGAAAGGCATGGTGTATGCAGAGCCGATTCCAGATGTGGAGACAAAGGAGTAGCACATTCATGCCACCTTTGACACTGTTCAGATACAACCTGGCTGACAGTAACATGTGAGACAGAACGTGCTATGGCATGTACACACATACATTGAGGCATATGGAAACCATTTTCAACACATACTGTAACTGTGGCTGCATGGTAAAGTGCATATTAGACTGCAGTCTCTCTAGCAATGAATGATTGAATAAGTGGTCTCTAGTATGAAACCCATGCATTTCCCCAGACATAAGTCCATTAGATCTTTTTTGATCTGTATCTTCTCATTGATAAATCCCTAGAGTTTGTAAAGGTGGAAAAATCACCCTATATATATCAGTGGGAAATTAACAGAACAAAAAAGATCTAATGGACTTATGTCTGGGGAAATGCCTGGGTTTCATACTAGAGACCATTTATTCAATCATTCATTGTTACAGAGACTGCAGTCTAATATGCACTTTACTGTGCAGCCACAGTTACAGTGCATGTTGAAGAAAATGGTTTCCATGTGCCTCATATAATAGAAAAGTATATTCCCTATGTCCAACCAATTATTTATTAGAGTGTTGTGTAAAAATGTAACATAAATTGATCAAGAACTTTTTAGATTTTTGCTAGCAACTTTTCGTCTTCATATATTATATATATTTTTATACAACATATATATTTAAAAATTATGTAGACTGTGTTTGTCCACATATTTGTTAGAGCATTGTGTAAAGACTTGAGGTTAATCAGGCAAGAACCTTTCGAGAGTTTTTAACATTTCCCCCTTCCCATGTTATTTATACACCAAATATGTTGAAAATATATATCGTGTATGATTTTGAAGTAAACTGGTCAGAACTTTACAAGATTTTTGGTAACGTCATTTCCTCTTTATTTTTTTAAAAAATATGTAGCCTGTGTCCATTTCAGTGTTTATTAGTGCACCATGTAGAAATCTGAGGCAAACTGGCCAAGAAATTTTCGAGATTTTTGGTCTCGTCTTTATACAGTGGTATAAATTGGCTTTAGCGAGGGTGTTGCAACAAAGTACTGTTGAAATTATAAGGCGAATGTCCTTTTACCATTAGAACTTTAGACACATTGGTATCTTTTGTGCCTTACTGTGCAAAATATATCTAGCCAAGCTTGAAGAACGCATCTGCACAAGAGGAAATATGATTAACAGTCAAATTTGTTTGGCTGTTGTCTATGAGAATCAGGTCTTGAGACTCTACTATACCTGCTACAGGAATAACACATACACAAGAATAGCTTCAACACAACAATGGAACTTTATTTGATCGTCGAATGCTAAATACGAAGCTCATGAGGATGAAAACTAAATACCTGGCTCGTGAGACGAGAAACAGGAGAACATATCAGTTGAATTTAGTGAGGTACGTTGTACATAGGAATCTATACAAGACTAAAGGTAAAAACATAGAACAACCAACGTACAAGGAATAAAACTCTACATGTCATGAGAACAAAACACAGCATCCCTAGTTGAATGTGTGGAATTATTTGGTGTGAAAATTGACACTTGTCCTCTGGCTGACACTCGCCCACTAACACAACACACACCAGATGATGGAACATGTAAACCAGCTTCACCCCGTCTATGGTGACTGTGGTACATTTTCCATGGAAGAGAATGTTCATGCAGTCTCCCATGCTAACAACCTGGTGTGGACCAGTTTACAGGAGCTCTAGAGCTGGTCTGGTGTCGTCACCATGTAGCATCACGTGTGAACACAAGCTGAGGTGCTTGTGTGCATACAGCAGACTGATACCATGTCAGAATAGTTGCTGGGGGCATATCTTCTCTATGTGCTCTCTGAGACGCCCAACGAGCATAGATGGATCGATCTCTTCTTGCAGGGCAGCTTCTACGAAATGGCAGGGTAGTCTGCGTGCTTCCTCATATACAAGCTCTGCCAAGAAACCACCCACGTCTCGTCTATAGGTGCCATGAAGACCAGGGGAGACGATTCATAGAACCTCAGTCCACCCGGCCACATGGCACATTAGGGCAGCGTTTAGTGTGTGGTGCCACAGTTCCACCATTCTATTGTTGGCCAGGTGGTACCTGGTCGTCTGATGATGAGTCATGCGCAAAAGTTCCAATTTTTGTGAAAAGCTCGGACTCAATTTGTCTGCCTCCATCAGTTGTGACATGGAAAGGGCAGCCAAACCGCAGTATCAAGTGCGTTATAAACGCCAGTGACAAGGTTTCAGCCGAGATACTGTCAGTCGGAATTGCTTCGGGTCAACAAATGAATCTGTTGACACTGGTGAGTAGGTAATGCTGGTCATTCGAGGGTGGTAGCAGCCCCACGACACTGATGTGGACATGTGTAAAATGCACTGTGCCATCGGGTAAATTACCTACTAGCACATGAACATACCTGCTAAGCTTGCTGCATTAGCACTGTAGATAGCACTTCGTCCACTCTCTGCAATTGTCCTTCACCCCTGTCCACACGAAGCTAGCTAGAACTAGACAGAGCATAGATCTCATACCTGGGTGTCACACGTTGTGCAGGGATTTGAAAACTTGCCAAAGGAATTTTGGAGACAGCACAGACATGACTTGGTTGTGGACACATTGCAGTACAGTTGTTCGCCGATACCAGGAATGTGCACATGTTGTAGTCGTAATGATGATTGCATGTCTTATAACATGTCTTGAAGCTCTTGATCTGACTTCTGTGCTTCTGCAAGTGCCGTATAATTCATTGTAGAGATGCTTTCCACATGAAAGAGGCAATCTGACATGATGTCGTCCAGACATGAGATGCGCTGGACATCTGTGGTGAATTAGGCTACATACAGCAGCCAATTGTGTTGTCTTGGCAAGCACCTCAGGTTATTTTGCTGGAAGGCGAATGTCAGCAGCTTTTGCTCAGTAAATGTTGTGAAGGTGTAAGCTTCAACATGAGGACGGAAGTACTTCACAGTTTCGTGCATCACAAGTAATTCCCTGTCATACGCACTCCATTTCTTCTGTGAGGCGATTAGCATTTTAGAACGAAAGTTAGTGGCTGCCATGTCTCATCAACACATTGTTGAAGTACACTGTCGTTTGTCATCTGACTCGCATCTACTAACATAGTCAATGGTTCATTCTGTTCAGGATGTGCCAACATTTCCATGTCCAGTACCACTTGTTTAGACTTCTCAAATACAGCGATCATATCATCTGTCCAGGTTCACAACACCATCACCAGAGAGCGCTGTTGGCCCTACCCCACTTCCCCCTCCCCTTCTCCCCGCATCTGAAATTGGCAGGAAATTCGTTCGGTCTGTGTCGAGCTACTGGACTGGGAGGGCCTCACAATGATAGACTAACACAGAGTGCATAAGACATTTTTAAATAATTTGTTTCTAAGTATTTCTGAAATCGCAATACACCTCGAAATTGACACAGGTGTTTAAGCAATTTAGACGATGTTAAACAATTGCAGTACTTTTTTGTTATTCTGATAGTGAAAAGAACCGCAGAATTACATTGTCACAGATCGCACTAATCATATATGAAAAACTTTCTCGCAAGTACTCCGTGCACCAGAGTCACAGCCACTGGAAGAAGCCATGAACTGGGCCACTCCACAACAAACATCAGCCACTGGCAACCAGGAACTGCAGGGCTGCGTTAAGCACTTCCTTTGGTGCTAGAAATACCTCAGGCTTCTTCCTCCTTCCTGGCACACTTTCTTTGTGGCACACGGATACCCCTTGTCATTGAACGCGAGCTGCTTCAGGAGTTATTAAACCTGTGTTTAAGCAATGTGCAGAATATTGTCAGATATATATATATCTCGAAGATGTTATAGAAACTAAATGTACCACTGCACAAAGAGAGAGAGAGAGAGGGAGAACTTAGCAGATGATGCAAACATATGTAAACAGTTTGTGATCTAATTACACATTTCATTCCGAAGAATATCGCCACACTTGAACACGGACTCTAAAAGGATCGTGGCAGGCTCTGGTATATTTGTGAAACTTCCCAGTCTTCATCCAGACTTCCTTGAGACACTTTGCGCACTTTTGTGGCAAATACATCTCGAAATAGATATCAGCTGCAGTATCCGATTTTCCATACCGAAACGACGATATTTGAAAGTCGAAATACATATCTCTGTAACTTCTGACAATACCACCACTTGCAAAGTAGGTTAGAAATCAGACTAATAATGTTGCTCACGCAGCAGATGTTCGCTTTATCGGGCAACAAAAAAGTTATTGACTGTGGATGGTATCGTCAGAATGTAAATATTGAAGTCACTGTAAAAAAAGTCATTCATTTTGGCACTTATCTTGAATGGATTCCCATGTAGATTTCGTCAAAGTTGTTATGGCTCATCTTGTTGGTTCTAGGGTGATTCCACTTTGACTGCTAGAAGGTCCAGATCTGTATTTTAGCAATATTTGAAGACCTAACAAATGCGTTTTTCAGGAAATTCTTAATGATCAAACAATCCCAGATCAGAACAATGGCATGGTAGAAATAATTTTTGACTTGGTGTTCACGATCCACATTTTTATTAAACTTCTTGTAAATTCACATATACTTCTTCTTAAGTGTCACATAATCAAGAAAACAGTTTTTGTATCAATCTTCATGTATTTAATTTCCACTTTAACCAAAAACAAGACTAGACTGTTCTTTTACAAAGCGAAATAACAACTTAACTTCTGCCAATGTGAAACAAAGACTGCTCTGTGCGCATTCACGCCAAAAACGGTTGCAAGTAAGTCAAAGATTATGACAGTGTCACAGAAATGAATACACATAAGAACCATATCACTGTAATATATCGATACATCGGAGTACCTATACATTAATAAAACCAAATGTGAATATTGTCACAAAAATATATCTGCTACTTCGCAGAAAAGTAGTACCATATTACTGGGTTCGAGAACTGGGGTTGGAGTGCCATAATGGTCATAGAGGACCATTACAAACTCTAAAAGGAATTTCCGATTCCTACAGCTGCTGTGGTTTCATCACTTTTCTGAAACGCTGAGTGGGCTTCATTTATATTTGCTTGTGAAGTCAGGGATGATAAGGTTCTTATTTCTTATTTTCCTCACTTTTCGAAGCACACTATCGTGGCCAGCACGAGAGCAGAGTCTTCAAGGTCATGACTGTTGCCTGCTGCCAGCAGGGGCTGTAGGCTGTGATTCGCCCGCCTCTCGGCTTTTTGCCCTGTAGGTACGGTTAGCGGTGCGGTATGTCACAACAGCTGAAAGCTCAGTGTTACCCGTGCTGTATTGAGCGTTCACGTCTGATCTCAGTGTGTTACTGTCTTTTGAAAGGCGCATTGATGTGTGTTCGGTGGTGAAAAACAATGCAGGAGCAACGACCTACTTGTAGTACTCCTCCGGTCGGTGTGCGTAAAGGGCGGAAAGACATTCTTAAACAATCGAAAATTATCATATCGAATGTACTCATGTTTTTTACTGATCTGGTCGACAATGAAGAAGCGAGGAATAACTTAAATTTTGCTCAAATTCATAAACTTACCGCTAAAGTGTGTGGTGTCTCCAAGTCAACTGTAGGCCGTATTAGCAAATATATGTCATTGGCAGAAGCTCCAGACATGAAGGAGTGTTTGGATTCTCCAAGAAAGAGATACGAACGTGAACGGAAATCAGTCGTTTTTGACGATTTTAACAAAGAGCTCGTATGTAGAACTGTACTTGGATATTACGACAGAGGAGAGTATCCAACTGCTAGCAAAATACAGGCTGACGTCTGTGAAAAAATTAATTACTCGGGCTCAGAGACCTCCGTTCTTCGTCTTCTCTGCTCCCTTGGTTTCCGATTCAAGAAGTGTAATGACGGACGGAAAGTATAAATGGAACGCAGAGACAGTGCAGCAGCAAGAGCGAAGTTTTTGCGTGAAATACACTTTTTGCGTTCTGAAGATACCAGGCCCATAGTATACTTAGATGAAACTTGGGTTTCACAGAACCCCACCAATAAGTATATATGGCACGACGCCAAAGGAACGGCGGTTCGAAAGTGCGTACTGGCAGAGGTGGCTGATTAATCATCGCACACGCTGGTTCATTAACCACAGGCTTGATACCAGAGGCCAAAGTAGTTTTTCGTGGTGGGAACAGTTCTGCCAATCCGATTACCATTCAGAAATGAATCGAGAAGTTTTTAAGAATTGGTTTATTCGACTGTCGTCTGCGCTGGAAGAAGGGTCAATTATCGTGATGGATAACGCCAACTACCACTCCATTCAGATAGAAAAGCTGTCACGTTCAAATTGGCGCAAGGCAGATACACTACTGGCCATTAAAATTGCTACACCAAGAAAAAATGCAGATGATAAACGGGTATTCATTGGCCAAATATATAATACTACAACTGACATGTGATTACATTGTCACGCAATTTGCGTGCATCGATCCTGAGAAATCAGTACCTTGAACAACCACCTCTGGCCGTAATAACGGTCTTGATACGCCTGGGCATTGAGTCAAACAGAGCTTGGATGGCGTGTACAGGTACAGCTTCCCATGCAGCTTCAACACGATACCACAGTTCATCAAGAGTAGTTACTGGCGTATTGTGACGAGCCAGTTGCTCTGCCACCATTGTCCAGACGTTTTTAATTGGTGAGAGATTTGGGAAATGTGCTGGCCAGGGCAGCAGTCGAACATTTTCTGTATCCAGAAAGGGCCGAACAGGACCTGCAACATGCGGTAGTGCATTATCCTGCTTAAATGTAGGGTTTCGCAGGGATCGAATGAAGGGTAGAGCCACGGGTCGTAACACATCTGAAATGTAACGTCCACTGTTCAAAGTGCCGTCAATGCGAACAAGAGGTGACCGAGACGTGTAACCAATGGCACCCCATACCATCACGCCAGGTGATACGCCAGTATGGCGATGATGAATACACGCTTCCAATGTGCGTTCATCGCGATGTCGCCAAACACGGATGCGACCATCATGATGCTGTAAACGGAACCTGGATTCATCAGAAAAAATGACGTTTTGCCATTCGTCGTTAAGTACACCATCACAGGCACTCCTGGCTGTGATGCAGCGTCAAGGGTAACCGCAGCCATGGTCTCCGAGCTGATAGTCCATGCTGCTGCAAACGTCGTCGAACTGTTCGTGCAGATGGTTGTTGTCTTGCAAACGTTCCCATCTGTTGACTCAGGGATCGAGATGTGGCTGCACGATTCGTTGACAGCCAAGAGGATAAGATGCCTGTCATCTCGACTTCTAGTGATACGAGGCCGTTGGGATCCAGCACGGCGTTCCGTATTACCCTCCTGAACCCACCGATTCCATATTCTGCTGACAGTCATTGGATCTAGACCAACGCGAGCAGCAATGTCGCGATACGATAAACCGCAATCGCGATAGGCTACAATCCGACTTTTATCAAAGTCGGAAACGTGATGGTACGCATTTCTTCTCTTTACACGAGGCATTACAATAACGTTTCACCAGGCAACGCCGGTCAACTGCTGTTTGTGTATGAGAAATCGGTCGGAAACTTTCCTCATGTCAGCACGTTGTAGGTGTCGCCACCGGCGCCAACCTTTTGTGAATGCTCTGAAAAGCTAATAATTTGCATATCACAGCATCATCTTCGTGTCGGTTTAATTTCGCTTCTGTAGCACGTCATCTTCGCGGTGTAGCAATTTTAATGGCCAGTAGTGTATTATGGAGTGGTTAAAGAGAAAGAATGTTTCATTTTTAGTCGATGAAACGAAGGCTGAACTCCGGTCTAAGGAAGAAGTCGTAGATGCCAAGTAAAGCGAGAAGCAGCGAAAAGACATACTACTTTCAAACTTGCTGATGTCAAGAAGCTAACACACGAAGCTCTTGACAAAGTTACTCAGCATGACTCAGAGAGGTGCGTAAAAAACGCAGAAGCATTGCAAAAAACTGATTTCTTGGACCAGGGTTTAAGGGACACCATAGTGGAATCTGTGATGATACACCTGGGTGAAACAAGCAACAGTAAATCTGGAGACAACGGGGCCAGAAGATCCTTCGTTTAGGTAAGTGCTGTCTATGTAAAAAGCTGACTTGATTTAAATGTTTGTCTATTCATTTCAGTTATAGAGGAAATACTGCGAATGTTTTTCCCTTACAGTAGACGTGTGGTAAATTTATCACAAGTGGTTGCGATTAGTTTACTCGACAACAATTGTCAATTAAAAATGATTGTCAATTCTGCATTAATTAACAACAGCTTTTCCTAAAAATCTGTATCGAATGTCTTTACACTCGGATATGATCTTACTGCATTTGGTTTACTTGTACATTCGAAATTTACCTCCTTTTTCCATAGAAGGATTTAGTAGCTGTTTCGTAGTAAGGGTACTGCATTTCATAAAATGACAGAACGTTGTGGTACTTCTGTATCGACTGTATATTTACTCATGCTCATAAATTAAGAATAATGTTGATACAGGATGAAACAACGCTCTGGTGGGCGGCTTGCGGCTTTAAATCACCTCTGGGTATGACCATGTGGTGCATTTGACCTGCGGTCGTCGTACGGTAGCGCTGGCAGCAGTCCACATACGCAGATGTATGTTGGTGCACGTCAGAGTACGGTGCAGTGAGTAAATGTGCAGACGTAAAAATGGCTCAAAGAACACATATTGATGGCGTTATGAGGGTTAGAATACTAGGGTGACCGGAGGCGAGTCAAACACAGCAGGTCGTAGCAGTGGTCCTCCGTATGCCACAAAGTGTGGTCTCAAAATTATGACAACGATTCCAGCAGACAGGAAACGTGTTCAGACGCTACAGTACGGGACATCCACAGTGTACAACACCACAAGAAGACCGATATCTCACCATCAGTGCCCACAGACGGTCACGGAGTACTGCGGGTAGCCTTGCTCGGGACCTTACTGCAGCCACTGGAACAGTTGTGTCCAGACACACAGTCTAAAGACGACTGAACACACATAGTTTATTCGCCCTGAGACCTGCAAGGCGCATTCCACTGACCGCTGGTCGCAGGAGAGCCCGTAAAGCCTGGTGTCAAGAACACAGTACATGGTCATTGGAACAGTGGTCCCAGGTTATGTTCACGGACGAGTCCAGGTATAGCCTGAACAGTGATTCTCGCCGGGTTTTCATCTGACGTGAACCAGGAATCAGATGCAAACTCCTTAATGTCCTTGAAAGGGACCTGTATTGAGGTCGTCGTTTGATGATGTGGGGTGGGGTTATGACTGGTGCACGTACACGCCTGCATGTCTTTCACAGAGGAACTGTACCAGGTCAGGTATCGGGACGTCATTTTGCACCAGTAAGTCCGCCTTTTCAGGGGTGCTGTGGGTCCCACTTCCCTCCTGTTGGATGATAACGCACGACCCCACCGAGCTGCCATCGTGGAGGAGTACCTTGAAACAGAAGATATCCGGCGAATGGAGTGGCCTGCCTGTTCTCCAGACCTAAACCCCATCGGGCACATCTGGGATGCTATTGGTCGACGTATCGCTGCACGTCTTCAAACCCCTACGACATTTCAGGAGCTCCGACAAGCTCTGGTGCAAGAATGGGAGGCTATACCCCAGCAGCTGCTCGACCACCTGATCCAGAGTATGCCAGCGCGTTGTGCGGCCTGTGTGCATGTGTATGGTGCTCATATCCCATACTGACGTCAGGGTACATGCGGAGGAAACAGTGGCGTTTTGTAGCACATGTGTTTCGGGACGGTTTTCTCAACTTGTCACCAATACCGTGGACATACAGATCTGTGTCATGTGTGTTCCCTAAGCGCCTATGCTGTTAGCTCTAGTTTTGTGTAGTGCCACGTTGTGTGGCACCACATTCTGCTCCGGCCAGTGTGGCAGAGCGGTTCTAGACGCTACAGTGTGGAACCGCACACCGCACATGTTTTTTTGCTCGCGTATCATGTCGTTTTTGGAAACCCAGAATCTACTATGTAGGAATCAACATGGATTCCGGAAACAGCGATCGTGTGAGACCCAACTCGCTTTATTTGTTCATGAGACCCAGAAAATATTAGATACAGGTTCCCAGGTAGATGCTATTTTTCTTGACTTCCGGAAGGCGTTCGATACAGTTCCGCACTGTCGCCTGATAAACAAAGTAAGAGCCTACGGAATATCAGACCAGCTGTGTGGCTGGATTGAAGAGGTTTTAGCAAACAGAACACAGCATGTTGTTATCAATGGAGAGACGTCTACAGACGTTAAAGTAACCTCTGGCGTGCCACAGGGGAGTGTTATGGGACCATTGCTTTTCGCAATATATATTAATGACCTAGTAGATAGTGTCGGAAGTTCCATACGGCTTTTCGCGGATGATGCTGTAGTATACAGAGAAGTTGCAGCATTAGAAAATTGTAGCGAAATGCAGGAAGATCTGCAGCGGATAGGCACTTGGTGCAGGGAGTGGCAACTGTCCCTTAACATAGACAAATGTAATGTATTGCGAATACATAGAAAGAAGGATCCTTTATTGTATGATTATATGATAGCGGAACAAACACTGGTAGCAGTTACTTCTGTAAAATATCTGGGAGTATGCGTGCGGAACGATTTGAAGTGGAATGATCATATAAAATTAATTGTTGGTAAGGCGGGTACCAGGTTGAGATTCATTGGGAGAGTGCTTAGAAAATGTAGTCCATCAACAAAGGAGGTGGCTTACAAAACACTCGTTCGACCTATACTTGACTATTGCTCATCAGTGTGGGATCCGTACCAGATCGGGTTGACGGAGGAGATAGAGAAGATCCAAAGAAGAGCGGCGCGTTTCGTCACAGGGTTATTTGGTAACCGTGATAGCGTTACGGAGATGTTTAATAAACTCAAGTGGCAGACTCTGCAAGAGAGGCGCTCTGCATCGCGGTGTAGCTTGCTCGCCAGGTTTCGAGAGGGTGCGTTTCTGGATGAGGTATCGAGTATATTGCTTCCCCCTACTTATACCTCCCGAGGAGATCACGAATGTAAAATTAGAGAGATTAGAGCGCGCACGGAGGCTTTCAGACAGTCGTTCTTCCCGCGAACCATACGCGACTGGAACAGGAAAGGGAGGTAATGACAGTGGCACGTAAAGTGCCCTCCGCCACACACCGTTGGGTGGCTTGCGGAGTATGAATGTAGATGTAGAATGTAGATGTAGATGTAGATGTAGACCGCTACGGTCGCAGGTTCGAATCCTGCCTCGGGCATGGATGTGTGTGATGTCCTTAGGTTAGTTAGGTTTAAGTAGTTCTAAGTTCTAGGGGACTGATGACCTCAGAAGTTAAGTCCCATAGTGCTCAGAGCTGTATCTGGTCCCTCCAACCCTGTTCCACTCGCGAATAGTGCGTGGGAAGCCTCTGCATTGGCACTAATTTCCCGAATTTTCTCCTAATCGTCGTTACGCGAGATGCATGTGGGGGGAAGTAAAACGTTGTCCGACTCCTCCTGAAAAGTACTGTGCCGAAATTTCAGTATTAAGTCTCTCCGTGATGCAAGACGCCTCTCTAGTAAAGTCTGCCAGTAGAGTTTCTTTAGCATCTCTGTAACGCTCTCTCGCCAGCTAAACGATCCTGTGGCGAAACGCGCCGCTCGTCGTTGGGTCTTCTCTATCTCCTCTATCTGTCCTGTCT
The DNA here is from genome assembly GCF_023898315.1 of Schistocerca nitens. NCBI lineage: Eukaryota > Metazoa > Arthropoda > Insecta > Orthoptera > Acrididae > Schistocerca > Schistocerca nitens. The sequence continues at coordinate 307,175,570 of NC_064614.1, forward strand.
GATAGGGATCACAGATAGATGGACAATACTCAAGAATCGGACGAACAAGCGCCAAGTCCCATAGTGCTCACAGCCATTTGAACCATTTTTGAACCACATTCTGCAATTATCCTTAATTTGTAAGTATGAGTGTATAAACAGTGCAGTAACATCAGAACAGTTCTCCGAGAAGAGCATAGAAATCTATGATATCTGACGACTTTTACAAAAAGCTAGATCGTAGAATTGTATTACTTTAATATGACAGAGGATAGTATCCGATGGCTAGAGAAATATAGGGTAATGTCCGCGATAAAATTGATTATTCTGGCGAGTCATTTCAATGCACTGTTTTCTCCGCCCACTTGATTTTTAATTCAAAAACTGTAATGTTGGACGAAATTTGTAACACAAGACAGGGACTTTGCAATAGTAAGAACGAGGTTTTGTGTGCCAAGCACGTATTGCGTACTGAGATTAACAGGCTTACAGCAAATTTAGATAAAACTTGGGTTTCGCAAAAACTTTCGAACAAATATTTTGCTAGATTTCAGTGAAAATATTGGCTTCAAAATAACTACAATTACTTTTGCATAGCGTATATTGGCGCTTTGAGTGATCGATGCAATGACGAAGGATATGTATTAGCAGCCAGTAAAATATTTTCGGGAAATAGGGAATATTCTCGGTCATATTAAAGCGAGCCGTCCGAACAAAACTCTTGGCGACGGCCTACAACGACTCGGCGCTGCTGTGCACGGAATATCGCGAAGTAATTTGCCTCTGTTGGGGGTTGGGTTGTTTGGGGAGGCAGACCAGACATCGAGGTCATCGGTCTCTTCGGATTAGGGAAGGGCGGGGAAGGAAGACGGCCGTGCCCTTTCAAAGGAACCATCCCGGCATTTTCCTGGAGTGATTTAGGGAAATCACGGAAAACCTACATCAGGATGGCCGGACGCGGGATTGAACCGCCGTCCTCCCGAATGCGAGTCCAGTGTTAATTTGCCTCTGTACGTAATACGATACAATAATGATGTCTGAAAAGTTACCAAAAATAACCTTGTAGTTGGGAAGTTTCTTCGCTGTCCTACAGAACGAAAATTCATCAGCGACTACATTTTTCGCTACGCAGTAGGCACAGTTTCACACCTCTTATAATATTTTATTTTTTATCTCAGACTACTTTTATGTTTCCGAAATAAACGACGCAGCGTATGCATCTGTATACTTTGAGGATGTTCATTTTTTTTCAGTCCAATTACATTGATGATTCTGTTACTACCACAAGTTGAAGTGAAAGATTATTTTTCTTGAAAATTTCTTGTAACACTAGTTTTCATTTTTTCCTTTTTGGAAAGTACTCCATCATATTCTAGACTAAAAATAGAGTTGCCCAGTATTTTTTTTAAATTTTTACGAACATTTGAAATTACCACTATAAAAAAACTGGAAAAGATGCAGCGTATGCATCTGTAAACTTTGAGGATGTTCATTTTTTTTCAGTCCAATTACATTAGTGATTCTGTTACTACCACAAGTTGAAGTGAAACATTATTTTTCTCGAAAATTTCTTGTAACACTAGTTTAAATTTTTTTTTTGGAAAGTACTCTATCATATTCTAGACTAAAAATAGAGTTGCCCAGTATTTTTTTTAATTTTTACGAACATTTGAAATTATCACTATAAAAAAACTGGAAATGCGCGATGACCTTGAAGCCCATTTTCGAGCCAGTCACTATGGTGTCTAAGCACAGACGGGAATTCAGAACAGTTACATATCTAAACGTTCATGACATATATCGATCCCCACAACAGACCATAAAAAACAACAGAAACAGAATACGAAGCACTGTCCTATTGACGAGAAAAATGGCTGCAATTTTCGATGAATTTTCGATGCCTCTGTCTTCTTCGAACCAGTCTGTTGAGAATTTTACGCTCCGCACAAAGGATGTTGGGTGACCCTCTGATGTCATGGAGCTTCCTGTGACTGGAGCATTCTGACAGGTTCTTATTGAATTTACAATCAAATTGCTGTTGCCGGTGTGGGAGCACTGTCCGCGACTTTTCGCAGATGGACAAAAACGAGACTTTCAGAGGCTACCTATTTTGAACAGATCAAAAAACATACTGACAGTTACACCCTGCAAAATTGGTCTACAAATCATGAAATTACGGAAACTACCGCCAAAGATACTTCCTCAGTTACACAGCTTAGCTACTGTTGAGGAAAGCTTGAATTTTTCTTTGTAAAACCGATCTCCAACCAGGCTATATCACCACAAACGATTGTATCATCATGCCATATCGCTGAACAAGGCGGCACAGTGGTTAACACTTTGGACTCGCATTCGGGAGGACGACGGTTCAAACCTTTATCCGACCACGCTGATATAATTTTTCCGTATTTCCCTAAATCGCTTCAGGCAAATGCCAGGATGGTTCAATGAACTCGCTTATGGTCCCCTCCCCCAAATCAACCAACCAACACCATATCGATGTAATAAACACAATTTATATCCTGCCCCCTACAAAGTCACCACTTCTACACCCTGCATGTAGCTATTGACCACCAGATGCTCATATGTATACCGCGAAGACAGACAGACCCTCACAAAATATACATGGACCGTATATCGTCGCAGTAATAGATATATCCAACAAGGTCGGTCGGTTATCCATCACTGCCAACGGTCACGACGCAATTGCCCCTGCACACAGTGGCCTGAAGTGCGATCAAAGCACCACACGCCGAAAGCGGCCACTCTTCCAACTAGTGTACAAAGGATGGGCTGCTTCCCCTAGCACAAAGGCGTCCATTTCCGTTCTGGCATTCTTATTGCCGTGGTTTCTACAACGAGCTGCGATCATCTCCAGGCTCTGGAATTAGAAGCACATATGTATTTTCACATGGTTTGCCAGAATATGTACCGATATCAACCGCATAGCAGTATGCTGCCGATCTCTTACACAGTATCAATATGAAAAAAGGATAGAAATGATATCTCTAGAAACCCGCAACTTTAGATAGATCATTATGTGGGACGTGCTGCAAACCACTGAGTAGCTAGAAACTTATCTCGTCTGCAAAGATCTTTACATGAAAACTTGAAAACTGGTATTATTTTTTAACGAATACAGATGTCAATGATATAACAGATTCCAAATCATCCTTGCACTACACACACATCACAATCCATGTTCCTCAACCAAATAAAGACGCGAAAAGCGTAGAATGGCAGTGCAAGCTGTCAAGCGGTCAATTTACATGGGAGGGAATAATTGTCCAGCGCAAACGCTCGCCCAGATTGAGTTAAATACTGGCAACACAAATGATCACGAAGGCTGCCCAACACATACTGAGTATGAATTCGCTAACCATCCACATAGAGGGCGGCTGGTTTCTGGTGGATCAGTGACTGTAAGCCGGAAATGTCAATTCATTCCAGTCACTGGCTACCTCTGCTACGCAACCGTGCTCCCTGCTGAATCGTTCTAGAAGGCCAGCCACAGATCTGCCAATGTAATTGCAAGTAAATATTACTGTCATAGCGCGGATAAGACGACATTCGACAATGAGCGAAGTATTGGAAATACCTCCTCCTAACGACTGAGCGCTGGCAATATCAGTATCTATACCACTCCTATGACTGGACATAATTTTCCACCTAATATCTTACAGCGTCCTTACAACTATTGATGCGCTGAATTCGCAGTTTCCCATATCAAATCCATACCTCCCTTATGACCGGGTAAGTCATATTTTTTGCACATGTCGGAGCACTCACACAGTAACTTCACACCCCATCAGATACTTTAGAAGTCTGGTGATCACAGCAAATCTGTTACAAATCCCCTACTAATTATAATACTTCACCAATAACTGAATGCTGGTGACACCAAACAATACTGAGCGAAAATACGCAAAGGATAGACATATTTCATTTGTTTTCCTTGCGAGTGGTACCAGTGTACCTTAGTAAGAGAGACATAAATGTTTTAGAAGTGACCAGCTATTATAAACACAATCGCTATGACTCTACGACTATGCTGTCACCCTGCATAAAAAGCTGTCTCGTTTCTACAGGGGCACTCAAGTATCGCTGATTATATCCATGTTAAAAACTACACAAGCTTTATAAATCGATGATGGTATTACTTCTGAATGAAGTGGTGTTCCACGCGAATACTGTGACATTGAATATAGATAGTGATCGCTGGGGTGTGTATTAACAAGACTGAAAGTGCGTGTGCACGTCACCGATGATGTATGCTCGTAATTTAAATTACCATTCTCACCGAATTTAAAAGTGGTTTGGCTAAGGAACGTGGTATTAAACCGATTTTTGCAACACCCTCATGCCGCCGTTATATACTTCTCACGCTAACAAACAGTATTTCTAATGCATTCTATCAATGCCATGTAGGCAGCGTAACAGAGGTTCTGTGATTCACCCACTGGGTTATGGGTTATAGGCGAGGGAGGATGAGGATTGATTGAAAATGACCACATACAGAAGGTTGTGTGCTATATGAGGAATCACTTAAAAATGCAACGCTAGATTGAAGTCATAAGAAATGTACAGAGTCTTATGACCAAGACACTGGCTTTTCAGATCTATAGTGTTAACCTTTCAGGTAGATCTGCTGTCTGAAATTTGCAATCAAGTCTCTCCATCCAACCACATACTTGCGTTGGATCCTAAGAAGATGTCTTTTCATGATTAGAGCCACCAGTGAATCATATTCGTGGCACTCTCATATCTCTAAACGCATCATCTTTTTCGAATCTATTTGCTAAAATACCTATACAGCAAAACACCAGCATGGTTATAGACAGTCCCTCTGCATCTTGTAACTGTCTCTCAGTCTCTGCCCCATCCTCCTGGAGCTTTTTTCGTGTGAGTGTCCCAGTTTAAGTCGGAACTGAGCAGAAGTCAGAGAGCGCTATATTTACCAGAAGGTGAGCTGATTAATGCGACAGGACTGTGTTATGACCACTCAATAGAAATGGGAACACGTTGTCGCAGCTCTGCCAACCACATACAATGTGTAATGTCAGTGCCAAATATAGCTTTCCCCTGCAACACAAGGTAGTAGAAAAGACAGTATGAGCAGTTACAGTGGTGTTTCTTATCGGGAAAATTAGGAAGACTCCACATCATACAGGAACTGGAAGAAGGACGAGGATTTTGCTACTGCAGTGTGGTGGATTTCCAAACTGCATACAAGTATTGCAGTCCAAAGGAGATATACATCTCTCGGTGTGCATTATGTCTGTCAACCAAACATTCTCTCTGTCATCGTTATTTTGACTGTCCAACAGAGAAAAACTACGAACTATAGAAACTTTGCTAACGCCACCTAGCAGAGAACACGACAGGATTTTATTGCTTCTCTCTCTTCCGATATATGAGGAAACAAATACTGACTGCATGTTGACAGTGACCATATGCGGTGATCCCATTATATATATATATATATATATATATATATATATATATATATATATATACAGGGTGTTTAAAAAATGACCGGTATATTTGAAACGGCAATAAAAACTAAACGAGCAGCGATAGAAATACACCGTTTGTTGCAATATGCTTGGGACAACGGTACATTTTCAGGCGGACAAACTTTCGAAATTACAGTAGTTACCATTCTCAACAACAGATGGCGCTGCAAGTGATGTGAAAGATATAGAAGACAACGCAGTCTGTGGGTGCGCCATTCTGTACGTCGTCTTTCTGCTGTAAGCGTGTGCTGTTCACAACGTGCAAGTGTGCTGTAGACAACATGGTTTATTCCTTAGAACAGAGGATTTTTCTGGTGTTGGAATTCCACCGCCTAGAACACAGTGTTGTTGCAACAAGACGAAGTTTTCAACGGAGGTTTAATGTAACCAAAGGACCGAAAAGCGATACAATAAAGGATCTGCTTGAAAAATTTCAACGGACTGGGAACGTGACGGATGAACGTGCTGGAAAGGTAGGGCGACCGCGTACGGCAACCACAGAGGGCAACGCGCAGCTAGTGCAGCAGGTGATCCAACAGCGGCCTCGGCTTTCCGTTCGCCGTGTTGCAGCTGCGGTCCAAATGACGCCAACGTCCACGTACCGTCTCATGCGCCAGAGTTTACACCTCTATCCATACAAAATTCAAACGCGGCAACCCCTCAGCGCCGCTACCATTGCTGCATGAGAGACATTCGCTAACGATATAGTGCACAGGATTGATGACGGCGATATGCATGTGGGCAGCATTTGGTTTACTGACGAAGCTTATTTTTACCTGGACGGCTTCGTCAATAAACAGAACTGGCGCATATGGGGAACCGAAAAGCCCCATGTTGCAGTCCCATCGTCCCTGCATCCTCAAAAAGTACTGGTCTGGGCCGCCATTTCTTCCAAAGGAATCATTGGCCCATTTTTCAGATCCGAAACGATTATTGCATCACGCTATCTGGACATTCTTCGTGAATTTGTGGCGGTACAAACTGCCTTAGACGACACTGCGAACACCTCGTGGTTTATGCAAGATGGTGCCCGGCCTCATCGCACGGCCGACGTCTCTAATTTCCTGAATGAATATTTCGATGATCGTGTGATTGCTTTGGGCTATCCGAAACATACAGGAGGCGGCGTGGATTGGCCTCCCTATTCGCCAGACATGAACCCCTGTGACTTCTTTCTGTGGGGACACTTGAAAGACCAGGTGTACCGCCAGAATCCAGAAACAATTGAACAGCTGAAGCAGTACATCTCATCTGCATGTGAAGCCATTCCGCCAGACACGTTGTCAAAGGTTTCGGGTAATTTCATTCAGAGACTACGCCATATTATTGCTACACATGGTGGATATGTGGAAAATATCGTACTATAGAGTTTCCCAGACCGCAGCGCCATCTGTTGTTGAAAATTGTAACTACTGTAATTTCGAAAGTTTGTCTGCCTGACAATGTACTGTTGTCCCAAGCATATTGCAACAAACGGTGTATTTCTATCGCTGCTCGTTTAGTTTTTATTGCCGTTTCAAATATACCGGTCATTTTTGAAACACCCTATATATATATATATATATATATATATATATATATATATATATATATATATATATATATATATATATATATATATTGGCCCTGTGGAGCAGGTGGCTAATGATCGAAGTTGCTTGGACAACCTGTGTAAATTTTCATCGCCCGTACCGTAGAAGGACCATATCCCACTACTTCGAGGTCTGTGTCAGGTGCTAAACTGACATTAACACATTTCTATCCATTGGCTGTCACAGAGAGCTGGACATAGAGTGGTGTATATTATGTTTCTGATGCTCCCACAACACATACAGGATGATTGAAATAAAAGACAGCGGCGGTGTTTCTTATTGACAAAAATGTGGAAGACATCACAACATAGGGAAACTGAACGAGTTTTTTAGGCATTGTGGAGCGTTACTAAACAGCTGTCCAAAGGTGATGACCTCTAAATGTAAAGTGTTCCATTTTGATTGATTCCTCGTAGTGCAGTCATGTACGTGATTATTGTTTCATGTCTGACCATCCCCAGATGGTGATGCTCTCACCAAGACTCTCTCCATCTCAAAGGAGTCGTGTTAGTCAATCATTATGTGGCAATCAACAGTGTACCAGTAGAATGGAAAAGACTCTGTCTATATTGGATAATGTACTGTATAAGCACCACAGCTGATAGTGTGATCAATTTTAGCAATTTAAGCAGTTTTCCGTAATTTGAACGTCGATCAATGACACGGCAGCAAGTTTCCCAGTTTCTGTGTCATCGCAAAATCACCGATCCACTACTTTTCGAGTATCATATATTAGATTGCGAATGTACTTAGATGATTGTGCAGTGCACCCATTCATTACTAATTGTCGAACCTATGTACCAAAGTATACAAAGTATACCAGACAGTGCCCTATCCAATGCAGTTAGAATATCTACATATTTGTAGTACTTTGACAATAGTGCATAATTTATGATTATGATCGCACATCTGTTCCTATGTGGATGGCAGTCACAGTGCATTCTCGTATTCTAAAGATAAAGTTGGAGACTGAAAGGTCTTGCATTCTCTTTGACCAACCCTCCCTGCAACAATGTCACTGATTTAATTTACAGCTGACCAGAAGTGGGTGGGTACTATACCCACTACATTCCATGTCTCGTGAAGCAACAGAGCAAGCCGTGTCTGTAACTGCTGTTTCATGAAGACTGTTCTATACCAGTCTTACACACAGCACCCATCGAAGTGCAGAGGATCTCTTCAGATATGCACATATTGAGGAGGTTAGCACATCTTATCGTAGATATGAGAATGTTGAGATGATATAACAGACGATTAAGAAGAAACCTGTGGTTAATGCAAGATGGAGCTCCAGATGGACGGAGTTTTAAGTATTTTACGTAAATCAACTTCGCTATCAACTCTTAAGTATCCAGGATCAGCAGCAAGAAGTTATTGGCAAGAGAGAAATGATTGTAGAACATAAATACATGCACTCCTGAGACTACACAGTTCTGAACTTAAACATGCTATTATATTAAAGTCAGGTGGTTCCCGAAATATTAATCATGCAGAGTGCAACGTACTTAATTGTATAAACCAGAAGATATATGTCCAACATCTGACCTACATCTACGACGCATGTTTCCTATCCCACTCAGTAAAGTGACAAACTTTAAGACGACAAATCTGTTTCCTTGTACACAAAAGAAAAAAATTTAGGGACTTTGTGAAACAAGCACATTATAGCTTTCCATAGGTCTATAGCACCCACTGTTCACATCCGATCACAGTTCACAAAGTATACTATGCTTGCATCTGCCCTATAGAATGATTTGCAGCGATGGAGAATGCCATGCCTTGTATGAGGAAACAGACAAACGCTTAGCAATGGTGTTTGACAAGTGAAATTACGCGCCATACTACCACTAACTCTGTAAACAGGATATCTGTCGGGCAGATGTATACGCAGGGATTGTAGTACCTCACAAACACCTGCCACTACCTTAAAATAACCATAGTTATGAAACTGAAGGCTCAGTTTATGCCCAAGACGCAGCAGGTGAGAGGAGTATGTCGCATAAAAACTACTTGTTAGTGTTTAAAACATCTAAACAGTCCTGCACAGGGCCAGACACATGATCCATTCTGTAGTTGTATATTGCAGTCCCACAGATGGTAATATAATGCTCTTTAGCTAAGGTCACATAGCATCTCACAGTCTGTTGGGATGTGCCAAGCATCGGTTGCCAGGCTGCATCCCACTGGCCGCGGCCTGAGAAGCCGCAAGTAGCAGCATGCTTGGGCTTATGTTAATCCCCCCTAAACAAAGGCACTCTTCCTGTCATGAGGGAAATACCTCAGCCTTCCTCCTGTCTGGTGCACTTTGTTTCTTTGTGGCACACTGATCACGCTATGTGGAGCAGGTAACAGACCTGAAGCCGTGCTGCCTTCCCCCCTGAGCAATCCTCAACGTATCCACAGGCACACAGACATACAGAAAACAGAGCAAATGCACTGCAACTGTGGAATATGTCGGTCGAATTGAGTGGATGCATTCGAGTACAGTGCTATACTGTACTGTCTGACCATAAAAATAGTACATTTGTGCTAGGTGTTGACAACTGTACTACATTTACAAGCAATTTTAGAATACCTGGCGATAACTGATGTCATGATCACATGGGCAGAAGCGACATGAAATCGATAAAATTACGAAAATTGACGGAAAAAAACAAATAAACTGAGGGAAAATACACCGAAATGTGGGGAAAATGAGGGAGTAATGGCATGTCTTCTGTTTGGAGCATGAAAATTCTCGTACATGGGACAAGTGTGTGGTAGCAAGTGGAATACTAGAAAAAGTTGACGTGGAAGCACCAGGATCCAGGGAAACTGTCATTTTTCGTAGACACCCATAAGACAGCTGGAACAGAATGTTTTATGTGGATGACCACCAAATGTAGAGTATCACAAGACCAGTTATGAACCCAAAGTTACCAGCAACCACCTTACAGATTTTTATAAAGTCTCCTTAGCTAAAGAGCGTTGTATTACCAGCTGATGAGCTGCAATACACAACTACATAATTGATCACGTGTTTGACCCTAACAAACAAGATTTACAATATGCTTCTCTGTACTCTCCACCCATCACAACTCATATAATAGTGTTATCTGTGTGTGACTTAGAGCACTATCCACCTGCAATCGATAACAGCAAACCACTCCATCATAGGACCCAACTCATGTCTGATGAAACATGTCTGTTGATGTAAATCCATTTTTGGCACCCTCCTCTGGATGAATGAAGATTTATGTGACATACTCCATTCCCCTGCTGCAGCTTGGGCATAAATTGAGTCTTCAGTTACATAACTACGGTGATTCTAAGTTAATGGCAGGTGTTTGTGAAATATTACAATTCCTGTGTATACATCTGCTTGAAGATGTCCTGTTTACGAAGTTAGTGGTAGAATGACATTATAACGGTACAGCCTCCCCCAGGACTCATATGAAATGTCCGATACCACCTTTTTTTATATGCATCCGGATAGTTATCAAACAATTCAGTGCTTCCTAAGGCTATATATATATATATATATATATATACTCAAAAAGAATACCACAACTTTAGGAATTTAAAACTCTGCAACGACAAAAGGCAGAGCTAAGCACTATCTGTCGGCGAATTAAGGGAGCTATAAAGTTTCATTTAGTTGTACATTTGTTCGCTTGAGGCGCTGTTGACTAGGCGTCAGCGTCAGTTGATGCTAAGATGGCGACCGCTCAACAGAAAGCTTTTTGTGTTATTGAGTATGGCAGAAGTGAATCGACGACAGTTGTTCAGCGTGCATTTCGAACGAAGTATGGTGTTAAACCTCCTGATAGGTGGTGTATTAAACGTTGGTATAAACAGCTTACAGAGAATGGGTGTTTGTGCAAAGGGAAAAGTTCTGGACGGCCGAGAACGAGTGATGAAAATGTAGCACGCATCCAGCAAGCATTTGTTCGCAGCCCAGGAAAATCGACTCGCAGAGCTAGCAGAGAGCTGCAAATTCCACAATCAACTGTATGGAGAGTCCTACGAACTAACTACCTGAACGTCAACTACCCGAGGCGATGGATCGGCCGCCAGGCAGCCCGTGACAGAGCACTTCATCACTGGCCTCCAAGAAGCCCTGATCTTACCCCCTGCGATTTTTTATTATGGGGGTATGTTAAGGATATGGTGTTTCGGACACCTCTCCCAGCCACCATTGATGATTTGAAACGAGAAATAACAGCAGCTATCCAAACTGTTACGCCTGATATGCTACAGAGAGTGTGGAACGAGTTGGAGTATCGGGTTGATATTGCTCGAGTGTCTGGAGGGGGCCATATTGAACATCTCTGAACTTGTTTTTGAGTGAAAAAAACCTTTTTAAATACTCTTTGTAATGATGTATAACAGAAGGTTATATTATGTTTCTTTCATTAAATACACATTTTTAAAGTTGTGGTATTCTTTTTGAATCACCCTGTATATATATATATATATATATATATATATATATATATATATATATATATATATATATGGTGTCCCAGCTATCTTGTCCACCCAAAATATCTCTGGAACAATAACAGCTATTGGAAAACGACTTTCACCGGTATCAATGTAGGGCTGGGTCATGAATGTACATATTTGGAAACATTCTAAAACGAAAGCATATGTGTTTTTTAACACAAACTTATGTTTTTTTAAATGGACCTCCTGTATTTTTTCTTCAGAAATCCATAGCATGACAAAGCACATACACAATGGCGTTGATTGCATCGCAATATTCCCATTACATCCCGAGATATTAAGACGCGAAGTTGACGCTTGAAACACCCGACATGCGCTGCTAGCGCACGTCCTGAGGCTCAGGCGTGAACCCCGTGCTGCCCGTAATCGCGATGTGATTGACATGTGTAATCACACTTCCATGCTTATCAAGAGGTCCGAAACGAATAATACGGTCTGCTGCCATCCTGCATTAACGTCGTACATTTCAGCAGGTATTTATCCCATAGGCTAGGAGTGATGCGGTTCTGTAACATATCTGTTTACCGCAACGTTAGTCACAAAGTTAACTTCGCTTATCGTTAATCCGTTACTAAAAAGGTAATGCCGTTCAACGTTAAAACTTTACTTTACTGTAGATCTAGCGCAAGTGACAGTTAACCATTTACTCGTAATAGTAAAATTCATGTTGATGGTTTTAGTGAAACGAGCAAGTGGACTAAAAGTTTTACCGTTGTTTCGGACCTCTTGATAAGTATGGAGGTGTGATTACACATGTCAGTCACATCGCGATTACGGGCAGCATGGGGTTCACGCCTGAGCCTCAGGACGTGCGCTAGCAGCGCATGTCGGGTGTTTCAAGCGTCAACTTCGCGTCTCAATATCTCGGGATGTAATGGGAATATTGCGATGCAATCAACACCATTGTGTATGTGCTTTGTCATGCTATGGATTGCTGAAGAAAAAATATAGGAGGTCCATTTAAAAAAACATAAGTTTGTGTTAAAAAACACATATGCTTTCCTTTTAGAATGTTTCCAAATATGTACATTCATGGGCCCCAGCCTACATTGATACCGGTGAAAGTCGTTTTCCGATAGCTGTTATTGTTCCAGAGATATTTTGGGTGGACGAGATAGCCGGGACACCCTATATATACACTCCTGGAAATGGAAAAAAGAACACATTGACACCGGTGTGTCAGACCCACCATACTTGCTCCGGACACTGCGAGAGGGCTGTACAAGCAATGATCACACGCACGGCACAGCGGACACACCAGGAACCGCGGTGTTGGCCGTCGAATGGCGCTAGCTGCGCAGCATTTGTGCATTGCCGCCGTCAGTGTCAGCCAGTTTGCCGTGGCATACGGAGCTCCATCGCAGTCTTTAACACTGGTAGCATGCCGCGACAGCGTGGACGTGAACCGTATGTGCAGCTGACGGACTTTGAGCGAGGGCGTATAGTGGGCATGCGGGAGGCCGGGTGGACGTACCGCCGAATTGCTCAACACGTGGGGCGTGAGGTCTCCACAGTACATCGATGTTGTCGCCAGTGGTCGGCGGAAGGTGCACGTGCCCGTCGACCTGGGACCGGACCGCAGCGACGCACGGATGCACGCCAAGACCGTAGGATCCTACGCAGTGCCGTAGGGGACCGCACCGCCACTTCCCAGCAAATTAGGGACACTGTTGCTCCTGGGGTATCGGCGAGGACCATTCGCAACCGTCTCCATGAAGCTGGGCTACGGTCCCACACACCGTTAGGCCGTCTTCCGCTCACGCCCCAACATCGTGCAGCCCGCCTCCAGTGGTGTCGCGACAGGCGTGAATGGAGGGACGAATGGAGACGTGTCGTCTTCAGCGATGAGAGTCGCTTCTGCCTTGGTGCCAATGATGGTCGTATGCGTGTTTGGCGCCGTGCAGGTGAGCGCCACAATCAGGACTGCATACGACCGAGGCACACAGGGCCAACACCCGGCATCATGGTGTGGGGAGCGATCTCCTACACTGGCCGTACACCACTGGTGATCGTCGAGGGGACACTGAATGGTGCACGGTACATCCAAACCGTCATCGAACCCATCGTTCTACCATTCCTAGACCGGCAAGGGAACTTGCTGTTCCAACAGGACAATGCACGTCCGCATGTATCCCGTGCCACCCAACGTGCTCTAGAAGGTGTAAGTCAACTACCCTGGCCAGCAAGATCTCCGGATCTGTCCCCCATTGAGCATGTTTGGGACTGGATGAAGCGTCGTCTCACGCGGTCTGCACGTCCAGCACGAACGCTGGTCCAACTGAGGCGCCAGGTGGAAATGGCATGGCAAGCCGTTCCACAGGACTACATCCAGCATCTCTACGATCGTCTCCATGGGAGAATAGCAGCCTGCATTGCTGCGAAAGGTGGATATACACTGTACTAGTGCCGACATTGTGCATGCTCTGTTGCCTGTGTCTATGTGCATGTGGTTCTGTCAGTGTGATCATGTGATGTATCTGACCCCAGGAATGTGTCAATAAAGTTTCCCCTTCCTGGGACAATGAATTCACGGTGTTCTTATTTCAATTTCCAGGAGTGTATATACTATTTGATAAAAAACTTGAAATTCACTGCGAAGGTGTGTGGAATGTTCTGGAAGGACGTGCGTTGTCGTAATTATCGGTGGAATGTTGTCATTGATAAAATTATGTACATATACTAAATTAAGTAACTAATTAAGAAACTGAATTAATAAGTCCTTAGAAATAAATAACTAGCGACTGCAGAGATGTTAGCCTGAAAAATCAATGCTTCTAATTAACAAAATTGCAATCAAAAAATCCAGTAACTTTAGACCACACGGTTTGGAGAAACAGCTTTCAAGCGATGTTTTTTCATTTGTTATTTACTTTTATGTCTTCATCTGTAATTAATATTCTTTGTAATTACATTTCTAATTAACTCTCCAGTTTTACAATTTCCAGAATTTGAGGTCTTATTTGTATGTTCTATGTATTTAATCGGAGCCGTCACTGAGGCACCCGAATTGGGCAGGCAGGGTACAATTATTCAGATGACCTAACCATGCCGCCCTCTAGGTGGGTGAATAGCGAACTTATTCTCAGTTTGTGTTGGGCAACATTCATGATCACGCGTTGCCAGCATTGTCCGGGAAATGTGAGAAGATTCAATATGGGCGAGTGTTTGCGCTGGACAATTATCTCCTCTCATGTAACTTGACTGCCTGTAATGCCGTTCTACACATTTTGCATCTTTATTTGGTTGAGAGAACATGGATTGTGGTGTGTGTATTATGTGCATCTAGATGCTGAAACACAGGTGGAAGAGATGTTTGCTGGTTTTCTAGACATGAGAAACACATACAATTATAAGTATTAAAAATTTGGTTGATTTTTTAAAGTGCATGGATGATCCGGAATCTGTTATATGATTGACATCCTTATTCGTTAAAAATACTACTACTTTCCTCTATTTTCCATTTTTCATGTAAATATCTTCACAGACGAGATAAGTTTCTATCTACTCAGTGGTTTGCAGCACGTCCCATGTAATGATGTCTCTAAAGTTTCTCGTTTCTAGAGATATTATTGCCACTCTTTTCTTTGGAATGATACTGTGTAAGCGATCGGTGGCACACTGCTATGCGGTTGATATCGATATTCTGGCAAACCATGTGAAAATACATATGTTCTTGTAATTCCAGACTCTGGAAGTGATCGCAGCTCGTTGTAGAAACCATGGCAACAAGAAGGGCAGAATGGAAACGGACGCCTTTGTGCCAGGGGAAGCAGCCCAGCTTTTGTTCACCAGGTGGGAGAGTGGCCGCTTTCGGCAGATGAAGCTCTGATCGCACGTCAGGCCACTGAGTGTCGGGGCAGTTGCCTTGGGACCGTTGGCAGTGATGGACAACTGACCTATCTCGTGGGAAACATCTAGTGCTGCGACGATATATGGTGCACGTGCGTAAGTTTTTTCGGGGTCTGCCTGTCTTAGTGGAATATGTACGAGCATCTGGTGGTCGATAGTTACATGCAGGATGCAGAAGCACAGGCGCCGACTCCATGGGGCCTGGAAATGATTAGTTATAAGAAAATTATTAGTTATATTATGTTTTGTAAATCACAAAATTATGGTGGATTTTTTTATTTTCCTTGTTTGACGATAGTTACCTTTTAAAATACATTCAGTAATGAGTTAAAACAATTAATTATTACGGTAGTGAGCAGGTTAACTGAAAACGAGTGGTGTGAATCGTGATAGTGTTACGGTGCTGTGGGCACACGTAGAATTTGCCCCGGTGCGCGAACCTTCGGGTAAAGTCTGGCGCATGTGGGCCAGCGCTGCGGCGGCGGCGACATCGAAAGGACTGGAGCACAAGCGCCTGGAACCCTCCGGCTCACGCGCCTTGATGCTTCGCGACATTACGATGGTGCGGCAATATAAAGCCCACCTTGCTGTCGAAGTCATTCAGTGTGGATAGTTTAGTTCAGTGCATGCTGCAGACGTGTTTAGTTTCCCGACTTTAGTGTCTAGTGGACTATTTTTTTATATGACTATATTTTATTCGTTTAATTTAGTCTCTTAGTGTATTGTGAATTAAGTTAGCAGTGGATAAATTTATTACCAAAAAGGCGCGCTTGGATGTTGATACTGCAAGTCATCCTCCAACAATTATTGTGTCATCAATGGCTTCGTCGTCTTCAGGCGAGAACCCTCCACAGCCGAAACCTGGACAATCCGGTAAGGGAAGTCTTGGTATATCAAATATACATGGCTAGAATATGAAGCATCTACCGAGAAAGTTTTTTGAAAAATCTGCAAAGAGTCAGATGCTAACAATCTATTACAATTTTCTTCAAAAAAAGAAGCTGCATTTACTTCCGTAGGGTTTTCTAACTGGAAAAAGGGTTTGGAAAAATTCCGTCTTCATGAAAATATGTTTACGCATAAAGGAGCTGTTCTGAAACTAAATTCTATCACTAACCGAAGTGTGGCCTCCCAATTGAATGAACAGTTAGTGATATGAAGAAAAGCCGTTTAGCTCTTGAGACAATTTTTACTACCGCGCAATTTCTATACCGACAAGAACTAGCAATTAGAGGGCACGAAGATGTAAACTCAAATTTTTTTCAATTGTTGGAACTCCGAAAGAATAACGTACCTGAGTTTAAAGATTGGTTAGGACGTTCAGGGTATAAGTGGACGTCCCACGATATTCAAAACGAGATCATTGATCTACTAGGAAACTCTGTGTTGAGAACGGTATTGGCTTCGGTCAAGAGGACTGAACATTTTTCTGTTATGGTTGACGAAACGAGTGATTCTTCGATGCATGAACAAGTGTCATTTTGTATTCGTACTGTCAATGATTCCTTTATCATCAACGAAGACTTTATTGGATTATACGAGACCCCCAACACTGAATCACAAACTCTGTTTAGTATTTTAAAAGACACTTTTGCTCGTCTTGATTTGTCAATGGATAACTTAAGAGGACAGTGCTACGATGGTGTCTCGAATATAAGAGGTAAGTTCAAATGACTCAAAAAGTTAGTTTTGGATATACAACCAAAAGCACTTTATGTGCACCGCACTGCTCACAGTTTAGAGTTGGCAGTCTCCGCTATCTTACGTCTATGTGGGATATTACGGCTTTAGCCAAGGACTTAATAAACATGGTAAGGGAATCCAACCAAAGGATGGGACTTTTCAGAAGCATACGCTATGAGAGTGCCAACGACCATGCTGGGCTACGACCACTTTGCCCGACTCGATGGACTATGCGAGCTTCAGGAACCTTGAGAATATTGAAAACTTTGAAGAACTTCTAGAGTTTTTTGAAACATTTTCTGCAGAGGACAAAACAGAGGCAGGTTGCAAATATGCAGGCTACCTTGAGTCAATGTTGCAATTCAAGACTTATTTCTTTTTACGTCTTTATTGCCATGCAACGAACCCAGTAGAATGAAAAAATTCAATGCCCTCATCTAAGTGTTGCTGATCTGGAAAATATATAGGAGGGCTTTATTTGTATATTGAATGGAAGGGGTGAACACTTTTGGGAATTGTGTTTAAAAGACAGCCTTCACAAGTTGATGATCCTTCGGTTCCTTGGAATCGAAGTATACCAAAGAAGTATGAAAACAACGAAGCCAGCTCACCGCATACCTTCAAAACACCAAAGGAATACTACAAAGCTATTTACATTGAAGTTTGTGAAACGGTGCACTCTTGCATTACTGAGTGGTTTGTTTCAACTGGACTCACACAGGTCATTGCAGTTGAATAAGAGTGCTTGCTTTAGTAAACAGAGGTGAAACAAATTTGGAAAAAGCCATCTGAGTTTTTCAAAAAAGACCTAGACAGTGAGAGACTGCGTTTACACTTGAATATGTTAGCCGATATCGCTAATAAAAACAGATGGTCTTAAAAAGCATGCGTGATGTAAGAAAGTCCATTACACAAGAGCCTCAAGTTGGAGAGATGTTATGTGAAGTAGTGAAGTGCATTAAGCTTCTCCAAGTAGTTCCAATCACGACAGCAACAGCAAAACGGTCATTTAGCGCCCTTAGACGTCTGAAGTCATATCTCCGATCAACAATGGGACAGAAGCGATTGAACAGCTTGGCTTTTCTTCATGCCCACCGGGATGTTTTGGATGTATTGGATATCCGACCAGTCATCAAAGACTTCATATTCAGTAATCTAGTCAGACAGTTGACATTTGCACCTTTCTAAAGACACTCTAGCCCTAGTAATGGCATTTAGAGCAATATTAAAAATCTTTATAAAATAGATAATTAAATACATATATAATGTTAAATTTTCAGTTTTGAAATATTAGTACTAAAGTGCGCGTCATTTACGACGACGGCCGAGTTTAGGTTCGTTCTGCGCATCTGACGTCACAAAACACAGTCAGCCAATGAACAGAGAACGACGTTGCCAGAGCTCGACTGCAGTGCAGAGCACGGACGAGTGTCTTCAGTTTTAGAAACGTTCAATCATAAATAAAGTAATTGAACAAAAGCAATGTCTTGATAGCAGACTTTCTATAAAAGAAAGATCGGAAAAAGTATTCTATGTACCAATTGCTTCATATTCTATTAATTAATTAAACCAAACAAGCAATAAGCCTCCTAATTCAGACGATAGCAGGGAAATTCATTCTCCCTAACCGCTTTTTCGCAATAAAGAACAACGGTAATTGTTTATTTCCTATTGTACTTCGACGAAACGTGAGTAATTCATAGTCATACCAACAGTGTTTGTCGGAATTTTGCGTGCTGTTTTAAACTCCTGCAGGAATCCTGTTGAATGATGAGCTGCGTTAGTGTAATGGTTAAGGTGTTTGACTGCTATGTAAAACGTTCCGAGTTCAAACCCTGTTTGCTGTCTAATATTCTTTATTTAAAAACTATATCGAAGTGTCTTATTTCATGAATTTTATTCGTTTGAATGTAATTTTTTGAAATTTCTAGTGGCAAATAAAATCGACCATACGGAAAGTATACGCTGTGACTTTTACCTCTGCAAACTCTTCAAAATTTCGTGCAATGGTGTACTACATTTAATATTGCACAATAACTGCGTTGAACATCGAAACAAAATTAAGTCATTTATGGGGGGAAGGTATCAGCCAAGAAGATGTGTAAAAATCGAATTTTTGGGCCAAATAGGTTTTGTGAAATCGAATGATAAGTGTGTCAAAGCAGTCGGAACACCATGTGTCTGCACAGGCGAGCAGTGCAGTGACGACAAAATCGCGCACAGCGCGGAATGCGGGGAGGACGTCTCTGTAGCTAGAAAGGGTTAATGCGGCCGTGGTGGCTTTACTTCATTAACTGCGCGCTCCCCCCTAAACGTAAGTATGCGAACTATACTATACTATACTATGGCGCTGCTTCTCTTAGCGCCTACAACTGGCAACGCAGCAATCTCCAGCGTCTGGGCGGGCATGCGCGAGCCGCCAAGATAAAAGAATTGAACTATAGTTTAATACTGTATTACTATACTGCTATAGTATTGTATTAGTTATTTTCGAATACTCAAATATTTTTAGGATGTAAGACCCAATTAAAACCCGCTATTTACATACTTTTTGACTGAAAGTATTAGTCACTTTATTAACTGTATTAAAGCAATAACTTGAGATATTGTTTTTATTTAATGAACCCTGAGCCTTATTCAAATGTCGCGTCCGGCCATCCTGGTTTAGGTTTTCCGTGATTTCCCTAAATCGCTCCAGGCAAATGCCAAGATGGTTTCTTTGAAAGGGCACGGCCGACTTCCTTCCCAATCCTTCCCTAATGCGATGAGACCAATAACTTTGCAGTTTGGTCTCTTCCCTCAAACACCCCTAACCCAAACTTATTCAAAGAAAGCTTAAATTAACTATTTCACTTATTAATCAAAATGCTATTACTGTGCGACAGCAATATTTTATGTTTTATCCTTTTAATGGTAGTTTAGGATTTATTTAAATATAATTTCAGTCTTTTCAGAGCTATATATTCACTGCATGTTACTGTAAATTAAATTAGCTTTTTACGAAAATACCGTGCTTGATTATGTTTTGTTTCTTTTTTCAAACCAAAAACTGTGTCAGGCTCGTCGAGTTTCCTGGAGTGTCGAGAGTCCAGTTTTCGGTGTCCTAATGTTGATCATATGAGTCTAAAATGCTTTAAAAAAACATAAAACTCACTATTTTTCATCTAAAATTTAGAAAATTTCCCGGGGCAATACTCCCAGTATGCCCCCCCCCCCCCCTTTATAAGTCGGCGCCCCTGTGCAGAAGTGATGATTTTGTAGACTGCAGGGTACGAATTGCGTTTACCTCATCGAAGCGGTATGGTGAGTCGTTTGTGGTGATTTAGCCTGTTGGAGATCGGATTTACGCCGAAAAATTCAACTTTCCTCGACAGTAGCTGAGCAGTGTAATTGAGGAAGTGTCTCTGGCGGTAGTTTCCGTATTTCATGATCTGTAGATCACTGTTGGATGGTTTAATTGTCAGTGCAACATGACCGCTGTTTATATGTCGACCTGTACAAAATAGTTTTCCGCTTAAAGTCTCATAAGTTTTCTGTGTGCAGGAAGTGGCGGACAGTGCTCCCATACTGGCAGCAGCAATTTGGCTGTGAATTCAGTAAGAACTAAGCAGAATGCTCCATTCACAGGAAGTTCCATGACGTCAGAGAGTCACAAGACATCCTTTGTTGGGGCATAGGTGTGTCTACAGACTAGTTCAAAGGAGACAGGGGCAAGGTATCTACGGAAGGTCCTGTGGCGTCTAAGAGTCAGGGTAATGTGTTCTTTGTTCGAGTGTTAAGAAATGTGTCCAAGCATACCATTCTCCTCCGGTTCAGACAGGTGGGACACTGTCCACCATTCGCCATTGTGGCTTTATAGCATCTCCAGACAAGCGGTTGTAGGACATCGAAAATTCACCGAAAATTGCGGACGTTTTTCTCGTCGGTAGGACAGTACTTCGAATTCTGCTTGTGTTTTTTTCATGATCTGTTGCGGAAATCGATATATGTTATGAACTCTTAGATACGCAATTTTTCTAAACTTCCCATCTGTGCTTAGACACTAGCGTGCTTCGAAAAGTTAGGAAGATAAAAAATAAGAGCCTTAACGTCCCTGACTTCAGAAGCTAAGCAACTGCTCAGTTGCCTGAGACTGCAGTCGTGTGTGTGAGTTGCTTTGCCTGAGTGTTGTGTGCGCCTGCCGTCTATTGTTGACGAAGGCCTTACTGGCCGAAAGGCTTATTTGTGTCTTTTTCTTGTGCCTATTTGCGACTCAGCAGCTCCGCTGTATGGTGAGTAGCAACTTTCCTTTTCATAATTAGATTACGTCCTGGATTTTCCATTGTTTTACTGTATGATTAAATATTGATGGGTCCTTTTGGGTAAAATATTCCGGAGATAAAATAGTCCCCCTTTCGGATCTCCGGGCGGGGACTACTCAAGAGGACGTCGTTATCAGGAGAAAGAAAACTGGCATTCTACGGATCGGAGCGTGGAATGTCAGATCCCTTAATCGGGCAGGTAGGTTAAAAAATTTAAAAAGGGAAATGGATAGGTTAAAGTTAGATATAGTGGGAATTAGTGAAGTTCGGTGGCAGGAGGAACAAGACTTTTGGTCAGGTGATTACAGGGTTATAAATACAAAATCAAATAGGGGTAATGCAGGAGTAGGTTTAATAATGAATAAAAAAATAGGAGTGCGGGTTAGCTACTACAAACAGCATAGTGAACGCATTATTGTGGCCAAGATAGACACAAAGCCCATGCCTACTACAATAGTACAAGTTTATATGCCAACTAGCTCTGCAGATGGTGAAGAAATTGATGAAATGTATGACGAGATAAAAGAAATTATTCAGGTAGGGAAGGGAGACGAAAATTTAATAGTCATGGGTGACTGGAATTCGTCAGTAGGAAAAGGGAGAGAAGGAAACATAGTAGGTGAATATGGATTGGGGGGAAGAAACGAAAGAGGAAGCCGCCTTGTAGAATTTTGCACAGAGCATAACTTAATCATAGCTAACACTTGGTTCAAGAATCATAAAAGAAGGTTGTATACCTGGAAGAATCCTGGAGATACTAAAAGGTATCAGATAGATTATATAATGGTAAGACAGAGATTTAGAAACCAGGTTTTAAATTGTAAGACATTTCCAGGGGCAGATGTGGATTCTGACCACAATCTATTGGTTATGAACTGCAGATTGAAACTGAAGAAACTGCAAAAAGGTGGGAATTTAAGGAGATGGGACCTGGATAAACTGAAAGAACCAGAGGTTGTAGAGAGTTTCAGGGAGAGCATAAGGGAACAATTGACAGGAATGGGGGAAAGAAATACGGTAGAAGAAGAATAGGTAGCTCTGAGGGATGAAGTAGTGAAGGCAGCAAGGATCAAGTAGGTATAAAGACGAGGGCTAATAGAAATCCTTGGGTAACAGAAGAAATATTGAATTTAATTGATGAAAGGAGAAAATATAAAAATGCAGTAAATGAAGCAGGCAAAAAGGAATACAAACGTCTCAAAAATGAGATCGACAGGAAGTGCAAAATGGCTAAGCAGGGATGGCTAGAGGACAAATGTAAGGATGTAGAGGCTTGTCTCACTAGGGGTAAGATAGATACTGCCTACAGGAAAATTAAAGAGACCTTTGGAGAGAAGAGAACCACTTGTATGAATATCAAGAGCTCAGATGACAACCCAGTTCTAAGCAAAGAAGGGAAGGCAGAAAGGTGGAAGGAGTATATAGAGGGTTTATACAAGGGCGATGTACTTGAGGACAATGTTATGGAAATGGAAGAGGATGTAGATGAAGATGAAATGGGAGATATGATACTGCGTGAAGAGTTTGACAGAGCACTGAAAGACCCGAGTCGAAACAAGGCCCCGGGAGTAGACAACATTCCATTAGAACTACTGATGGCCTTGGGAGAGCCAGTCCTGACTAAACTCTACCATCTGGTGAGCAAGATGTATGAGACAGGCGAAATACCCACAGACTTCAAGAAGAATATAATAATTCCAATCCCAAAGAAAGCAGGTGTTGACAGATGTGAAAATTACCGAACTATCAGTTTAATAAGTCACAGCTGCAAAATACTAACGCGAATTCTATACAGACGAATGGAAAAACTGGTAGAAGCGGACCTCGGGGAAGATCAGTTTGGATTCCGTAGAAATGTTGGAACACGTGAGGCAATACTGACCCTATGACTTATCTTAGAAGCTAGGTTAAGGAAAGGCAAACCTACGTTTCTAGCATTTGTAGACTTAGAGAAAGCTTTTGACAACGTTAACTGGAATACTCTCTTTCAAATTCTAAAGGTGGCAGGGGTAAAATAAAGGGAGCGAAAGGCTATTTACAATCTGTACAGAAACCAGATGGCAGTTATAAGAGTCGAGGGGCATGAAAGGGAAGCAGTGGTTGGGAAAGGAGTGAGACAGGGTTGTAGCCTCTCCCCGGTGTTATTCAATCTGTATATTGAGCATGCAGTAAAGGAAACAAAAGAAAAATTCGGAGTAGGTATTAAAATTCATGGAGAAGAAGTAAAAACTTTGAGGTTCGCCGATGACATTGTAATTCTGTCAGAGACAGCAAAGGACTTGGAAGAGCAGTTGAACGGAATGGACAGTGTCTTGAAAGGAGGATATAAGATGAACATCAACAAAAGCAAAACGAGGATAATGGAATGTAGTCAAATTAAATCGGGTGATGCTGAGGGGATTAGATTAGGAAATGAGACACTTAAAGTAGTAAAGGAGTTTTGCTATTTAGGAAGCAAAATAACTGATGATGGTCGAAGTAGAGAGGATATAAAATGTAGACTGGCAATGGCAAGGAAATCGTTTCTGAAGAAGAGAAATTTGTTAACATCGAGTATAGATTTAAGTGTCAGGAAGTCGTTTCTGAAAGTATTTGTATGGAGTGTAGCCATGTATGGAAGTGAAACATGGACGATAACCAGTTTGGACAAGAAGAGAATAGAAGCTTTCGAAATGTGGTGCTACAGAAGAATGCTGAAGATAAGGTGGGTAGATCACGTAACTAATGAGGAGGTATTGAATAGGATTGGGGAGAAGAGAAGTTTGTGGCACAACTTGACTAGAAGAAGGGATCAGTTGGTAGGACATGTTTTGAGGCATCAAGGGATCACAAATTTAGCATTGGAGGGCAGCGTGGAGGGTAAAAATCGTAGAGGGAGACCAAGAGATGAATACACTAAGCAGATTCAGAAGGATGTAGGTTGCAGTAGGTACTGGGAGATGAAGAAGCTTGCACAGGATAGAGTAGCATGGAGAGCTGCATCAAACCAGTCTCAGGACTGAAGACCAACAACAACAACAACGAGTTATGTTAAGTGGCGTTATACGTCATTAAATTGTGATAAACTGAAATGTTACAGTTTCTGGTGAGCTCTTCCCAGTGACACATCGAGCATTGTTTAGCCAACTTAGGGGACAGCACTTAACTGAGCATCTAGACTTTAGGAGCTCTCTACTGAGCTATGTGGGGCAAGGTACTCGTGCGCTGCAGTAGTGCAGCCTTCGTGGTTCAAAATGGCTCTGAGCACTATGGGACTTAACTTCTGAGGTCATCAGTCCCCTAGAACTTAGAACTACTTAAACCTAACTAACCTAAGGACATCACACACATCCATGCCCGAGGCAGGATTCGAACCTGCGACCGTAGCGGTCACGCGGTTCCAGACTGTAGCGCCTATAACCGCACGGCCAAACCGGCCGGCCAGCCTTCGTGGTTTAAGTAAAAAGGTTTCTCTGTCATATCAGGACGGATCCTCTTCAACTGTACTCGGACGATTCCTCCGCCTCCTTTCGAATGATCTGTCTCGAAATGGCTGGATCATGAATGTTCCTCAGGTCTTGCAACTATTTGGTGACCATACAACAGTTTACACCTACTGCTGTTACCACAGCACGTGGACGACAGTCACGTATTATTAATTCAGCTAGTTCGCAGTTTTTAATTATTTCCGATGCGTATTCTCATAGTCCAGAACTTAATGTCTTCTTTTGGAAGCAGAAATTGGAGAACTATAGCCGTATCGGGTGGAAACGGTCGTCCAGCGTTTTTGGCAAGCGCTGGAAGACCGTGTTGAACTTGTCTATTTTCTGTATTAACACGCAGAGTACATTTCAGTATGTATAACAATGGTGATATTGTTGCTGCTATCACTATTGATTCATTATTCACGTGTAAATGCATTTCCCAAATGCTCGATTTTTCATAACCTGCGAGTATTTATTTATTTTTGTTTATGTAACGGTGCACACTTATTGTAATGTGAAATTTATGGCTATGGGATCTCCCTCACACCTAGCTGGACCCTTCACAAATTCTGCTAATAAAATTTGATACTGGGTGCTGTTTAACACGAATGACGAAAGTCCCAAGGTTGAACTCTTAAGGCTATTAGTACTAGTGTTATGCTATCTAAAGAAGATAATATAAATGAAAATAATAATAATAAATAATAAGATCTCTATGCTCGATTTCTTATTTTATTACTAGTCGGACAATTTCCAAGCGTCTAGGACTGCGCGATTTTTAGCGGATAATTCGTGCAGATCCCAGTAAAGTGGCTTGTTGTAGTTGACAGGCTGATATTTTATTATAATGACGAGACCAATATGCTGATCTCGAGCCCCTCCATTCCGCATTCATTCAAATGACGTCTTTGGCAGAGGACGCGGCTTTCTCGTTGGCTCCGGCAGAGGATGACACGGCGACCAATCAGCTCGAGTGGTCCTTATTTTTATTTTTTAATGAAAATGTAAGACCCAAAGGAGGTAGACGTAGAAGGACAGAAGAACTTGGGCAAGGAATTTATTTATTTGTACAAATAAATAAGGTCTGACTAGTCACCGCTACTCTTAAAAAAATTCTGTAATCTATACTGCTATATGAAGACAAGTAGTTGTTTTACATTGTTACCAAAAATCTCGAAAAGTTCTTGACCAATTTACTTCAATTTTTTACACATTACTCCAACAAACAGTGGGACAGAAAAAGACTGTTACACGATGCAATAAACATTCAGACGAAAGCTACATATTTTTTAAAGGATGACTTACAGGAATCTGTTAAAACTGACTGCAAGATAGAAAACGCTGTGCTGTGAAAATGATGGTTTCGTTTCCTTTCTCGCAGTTATTTTTAACTGCAATAGCAGCGCTTGTAAACCATTTAGTGTCGGGAAATCAGACTTTTGCTGGCGAATAAATATGCCCAAGCTGGAAATAATTTTAGTTGATGTTAAGCATCCGAAACAAGAGTTAAATGAGTTTATGACGGTTTCTGGCTTCTGCTAAACATTTGAGGAACGAAAAACCCCAAAATTGTTGGACTTTCTTCAGTTTTCTGCTTATTACTCGAAACGATATATCCCACTGAAAATCTCAACACACCGAAATGAAAGAGCGTAAAATTTCGCGTAGAGTGACCCACTTAAAAATTAGAATCGGTTCAGACATTTAGCTGCAGTCTATCTTCAAAGAACGGAAATTTTTACCAACTTGTCGGAAAAAGTGAGTAATGCTCATGTTCCAACGCCTGTAACTCAAAAACGGCTGCTCCAAATGAAAAGTGTCACATGAAAACTTTGTAGAGTCTCAAATTCTGCGTTAAAAAAGCTCCTAAATCTTAAAACACTTTTGGAAAAGAGGAATGATCAATTATGAATGATGTATTGAGATAAATCTCGGCTTCTTTGCTTTCAGTCTTAAGCAGATCTCGCCACTGGATAGATTGTGATAATCCATTCGAAGAAAATCTGTTCCGATTTCTAGGTTTTGTGGTAATCATAACTTGGGACCGTCAACATTGAAAATTATATTTATGGAGCTACGGAACGGAAAATATATTTTTAAAATTGCTTTATTCGTACCGGTATGCAGTTTGTAACCCAAGTCCCGTCGTTTAATATAAACGATCGTTAGCCCAACTTTGTCTATAAAATGTAGTAGTCAGAGAGAACGAAGAAAATACAGAACAGAACGTCCGTTTTTGTAAAATAGTGCACGGACATTAATCTCAAATACGGAATTCCCTATTTGTCTTTAAAAATTTGATGCTGGACTCTAAGCAACGCCTGAAAAGTCCTTGTGTTCGGGAAGTGGAGGGTGCGTTGGTCGTATTGATTAGCCCAAGGCAGCGTTCCAAAGCGCTGCGAAATGAGGTTAATAAAGGGCGACCCGCGACAGTGGAGCTGCCTCGTGGTCCGCAAAGCACGCGTCGTGTCCCAAATAAGGGTCTACTAACACTAAGAAAAATCTAAATGACGACACAGGGTGCAGGGGCATCCCTGGAAAAATAAAAGGAGGAAAACTGAAGCGTGAGCAAGAACGATATAACTCACATCATCTACTAAAACGTCATCAAAGTCATCGCAATCTGACTTGGTATCACCTAACTACTTCTGAATCTGCTTTGTTTCTCAATTTGTCTAAAGCTTTTCACACAATCACCCACCATACATGGACATGCTGTGCACCCGATAAAAGCATATGCAAGCAACAGAAAGCAATATGTGACAACAGAATCTGATGCAGACCTGAAATCAGGGATATTAACTACGTTGTACCTCAATGAACGGTACTTGACCTCTTTCTTTTCAATCTGTTTGTAAACGATATTGAAGTTAGCGAGAAGGATCAAAAAATACTGTATGCTGATGACACAACATTAATGAAAGTAGACGAAAATCTGGAAACACTGGAAAGAAGTGCTTTCATGTTGACAAATAACACACTACAGTGGATCATACAGGACGATTTAATTATAAATCTAAAAATTACAATGTTCATGGTGTTCAGAACTAGAGAAAAGGAAGAGCACTTAGATATATTCATAGATGAAACAAGATTGGAAGAAGTTACCTCTGTAAAATGTCTGGAAATTATAGCTGACAATACAGCACAGTGGATCATACACGACGATTTAATTATAAATCTAAAAATTACAATGTTCATGGTGTTCAGAACTAGAGAAAAAGAAGAGCACTTAGATGTATTCATAGATGAAACAAGATTGGAAGAAGTTACCTCTGTAAAATGTCTGGAAATTATAGCTGACAATACAGCACAGTGGATCATACACGACGATTTAATTATAAATCTAAAAATTACAATGTTCATGGTGTTCAGAACTAGAGAAAAGGAAGAGCACTTAGATATATTCATAGATGAAACAAGATTGGAAGAAGTTACCTCTGTAAAATGTCTGGAAATTACAGCTGACAATAAACTCCAGAGGAGACAACATATCGACAATGTCTCTTTCAAATTAAGCATCGTAACACTTACATATTATGAAACAGCTTGCATATTATGCTAACAAAAAACTTCTGCATTCAGAGTACCATGCTCTATTTGACCCATACTTATAGTATGAAATTACTGTTTCAGGGGACTCCAG
The DNA here is from genome assembly GCF_023898315.1 of Schistocerca nitens. Taxonomy (NCBI): domain Eukaryota; kingdom Metazoa; phylum Arthropoda; class Insecta; order Orthoptera; family Acrididae; genus Schistocerca; species Schistocerca nitens. Next base: position 307,204,088 of record NC_064614.1, read on the forward strand.
CAGTGATAATATAAAAAGAATTTTTGCATTGCAAAAAAATGCAATTAGGACCATTCTGAATAAAAAACAAATAATCATGTAGAAATGCCTTTATGACCTAAAAAATTGACTTTTCCATGTGTGTATACATATAAAACAATAATTTCACTAATTAGAGGCAGTACATTCCCAGGAAAAAATATAGATTTTCATTCACATGATACAACAAATAAAGGCTAGTTGATAAGTAGGTATATCTCAGAGACCAAGAGCTGCTGAAAAAGGTCCTCGATACTCACGTGTACAATTGGTGGAACATCTCCCCAATGGTCTACAGTACATTATGAGTGAAAGGATATTACAAATACTTTCAAAGGATTTATTAGTGGAAAAAGAATTTTAGAGTGTAGAAGAACATATTTGTAAAGAGTGAGGAATACTGTTATTACTCATACATATATATTAGAATGATGCATATAAATAATCTGTAGTATGTTGTTTCATATTGTAATGTGTAGGCTAAACATTTTGAGATATTAGGCTAATACACCCTATGCTATATTACAAGTGCATGCTCTACACATTATGAAATCAAATGGGACTAAATAAAAATTAGTCAATGGCCTGCCAACCTTTTCAAGGGTTTTCTTCTGAATTATGCCAGTCTCAACCTTTTTCTCTTCAGTACTAATTTCTGTTGTGTGTACTTTTATTAGTCTGATGCTCTGTCAATTGTGATGGTATTTTATGCAAGTACAAGATGTACTGGATTCTATCCCGGTCAGTCCTGGTACTTTTATCTCTCATTTGTCACTTTTTTCTCATCTGGAAATGTCTGGTAGTGTGAAAAATACCGAATTGTACCATGGCCCAGAGTCCACATTAAGCTGCAGGGTCCCCTGTAAATGGCTGGGTAAGTCAGTTGAAAGGCTGGAGAAGGCAACGGCATACTACCTCCAACAGGACGATGCCTAGTAAAATGCTGTGCTGTTTAAAACAATGTTTGGATTGATGACTGCTTTGCAAGAGGAAACACATTCCAAAAGTAGCTTTTGAATCATTATTTATAACGTATTACTTCATCTCTTGTAAAAACCATGGTGAATAAAATGTTCCACACTGGCTGTTAAAATACTTTCATTAAAAAGTCATGACCAGTTTCTCATCAGTGAAGATGCTGCTTCAGGTGATAAATTTCTTCATTTCTTTAAACAGTCATGGCAAGGCAATGATTAGATTAGATTAGATTAATACTAGTTCCATGGATCATGAATACGATATTTCGTAATGATGTGGAACGAGTCGAATTTTCCAATACATGACATAATTAGGTTAATTTAACAACATACTTAAGTTAATATAACAACTTTATTTTTTGTGTTTTTTGTTTTTCTTTATTTTTTATTTTTATTTTTTTATTTTTTAATATTTTTGTTTTTTTCTTTCTTTTTTTCTTAATTTATATTTAAAAATTCCTCTATGGAGTAGAAGGAGTTGTCATTCAGAAATTCTTTTAATTTCTTCTTAAATACTTGTTGGTTATCTGTCAGACTTTTGATACTATTTAGTAAGTGACCAAAGACTTTAGCACCAGTATAATTCACCCCTTTCTGTGCCAAAGTTAGATTTAATCTTGAATAGTGAAGATCATCCTTTCTCCTAGTATTGTAGTTATGCACACTGCTATTACTTTTGAATTGGGTTTGGTTGTTAATAACAAATTTCATAAGAGTGTATATATACTGAGAAGCTACTGTGAATATCCCTAGATCCTTAAATAAATGTCTGCAGGATGATCTTGGGTGGACTCCAGCTATTATTCTGATTACACGCTTTTGTGCAATAAATACTTTATTCCTCAGTGATGAATTACCCCAAAATATGATGCCATATGAAAGCAATGAGTGAAAATAGGCGTAGTAAGCTAATTTACTAAGATGTTTATCACCAAAATTTGCAATGACCCTTATTGCACAAGTAGCTGAACTCAAACGTTTCAGCAGATCATCAATGTGTTTCTTCCAATTTAATCTCTCATCAATGGACACACCTAAAAATTTGGAATATTCTACCTTAGCTATATGCTTCTGATTAAGGTCTATATTTATTAATGGCATCATACCATTCACTGTACGGAACTGTATGTACTGTGTCTTATCAAAATTCAGTGAGAGTCCATTTACAAGGAACCACTTAGTAATTTTCTGAAAGACAGTATTGACAATTTCATCAGTTAATTCTTGTTTGTCAGGTGTGATTACTATACTTGTATCATCAGCAAAGAGAACTAACTTTGCCTCTTCATGAATATAGAATGGCAAGTCATTAATATATAATAAGAACAACAAAGGACCCAAGACTGACCCTTGTGGAACCCCATTCTTGATAGTTCCCCAGTTTGAGGAATGTGCTGGTCTTTGCATGTTATGAGAACTACTTATTTCAATTTTCTGCACTCTTCCAGTTAGGTACGAATTAAACCATTTGTGCACTGTCCCACTCATGCCACAATACTTGAGCTTGTCTAGCAGAATTTCATGATTTACACAATCAAAAGCCTTTGAGAGATCACAAAACATCCCAATGGGTGGTGTTCGGTTATTCAGATCATTCAAAATTTGACTGGTGAAAGTATATATGGCATTTTCTGTTGAAAAACCTTTCTGGAAACCAAACTGACATTTTGTTAGTACTTCATTTTTACAGATATGTGAAGCTACTCTTGAATACATTACTTTCTCAAAAATTTTGGATAAAGCTGTTAGAAGGGAGATTGGACGGTAATTGTTGACATCAGATCTATCCCCCTTTTTATGCAAAGGTATAACAATAGCATATTTCAGTCTATCAGGGAAAAGCCCTGTTGCAGAGAGCTATTACACAGGTGGCTGAGAATCTTACTTATCTGTTGAGAACAAGCTTTTAGTATTTTGCTGGAAATGCCATCAATTCCACGTGAGTTTTTGCTTTTAAGAAAGTTTATTATTTTCCTAATTTCAGAGGGAGAAGTGGGTGAGATTTCAATTGTATCTGCATAGGTATGGCCTCTTCCATTAACAGCCTAGCATCTTCTAATGAACACCTGGATCCTACTATATCCACAACATTTAGAAAATGATTATTAAAAATATTTTCAACTTCTGACTTTTTGTTCGTAAAGTTTTTATTCAATTTGATGGTAATACTGTCTTCCTCTGCTATGAGCCAATAATCCATTTCCCACTGTTCATTGTCAAGATTAAACCAACAGTGCACTAAAAGCAGTTGTCTATAATCTAACTGACTGACCCCTAAAGTCATGACATCTACATATTTGTTACTGCACCTACAAAGAGGCACATTCAGGACTGCTACCCAAATACACATTTGGTCATCCAGATTTCTGTTCCCACAGTTTCTGAGAATCGTTTGAGGTGAATATTTGGATGATTCCTCTGGCAAGAACATGTTCCATCATTTCATTTCTTATCACTGGTCAAATCCTTCTTGTTCTCCAGTGCTCCATATCTAAGACCTGGTGCATGAATGTACCCAGCTCCCCCCCCCCCTCTCCTGTCCCAGAAAAAAAGATTTTTTTTAACCAAATTTGCATCTCTTGCTTGCTCCACCACACAAGCACACTTGTTTGAAGAAAGACAGTAAATGACATGTATATTGACTAGTAGCAAGGGTAGCTGCTGTGAAACATGAGAACTACTTTGCCTTTTGCTTGCTCCACCACACAAACACACTTGTTTGAAGAAAGACTCTAAATGTCATGTATATTGACTAGTATGAGAACTACTTTGCCATTCATTGCAAAACTGACATACATTACTTAACCTCCTCCCCCTCTCTCATCATAAATCCTCGGTGTATTTTTCACCTACCCATCAATGTTACATAACACCCTAAACCTTAACCTTCCTTCATATTCTTGCAGTTTTGTTAGGGCTAGTCCTGGCTTTTATAATCTGTGCACATTTGAATTTGTAACCCATCTCAGTACAATTTTCATAGGGATTTTCCCTCTAAATAAAATGGTTTTACCATTCGTAGGAACTCATCTCTCCCTATGAAGTGAATGGTAGGTGAGCCCATGGGTATCCTGAAACGCTCTTATTCATTGAAACTGGCATTAAAAATTGGAAGCTCCACAAATTATGCACAGAAATCAAGAGTGGAAAATTTTTGAGGTAAGCTCAGAAGAAAAATATTTCATGCAGAACATACAACTCACACAAGGAACTTGGGAAAAAAATAAACTTGAAAATGCAATTTTAGTGAACTTGTGTATATGTATGAGAATGCTGTACTCCCAGTAGCACTGAAAGTAACTGCTCATGTTGGAATAATAATACTTTTGGTCATTGGGCAATCACAGTAATTGGCCATGCCAAATATGTGATAAAATACAGTTAATAATACAAAAGTAGAATAGGTTAGCTGTTGAGATTAGAAGTTTGTGTTAAATTAAGAAATTCCTTTATGTTATAGAAAGGGTGGGCAACTAACTTGTCATGTAGTGTTTTTTTGAATGCCTTATCAAGAAGATCTGCAGTTTGTGAAAGTTTACTCAATAATTTGTGCTCTATGAATTCATTGCTGTTACTGTAACAAATTTTGACAATCTATGGTGTGATGTATGAAAGTAAGGTCCAATCAGTCACGAAATGGAAACCACAGTGAAAATCTGATAAAGCTTTGCATAGGTGTGTTCAACAGTGTGTCTAGCATGCCCATTGGTTGCTTCACATCTGTCTTTTCAGTTCTGAGAGTGCAGTGAACACATAAAGACGCCTCAAAAACAGTATTTCCCGCCAAGTATGAGTGCCCTTGAGAGATTTTGCCTGATTTGATGTAGCCCACACAACATAACTGTCAAGCATTTCCTTCTTCATGATGGTTCTCGGCTGCTCTCTGCAGGGGCAATGAGGATGCCGCTGCAGCATTTTCAGTGAGAAGTGTTTGATCGCTCCGCATACAGCCCGGACTTTGCTCCCTCTGATTTTCATCTCTACTGACATGAACCGCTGGCTATGAAGTCAACCTTTTGGCACAGACAATGAACTGCAGATCAGCATACAGAATTGGCAAAAAGTGCAGGTGGCTGTTTTCTTTGATGAGGGTATTGGAAAGTTGGTGCAATGATACAATAAATGTCTCAGATGGAGCGGTGACTATGCAGAGACATTGCTGGAAGGTGTGGCTAACTAATGCAATAAAACATTTTTGATTTTCCCTGTGGTTTCCATTTCATGACTGATCAGACCTTACTTTCAGAATACACCTCATATGAATGTTTCTGTTGCCTCTTTTTCTCTGCATTTTGGTTCTGACAGCTTCTTTTTTATGTAAAAGAAAATATAGTAGCCATTTTATGTATGTTTAGTACCATCATAATTTTTTGTTTGGAAGACTAGAGATTAAAGTGTACTTTATATGACAAACCATTGCTTAGCATGATAGCTTTCTTATGTAGCACAATAATAAGATGTAATGCACATTGCTAGAGATTCCCCACAAAATTGTTGCAAGTATTATAATTTTATGAAAAAAATGTAAAATAACATGTTCTAATGAAGATTTCAGGTTCAAAATTCACAAGTCACTTTAACAGACAAGCTTATTCTAGACAACTTATGACTGATGCATTTTACATGTTGAACACCAGATAATTTATCATCCAATCATACACCCAACAACTTAACACAATTACAATGATGAGGTAAGAATGTCTTTAAAGAGTTTTGTTTTCATTCAGCAGAAATCCATTTGCTCTGAACCAAAGAGATCCTTAAGCAACTGTATTTTCAACAAAAGTTTTAAAACTTTAAAGATTGTTGGTACTTTGAAGAAGCTAGCTTGTGAGGATGTGTGTGTGTTTCCTTTTCTGAAGAACACTTTGGCTGGAAGCTAAGTGTGTGACAGGCTTTTTGTTGTGCCTGTCTGTGACTCAACATTTCATCTGTATGGTGAATAGAAATCTATCCTTTACCTAATACTGTTGGTATTCCAACTTGGAGTTTCCATTCTGTAATTTTGCATAAATTTAGGTTCAGCATTTTTCAGTTCATCCTCTTATATAACATGTAATATCTTTAATTATAGATGCTCAGAAAATAAATAAACATTTTGTGTAACTGAAGATTTTCAGCTGTGCCAGGAATTGCACAGACCTTACAAAATGAAAGCAGGTTGCACTCATACCTGTTCTTAGTTGTAGGGACATAAAAGACACAAAGGTGTTCAGCAAAGGACATTCACTAACTGTGATGATGAAAAGACTTTGACATTGAAATTTTCCTTTTCATCTTTTTAATCAAAAAATTTCTCGCTCATGATGAAAATATTAATCTTTTCACAGAAGCTACTCTCCTCAGCCAACTTTACAGTACAGTTCTGTGAAAAGACTGTTTAAACATACAACTGTGGACAACCATGTGGGCACATTTGTTTGTGTAGCTCAGCTGAAACAAGAGAAAGAGATTACATGAACTTGCTGTGTGCCACTGAGAGAAAAAGTTAGATGAGTGTTGGAAATAGTAGAAATGGGGCATCGATAAAAACTGAATCTGTATCTCTCTGCTTGTGGCCTATTAATTATTGTCTGTGGCCAATATTGGGTATAGTTTATTCAGTGTTATGATCTGAGGAGAACTGCACTGTCTCACAATTTTTAGTTGTTATTCTTTTTGTAGAAACATTAAAAATTTCTCAAACATTAGTTGCACAAACCTCACAGCTCATCAGTTATATGACAGTGTTTCGGAGAACTGCATTGTCTCAAAATTTTTAGTTTTTATTCTTTTTGTAGAAACATTAGAAATTACTCAAACATTAATTGTACAAACTTCACAGCTCATCAGTTATATAACAGTGTTTCTCACTGAGTCAGTTCACAACAACACAGTGGTATCACTGAGTTCAAAAGTTCAGTCAACTATAAATTTATCACCATGACAAGTAGAAATAACACATGATCAACTAAGTTAATAAATCCTGAAGGTAATTAAGTTTTTCAAGAGGAAATATTAAAAAATAATGTAATTAATTAATGATGTAGTAGGTCAGTTGGTAAAGATCTGTGGCAAAGGTTTACAAAATTCCTTATTGACTATGGCAGCAGGTTAAAAGGGTGCAACAAATATGCTCCTTACCGAGTTGTTTCAAGATTTTTATGTAATATTACAAAAATTACTTCTTCTGTAAGAAGCCTCGAACTTTACACAGTGCTTCATGACAGTTCATGCATCTTCATTTTCTTCCAGTGTATGTGCCCTAGAATGATTTCCATTTCAAGTTAGGAGTGTGACAGGCAAGTCTCAAAGAAAACCCACTTATCCCTCCCACTATCAGAATTTTTTTGTTACACTGAGTACCACTGGGGTCAATATGACCCCAAGTAATTATCATGGGATATATTGGCAGTATTTTATTTATTTTAATGAACTAACATAAAAGCATTCATTACTGATTGAACCCAGGTAAACTATGTATATAAGCACTTACAGATCTTGTCTTAATTTTTGATCTTATAGATCCTTACATTTAAAATAAATAATCTCTGAATGTTGTTTACAGACAAAAGAAAAGCATCTTCTGCATGATTCTGAACGTTTTCTATCCACTGAACGTTTGCATAGGGAGCACTGTCCTTGTTTTGCCCCCACATGCTCTTCTGCTGAAGCAGGAGGGTGAGGGAGAGAAGTTTTGCTGTGCCGACTTCTGCTTTTCTGTACTAGACTTGTTCCCAGTTCTATAAACATTTCTCTTCCTTTTTTAGTTCATTTTTTTATTCCTTTCAGGATTTAAGTCCAGCAAATTATGAAAGCTTTTAGGGCCCTAATGTCCACATATTACAAAAAATAGCCATGGGCCATCTTCCTGTCATACATTTTGTAGTGTAGGTCCTGATTAATTTGTCCATTGTGCCTACACTAGATTTGGCAGGATTATAATAGGTTTTGCTGCTTCACCGTCACCTATTTCCTCTGAAATCCATGGAAATGAAGTCCCATGCTTCTTGACAGAGCATAGGAGAATGATGTGGGAGACCCGCACCGCCGTACCAGGCAAGGTCCTAATGTAGGTGGTTTGCCGTTGCCTTCCTCCAACCATAATAGCAAAGTTTGCCATCTGAGTTATCCGTTTTAGCAAATGATGGGCAGGCTGTCGACCACATTTTATATTTTACCCATCATAGCAATATGGCAAAGGACTTTTAATCTCTAGTTCAGCACCTCCATTTCTCAATGGTGTATTTTATTGACCTTTCTCCGAGTCCCTGTTTTTAGCAGTCTTTCCTTCCATCGATTGGGCTTAACATGTAATTGTTTTTGACTCCTTTTTTTTTCTTAGTGTTCTATGGTTCTGAGATGGGCATGTGTGATGCTAGTTGCTTTTGCACCCAAAAACAAAACAAACAAACAAACATGTGGCCGAAGTTGAAGACTCAGTACTTGGAACTGATTTCCTGATTCACTTTGGCTTGTCACATGACCTCTTGTAGTCTGCTTTATTGCACCTTGCTTAGGGTACACATATTTCAAGTTGAGTCACTCCCTCAGCTCCCCCTCTCCCTCAGCCCTTCGACAAGACTGATGCAATTCTCATCGACTGCTCTTTCTGGTGAACTGCCTCACTACTTCTGTTGTTCGGCTCCAGTCTGAGCAATCTGCCATCGCTGACCTTCATGCTATATATGCAGGACTGAGCTGCACCATCTCAATGGCTAAGCAGACCCTTGCTGATGCACAGTGCCTCATGTGCCGACTGACTAAGCTGCCGTATCTTGACACCAGCGATACACCACTTACGGCTCTGGTGTGCCCAACCTGACCTGCAGCAAGAGCATCTCATGGTAGTGACTCTTGTGTGCTACCAACTCCTGCTCAAGATGTCCCCATGTCATGTTTGTTGGTTCAAATGAATGCTATTATAAATGGGACAACGTACAAAATTGTCATGACAGATGCCCCCCCCCCCCCCCCCCCAATGACGTCTCCCTCTATACAAACTATGCCTTGCTAAGACTGCAGTGGATGGACTTCTGTGGGCAGGCATTGTTCAGCTGTTGGACAGTAATTGGTCTCCTCCCATACACTTAATCCCGAAGAAGTATGGCACCTCTGCGGTGACTATCATCTTTTCATTGCACTTACCATAATAGACAATTATCCTACCCCATATATTCAAGACTTCACCCAACTACTTAGTGGAGCATGTATCTTCAGTGTTTTGGACTGTTGCAAGGCCTATTTACAAATACCTATGGAACAGAATGACACACCAGAAACAGCCTTTATCATCAATTTTGGCCATTACAAATTTTGTTACTTGCCTTGCGGCCTCACAAATGTGACACTAACTTGACAATGTTTTGCAGACTAACTTCTCTTACTGCTACAGATACCTAGATGACATTCTCATTTCTCCTCCTCTGATGAAGAACACAAGCTACACCTGATCATGGTACAGGAACTGCTGGCATGTATCGGAGTCAAGATTAATGATGATAAATCACAACTTCGATGCACCTCTGTCACCTTTCTTGGGTACACCATCTCTGTGGGAACCACTGATTGCCAGTGACTCTGGAATGAAGAGTGCTCTATCTTAAGATTCAGCGAGCTTCGGAAAACATTTAGACTTCAGTCAATTTCGCATGCAGTGCTATATTTTCATGTGATCATGCATGATTAAAGAAAGTTTGATGTCAAATGTTGGTTATTTCTACCTGCAGACTTGTCAGCATCGATAGTATACCCACAAATGTAAGAATTCCAAGAGATTTAATAAAGCTTCTGCAGGATGTATGGTTATCTACTTCACACATTATTCTTACTGCTTGTTTCTGCTGAAAAAATGTTTTATTTACACCGTCCAACAAAAAAAGTGAAGACGGCTTCATGAACTTAGGATTTGTCATGGTTGCACCACCATTCATTTATTCATTCACTCATTGTGTTCTGTAGATCCCATGAAGAAGGAGAACTTTCATGGGATGGAATAAGTCAAGGTATACATCCACATCAGACAAAGACACCTGCAGATGAGACACAAAAAAACTTCATGGTTTGGGTGTTATTTCAGTGATTACAAAATTGAGTCTAGCTTACAAAGAAGTTGACAGTATGGGTGCACTGATTCAGTTGGGAAGGGTGTAATAACACTGATGTATCCTCTTGTGAGGCAAGCTGAATGACAATTGTTGCAACTGATCCTTGATATCCTGGATATCTGAATTGGAATGGAGTTGATGTCCAAGGTAATCCCACACATCTTCTGTAGGGAACAGATCTGGGGATCTTGCTAATGATAGTAGTACTTCAACAACCCACTGACAGTTCATAGACACATTTGCCATGTGTGGACAAGCATTTTGATGCTGAAAAATACTACCATGGCGCTGATGCTTGAGAGGTAATACCTAAAGATGACATGTTGTTGCGCCATCAGAGTCCCCTCAGTCACTACCAGCCATGATATGAAGTTATATCCAATTGCTCTCCACACTATGATACCAGGAGTAATGCAGCTGTGAGTCTCCAAAACATTGGAAGAATGGGCCAAAACATTGGGGGAATGGGATGTTTTCCCAGTTGCTGCCAACACTTGCCAACATAGGTCATCTGGGGTACTGCAGAACTGTGATTCATTGATTATGATCATCATCCTGGATAAGCAGCATGACTCTCCCATGAGATGGAATGCCATCCTTGAGGGAAGTTCAAAGTGGACTGGGAAGAAATGTGAGCTCAAAGCAGTCGTGAGGACGCAATTTTGTTTTCTGGAGGCCGAGAACAAGCAGATACTGCAATTCTAAGAAAAGTCGTGAGTCTTCTTTGTTGGATCAGCAGCCACAAACATTTCATTGGAGGAGAGTTATAATGAGAAAAAGGGAGGAGGGAAAAAAATGAAGGGGTGTCACCTTGGTGACTGCCAAGTGCCAGCCTTCGAGGACTCACTCCTAAGGGCACAGAGGCTGGAGGATCCAACTTCATGAGGTCAACGGAGGTGTCGGCATTCTCCTTCTGTTGGTCTGCAGAGTCCAGGACAGAAAAACAGTTGGTGGTGACACCAGTGACATGACGGTCGGCCAGGTGAGGGTATCACCTGGCGACACCATCAAAGAGAAAGTCAGCAAAGGAGAAGACTGTTCGCCTTTGTTTGAGTTCTTGGTGCCTTTCTGGTTGGCAGAGGAAGACTCATATGTTTGTTGGCTGGGGGGGGGGGGGATGTGGAAATCTTTGGAGGAGTATTCCTCTGTCCTTCATCCTGCCAGTTGTGTAGCAGGTGACTTTTCCCTGTGAGGCAAAAGTTTAGTGGCTTGTTGCACAGCTGGAGGAGGCGACAGAGATGCTGCCATGACCCTGGGTGATTTCACAACCCCGGTACTGAATTTGAGATTGCATGTCTGCCTGGCGAGTTGTAGCAACAATAGCACTGTAAGTGCCAGATGGTAGAAATCAGTGTTTTCGACTAGCAAACAACTTGCGAGTGACCAGGTAAGGCACTTGTTCCTCACTCGGATCTCCTGGACAGCCCGCTCATCTAGATACAAGGGTTGGCACTTTCATAGTGGCAACTGTTTATTTACAGCTCATACAAAATAGATACGTGTATCAAAGTTTTACTGACCTTCAAATCAGTCACCAGCATTGTGTATAACCCACTGCCTGCGATGTGGAAGTCATAGGATACTCTTAGCTGTACCAGATGTGTTGACAGTCTATTGCCCTACGAATTTGTAGCAGTTCTGAAGCGAATGCCATGAAGTGTTTCCATCAGTTTAGAAATTGAGTTGAACTCACGAGGGCTTAAGTCAGGGGAATGCAGTAGGTGTATAGCACCTACTGCTGGTCGTAGGTTGTGTTCCAAAAATGAACAGCATAGAGACAGAAGTGATGACACTTTCTGCAGGACCTGACCATTATTTTGCACGTACAGTGCAAGTTGTTACTGATTTGTTTGACTGATGGGGCTGCTAAGTGGTATACCACCTACTGCACTCCCCTGACTTAAGCACTCGTAAGTTCACCTTGATTTCTAAACTGAAGGAAACATCCTCATGAGCCGTGGCATTTACTGTGGCCCTCATTAAGCATTTGGGAATGAGTAGGGAAGTTGGCAGTTGCGGGCAGCATCCCTGAAAGTTGTGTGGATCCAGCATAGCAATTATATTGGGTTGGGGGCTGCATGTGTGTCAGTTGGGGTGGCAAAACCTCCCATGGCAGCAGGAGAGGGGACCAGAGGGGGCCCATACTGGCTCAGCTGTAGTCGATGAATTTCAGCAAGGAGTGATTGGTGGTTATCATTGCTGGCTGCTAGATGACTGTGGTTCATTGCATTGCTCAAGTTAAGCCTGCACCCAACCGCTACTAGCTGACGGAGGAAGTATAGGTGCTGGTGCATCAATTTCAATAGCAGACATTGCCCTGTATGAGGGATGTAAATCGTAGTGTTGAATGATGGCCTACACCTGGTCAGCCAATTGCAGTTTATCTTCACTTCATGATGAGGTTTGAGGAAGCAATTTTAACTGTAATTGATTAGATTAGATTAGTTTTCGTTCCATAGATCCATGCTGAGGAAATCCTCGTGAATGTGGAAGATGTCAAATTTCTTTTTTTTTTCTTTTTATCTGAAATAACAATACTAATAGTATGAATATAAACAATACATCATTTGTTTCTATTAAAAAATTCACCAATGGAGTAGAAGGAGTTGGCCACTAGTAAGTCTTTCAGGCTCCTTTTAAACTGATCTTTATTTGTGACTAAATTTTTTATGTTTGCTGGTAAATAATTGAAGATGAGTGTTCCTGAGTAGTGGACCCCTTTTTGAACTAAAGTAAGTGCTTTTATGTCCTTGTGCAGATCATTTTTGTTCCTGGTATTGTATGCATGAACTGAGCTGTTTGTTGGAAAAAGAGATATATTATTTAGGACAAATTTCATTAAGGAATAAATATACTGAGAGGCAGTAGTTAGTATACTCAGTTCTTTGAAGAGGTTTCTACAGGATGTCTGTGAATTTACTCCACAAGTAATACATATTACACACTTTTGGACTCTGAAAACTTTTGTTTGACTTGGAGAGTTACCCCAAAATATTATACCAAATGACATTATGGAATGAAAGTAGGCAAAGTATGCAAGCCTTTTCATTTTCATATCACCTATGTGAGCTAACACTCGAATTGCAAATACAGATTTGTTTAGGCATTTCTGCAGTTCTGTGGTGTGCTCCTCCCAACTGAATTTATTATCAAGTTGTAATCCCAGGTATTTAAGACTGTCAACCTCTTCTGTCTGCTCTTCTTCATACTTTATGCATATGCTGGGTGGAAACCTCTTACAGGTTCTGAATTGCATATAGTGAGTCTTTTCGAAGTTTAATGTCAGTGAGATGGCTTTAAGCCATTTATTAATATCCATGAAAATATCATTAGCAGATCTTTCTAGAACTACACCCGACATACTATTTATTGCAATACTTGTCACTGCAAACAAAACGAACTCTGCTTCTGGCAGTGTAACTGATGAGAGATCATTAATATACACAAGAAAAAGCAACGGCCCTAAGATGGATCCTTGTGGGACACCACATGTAATTTCTTCCCATTCTGATGATGACTAATGACTTAGTTCACTAGTCCCTTGCACTGAAACCCTTTGTTTCCTGTTAGCGAGGTATGACTTGAACCATTTTGCAGCACTGCCCGTGACACCATAGAATTCTAATTTATTTAAAAGGATATTGTGGTTCACACAATAAAATACATTTGACAAATCACAGAAAATACCCACTGCTTGTAATTTGTTATTTAATGAATTAAGTACATTTTCACTGTAGGTTAAATAGCCTTCTCGATATCAGAACCCTTCAGAAACCCAAACTGTGTTCTTGATAATATGTTATTTGTGGTCAGATGGTTGAGAAGCTGCCTGTACATTACTTTTTCTATAATTTTTGAGAATGCTGGCAAAAGTGAAATCCGTTTGTAGTTTGATGGCATCTCTTTACCCCCTTTCTTGAATAGAGGCTTAACATCTGCATATTTTAGCCAGTCAGGAAATGTCCCAGTTATAATTGACTGGTTACACAAGTAACTTAGAATTGTACTAAACTCACAAGAACATGCCTTAATTGACTTTGTTGATATTTCATTGAAACCACTAGAATGATTTGTTTTTGAAGATTTTATTATGGAAGTTATTTCTTTTGGTGAAGTGAGTGATATATTCATGTACCTGAAGCTATTTGTAAAGGCTAGTTTCAGATATTCAAGGGCATTATTTACTGACCCTGACAATCCCATTCTATCAGTAATGGATACAAAGTACTTATTAAATAGATGCCCTTTGGTTACTAATGTGTCATCTACCCTTAATGCTATTTGCTCCTGTTCCTTTCTGGTTCTACCAGTCTCCTCTTTCACTATATCCCATATTGTTTTTATTTTGTTCCCTGACATTGCTATCTTCTTTTAGTAGTGCATTTGTTTAGATGTCTGGAATTACTTTTTTTAATATTTTACAGTATTCCTTGTATTTAGCTAAATCTTCAGCATTGGAGCTATTCTTGGTCAACAGATACATTTTCCTTTTTGTCTTACAGGAAATCTTTATTCCTTGTGTAATCTATGGTTTTATTATAGACTTCTGCTTAATTTGAGTAACTTTTAGAGGAAAACAGTTTTCAAACATGATACTGACATTGTCCATGAATGTGTTATGTTTTTCATTCATGTCATGAGCACTATAAACATCTTTCCAGTTCATATCTCTGAGCAGTTTTCTAAAACACTCAATTTTTGGTTGATTGACTACTCTCCTGTACTCAGATTTAGCAGTCTTGATAATCTGCTTAGAATTTACATCTAAAACCAGGGGCTGCATGTCATGATCTGATAATCCATTTATTACAGGTTTTATGATATGATTTTGTTCCTTTGATTTGTCTATAAAAATGTTATCAATGGCTGCCCTTAAGGATTTAGTGATCCTAGTTGGAAAGTTTACAGTGTGAGTTAGATTGAAAGACAATGTTACTAACTGCAGTAAACGTTTACTGGAAGATTGCATTAGAAAATATGTATTAAAGTCACCAGGTATCAAAATTTCTTTGTTTCTTCCTGTTAAATAACCCAAAAGAGCTTCTAGATGATTTATGAATAGATTATAATTTCCTGCAGGTGCTTGGTAAATAGTTACTATTATAAAGGATCTGTTATGGAACTCTACTTCTGTTGCATATGCTTCTAGATGCTGCTCTAAACAGAATTTATTAATGTCAATGTTCTTGAATTTATGGCAGTTTTTAATAAATGTGGACTCTTCCTCCATCTATATCTACTCTGCAGAAGTAGGAAGCTAACTTAAATCCTGAAATGTCTAACATATCTATACCAGTGGTCACTTGATGTTCAAAGAGGCAGATTATGTCAATTTGGTTAGATGAAGTCATTTCATCAATACAAATGAGTAGTTCATCAACTTTATTTCTGAGTGCCAGAATGTTCTGGTGTAATAAAGATAACTGATACTGCGTACTCTGTCACCACTGGTATTTTACCACTTGTGACAGTGTCCCCCCTTAAGTTTTCTACAATCAATCCACACAGTTTTCCCTTCCCTTTCCTATTGAGGTGAAGGCCATGCCTAGTGTAGTCCCACCTATTGATAGCATCCACAGGAATCAAACCAATATGGGACCCTATATCCATCCTAAGCAGCCACTCCAACTCCAAGTTCACCCTCCCGATGGAAGAGTTCAAATGAGGACGATCATGGCATCTCAACACAGACACAAATCCCACACTCGTATGCTTTGCTGCTGATGCTGTCTTCACCAGGTCGCTCTCTATGGAAAATTCAGAGCTCAATGCTATTTCCCGGACCACCCACTATAACCATGGCATACTCTTTTGTGAAATCCTTGCATAAAGAACCTACATCCTCTGTTACCTGACCCAGATCTGCACTAGGCTTGAAAATTTGTGACCTGGTACTCTGGACCTAGATTTTCCTGCTGTAGTTGGCCAACACCTCTACCATGGGAGCTACCTAACAACAGAACTTTCTTTCTCTTTACAAATTTCCCTACGTTTTTCAAGTCCTTGAAAGCTTGTTGTGCCCTTTCTAAAGCTTCAGCTACATGAGGCTCATCCGATTCTGACTAAGGCAAAAGGTCAAATCTATTTTCAAGATTTATGACAAAGCTGTCTGATGCTCTCCTTTGCCTGTTTACCCTATTACCTGTTGCCACTTCCCCCCTCTGTTCACCCTTCTCCCTCTTTAACCTGTCCAGATCCTCCCTTGCCTTGTCTAAGTCAGCTTGAAGAGCTGCAATTTTCCCTTCCTGTTCCAGTATTTCCTATCTCTACTGCAGAGCCTACAATACCACTGGTGAGCCTCATTTATGTCCCCATTTCCCAAGCCACTACATTTGCCTCAATGAAAGAAACTACAGCACCCATCACACCACACCCTGGAACTAATGATCCTAAGGCATGTCACACACTTCTCACTCACGGTAAAAACAGAAATCGTATAAACTGATTTAAGTACTGGCTAAAACGTAAACAAAGGACCCTAGAAACTATTCAGGGAGATATATTAATAAATTGAAAGAGTACTGAATAAAAAAACTGGTGATTACATATAAGTTTAAGTCACTGTTTACTTATGATACGCGCATGTGAAATTAAGCCTAAAATCCGTGCTATAGGCGCGAGGAGGAAAATAAACTTCTTACCCCGTTTAATCTTCTTTAACACTTCACTAACACTTCCACTAATGTAACAATACTTATATTATATTTATACCAACTGGAAACGTTTACCTATAAGTTTAATTCACTGCTTACTTATGATTCATGCGCATGAAATTAGGCCTAGGATTCGTGCTAGAGGCGCGAGAAGAGAAATACACTTCTTACCCTGTTTAATCTTATTTTATACTTCACTAACACTTCCACTAATTTAACAACACTTAGGTTATATTTATAACAACTGTAAACTTTTAAAAACAGCTTAATAACAACACTTTTTATAATTATTTAATGCAGCAAATACTCGAAGAGTCCGCGTCAGCGCAGTGTTGGCAACACAGTGTTGCCACACAGTATTTTAACTGACCATAGTGCCCAGAGTGTTAAGTTCTGCTTGACCTCTGTTGCGACCTGAGCACAGAGATGTTTCCATGGCTGGGAAGGGGTTCCATCACCTAAACTCTCATCGTAAATGATGCTGTGGATTGCATCTGCTGGTGTACATGAAAGATGGTTGATGAGAAGTGCACAAACATATTTGTTACACTTGAATGGGCTTAGCAACAATTAACTAATAAGATTGGGCTGATATGCAATTGGTTCACCAAACAAACGAAATAAGTGCTGTCGTCTACGATATTGTGCATGTCCAGCGAGTTGTCTGCCAAGGTAAACCATGTCAAAGGGTTGTCCATTTGTATTGGCGGCAGCTTCAGAAAACAACCTGGAGGCAAAGCTTGTGGCAGAGTCGAAAGGGTGCGGATCACGCCAGTGTTTGTAGAAATAGCATCCAGCGGCATCAACTGTGCAGCAGTGACATGCTCAATGTTGTGACGAAAGTCTGGCACTCATATTGGCACGATTTGATGCCCAGCACTCACAGGTCATGTGATGAAGTGGCATGTATGGCCACACAAGGAACAGAGCACAGATGGTGTGGAAGAATCGTGAAACAAATGCTGTGGTGCTGAAGTGTGCTGCCAGAGTTCCGTCATTTGTGGCCTGTGTCAGAGAGAGCAGCACATGACCTTGAGTGAACACGCAGTGGAAGCATTGATGACTGAAGCAGATCGATTCCCAAGGGAAGGTACAAAATCGTGACTGAGAAAGGTGTGAAGTAATGATTGAGTGTCAAGTAGTGGAGCTGAACCACAGATGGTTCGTTGACTGAGATGTAGGTTGGGTAGTTGCTGGGGTGCCCTGGCACAGTTGATTCGATTCAAGTGTTCCATTGGCTGGTATGGAAGTGGGCACATTGAACGGCAGAGCACGACTGGCAAGACAGTCGGCACCAAAGGCTTGCGATGTGTGTAATGGTGCTGCACTGGGGACAGGGGAGTCGCGTATGTGGACCCCAAAACTGTACATCCATGTGGTCTATAGCTGAATGAGGGAGAATCTCCATGGAGAGGAAACTAGAATCTCAGGCAGAGCAGAATGAACTTTCTGGCGAACATGGAATCCAGTAACAGGCGTCAGGGCATTTGTGTTCTGTACCCAGTGCAGTGTGACAAAGGAGGTTGGAGACATCTGTTCTAGCCGAGTGAACACTAGACAAGCAAACATTCTTGTTGTATTGGAAAAATCTTCCATTCACAATCAAAAATCAGTTACACAGTAGTGACGTCCTAGAGTTGGGAAGGCTGGAGGTAGAGTCATTGTTCGAGCTGGTGCAAAACCAGTAATAAGTAATTCATAATTTGAAGCATATTCACATGACTTGGG
Organism: Schistocerca nitens; assembly: GCF_023898315.1. Lineage (NCBI taxonomy): Eukaryota > Metazoa > Arthropoda > Insecta > Orthoptera > Acrididae > Schistocerca > Schistocerca nitens. The sequence goes on from NC_064614.1 coordinate 307,222,550, forward strand.
GTCACTAATGTGGGTATACTATTGATTCTGATGAATCTCTGGATAGAAATAACCAATCAAACATTTTTTACTAGTGCATGATCACATGAAAATATGGTAGAACATGTGAAAACAACCAAAGTCTAAACATTTTCCAAAGCTCACTGAATCCAAAGATAGAGTGCTACTCATTCCCAGAGTCGTTGGCAGTCTATGGTTCCCACACACTCATGTTATAATACTTTTCCTCCTTAGCACTAGGATGCATGGTGCCGAAAACACACATGAATGCATATGCAGGGCCTCCAAGGCCCTGTCCTAATTTAAAATTTTTCTCTTTTCATATAATCATTCTTTGGAGTTAAATTAATTTCTGTCAAATTTATTGTCATATTGAAAGATTCCTAAGATACAGTAACAGGGTCTGTTCGGCCTGATTAACATTTTATTAATTTTTTTAAAAAACTCTAAGAGTGAATTTTTATTAGTTACATCCATTTACATACAACATATACAAATAATTTTATTAATTCACTTATAAGTTGCAGTTTCCATTTTATAACATTTATTACAATCAATTTCTTCAATTGAAACATACTCATTATTCACAATATTATGTATATAAGCAATATTTTGACAAAAAGTTATTATTCATTGTTCACATAAAATTGCGTTTTTCTTAGTTTTCCACATGTGACAAACAAGAAGCACAAAGAACGCCACTATGTTCCTTACAAATGTTGGTTTTACACTTAATGCATGTCATAGCACTTTTCCTGTGTTTAATATATGGACAATAATTGCATTTTCTTCTTTTTCCTGAAACAGGTAGTTGGTTCGGCAATATGACATCATTTTGAACACCACATCTTTGCATGGCATCAACGATTTTCTTTGGAAGATTAGGGATCTGAATACGAAGTTCTATTAGTGGTCTTACCATTTCCCCTGCTAAGTCTCTTAGGAACAAACGACTTTTATCACTTCTTCCACTATGGTATGTCAGATGTTGGGCGGAAAATAAAATTTCACTGTTCATTGCTGTGACGTGCATCATATTCATCCATAATACAAATGGCCATCCTCTTGTTTGTCTCTTGCAAGTGTAATAACGAATTTTCTGGGCCATTTGATCTACTCCACCCTTCGTAGAGTTATAGAACTTTATTATATCTGGTTTCTTTTTTGCATGAGTTTCATCAATGTTTCTGTCGTGATGCACTGGCTAATGAGAACTACAGACTTTTTCATTTTGGGAAAATAACTCACCATTGTAATGTCAGCTCTAAATGCAAACAAAGAGGAATGAATCGCTCTTGAGGCAGATGGTTTCATCTCATTAGGAATTTGTGATTTATTTTGTTTGATTGTTCCCACCACTGTAATTAGCTTCTGAAGCATCACTTCTGCCAGCTGCACACTAGTAAAGAAGTTGTCAACAGTAATATTTTTTGATGATCCTTCAATGCTTTTAGCAAGATCTTTCACCACATTCAATCCAAGGTTTTTCTGAATATGTTCATGGGGCTACCTTCCTGTGTAACCAATTCCATCTAAAGCATATGCAGAGTAGCATCACATAACCAAAATATTTTTATGCCATATGTGGCTGGTTTAGAGGGCATATACTGAGTGAAGCTGCACCTTCCATGGAATGGGACTAGCTGTTCGTCAACTGTGAGCGAATCATTGGGAATCATTCCATTTCTACATTTGTCAAGAAATAGTTCCCATACAAGCGACCAGCTGCAAGTTTTTCATCTGCAGATCGAGCTTCATGGGTATGCCTGTCATCAAATGTAATCATTCTCCTTATATCCTCAAATATATTTACTGACATGGTGGCCTTATATGTAGGATTTGCCTTTTCATCCAAGAATAATTCTCTAATAGGGACATCTCAACTCTTCTCAACACCAGAAAGCAGTAAAAGTCCAAGAAAACCCTCCATTTCAGCAAGCAAAACGTTTTTCCACGTTTTACCACGTAAAGCAGCCACTCTTCTGCCTTCAATATTTATGCAGTTGATGATTTCCTCTAGTATTTCCTTGGAGATGAAATAGTCCCAGGCATCCTTAGGTTTACAGGTTTTCAAACTACGGGCTGGACCAGGTGCCTTCTTTATGATATTGTGGACATGCGTACAAAAAGTTGCAGGAGGATCTAATTTCCAAATCGTCCCATTCCGACTAATGTATGTGTGGTCTTCTATACCTTTTTGTGGTGGTTCTTCATTTTCAGACTCTGATGAAGTAATATTATCGGAAGGACTGTCATCTGCCTCAATATTCACATCTGCATGTTCATTGGCTGATCCTTCACTACTTGCATCTTCAAAAATATTTCCTTCCTCTCAAGAATCATGTTCTTCAAACCACTGAGCCACAACACTTTCAAAATTATCTGCATTTGCACATACTGACTCTCTTGCTTTGTGTGTCGAAGCCATAGCAAAAGGCGTGTCTCTCGAACAGCAGCTTGTGCAGCACTAAATGAGTCATACTCGTAACAATATGGGCCTTGCAGCAACAAACAAACTACATTAACAATGAGGATGACAAGAGCAGCACAGGATAACAATAAAAAAAAGATCAATAATACACTGACATCGCCAATATGTGAAAGTAGTGTGTATTATTGTTTAGTTATTCTATTACTACTACAGCTACTGCTGCTGTTGGCACTCCTGTTGCTGGAAATACCACTACAGTTATTGTTGAATTAACAACTGCTCCCAAACAAATGTTGAAGACAATATAGGCTAAAGAACACTTATAAATGTGTGAGGGCTTCTGAAGCCCTGCTTATGTATTCACGGTGTATGAGTAAACGTATTGAATTATATAAAAAACCTAAAAAGGTATCTTGTTCAGACTTGATAGGAGGAATGTCACAGTGTTAGTGAATGAGTACTGGAAATCAGTTTGAAATCAAACAAAAAATTACAGAATTTTTTTAAAAATGAAGACATACATGGGCCTCGGAGGCCCTGTATATGCATCCTAGGGTTAATAAGTTTTGTTATTAATAATAAAAATCAGTTTCAGCTGAACTGTAATACACAAAGTCACAATACATGACACTAAAGTAATTTTCCTGCAGACTTTGTCTCCTTGTTCACGGTTCAGAAGGGAAATATGTATGCTGGTGGTAAGTTACTCAAAAACTCCCATCTAATACAAAGCAAAAAATTGGGAATCCATACCTGTTCATAAGAAAACAATAACATACTTCTCATTCAGCACTCTTTTTGGCATAATCAGTATCACTTCAAACAGAGGGGTTACCTTCATAGTCTTGGATGTTATTGAATTTAGCGTATGTTAAAATTCGGGAGTAAGAAACTGGTATTTTTTTTGTTTTCTCCAAAAAAAATCCTGCCCCGAGATACAGTCCTCCACCAATGACACCGTGAACACCATTTTGAAGATGCAAATATTGAAAAAAAAAAAATTAAAATGCTGTGTCTCTGTAACAGTTTGTTAGGTTTTTTTTATCTGAAAGATAATTGCTTTATGATTACAATGGTATTCTCCATTTGGACAAATCTGTCAAAGTATTTTTACTGTCACCTTTTGAATTTTTTTATAATTTACAGAATTTTTTGTTTTCAAATATGACAACCCAGAAAAGTTAGATTTTTTTCTGTTCATTAATACCATGTAGTACTATATTCTCTCTAAAGGAGAGCTTCCACTTTTAAGTTGGACATGTTTAACTTTCAAGGGTAATGTATGTCTTCACTGAAGTTGTTTCTTACTAATTTGTTTGTTACAATGTTTATTTCTATTGTCTTTGTTGCAGTCATTTCTTATCACTTTCTTTGTTGCATTTATTTCTTTTCACTTTTATTGTTGCAGGTATTTCTTACACTTTGTTGTAGTTTCTTGTCAGTTTCTTTGTCGTGGTTGTTCATTGCAGGGTTCTGTATTGTACCTGTTCAGTGCTAATTTGTTTACTGATGAGGCTTCTAAGAAATCTGACACCATCCAGTGAGTTCTGTGTTTTACTGAGGAATTTACCAGTTGAAACAGTTGCAGTGTGTTTAGTGTGTTTTCTGGAAAGGATTCAAACAATGGAAAATCCAGGATGGAATGTAACAATATTATGAGAAGGAAAGTTGCTACTCACCATATAGCGGAGATGCTGAGTCGCAGAGAGGCACAACAAACATATTTTCACACTTAAAGCTTTTGGCCAATGGCCTTTGTCAACAATAGACACACATATGCACACACACACACACACACACACACACACACACACACACACACACACACAAAACGCAACTCACATACACGACTGTAGCCTTACGCAACTGAAAACACACTGTGTACAGCAGCACCAGTGCATGATGGGAGTGGTGACTGAGTGGGGGAAAGGAGGAGACTGGGGTGGGGAGAGGGAAGGATAGTATGGGGGATAGTGGACAGTGAAGTGCGGCAGGTTGGGTGGCGGGCAGGGGAGAGGTGGGGAGAGGAGGGGGGGGGGGGAAGTAGTGGGAAAGGAGAGAAATAGAGAGAAATAAATAATAAAAAAAACAAAAAAATATAAAATTTCCCACCCGCACAATTCAGAAAAGCTGGTGTCAGTGGGGAGGATCCATATGGCACAGGCTGTGAAGCAGTCATTGAAATGAAGGATATTATGTTTGGCAGTGTGTTCAGCATCAGCAGCCCGCATCTCGTGGTCGTGCGGTAGCGTTCTCGCTTCCCACGCCCGGGTTCCCGCGTTCGATTCCCGGCGGGGTCAGGGATTTTCTCTGCCTCGTGATGGCTGGGTGTTGTGTGCTGTCCTTAGGTTAGTTAGGTTTAAGTAGTTCTAAGTTCTAGGGGACTTATGACCACAGCAGTTGAGTCCCATAGTGCTCAGAGCCATTTGAACCATTCAGCAACAGGGTGGTGCACTTGTTTCTTGGCCATAGTTTGTCGGTGGCCATTCATGTGAACAGTCAGCTTGTTGGTTGTCATGCCTACATAGAATGCAGCACAGGGGTTGCAGCTTAGCTTGTAGACCACACGACTGATTTCACAGGTAGCCCTGCCTTTGAAGAGATAGACGATGTTAATGACCAAACTGGAGTAGGTGGTGGTGGGAGGATGTATGTGACAGGTCTTGCATCTAGGTCTATTACAGGGGTATGAGCCTTGAGGTGAGGGATTGGGAGTAGGGGTTGTGTAAGGATGGATGAGTATATTGTGTAGGTACGGTGGAATATCACTGTGTGAATAGTGGGAAGGATAGTGGACAGGACATTTCTCTTTTCAGGGCACAATGAGAGGTAATCCCCACCCCACCCTCCTCCTTTCCTCCACCCAGTCACCACTACCATCATGCACTGGAGCTGCTGCTCGGAGTGTGGTTTCAGTTGCCTAAAACTGCTGTCGTGTGTGTGAGTTGTGTTTGTGTGAGTGTGTGTGAGCGTATGTGTGTCTATTGTTGACAAAGGCCATTGACCAAAGGTTTAATTGTGAAAAGGACTGATTGAAATGTCTTCTAACTAGGACCACAGGAGAGTGAAGTGTGCTGACTATTTGGATATCCATAAAAGAGTTATATATATAAGACAAACAAGTGAAATATAGACATTGTTCAGGATGAGAATAAGTGTTCTCATTTGAAGACACTGTTTCAAAGTGAAGATGTTTCCAGTGACGACTTTTTGTGTTCTAAATGTTTTGACAGAATAACAACAGTGATAGTATTTGAACAAGGTGAAGCCTCCCATGGTGTAGATTTTGCTTCAACAGAGGAAGAATTAAATACCCTGAATCAGTCAACTACAGAGGTAGGTATTAGTTGTGTTAAGAAACCATGGTTAGTGAAGTCGAGTCATAAGCTCTACTGGTATGTATCAAAAAAGCACAGAGAAATTACTAAAGCTATGGATGAATACACTACAGCAAAACTGACCACACTCTTCAAAGTAGAAATTCTATCTTCAGAAGAAAATAAACCAAAGCACTCTTGCACCTCTTGTCAAGAATTTTTCACAAATATCAATTCAGCTGTTGGATATTGTGCATCCTACAGTGAAAAGGTGCAAGTTTTAACTATTATTCTAGAGACATTTTCAAAGAAAACAATTTTGATCCATGTTCCATCAATATCAAAGTACATGGTAGACAAATAAAGAAACGTGAGGTCTGTAAAAGGAGTCTTTGGAAGACCAAATCCCTATTATGGTCATCCTGTAGAAGCAGCTCAAGTTCAAACAGTGCAGTCATTTTATCTGGAAGATAAATGGGACTGTTCTGGCCAGAGTGCCAACAAAAAAGACACTATAACTGTAACAGCTGAAGGACAAACAGTTGTGAAAGTGAAGAGGTACTCATAGTATTAAAGAAACTTTTGCAATTTATAAGAGAAACTATATAACTTCACATATTGCAAGATCAAAATTTTATGCACTATGACCACACCCACCTAGAGATGTCCATTTATGTGTGTACTGAATGAATTTTGAACTTTGTGTGGTAACTTTGAAGAACTTACTGGTGCACATGACATTTGTCACTTTGGTTGGGTGTGTGAAATCATTAGTAGTTTGTGACATAAAGCAAGAGACTTGTTTGTTTTAAGAATGTGATGACTGCCCTGGAAAGGGAGGACTGACTTTACAGACACTTGGCCTGGAAGATGTGGCAGACAACTCTGCAGAAATTACGTATGCAACATGGGAGGAAGATAAACTAATTAAGAAAACTGTTGCCTTTGACAGTTTTATTGATAAACTTGGTAAACGGTCAGTGAAAGCAGTAACACACCAGCATCTCAAGAAATTGCAACAACACATTGCAGAAGTGAAAGGGTGTGTACAGGCTGAAGAAATATGTTTAGTGCTTCACTATGATTTTGCTGAGAACTGGTCTGTAATTCTCCCACAAGAAGTGCAAGGGTAACATTGGAGTAATGACCAGATTTCAAATTTTACAGGCGTGACATATTTTCAAAACAAGACCACAAGTATTGCAGTTATAAGTGATGACACAGGACATGACTCAGCATGAGCTTTGCTAGCAATGTGCAAAATTCTTCAACTGCAAATAGGGGCAGAGAAGATCATCATTATTTCTGATGATGCTCCTAGTCATTTTAAAAATCATTACCAGCTGTTTGAATTGAGTAAGTCACGTGTGCCAACTGCCTGAGTACACAGTGCTACTGGACACGGGAAGAGGCCTTGTGATGGTGTAGGAGGCCTGCTGAAGGACCATGCTACAAAACATAATCTGGCCAGAGCAAATGCAGCTGCGATTCAGAATGCTGAGGATTTTACAAGAGTTGTGAAATCTTATACATCCACAGCCCTCATTCTTTTGTCCAAAGAGGAAATCGAAGATTCCTCCAAAGAGGAAACTGTAAGTGGTTCAGTTCATATTGGTTCAACAGGAAGGCATCACTCTATATTAAAGGAAGATACTGAAGCAGAGGAACACATTTTTAGTTCACTGACTGGCTAATTTCAGCACAAAACAGAGTGCACAGAAGTCATATAAATTGAAAGCTTTAAGTCTTTGGACCTTTCACATAAATTTTGGAGCCATTTAAAATGCTTGAAAAATAAGTAACTTACTCATCTTTCAAAACTAAAATTATGTTAAATATGGCTAGGTTTTGATTTTTATGAGCCTGTTATGTGATAATGTAATAAAACAGGTTTTATGTATAGCAAAAATTTCAATTGTTTATTAAACCTGTTCAACCTAAAAGTACAAGATCTCCTTTTTCAGGAAATGTAGAACTATATGGTACTAATCAACAGAAAAGAAATAAAAATTTTATCGATTGGCATTTTTAAAAAAAAATTTTTTCCATAAATTATAAAAAAAATTCAGAGTTCTATGGTAAAAGAACTTTGGCAGATAAGCCCAAATGGAGGATTTCTTTGTAATCATAAAGCATTTATCTTTCAAATAAAAAAAACAACAAAATATCTAGAACTCTTCCAGTTATCAGCATTTTATAAGTTTTGCCAAAATTCGCATCTTCAAAATGGTATGTGCAGTGTCATCTTTGGAGAGGTGTATCTCGAAGCAGAAATTGTTTTGGAGAAAACAAAAAAATGCATGTTCCTTACTTAGTCCTTCATTTTAACATATGCTAAATTCAATAACATCCGAGACTATGAAGGTAAGAGTTTTTCCTAGCCTGCCTGAATTGATATGAACTATGCCTTCTACAAATTAACAACATATCTAGATCCAGGGATTTAAAATTTCTGTTAGCTACGTAGCAAGTAATAGGGTTTGTTATTAAGTTGTATGACAGGAAATAATACACTGTAAGAAGGACTCAGTACTTATAGATGTAAATATATTTTCTCTGAAAAAGAAACAATGCAGTCTAGGAAATATTACACTATTATTAGCAGATGAATAGCAGCTATATAATAAAAATAAGATGGCAGAAACTTTTTTCAAAGTAATAGCTTTCTTTCTAACTTACTGAATTACATTAAGATAGGAGCATGAATAGTAATTAAGCAGTGCAGTGTTGGTTCATTGTTAATACAGTGTGCAACTAAGTTTCTATAATATCTTTGCCTGATGCTGATGTATAGCTTGACTTGTTCCATGCCCATGAGGGTCCTCCTCCTTGATGAGATTTACAGAACATGATGAATGAATAAATGAATGGTGCTGCATTGACTGAAACCACTTGTCATTCCCACCTGTTTATCTCTGCAATGAGTTCATTAATTAGCTTGTCCTCTGATACCTGACTTCCATTTACCCTGGCCAACAGGCAAGCCTTCATCTTCAGAAGTATGTTCACACTAACTGTAGGCAATGCTAGTATTCTTAAGATGTTCCTTTACACACATTTATGAAGCAAAGATGCCTTCTAAAGTTTTCTGCATGGGATTTAGGTATTTTTCCAAGCTTTGCGCACATTGTATGTCCTAGCCATCAAGATAATTACCAGCCAAGTATGGTATACATGGTAAAGCTACTTGATGGTAACATAACACCAATGTATGGAATTTGGTCCTTAAATAAGATCGTTTTGTGGCATTGTGGATAAAAACTGTTCAACCTGTGTTTTTGCCTTGTGAAAATTGTTCCAGTTTTCCTATCATACAGAATTATGATGGCTGCACAGGCCCAATATATTCAGTGCTTATTTTTAATGTTTTAAATCCTATTTTTGAACCTGACCCTAACAAATTATGCTGTTGCTATCCTGGCCATTATCTCAGTATCCAGCAAAAGGTGGTAAAACCTAAGTTCATGAAGCTACCTATGAATCCCAAAGAGTATTTATCTCTGGTAATGGATGGGTGAATCCCTGTGCCTTGAAGCATAATGTTGGTTTTCTTCAAGCAGATAATGAGATTAAATTTTCTGCAGTTTATTGATAATTGATTAATGAGATGCTAGAGGTGCAGTCCAGATCAGGATATCAAAACAGCAGCATCAGCAAATCAGATTTCACAAACAAGTACCCTCTACAACATAATCTACATCTATGCTGTACTATACGGAATAGCTGGCATTTATCTTCAAGCATCTACCACATGAGCTTTTCCAGAATTTCCATTATTCATACCCACAAGCCAAACAGACTTGCGACAATTTGTGTAGTGCATTTTGTATACACCAAATATTCACCAATTATCCCATTATATATGGATCCCATACACTTGATCAATATTCTAAGTGGTCATAAAAGTGTTTTGAAGTACTCTCCTTTGCAGACTGACAACTGCATTTTGACAATATCCTACAAACAACCTGTTTTAAATACATCTGAGTCAACATGTCCATATCTCCAACAACTTTTATTTATTACTTTATTTATTCATTCATCCATGTACAGATTTATTTGTTTTGATGTCATCATTTTTCTGTGGATGTAACAGCACACAGGTATTTTCAATAGAAGACTGATTGCAGTAGTTCTGTTATCATAAGATGATAATAATAATAATAAACCCCGTGGAGGCTCGGGAAAAGAATAGGCCTTTGGTATGTTCTGCCAGTCGTAAAAGGCGACAAAAAGAACAAATCACTAATAGGGCTAACCCCCCTTTTAGTGTGATTAGTTGGTTCAGGACAGAACTAATGAAGCCTCGGACAAGCGCTGTCATGGTTGGGGAAGAAGCTTGAACCCTATGCCTGTCCACAGTGGCAACGACACTGCTAGCCACACGGAAAATGATTTCAATACAAATAGAGGTGTTTTGCCGGACATGATTCCTGCAACCACTCTAGAAGGAAAACAAAGACACAGGATGAGATGGTCAGATGAAGTTAACAGACACCTCATGTTCTGTTATTACCAAGCAACGAACTTAAAAACCAACACAACTGGATACAGATCACAACCATACACAACATTTATTACCAGATACCCAGAATTACTACAGAAATCTGTAATTATTGATACATGTTCAATTACCCGAAAGTTCCTAAATGCAATGTAACATATACCGTACAGTTAAAAGGAAGTCACGCTTGATCAAGGTCCGCGTCACTTTCCATTTCTAACCAGACATAACATCTGAGAAAGGAATATAATAATAATAATAATAATAGCTTTATTCAACATCGAATGGTACACTGCACATGTGCAAAGAAACAGTAATGATTAAAGTTATTTGCACAATACACAAGATACATTCTTCTGAATATGTTATTAATTTACAACAGAATTACAATAAGATGTTTACTGATTTCTATTCACATAATTTCACAAAGTATTTGTTGTTCTTCATATAAGTACGGTACTCTTCTAATGTGTAGAAAGGGTGTTTTACTAAAAATTTCTTAAGCTGATGTTTCAGTTTAATTGTAGGAAGAGCCATGACTGCACTAGGCAGTACAGTAGCTAATTTTATACCTGCGTATTGAGGCCTGTTCTGTGGCGGCCAATGTAGAATCTTTCTTTATTTCTAGTATTGTACTGGTGGAAATCTGAATAAGTGTTTGGGTGCAGTCTTTCCACAAGCAATATGTCTTTTAGAATGTATGTGTTTATAACAGTTAACACCTCTGTTTTTGGAAACAAGTTGCGACAAGATTCCCTATATTTTGCTCCACAGATTATTGTCAAATCCCTTTTTTGAAGAAGAAGTAGCTTATCTAGATTAGCTTTGGTTGTTGCCCCCCAAATTTCAATACTGTAGTTCAAGTAATAGGAGAGAGCATGGTATGCAGTCTTTAAGACTACAGTGTCTTTACAGAACTTGCTAATAGTACTGATTGCAACTATATTTTTTGATAACTTAGTTGCTAGGAAGTCAACATGTGTGCCCCATTTCAGGTTGATTTGGATTGTTATGCCAAGGAATTTTACACTAGACTCTTTCTTTACCAATTCGTTGCCAATGTATAATTTAATTTTATTATTCAAACTACTTTTGTTAAACTCCATCAAACATTTAAGTGGCTTTCATTAAAAAACTGAACAATTTCTTTTGTCACATTATTACACTCGGCCTCAAATTTATAGTAAAATATTTAATATCATTTACATAGATCAAGAACAGAAGGGGGCCCAACACCAAGCCCTGGGGCACGCCATATTTTATGCAAGTGATCTCTGATTTGTAGACACCACTTTCCATTTTAAGCAGAACAAACTGTTTTGTATTGCTCATATAACACTGTGATAGTGTCACAACATGGATCACTGGAACAAGAGATAAATAAATAAAATAGGTCATAAGCAGCGTCTCTAATGCCCATGTTCCATAGCTTTTCTAACCAAATGTTCCTTGCTTTCGATACCCACTAACACCTCTTCAATTAGTTGAGCAGCTGCAGTGCTAGTTGATTTACCTTTTAGGAATCCATTTTGATTATCAAACATCAGGTTGTGTTTGTTAAGAAAGTTTATAATCCTGTTGTATATAACTTTCTCAGCTATTTTGGAAAAGACAGGAAGAATTGACACTAGTCTGTAATTTTCAATTTTGTTGTTGTCACCTTTCTTAAAAATGGGTGTTACCTATGTTATTTTTAGTCTGTCTGGAAAGGTGCCTGATTCTATTATATTGTTGACTGCTACAGACAGAGGTACAGAGACATTTTGGCTACTGGCTTTTAAAACATTAATATTTAGACCATCATGCCCAGCTGAATTAGAGGGTTTTAGAGAGCTAATGATGCCCATTATTTCTGCACAGTTTTTGGGGGCTAGATATATACTATGGTCACATGTATTACCTTTAAAACTGTAGTTCATGTTTTTATGTTTGTCATTTATGGCTTCCCCTATGGAAGAAAAATATTCATTAAAAATATTTACAATTTCCAGTTGGTCTTTTATGAGTATGCCATTGTGGTTAATAGTAAAGTCGATACAGGATTTGTCATTGCAGGTTCTAAAACTGTTTATTACTGCCCAGATGCCAGCAATTACATTGTGTGGGTTTTGAAGCTTATTTGCAACATAGTTGCTCCTGGTCTGTGTGAGTAAGTCCTTATAGTGTGCTTGATATATTTTGAAGGCTTCCTTTAGCTCAGGAATCTCTCTATTATTCAGCATTGCATTGTGGAGTAGTTTTAATTTTTCCCTAGCTTCAGTGACATTACTTTTTGCCCAAATATTTTTGTTTATACTTTTTGTTTGTTTCATTTTTGTGATTACAACTGGGCATGTGGTATCAAAACAATTCAATTCAATTCAGTTCAATTCAATTTTTATTATCACATAACATGCCTTATACAGTCAAAGATTGTGACATAGGTGACTTCTCAGTTTTACACTATATATAATAATACTAAAAATGGACAATAAACTAATAATATATATGGTGTAACATCTTCAGAGAGGTATTTTAATTACCATTATAATGCATTGTTGCCATTCATGAAATCTTCTACACTATAGTAACATTTATCTTTCAGATATTTTTCCAGGTCTTATTTGGTACCTTTTACATTTGGGCCATCCATATCTTTCCATATTTTATTTACAAATTTCATGCCCATATAGTACAGGGTTTATTCATATGATTTTAAACGGTGGGTAGCTAACATGTAGCTCATTCTATATCTAGTATCATATTGATGCAAGAAGAAGTTGCCCTCAAAAAGTTGTGGGTTTCTTTTCGTGAAAGTGAGAGTTTCATAGATGTATATGCTTGGAATGCTCATTAGATCTAGTTTTACAAATAAAGGTTTGCGATGTTGCTTTGGTTTTGCTCCCACCATTGCTCGGATGATTCATTTTTGTAGTCTAAAAGCTGTAAGTAAATTTGTTTTTCCAACCCCCAGAAAATTATACTATACCTAATGATTGAAACAAAATATACATTATATACAGTTTTTCTTACAGCTAAATCAGTAATACTATACAAGATATTCATAATATATACAAGGCTATTCAGTCGACCCAGTATGTTTTCCACATGGTGACTCCATAACAGGTTTTTATCGACTAACATGCCAAGGAATTTGACACAGACTGCAGTCTCTAATTTTTTGTCCATATATCTTATTTCACTTATAGACTGTGCAGATTGTTTTGTGGTAAAATGAACAATTTCTGTTTTTGTAAAATTTAATGTCAAGTTATTGTTTTTGACCCATGCCTCCACTTCCCCAAGTGTTTGTTCAATATGACGAATTAGGTCATTTTGACAACAGACTACAGCTTTTGAGCCATCTGCATAGCGGATAGTATCAGACTGGACCTGACATGGCATATCATTAATATAATACAGAAAAAGCAGTGGCCCTAATATTGAACCTTGTGGAACACCTAATTGAGTGTTTTTCCAGCCAGAGAGAAATTTCTTGCCGTTGGTGTTAGTAAGTACTCTTTGTTTTCTGTTTGCCAAGTATGATGACATCCAGCTAAGAGATTTGCCTTGAAAACCATAGCGTGCCAATTTTTGGAGAAGCAGGTCATGATTTACTGTGTCGAAGGCTTTGGACAGGTCACAAAAGATGCCTGACACACACATTCTATCATCAAGACATCCGCTGACTTTTGTGGCTAATTCATTTATTGCATGGATTGTGCTACGGCCTTTTCTGAAACCATATTGATTGCCTAAGATAATGCTGTTAGATGAATTGTGATTTTCGATCTGATCATATGCAGCTCTTTCAAATATTTTTGAGAAAATTGCCCAATTCGTCTTGTTTGCCTTTTTTATGTATGGGCTGAACTTCTGCATATTTTAATCGATCTGGGAAACATCCCTCATCAAAAGATTGGTTGATTATGAAAGAGAGTGGATATGCAATACTGTAATAGAAGTCAGCAGCAAAGCTATCATATGAAAAGCTATTATTTTCAAACCATTTTATATGTCCTAGCATGCAGTTTAGTCTATTTATGTTGTCGTTATACATTATTCTTTTAGTTACAAACTGTTGCTTTGTGGTGACAGTGGGGGCCTCATGGAGCTCCAGTTTAAGCTGTACTGCATGGTGATCTGAGATGGCTAGTTTTAAAACAGGTGCACTGTGGGATAGGTGGGTCATATTTGTTATTATGGTGTCAAGACATGTTTTACTATTGACAATTTCCTTAGTGGGTTCCCGAATGAGTGGGGTCAGGTTAAATTCATCACACAGGCTATGTAACTTTTTGGTGCTGACATCATTTGTTAGTAAATCTATATTTATATCCCCTGTAACTATAATATTTACATGACCATTTGGCCCAGAAAATGTTGTGTCTATATATACAAGCAAGTCAGAAAGATTTACAAAAAAGGTACCTGTATTTGCTGCAGGTGGCCTGTAAACACTGATAACTGTTATGTTATCTCTACCCCATTTTATGTTTATTGCAGCAAATTCTGTGACTCCCTCCAAGCAGAAGGCACTCACATCAATAACATTAAAATTACTTTCATTTGCAGTGAAAATTGCTACACCTCCCCCGGTCTTGTCTTTTCTACTGTAGGCTGTGCAGAATTTCATACACAGTGGTTGACTAATGCTAATCAGAGCTTCATTGTACCAATGTTCAGTTACAACTAATATATGGGGTTCGTCAATCCGTGAAATTACATCTAGATCATTATGCTTATTTTTAAGACTACCAAGATTCTGGTGTATGATTTTAAGGCTGAGTTTTACCTGCTGGACCTTCAAGGATAATTTTGAACTAGCAATGAGGCCAGCAGGTTTTACAAGTTTCCCTGGCTTGCCAGCGGTGGCTGGTGTTGTGGCAGATGTTGTTGAGGTGGGTTGTACCACCCCAAGGCAATGGACTTCTTTTCATCACTTTGTGAACAATGTCGCCTGACTTCCTCAATAATTTTGCTACTAACAATCTTTTTGCCTCTTTTGTTCATGTGCAGACCATGAGATAGCTGACATTTACTAGAGACATACTATATTTTATGAAGCATACAATTTTGCATTTCTGTACATTTAAAGCAAGTTGCCAATCTTTGCAACACTTTAAAATCATAGCAACAACTGACTGAATATTCGTGGAGCTTTTTTCAGATAGTACTTCACTACAGATATTTATATGTTCTGCAGAAATTCTGAGGTTAATGTTAATATTGTCCGCCAGGTCATCAACATACCATATGAGCAGTAAGGTTTCTAATATACTTCCAACAGACATGCCTGAAGTTACTTTTTCATCAGCTGATGGCACTTCATCCAAAATAACATCCCGTATCCTCCCCATTAATGAATTCTGAATCTTATCACGAATTTCATTTACTCCCCTACTGATCACATTTTCATTAATAAATGTTAATGTGGTACCAAGTCAAATAATATTTGGAAGTCAAGAAATACTGACTATCTGATTACCTTTACCCTGCCTTTCAAGGATGTCATGTGAGAACAATGCAAGTTCGATTTTGCATGACCCATATTTCCGGAATCTGTATTTACTGCCACGGAATCATTCTTTTCAAGGAATCTAATTGCATTTGAGCTCGAAGCATGTTCAAACCTCTACAACAGATATGTGCCAGTAATACTGGATGGTCATTTTGTGCATTACTTGTGCTACTTTTCTTGCAGGTGGTATGCCCTATGATATCTTCCAATTATGTGCATAGCTTTTCATTTGAGGGACCTACAATATAATATGGTTCAAGGAGCAGCTAATTCAGCCACAAATGCTATACAGATGCTGGTAGGGATATCATTGGGTACTGGGGCTTTGTTCTTTTTTAATTGTTTCAAATGATAATCAACACTGCAGATACTAACATCTAAAACACTTATTTTTTTCAGTGGTGTGAGAATTAAACTAGGGCAACACTTCTGGATTTTCTTTGTAAAGGGATAGTGGAAAACTGAGTTCACCATTTCTGATTTTGCATTGCTACTGTTCAGTTTCAGTTCCTATGTAATTCTTGAGTGTCTGAACACTAATTTTGTAGCCACTGGCAGCTTTTGAATTTCTTTGATTATTTAGAGATCTTTCAGCAAGATTCTGCAGCAGTAATCACAAAAGACTTCATGCACTGCCCCTGACAGCCAAACATGTTTCTTTTAGCACCTCACTATCTGGAGCCCGATGCTTTTGTTTTACACCTATTGTGGTGCAGTCTCTGTTTCTTTAGGAGTTTCCTTAAAGAGAATGGGTTACATACACTGACTCTCCCATCATGAAATTTTCTAATAGGGACATATTTATCCTTAGCTTGGCCAACTATTCTTCTAAATTTGAGACAGTTTCCCTACATGTTCCTGACCATAGATGACTGTTTTAACCCCCCTTTTGACATAAGATACTGGTGGCTGCATATCTAGTTTGCTGAATGTGTAGAACTTTCTACTAATTTTAGTAGCCCATTGTACTTTGGTAAACATTGCTGATACCACTGCCACTACCACTTCTTGTTTAGGAATTAGAAATGGACAGAGACTCTGCTCATTGTAAGCAGATACACTGTGAATTAGCCTCTGTCTGGGAATAGCTAGAAGCATGGTCAACAAGCTTCAGGGCTCTACTCTAAGCAGCAGCTACTTTAGGGCACCAGTGGCAAAACTGTGACACCTTTGGTGCTCTTGGAATCCTTTGGCAACCCCATTATCATTGTCGCTGCAGATATGCACAACATCAAATTGGTTTTCCATACCTCTGGCAGAAGGTAAAGTTGGGAACTGACTGCATGACTGCCTTCTTAAACCTTAGAAACAGGTATGAGGGGCTGCCTGTGTTAGTAAAACATCAAACTGGCACAGGATGTCTCACCAGTTTGGCCGGTAGCTCATTTCCTTGCAAGTCCAGGCAATCACAGAGGGTGGGTGTGCTGATTCTTGGGAGCTCCAATGTTAGGCAGGTAATGTAGCCCCTCAGTTAAATAACTGGAATATTGGGAAAGAAGGCCAATGTGCATTGGTATGTTTGCTGTGAAGACTCATCTGTGATGTGAAGGAGTCCTGGCAGTGGCTACTGAATGCAATGTGTGCAACTGACTGTAAATAGTATCTAATGGCATGAATGACCTCCCCCTCCAACCCCCTTTGGGATCAGAGATGAAATTCCTGCCAAAATTGAAGATACATCAGCCACATTAATCTCAGAAAATGATCTTTCCCATAGATCAGAAACAGAAAAGACTAATAAGATATTAGTGAACTGCAGGAGCATCCATGGTAAGGTCAAGAATTGGTATCTTTTATTGGAGTTTGTAATGCCTTATAGCATCAGGAACAGAAAGTTAGTTAAAACTGCAAGTGAATAGCAATGAAATACTAAATTCAGATTGGAATATTTATTGTAAAGATAGGTTAGTCACTGATGGTGGTGGTATATTTATTGCAGTAAATAATTCGATAATATCTCATGATTTTTTTCAAGGATATAGAATGTGAGTTAAACTGGGTGAAGCTAAGCATCAAAGGTGGGTAAAAAAATGCCAGATGCTTTGATAGATCACCTGTGTTAGGAGCTGTGGTGATAGAGGGCTTCAGAGAAAACTTGCAGAATTTTGTGAATAATTTTTCTGATTATGCTGTTGTAATAGGGGGTGACATCAACTTGCCAGGTATAGATTGGTAGAGCAATAGTGTCAAAACTGGTGCCAGAGTAAGGGAGTCATGTGAAATTGTTGTGAATACCTCATCTGAAAAATACTTCCAGCAGATAGTTAGAGAACCAGTTTGTGAAGGTAACATCTTAGACCTCCTAGCAACAAATAGACCAAACTTCTCGTAACAGTTAAAATACATCACTGATCACAAAGCTGTGATAGCATCTGTGGCCAGCTGGAGTGGCCGAGCGGTTCTAGGTGCTTCAGTCTGGAACCGCGCGACCACTACGGTCGCAGGTTCGAATCCTGCCTCGGGCATGGCTGTGTGTGATGTCCTTAGATTAGTTAGGTTTAAGTAGTTCTAAGTTCTGGTGGACTGATGACCTCAGAAGTTAAGTCCCATAGTGCTCAGAGCCATTTGAACCATTTTTTAGCATCTGTGACTATGGGTATTACAAAGAATGTTATGAAAGGTGGAAAAATATTTTTGGATAGCAAGTGTGACAGGATACAAATTGCAGAGTATCTCAGTAACCAACATCAAATATTCAATAGTGAGAATGAGCACACATGGAAAAACTTCCAAAGCATTGTTCAATATGCCTTAGACAAGCATGTTTTTAAGAAGATTTTAAGGGACTGAAATGACCCATTGCCCTTTAATAGCCACATCAGAAAACAGCTACATGCACACAGAGATTATTCTCACACATTCAAGAGATGTCAAAAACTAACTGATAAACAAAAGCTGAACAAAGGCAAAATGAGCATAAGATGAGCAATGAGAGAAGTATTCAATGATTTTGAAATTAAAATTTTGTCAATCAATCTGAGTACAAACCCTAAGAGATGTTAGTGTTATGTAAAATTAGTAAGTGATTCAATATCATCTATTCAGTCACTCAGTGACCAGAATGGCACCAAAGTGGAATATGACAGAGAGAAGGCCAAAATACTGAATTTGGTCTTCGAAATTTTTCATAACCAAAATTTTTCACCACAAAAGATTGCAATATGATCTCTCCTTTCAATCATCATGTTGTTGTTGTGGTCTTCGGTCCTGAGACTGGTTTGATGCAGCTCTCCATGCTACTCTATCCTGTGCAAGCTGCTTCATCTCCCAGTATGTACTGCAGCCTACATCTTTCTGAATCTGCTTAGTGTATTCATCTCTTGGTCTCCCTCTATGATTTTTACCCTCCACACTGTCCTACAATACTAAATTGGTGATCCCTTGATGCCTCAGAACATGTCCTACCAACTGATCCCTTCTTCTAGTCAAGTTGTGCCACAAATTTCTCTTCTCTTCAATTCTATTCAATACCTCCTCATTAGTTATGTGATCTACCCATCTAATCTCAGGCATTCTTCTGTAGCACCACATTTCAAAAGCTTCTATTCTTTTCTTGTCCAAACTATTTATCATCCACGTTTCACTTCCATACATGGCTACACTCCATACAAATACATTGAGAAACGACTCTCTGGCACTTAAATCTATACTCGATGTTAACAAATTTCTCTTGTTCAGAAACGCTTTCCTTGCCATAGCCAGTCTACATTTTATATCCTCTCTACTTCGACCATCATCAGTTATTTTGCTCCCCAAATAGCAAATCTCCTTTACTACTTTAAGTGTCTCATTTCCTAATCTAATTCCCTTAGCATCACCTGCGTTAAGTCAACTACATTCCATTATCCTCGTTTTGCTTTTGTTGATGTTCATCTTATATCTTCCTTTCAAGACACCGTCCATTCCGTTCAACTGCTCTTCCAAGTCCTTTGCTGTCTCCGACAGAATTACAATGTCATCAGCTAACCTTAAAGTTTTTATTTCTTCTGCATGGATGTTAATACCTAGTCCAATTTTTTCTTTTGTCTCCTTTACTGCTTACTCAATATACAGATTGAATAACATTGGGGAGAGGCTACAACCCTGTCTCATTCCCTTCCCAAACACTGCTTCCCTTTCATGCCCCTTGACTCTTATAACTGCCATCTGGTTTCTGTACAAATTGTAAATAGCCTTTCACTCCTTGTATTTTACCCCTGCCATCTTCAGAATTTGAAAGAGAGTATTCCAGTCAACATTGTCAAAAGCTTTCTCTAAGTCTACAAATGCTAGGAACATAGGTTTGCCTTTCCTTAATCTATTTTCTAAGATAAGTCGTAGGGTCAGTATTGCCTCACATGTTCCAACATTTCTGTAGAATCGAAACTGATCTTCCCCGAGGTCGGCTTCAACCAGTTTTTCCATTCGTCTGTAAAGAATTCGCGTTAGTATTTTGCAGCTGTGACTTATTAAACTGATAGTTCGGTAATTATCACATCTGTCAACACCTGCTTTCTTTGGGATTGGAATTATTATATTATTCCCGAAGTCTGAGGATATCTCGCCTGTCTCATACATCTTGCTCACCAGATGGTAGAGGTTTGTCAGGACTGGCTCTCCCAAGGCCGTCAGTAGTTCCAATGGAATGTTGTCTACTCCTGGGGCCTTGTTTCGAATCAGGTCTTTCAGTGCTCTGTCAAACTCTTCATGCAGTATCATATCTCCTATTTCATCATCATCTACATTCTCTTCCATTTCTATAATATTGTCCTCAAGAACATTGCTCTTGTATAGACCCTCTATATTCTCCTTCCACCTTTCTGCTTTCCCTTCTTTGCTTAGAACTGGGTTTCCATCTGAGCTCTTGATATCCATACAAGTGGTTCTCTTTTCTCCAAAGGTCTCTTTAATTTTCCTGTAGGCAGTATCTATCTCACCCCTAGTGAGATAAGCCTCTACATCCTTACTTTTGTCCTCTAGCCATCACTGCTTAGCCATTTTGCACTTCCTGTCGATCTCATTTTTGAGACTTTTGTATTCCTTTTTGCCTGCTTCATTAACTGCAGTTTTATATTTTCTCCTTTAATCAATTAAATTCAGTATCTCTTCTGTTACCCAAGGATTTCTATTAGCCCTAGTCTTTTTACCTACTTGACCCTCTGCTGCCTTCACTGTTTCATCTCTCAAAGCTACCCATTCTTCTTCTACTGTATTTCTTTCTCCCATTCCTGTCAATCTTTCCCTAATGCTTTCCCTAAAACTCTCTACAACCTCTGGTTCTGTCAGTTTCTCCAGGTCCCATCTCCTTAAATTCCCTCCATTTTGCAGCTTCTTTACTTTTTAATCTACAGTTCATAACCAATAGATTGTGGTCAGAGTCCACATCTGCCCCTGGAAATGTCTTACAATTTAAAATCTGGTTCCTAAATCTCTGTCTTACCATAAGTGAAATGACCACACAGGATAAGTAGAAGGAAAAGCAGGTATGAGACAGATTCATAGGAAGAACCATAAGGATATGTATTCATCCACTAACAAAGTGGCTTACAATCCACTTCTTAGACCACTTCTTGAGTAGTGTTCATGAATGGGGAGCCTTACCAGGTAGTACTGATAGAAGAGACAGAGAAGATCCAAAGAAGAGTGGTGTGTTTCATCATCGGATCATTTAGCCCATGTGAGAGCACTACTGAGCTGCTCAATAAACTACAGTGGTGGATGCTGCGAGAGAAGCATTATGCATCATGAGGAGGTTTACTATAGAAATTTAAAGTAGTACTTTTCGGGAAGAGTTGGACAACATTTTGCTTCCTCTCACATATGGCTTGTGAAATGATCACAACAAGAAAATTTAATAAATTAGAGCTGATACAGAGGCTTACTCACAATATTTCTTCCCATGCACCATTTGTGATTGTAGAGAGAAAGGGGGGGGGGGGGTGGAGGGTGTCAGCTAACGGTACCAGAAAGGTCCTCCACCACACACCGTTAGGGGGCTTACAGAATACAGGTGCACATGTACTTATTTACCATCAGCCACCTACACTATTTGATCAAGAGCATCTGGAAACCTACCTGTGATTGTTAATATGTGGTGTGTCCAGCTTTCATTTTTATGACAGCTTGAACTCTCTGGAGACACTTTCAGTGAGATATCTGAATATTTGTAGAGCAACTGCAGCCCATTCTTTCTGAAGAGCCAGAACTAGGCTGCTGGGCCGTGGAGCTAAGTCAACCTATGGATGTTACATTGGGCTCATGTTGGGACTCTGGGCAGGTCATTCAATTTCAGAATGTTATTGTTGACAAAAAATTGCCTCACAAGATGTTACTTTATGACAGCAAACATTGTCATGCTGATACAAATAAACATAGTCTCCAAAGTGTTCCTCTAGTCTAATTCTATTAAAATGTTGCCAATCTAGATATCTTATCACTCAGGCATGGAGCGTATTTTTTTTTTTTTTGGTCATTACTCTTCTGACTGGTTTGATGCACCTGCCATAAATGCCTCTCCTGTGCCAACCACTTCATCTCAGAGCAGCATCTGCAATCTAAATTTTCAGTTATCCAGTCTCTACTTTCTTCTACAGTTTTTACACCCTACAGCTCCCTCTAGTATGATGGAAGCTATTCTGTGATGTCTTAACAGATGTCCTATCATCTTGACCCTTCTTTTTATCAGTGTTTTCCATATATTCCTTTCCTCACTGCTTCTGCAGAGAACTTCTTCATTCTTTATCTTATCAGTCCACCAAATTTTCGACATTCTTCTGCAGCACTATATCTCAAATGCTTTGATTCTCTTCTCTCGTGCTTTTCCAACAGCCCATGTTTTGCTACCATATAGTGCTGAGCTCAAAATGTTCATTCTCAGAAATTTCTTCCTCAAACTGAGGCCTGTGTTTGATACTAGTAGAATTTTCTTGGCCAGGAATGCTGTTTTGCCTGTGCTAGTCCACTTTTTATTTCCTCCTTTCTCTGACCATGATGGATTATTTTGCTGCCTAGGTAGTAGAATAGCTTCATCTACTCTGTGTTCACCAATTCCAATGTTAATTTTCTTGCTGTTCTCATTTCTGCTAGTTCTGATTACTTTTCCCTTCCTTTTACTTTACATCCATATTCTGTATTCATTAGACTGTTCATTCCATTCATCAAATCCTGTAATTCTTCACTGAGGATAGCAAAGCCATCAGCAAATGTTATCATTGATATCCTTTTACCTTGAATTTTAATTCCACTCTTGAACCTTTCTTTTATTTCAATCATTGCTTCTTCAATGTGTAGTCTGAAGAGTAGAGGTGAAAGCCTACATATCTGTCTTACACCATTTTTAACCTGAGCACTTCTTTCTTGATCTTCCACTCTTCTTGTTCCCTCTTGGCTCTTGTACGTATTGTATATAATCCATATTTCCTGATAGCTTACCCCTATTTTTCTCATAATTTTGAACAGCTTCCATCATTTGAATTGTCAAACATTTTTACCAGATCAATGAATCATATGAATGAGTCTTGATTTTTCTTTAGTCTTGCTGCTGATATCAACTGCAACATCAGAATCCCCTATCTGGTGCTTTTAGTTTCCTAAAGCCAAACTGATGATCATCTAACACAGCCTCACTATTCTTTTGCATTCTTCCATATATTATTGTTGTCAGTAAATTGGATGCAAGAGCCATTAAGCTGATTGTGCAATAATTCTTGCACTTGTCGGCTCATGCTTTCTTCGGAATTGTGTGGATGATTTTTTTCCGAAAGTCAGACGATATCTCGCCAGACTCATACATTCTACACATCAATGTGAACAGTCATTTTTTTACCACCTCCCCCAATAATTTTAAAAATTCTGATAGAATGTTATTTATCCTTTCAAGTTATTAGATCTTAAGTCTTCCTAAGCTCTTTTAAATTCTGATTCTGATGTTGGTTCCCCTATCTTTTCTGTATGGAATCCTGTTTCTTTTTCTATCACATCAAAAAAGTCTTTCCCCTCATAGAGGTCTTCAATGTATTCTTTCCACCTATCTACTCTCTGCTCTGCATTTAACAGTGGAATTTCTGATGTGCTTTTAATGTTAGCAACTTTGCTATTAATTTCACCAACCACATGATACAGATTGAGAACTTTAGTTTAGCTACTCATTACTGTAGATCTGTTATGCAAAAAGGTGGTGTTGCAATATTTATAAAAAATAATATAGTGTATAAATCCCTAGATTTAAGCAAATACTGTGATGAACAACATTTTGAGGTGTGTGGCATTGAGTTAACAGCAGATAGTGCAACTGTTATTGTTCTGGCTGTTTACAGGGCACCTGCTGGAAATCTAAATGTATTTCTAAGACAAACTGAATCACTTCTGGCCCACCTATGTAGGAAAACTAAATCTATCATTGTTATGGGTGACTTCAATGTGGACCTTTTAACAGAAAATAGAAACAAGACAGATTTTGAACATTTAATGTACTGTTACAATTTAGTACCAGTGGTGGACACTCCAACTAGAGTAACTGCCAGCTCTAGCACTTTAATAGATAATGTATTTGTAGATAAGGATATTTGCAATAATTTAACCATGAAAAATATTATAAATGGGCTCTCTGATCATGAAGGGCAATTCCTCACTCTAAACCAAATGAATGTACATAGGAAAGAAAATTTCATTTGGAAAACATTTAGGATTATAAACAGACACACCACTGAAACCTTTAATCAGCAATTATGGCTTGTGGACTGGTCTCCTGTATATGCTACAGTTGATGTTAATTCAAAATTTAATATATTTATCAATGAAGTTACAAGCCTTTTAGAGGAAGAAGCATTTCCTAAAAAATCAGTGAGAAAAAACCTGTTCAAACCTGGAAACAAGCCTTGGATTACTAAAGGCATCAAAATCTCTTGTAAAACAAGAAGAGAACTATATGCTGCAGCCAGGAGTTCAAATGATAACAGTAGGATTACACACTATAAAATCTACAATAAAGTTCTGAATAAGACAATTCAGGCAGCAAAGAACATGTGCTTGAAGGCAGAAATTGACAACTCGAGCAATAAAGTAAAAACTATCTGGAAATTTGTAAAGAAGGAAACGGGGAAAAATGCAGTTTGTAGTGAAAATATCCAAATCAAAAGTGAGGGTAATCTTGTTAGCAATCCAAAAACAGTTGCAGACACATTCAACTACAATTTTTTAACAGTAACAGAAAAAATAGGTTTACAAGGGTCCACGAAGCAAGCCATCAATCTTTTGAAAGCTAGAGTACCTGGTTTAGTGCAACACATGAAGGTAAAAACAGTCACTGTTTAAGAAATTGAAAGAGTTATTAAATCCCTGAAAAGTAAAAACTCTGCTGGAATTGACAACATTTCTAACAAATTATTAAAATACTGTTCCAGCCATGTAAGTAAAGTCCTTTGCCACATTTTTGATGTGTCACTTAAGCAAGGAATAGTTCCTGAGAGGCTTAAGTATGCAGTTGTAAAACCGCTGTATAAGAAGGGGGATAAGACGGATACTGCTAACTATAGGCTAATATCACTACTGACAAGCTTTTCAAACGTTTTAGAGAAACTAGTGCATGCCAGGATAGTTAAGCATCTCAGTGAACACAATAGCTTCAGCAAAAGTCAATTTGGATTTCAGAAAGGTTTGTCAACAGAAGATGCAATATTTGCATTTACTGGCAAACTCTTGGAATCTATCAACAAAAAACTGAAAACGATTGGCATATTTTGTGACCTAACAAAAGCATTTGACTGTGTAAATCACCAAATTCTTTTACAAAAGCTGCACATCTCGGTATAAGTGGTGCAGCAGGGAAATGGCTCGACTCATATCTGTCAAACAGAAAACAAAAAGTTGTAGTAGATAGTCAATATGGTGTCCCAATATCTTCAGAATGGGGTACCATTACATGTGGAGTGCCACAGGGCTCAGTTCCGGGCCCCCTACTTTTTATTATATTTATAAATGATCTTCATCTCTCTACGGAATATTGTAGATTCACCATTTTCGCGGATGACACTACACTACTTATTGATAATTCGGAAGGTAAGCTTGAGGTAAGGGCAAATAAGGTTTTAAATGAAACGGTGAACTGGTTCAGCATTAATGGTCTTATTTTAAATTACTGTAAAACAAACTACGTTCAGTTCCACAAAACATCCAAAGATGAGGAAATATTTGTAAAGGTAGGTGAGCAGACAATAACGAGGGTAGATTCCTCAAAATACCTAGGCTTGCATATTGATAGCAAACTGAATTGGTCCAACCACATCATGGATCTGTGAAAAAGACTAAGTTCAGCAACATATGCATTGCGCATTGTTTCTTCTTATAGAAACATGGAAACCATGAAGTCAGCGTATTATGGTTACTTTCATGCAATTATGGCATTTGGAATTATATTTTGGGGAAATCAGACACTGGCTAAAAAAGTAGTGTGTGTACAAAAAAGAGCCATAAGGATCATGTGTGGAGTCCATCCTAGAGCCACATGCAGGAATCTTTTTAAGAAGCTAGAAATACTTACATCCACTGCGCAATATATATTCTCATTGATGTGCTTCATAAGGAAAGAAAAATCCATCTTTAAGCTGAATAGTGCATATCACAGTCACAATACTAGAAGGAAACATGATATCCACTATGAACAGCCAAATCTAAGTATGGTGCAGAAAGGAGTCCATTTCAGTGGCTGTAAGATTTTTAATGCCCTCCCTTCAAGAATTAAGTGTTTGGTAGATGATGATCTCCTGTTTAAAAAAACCTTAAGGCAGTTCCTATTGCAAGGATCATTTTATACATTAGAAGAGTTCCTGAACTACAGTGTTTAACATCTCTTGTATTGTAAATTGCAAATGTATGCCCAAATTTGTATTTGTAATACGGAATATTTTTATTGTAAACATATATTTTGCAATATTTATTTCTCTGTAACACTTATTATTTTGTAATCTTTATCTCTCTCTAAAATGTATTTTTGTAGTGGGACTTAAGTTACTGTTTACTGTTTTTTGTTTTGTAATCTCTATCTATTTCTAAAATGTATTTTTTTTTTTGTAGTGGGACCTAAGTTACTGTTTACTGCTTTTGTTTTGTTTTATGTATTACCATAAATTCTGGCCAAAAGCTTGTAAAATTGACACATTCCATATCCTGTGATACTGTCACAACATGGATCACCGGAACAAGAGATAAATAAATAAATAAAATAAATAAAGTAACCCCCCAGTTATGTGCATTATGGAAAATAACTTGGTATTACTAGGGTTTGGCAGGGGAATGAGCAGGCCAGTCCATTCACCAAATACCTTCTCATTGATGAGTTTCTGGATTGTCGTCCATAAAAATGAAGTCAGGGTTGAATGCACTCTTGAAAAGACAGACTTTGGGAAGGAGTGGAATGTCACAAGGATGTTGACTGGTGAGTATTCTGTGTTCAAAGATACGACGCCGGTATGCCCATGCAACATTATTAACACCTGGGACACCAAAATGATTATGTTCGACATTGTTCCTGGTTTCATTACATGTGACCTCATATGGTAGGAGGTGGGAACATGTAATGAACCCAAAAACATTTCTGAACATGTTTGTTTTGATGGGCTAGGTATTAATATGTTTGGGGGTAGAGGGAGGGGGCGGGGGTGGGGGGGGGTGGGGGGAGGAGGATGGAATGTTGAATGGGCTTACTTCCTCCAAATCTTTGAACACAGTACATTCACCAGTCATCATCATCATGACACTCTACTTTTTTCTGAAGTTTGTCTCTTCAGGAGTGCATTTGGCTCTGACTTTAATTTTATGCATGAAAATGCATGACTGCATTGAACAGTGCAGGTGTGAGAGCTCTTGGAACATGACAATATTGGGCAAATGGCCCGGCATGATTGTTCTCTTGACTTAGCTTGCCTCAACCATGTGTTGGATGTGGTGGAAAGGTGGATTACAGCATGTCCACATGTATCAATGATGATCCAGCTGTTGTCAACTGCACTGGTGGAGGAATGAAATGCCCCACCACAGGAGAACTCTTTACCAATCTTATGACCAACATGGGAACACATTGCATTGCTATCTATGGTGATCACACATTCTATTAAGAACCATGTTCTGCTTTTTGTAATGTCCAGGAGATCATAATAAATCACAGTGACTTCAGTGTAATTATTGTCCTTGAATGAAACCATCATTCCTGTTCCTCTCAGTGTGTATTTCTTTCAATTACCTTCTGTATTATACTGTAGCAATTTTTATGTATGGTCTGAATTTGATCAAGCTGTGTTGCTTGGCAGTGACACACAATGAGAAAGTTGCTTTCACACTAGTATAGTATGATTGTCTGGGCTCTTGAATGCTTCTGGGACCCTGTTGTTGATTACTGTGGCATGAAACTAATGTGTGTTGTACAATATGTTGAATGTACAACATCACCACCATCAAGAGATCCTGAAGAGCAGGCAGGCCTACATTCCTATTGCCATCTCCATGTTATTAACAACTAGTTGATGTTACTGACCCGATGCTGCCATCAACCTGCTGTAATTGACAACCTGAAGATGTTCTCAAAACAATGTATTGGATTGTAAATAAGATGCAAGAGGGATGCTAGAAGTTGTCCTATTGTCAGTTTTTAAGGGGATGTTTTCCCAACTACCAATTCCAAGACAAAGCTGAGTAAAGGTTTGGCACCTCACATCGACAAAAGCCAACTCTAAAGAAATTCCTGGCAGTCTCCAAGAAAAATATTGTATCAAAATTTGTATTAATTCAAAGTATGCAGTACACCTACATGTATTGTATGACCCAAACCAGTGCTGCTTAGAGGCTAGTCGAAATGTATTTATTAAGTCAGTCTATTATTAACACAATTACATTAATTAATGCTATGAAGTATTAATGTAATTTTTAAAAACAGGGGTTAGTGGAAATTCTTTTACGTTGGAATTTCTCCCTGCACCAAACTATAGATGATTAGACTTGTCAGAAACATTGTTAATGTTTGTATTATCATGTTTCATGTTTTAATAATACAATTGGTAGAAGCAAGGCAATGTCTTATGTAGAAACAAAATGATAATTGTGTTTATGAAATACTGTAAAAAGTAATGTTGATACTTCTGGACGAAGCCTACATTTCATTTCTTGTTAAAATTATATATTGTGTTGTAATTGTTATATGCCCCCCCATGAACCATGGACCTTGCCGTTGGTGGGGAGGCTTGCGTGCCTCATCGATACAGATAGCCGTACCGTAGGTACAACCACAACGGAGGGGTATCTGTTGAGAGGCCAGACAAACGTGTGGTTCCTGAAGAGGGGCAGCAGCCTTTTCAGTAGTTGCAAGGGCAACAGTCTGGATGATTGACTGATCTGGCCTTGTAACAATAACCAAAACGGCCTTGCTGTGCTGGTACTGCGAACGGCTGAAAGCAAGGGGAAACTACGGCCGTAATTTTTCCCGAGGGCATGCAGCTTTACTGTATGATTAAATGATGATGGCGTCCTCTTGGGTAAAATATTCCGGAGGTAAAATAGTCCCCCATTCGGATCTCCGGGCGGGGACTACTCAAGAGGATGTCATTATCAGGAGAAAGAAAACTGGCGTTCTACGGATCGGAGCGTGGAATGTCAGGTCCCTTAATCGGGCAGGTAGGTTAGAAAATTTGAAAAGGGAAATGGATAGGTTAAAGTTAGATATAGTGGGAATTAGTGAAGTTCGGTGGCAGGAGGAACAAGACTTCTGGTCAGGTGACTACAGGGTTATAAACACAAAGTCAAATAGGGGTAATGCAGGAGTAGGTTTAATAATGAATAGGAAAATAGGAACGCGGGTAAGCTACTACAAACAGCTTAGTGAACGCATTATTGTGGCCAAGATAGATACGAAGCCCACACCTACTACAGTAGTACAAGTTTATATGCCAACTAGCTCTGCAGATGACGAAGAAATTGAAGAAATGTATGATGAAATAAAAGAAATTATTCAGATTGTGAAGGGAGACGAAAATTTAATAGTTATCGACAGGAAGTGCAAAATGGCTAAGCAGGGATGGCTAGAGGACAAATGTAAGGATGTAGAGGCTTATCTTACTAGGGGTAAGATAGATACTGCCTACAGGAAAATTAAAGAGACCTTTGGAGATAAGAGAACCACTTGTATGAACATCAAGAGCTCAGATGGAAACCCAGTTCTAAGCAAAGAAGGGAAAGCAGAAAGGTGGAAGGAGTATATAGAGGGTCTATACAAGGGCGATGTACTTGAGGACAATATTATGGAAATGGAAGAGGATGTAGATGAAGATGAAATGGGAGATACGATACTGCGTGAAGAGTTTGACAGAGCACTGAAAGACCTGAGTCGAAACAAGGCCCCCGGAGTAGACAACATTCCATCAGAACTACTGACGGCCTTGGGAGAGCCAGTCCTGACAAAACTCTACCATCTGCTGAGCAAGATGTATGAAACAGGCGAAATACCCTCAGACTTCAAGAAGAATATAATAATTCCAATCCCAAAGAAAGCAGGTGTTGACAGATGTGAGAATTACCGAACAATCAGTTTAATAAGCCACAGCTGCAAAATACTAACACGAATTCTTTACAGACGAATGGAAAAACTAGTAGAAGCCGACCTCGGGGAAGATCAGTTTGGATTCCGTAGAAATACTGGGACACGTGAGGCAATACTGACCTTACGACTTATCTTAGAAGAAAGATTAAGGAAAGGCAAACCTACCTTTCTAGCATTTGTAGACTTAGAGAAAGCTTTTGACAATGTTGACTGGAATACTCTCTTTCAAATTCTGAAGGTGGCAGGGGTAAAATACAGGGAGCGAAAGGCTATTTACAATTTGTACAGAAACCAGATGGCAGTTATAAGAGTCGAGGGACATGAAAGGGAAGCAGTGGTTGGGAAGGGAGTAAGACAGGGTTGTAGCCTCTCCCCGATGTTATTCAATCTGTATATTGAGCAAGCAGTAAAGGAAACAAAAGAAAAATTCGGAGTAGGTATTAAAATCCATGGAGAAGAAATAAAAACTTTGAGGTTCACCGATGACATTGTAATTCTGTCAGAGACAGCAAAGGACTTGGAAGAGCAGTTGAATGGAATGGATGGTGTCTTGAAAGGAGGATATAAGATGAACATCAACAAAAGCAAAACGAGGATAATGGAATGTAGTCGAATTAAGTCGGGTGATGTTGAGGGTATTAGATTAGGAAATGAGACACTTAAAGTAGTAAAGGAGTTTTGCTATTTGGGGAGCAAAATAACTGATGATGGTCGAAGTAGAGAGGATATAAAATGTAGACTGGCAATGGCAAGGAAAGCGTTTCTGAAGAAGAGAAATTTGTTAACATCGAGTATAGATTTAAGTGTCAGGAAGTCTTTTCTGAAAGTATTTGTATGGAGTGTAGCCATGTATGGAAGTGAAACATGGACGATAAATAGTTTGGACAAGAAGAGAATAGAAGCTTTCGAAATGTGGTGCTACAGAAGAATGCTGAAGATTAGATGGGTAGATCACATAACTAATGAGGAGGTACTGAACAGGATTGGGGAGAAGAGGAGTTTGTGGCACAACTTGACCAGAAGAAGGGATCGGTTGGTAGGACATATTCTGAGGCATCAAGGGATCACCAATTTAGTATTGGAGGGCAGCGTGGAGGGTAAAAATCGTAGGGGGAGACCAAGAGATGCATACACTAAGCAGATTCAGAAGGATGTAGGTTGCAGTAGGTACTGGGAGATGAAGAAGCTTGCACAGGATAGAGTAGCATGGAGAGCTGCATCAAACCAGTCTCAGGACTGAAGACCACAACAACAACAACAATTGTTATATGTGCAATTATTGGTTCAATAAATGAGATGAGTCTTGTAAAGAGTGTGAACGTTAGTTTTTGTTCTTTAATAAAGAAGCTTCTGAGCTGTTAGTGAACTATTCTATTTGTGCTTAATAAAAATCACGCGTTTAATTACTTCATTCAGATATAGAACAGTAATCATCCTAGGGCTAAAAATCAAAAGTTGTGCCTTGGTGAGAGTTGATTTGGATGTTGTAGTAAACATGTGGAATAACATTCCACTGATAACAAGTAACCAATGAAAACAGTTTGCAGCAAAGAATGTTGATCCATTTGCAATAGTGAATGGTGCTTATCAACCTTCATATGGTTGCAGTACACTGAAATATAAACTTAATAATACCATTACGTCCTAATGAAGCATTAGTGACACCTTGCAACTGTTGCTAAAAGTATAATTAGGTTTCACTATAGATCAAGTTTATGAAAGATGCACATACACACTAAAAAAAAAAAAAACAACTAATGTTATTATTGATGCAGAGTACAGAATACATTTTATGTATTCTCATATTAGAAAGTTAGAGGCGAGTTTAGCGAAACACATGTGGGAGACTTGGCACCCACCTCTATTTACTTACCAACTGAGAGCAATACATTAATTTAATTGGGGGCTGTGAGTAAACAAACATCTTGTGTAAAGTATCTATTAGTATGGTTACATAGCCATTTAGGGTAGGAGAAACATGAAATATTAAACTACTCAGTAACTGATGCATGTAAAGAATGATTCAGAAATGCTGAATCATTTAAACAGCAGTAAGTGTTTACTAAGCAGAGCATATCATTATTTGCCAAACTATTCTGGAGAAATTAAAGTTTCACTAAACAATCAGCTGGAGTAATGAGAGGCTACAGACTTGTGTAACTGACATCACAATTGATTTTGCACATTAAACAGCACAGTTCATAGTTATTAATCTAAAACTAAATTACTGTCACAAAGCATTTTCTGCTGCTCCTTTACTGTTTCAATGGTTTCAGTGCTTTGAGGAATAACAATTATTTGCAAAAACAACCAGAAACAGGTTAATAGTTAATTCCCAAAAAAAGTACTCTTGAATTTCCACGCAGATCAAAGTGAAAATGTAGCACAACCAGTAATATGTGTAGATAACCAAAACATTAGTGCTGTCACTGAAACTAAATTTCTTGAGATTTATATCCAGGAAAATCTTAAACGGAGCTCCAATATCACATCCCTAAATTCAAAACTAGCAAAACCGAGCTATGTAGTAAGAATTCTTTGCAAAAATACTAGTGCAGAAACAGTTAGCGCAGTATACTTTGCTTGTGTACAATCAATACTGAAGTATGGTATCATTTTCTGGGAAAATGTACACCACGCCATAACATTTTTCAGGAAAGAAAAGGCAATTACAAGAATAATGAAACAAGTGAGCAGCAGAAAACCAAGTAAACCTTTCTTTAAAGATCTAAAGATCTTACTGCTTCCCTGAGTACTGGAAATAGTCATGAATGTCAAAAAAGTATACTGAGGAAAGAAAACCTTTTTTCCTCAAAACAAAAGTATCCACGATTACAGTATCAGGCCCAACAGTGACATACACGTTAGTCATTGTAATGCCACATTATGTGGAAAAGGTGTATATCATGCAGGAGCAAAACTATACAACAAATTACCAAGACTTATAAAATCTCTTCCTGAACTACAGAGCTTTAAAAATTCTGTGACAGCCTACCTTCTGAAAAACTGCTACTATTCAATCTCACAGTATCATATGCAAGAAAAAATGTAACTTCTAGCTTTAATTGTAGACTGCTGCTCGCAGTGTGGTTTCAGTTGCCTGAGACTGCAGTCATGTGAGTGTGAGTTGCGTTTGTGTAAGTGAGTGTGTGCATATGAGTGTCTATTGTTGACAAAGGCCAATGACCGAAAGCTTTAAGTGTGACCATTTTTTTGTTGTGACCATCTGCGACTCAGCACCTTCGCTAAATGGTGAGTAGCAACTTTCCTTCTTATAATATTGTTTAATTGCAGAAATGGGTTATAAATATACAGTATTTAATCAAGTTTGTAATTATTAACTGTATGGATCCAATTTGTTATAAAAATTTAAATGATGTATGTTTGATGTCTGTAAAACCAATAGATAAACATGTTTTCAGTCCCATATCCTATGTATAATATATGTACTAAAAAAGAGATTTCTATGGACAAATAAATAAATATTTCATAAAATTTGATTGACTGCATAAATAAAATACACAAGACATACCAGAATATATGCTCTAAGCACACATTTGCATGTACAACACCATAAAGTATATTAAACTGTTCCTTTCTAGATGTTTCATTGAAAAATAGATGATACTGTGACTCCAATTGTCATTGGCAGTTGACACTTGTGTTCTCTCTGCCAGGGGTTTAATGCGAAGAGAGTAAAAGAAAAGCTACCTTATTGTGCTATGGGAGATAATATCTCAGAATCTCAAGGCTGAGTTTTCTGCCAACCATATCTAGAGTAAATCATGACATCAGGTTTATGTGAGAGAGCAATACAGTATTTCTTTTATAATTAGAGCTATGCAACGAGGAAAAATTATGTCTGCATAAACTACCACGAGTTTGTTCCCACAACACAGACATGTTTGTTGTTGTTGTTGTTGTGGTCTCCAGTCCTGAGACTGGTTTGATGCAGCTCTCCATGCTACTCTATCCTGTGCAAGCTTCGTCATCTCCCAGTACCTACTGCAACCTACATCCTTCTGAATCTGTTTAGTGTATTCATCTCTTGGTCTCCCTCTACGATTTTTAGCCTCCACACTGCCCTCCAATACTAAATTGGTGATCCCTCAATGCCTCAGTATATGCCCCACCAAACGATCCCTTCTCCTAGTCAAGTTGTGCCACAAAGTTCTCTTCTCTCCAATTCTATTCAATACCACCTCATTAGTTATGTGATCTACCCATCTAATCTTCAGCATTCTTCTGTAGCACCACATTTCAAAAGCTTCTATTCTTTTCTTGTCCAAACTATTTATCATCCACGTTTCACTTCCATACATGGCTACACTCCATACAAATACTTTCAGAAACGACTTCTTGACCCTTAAATCTATACTCGATGTTAACAAATTTCTCTTCTTCAGAAATGCTTTCCTTGCCTTTGCCAGTCTACATTTTATAACCTCTCTACTTTGACCATCCTCAGTTATTTTGCTCCCCAAATAGCAAAACTCATTTACTATTTTAAGCCTCTCATTTCATAATCTAATTCCCACAGCATCACCTGACTTAATTCGACTACATTCCATTATCCTTGTTTTGGTTCTGTTGATGTTCATCTTATATCCTCCTTTCAAGACACTGTCCATTCCGTTCAGCTGCTCTTCCAGGTCCTTTGCTGTCTCTGACAGAATTGCAATGTCATTGGCGAACCTCAAAGTTTTTATTTCTTCTCTGTGGATTTTAATTCCTACTCCGAATTTTTCTTTCGTTTCCTTTACTCATTGCTCAATATACAGATTGAATAACATCAGGGATAGGCTACGAACCTGTCTCACTCCCTTCCCAACCACTGCTTCCCTTTCATGCCCCTCGACTCTTATAACTGCCATCTGGTTTCTGTACAAATTGTAAATAGCCTTTCACGTCCTGTATTTTACCCCTGCCACCTTCAGAATTTGAAAGAGAGTATTCCAGTCAACATTGTCAAAAGCTTTCTCTAAGTCTACAAATGCTAGAAATGTAGGTTTGCCTTTCCTTAATGTATTTTCTACGATAAGTCATAGGGTCAGTATTGCCCACGTGTTCCATCATCTCTACGGAATCCAAACTGATCTTCCCCGAGGTCGGCTTCTATCAGTTTTTCCATTCGTCTGTAAATAATTTGTGTTAGTATTTTGCAGCTGTGGCTTATTAAACTGATAGTTCGGTAATTTTCACATCTGTCAACACCTGCTTTCTTTGGGATTGGAATTATTATATTCTTCTTGAAGTCTGAGGATATTTCGCCTGTTTCATACATCTTGTTCTCTAGATAGTAGAGTTTTGTTAGGCCTGGCTCTCCCAAGGCTGTCAGTAGTTCTAATGGAATGTTGTCTACTTCTGGGGCCTTGTTTTGACTTAGGTCTTTCAGCGCTGCAGAAATGTTATAACATATGAACTATAAGCCAAACGCTACACTGCAATCTGCAAAGATTTTAACTAGTAGGGTACTTTCAAAATAATAGTACGATCACACTAAACATCCAACATGGTATGAGATCATCCTTTATGGTTTAAAAAAACACCCATCAAGATTATGCATTTGATAGAGGTTGATTCAGGGTGTATACGACCCGGGACAACCGGGAGATCCAGGAAAAACCCGGGAATTTTTTCATCTGGGAGAAAACCGGGAAAAAGTCGGGAATTGTTTAGAATTACGGGAATTTTTCATTGTTTTAGTTTTCAGTTAAATTTTGGTAATTGTGACTGGTAAGAACCAATACTCTAACAAAGGATATTACTGTATCCTGCTACTGAAGAATAATACTGCAGCA
This sequence comes from Schistocerca nitens, assembly GCF_023898315.1. Classification (NCBI taxonomy): domain Eukaryota; kingdom Metazoa; phylum Arthropoda; class Insecta; order Orthoptera; family Acrididae; genus Schistocerca; species Schistocerca nitens. Next base: position 307,258,663 of record NC_064614.1, read on the forward strand.
ACAAAACATGAACGAGAGAAGAAAAGAAAAAAAAAACGAAAAGAAAACTTAAGTTGCAAAGGAAATGCGCCATATGCAACAACAAAACACAGTGCTCATACAGGCGTCTGCCAACAACAAAGTGTGTCAAAGGTTTTGCGAAGACTATGCAATGCTTCATAACAACAAATAGCCATCGATGAGCCTAATGTGACAAGTAGATTAGATTAGATTAGATTAATACTAGTTCCATGGATCATGAATACGATATTTCGTAATGATGTGGAACGAGTCAAATTTTCCAATACATGACATAATTAAGTTAATTTAACAACATACTTAAGTTAATATAGCAACTTTTTTATTTTTATTTTTTTAAATATTTTTTTTCTTTTTTTTCCCTTAATTTATATCTAAAAATCAAATAGGGGTAATGCAGGAGTAGGTTTAATAATGAATAAAAAAATAGGAGTGCGGGTTAGCTACTACAAACAGCATAGTGAACGCATTATTGTGGCCAAGATAGACACAAAGCCCATGCCTACTACAGTAGTACACGTTTATATGGCAACTAGCTCTGCAGATGATGAAGAAATTGATGAAATGTATGACGAGATAAAAGAAATTATTCAAGTAGTGAAGGGAGACGAAAATTTAATAGTCATGGGTGACTGGAATTCGTCAGTAGGAAAAGGGAGAGAAGGAAACATAGTAGGTGAATATGGATTGGGGGGAAGAAATGAAAGAGGAAGCCGCCTTGTAGAATTTTGCACAGAGCATAACTTAATCATAGCTAACACTTGGTTCAAGAATCATAAAAGAAGGTTGTATACCTAGAAGAATCCTGGAGATACTAAAAGGTATCAGATAGATTATATAATGGTAAGACAGAGATTTAGGAACCAGGTTTTAAATTGTAAGACATTTCCAGGGGCAGATGTGGATTCTGACCACAATCTATTGGTTATGAACTGCAGATTGAAACTGAAGAAACTGCAAAAAGGTGGGAATGTAAGGAGATGTTACCTGGATAAACTGAAAGAACCAGAGGTCATAGAGAGTTTCAGGGAGAGCATAAGGGAACAATTGACAGGAATGGGGGAAAGAAATACAGTAGAAGAAGAATGGGTAGCTCTGAGGGATGAAGTAGTGAAGGCAGCAGAGGATCAAGTAGGTAAAAAGACGAGGGCTAATAGAAATCCTTGGGTAACAGAAGGAATATTGAATTTAATTGATGAAAGGAGAAAATATAAAAATGCAGTAAATGAAGCAGGCAAAAAGGAATACAAACGTCTCAAAAATGAGATCGACAGGAAGTGCAAAATGGCTAAGCAGTGATGGCTAGAGGACAAATGTAAGGATGTAGAGGCTTGTCTCACTAGGGGTAAGATAGATACTGCCTACAGGAAAATTAAAGAGACCTTTGGAGAGAAGAGAACCACTTGTATGAATATCAAGAGCTCAGATGGCAACCCAGTTCTAAGCAAAGAAGGGAAGGCAGAAAGGTGGAAGGAGTATATAGAGGGTTTATACAAGGGCAATGTACTTGAGGACAATATTATGGAAATGGAAGAGGATGTAGATGAAGATGAAATGGGAGATAAGATACTGCGTGAAGAGTTTGACAGAGCACTGAAAGACCTGAGTCGAAACAAGGCCCCGGGAGTAGATTAGAACTACTGATGGCCTTGGGAGAACCAGTCTTGACAAAACTCTACCATCTGGTGAGCAAGATGTATGAGACAGGCGAAATACCCTCAGACTTCAAGAAGAATATAATAATTCCAATCCCAAAGAAAGCAGGTGTTGACAGATGTGAAAATTACCGAACTATCAGTTTAATAAGACACAGCTGCAAAATACTAACGCGAATTCTTTACAGACGAATGGAAAAACTGGTAGAAGCGGACCTCAGGGAAGATCAGTTTGGATTCCGTAGAAATGTTGGAACACGTGAGGCAATACTGACCTTACGACTTATCTTAGAAGAAAGATTAAGAAAAGGCAAACCTACGTTTCTAGCATTTGTAGACTTAGAGAAAGCTTTTGACAACGTTAACTGGAATACTCTCTTTCAAATTCTGAAGGTGGCAGGGGTAAAATACAAGGACCAAAGGCTATTTACAATTTGTACAGAAACCAGATGGCAGTTATAAGAGTCAAGGGGCATGAAAGGGAAGCAGTGGTTGGGAAAGGAGTGAGACAGGGTTGTAGCCTCTCCCCGATGTTATTCAATCTGTATATTGAGCAAGCAGTAAAGGAAACAAAAGAAAAATTCAGAATAGGTATTAAAATTCATGGAGAAGAAGTAAAAACTTTGAGGTTTGCTGATGACATTGTAATTCTGTCAGAGACAGCAAAGGACTTGGAAGAGCAGTTGAACGGAATGGACAGTGTCTTGAAAGGAGGATATAAGAGAATATCAACAAAAGCAAAACGAGGATAATGGAATGTAGTCAAATTAAATCGGGTGATGCTGAGGGGATTAGATTAGGAAATGAGACACTTAAAGTAGTAAAGGAGTTTTGCTATTTAGGGAGTAAAATAACTGATGATGGTTGAAGTAGAGAGGATATAAAATGTAGACTGGCAATGGCAAGGAAATCGTTTCTGAAGAAGAGAAATTTGTTAACATCGAGTATAGATTTAAATGTCAGGAAGTCGTTTCTGAAAGTATTTGTATGGAGTGTAGCCATGTATGGAAGTGAAACATGGACGATAAATAGTTTGGACAAGAAGAGAATAGAAGCTTTTGAAATGTGGTGCTACAGAAGAATGCTGAAGATAAGGTGGGTAGATCACATAACTAATGAGGAGGTATTGAATAGGATTGGGGAGAAGAGAAGTTTGTGGCACAACTTGACTAGAAGATGGGATCGGTTGGTAGGACATGTTTTGAGTCATCAAGGGATCACAAATTTAGCATTGGAGGGCAGCGTGGAGGGTAAAAATCGTAGAGGGAGACCAAGAGATCAATACACTAAGCAGATTCAGAAGGATGTAGGTTGCAGTAGGTACTGGGAGATGAAGAAGCTTGCACAGGATAGAGTAGCATGGAGAGCTGCATCAAACCAGTCTCAGGACTGAAGACCACAACAACAACAACATATCTAAAAATTCCTCTATGGAGTAGAAGGAGTTGTCATTCAGAAATTTACAAGGAACCACTTAGTAATTTTCTGAAAGACAGTATTGACAATTTCATCAGTTAATTCTTGTTTGTCAGGTGTGATTACTATACTTGTATCATCAGCAAAGAGAACTAACTTTGCCTCTTCATGAATATAGAATGGCAAGTCATTTATATACACTCCTGGAAATTGAAATAAAAACACCGTGAGTTCATTGTCCCAGGAAGGGGAAACTTTATTGACACATTCCTGGGGTCAGATACATCACATGATCACACTGACAGAACCACAGGCACATAGACACAGGCAACAGAGCATGCACAATGTCGGCACTAGTACAGTGTATATCCACCTTTCGCAGTAATGCAGGCTGCTATTCTCCCGTGGAGATGATCGTAGAGATGCTGGATGTAGTCCTGTGGAACGGCTTGCCATGCCATTTCCACCTGGCGCCTCAGTTGGACTAGCGTTCGTGCTGGACGTGCAGACCGCGTGAGACGACGATTCATCCAGTCCCAAACATGCTCAATGGGGGTCAGATCCGGAGATCTTTCTGGCCAGGGTAGTTGACTTAAACCTTCTAGAGCACGTTGGGTGGCACGGGATACATGCGGACGTGCATTGTCCTGTTGGAACAGCAAGTTCCCTTGCCGGTCTAGGAATGGTAGAACGATGGGTTCGATGACGGTTTGGATGTACCGTGTACTATTCAGTGTCCCCTCGACGATCACCAGTGGTGTACGGCCAGTGTAGGAGATCGCTCCCCACACCATGATGCCGGGTGTTGGCCCTGTGTGCCTCGGTCGTATGCAGTCCTGATTGTGGCGCTCACCTGCACGGCGCCAAACACACATACGACCATCATTGGCACCAAGGCAGAAGCGACTCTCATCGCTGAAGACGACACGTCTCCATTCGTCCCTCCATTCACGCCTGTCGCGACACCACTGGAGGCGGGCTGCACGATGTTGGGGCGTGAGCGGAAGACGGCCTAACGGTGTGCGGGACCGTAGCCCAGCTTCATGGAGACGGTTGCGAATGGTCCTCGCCGATACCCCAGGAGCAACAGTGTCCCTAATTTGCTGGGAAGTGGCGGTGCGGTCCCCTACGGCACTGCGTAGGATCCTACGGTCTTGGCGTGCATCTGTGCGTCGCTGCGGTCCGGTCCCAGGTCGACGGGCACGTGCACCTTCCGCCGACCACTGGCGACAACATCGATGTACTGTGGAGACCTCACGCCCCACGTGTTGAGCAATTCGGCGGTACGTCCACCCGGCCTCCCGCATGCCCACTATACGCCCTCACTCAAAGTCCGTCAACTGCACATAGGGTTCAGGTCCACTTTATCGCGGCATGCTACCAGTGTTAAAGACTGCGATGGAGCTCCGTATGCCACGGCAAACTGGCTGACACTGACGGCGGCGGTGCACAAATGCTGCGCAGCTAGCGCCATTCGACGGCCAACACCGCGGTTCCTGGTGTGTCCGCTGTGCCGTGCGTGTGATCATTGCTTGTACAGCCCTCTTGCAGTGTCCGGAGCAAGTATGGTGGGTCTGACACACCGGTGTCAATGTGTTCTTTTTTCCATTTCCAGGAGTGTATATTAAGAACAACAAAGGACCCAAGACTGACTCTTGTGGAACCCCATTCTTTATAGTTCCCCAGTTTGAGGAATGTGCTGATCTTTGCATATTATGAGAACTACTTATTTCAACTTTCTGCACTCTTCCTGTTAGGTACGAATTAAACCATTTGTGCACTGTCCCACTCATGCCACAATACTTGAGCTTGTCTAGCAGAATTTCATGATTTACACAATCAAAAGCCTTTGAGAGATCACAAGAAATCCCAATGGGTGGTGTTCGGTTATTCAGATCATTCAAAATTTGATTGGTGAAAGCATATATGGCATTTTCTGTTGAAAAACCTTTCTGGAAACCAAACTGACATTTTGTTAGTACTTCATTTTTACAGATATGTGAAGCTACTCTTGAATACATTACTTTCTCAAAAATTTTGGATAAAGCTATTAGAAGGGAGATTGGACGGTAATTGTTGACATCAGATCTATCCCCCTTTTTATGCAAAGGTATAACAATAGCATATTTCAGTCTATCATGGAAAAGCCCTGTTGCAGAGAGCTATTACACAGGTGACTGAGAATCTTACTTATCTGTTGAGAACAAGCTTTCAGTATTTTGCTGGAAATGCCATCAATTCCATATGAGTTTTTGCTTTTAAGCAAGTTTATTATTTTCCTAATTTCAGAGGGAGAAGTGGGTGAGATTTCAATTGTATCAAATTGCATAGGTATGGCCTCTTCCATTAAGAGCCTAGCATCTTCTAATGAACACCTGGATCCTACTATATCCACAAAATTTAGAAAATGATTATTAAAAATATTTTCAACTTCTGACTTTTTCTTCGTAAAGTTTTCATTCAATTTGATGGTAATACTGTCTTCCTGTGCTCTTGGTTGACCTGTTTCTCTTTTCATAATATTCAAAATTGTTTTAATTTTATTATCAGAGTTGCTGATTTCAGACATGATACACATACTTCTGGATTTTTTAATAACTTTTCTTAATATAACACAGTAGTTTTTATAATGTTTGATGGTTTCTGGGTCACTACTCTTTCTTACTGTCAGATACATTTCCCTTTTCCGGTTACAAGATATTTTTATACCCATAGTAAGCCATGGTTTGTTACAAGCTTTCTTGCGAGTATATTTAACTATTTTCTTGGGGAAGCAGTTTTCAAATGCATTTACAAAAATGTCATGAAATAAATTATATTTTAAATTGGCATCAGGTTCACGGTACACCTCATCCCAGTCTAACTGCTGTAGGCTTTCCCTGAAATTTGCAATTGTTAAATCGTTGACTGAACGTACTACTTTGGAAGACTGTTTAGTATTGCTGAATGGAGCTATGTCATATATTGTAACTAGCTGTGCACCATGATCAGAAAGACCATTCTCAACAGGCTGAGCATTTATCTGGTTAAACTTATCTTGGTCTATAAAGAAGTTATCTATCAGTGAGCTACTATCCTTTACCACCCGAGTAGGAAAATCAGTAACGGATGTCAAATTGAAAGAACCGAGTAATACTTCAAGGTCATTTTTCCTATTACCCTCTTTCAGAGAATCTACATTGAAGTCCCCACAAATAATTATTTGCTTCTCCCTATCTAACAGATAGCACAACAAGGAGTCAAAATTTTTCAGAAATAGACGAAAATTTCCTGATGGGGACCTATATACAGTTACAATTATAAATGTGCCTTTATTTAATTTAAGCTCACAGGCACATGCTTCTATAAGTTTCTCTACACAAAACTTTTTTGTTTCTATACTTTTTGCACAATGATAACTTTTGACATATATGGCAACTCCTCCTTTCTCCATATTTTCTCTCATTACATGTGCAGAGAGCTTATATCCACTTACATTTACCTTATCCATATCAGTAACAATGTGATGCTCAGACAGGCATAGTATATCTATTTCATCCTCAGCTTCTAAATCTTCTAAACAAACCAGAAGCTCATCTATTTTATTCTTTAAACTCCCAATATTTTGATGAAATATACTTACATTATTTTTAATTATACTTTTACGAGAACCTTTCCTTATTCTAACATTTGCAGTACTCTCCTGTCTGAGTTTCTCATTGTGCTTAGGCCTAGTTCCTATACCAGTGGTCACATGGTGTTCAGAGAGGCAGATTATGTCAACTGGGTTGGGTGACTTTAATTCATCAATGCAATTACCTAGGACAGAGATACAACTTGGTGGAGATAAAATTTCTGGTGATTGGTGAAAATTTATAATTGACAGCTGTGATTGGTGATCCAATGTGCTAGAATTGTGCTGTTTAATTTCTTTCCTAAACTGAAGATTTGTTTCAATCCTGACCTCTCGTAGAACTTGACATCTTTCTGTCTTACCTATCCTAAAAAAGGTGCTGCTCCAACACCTGTAACCACTGGTATTTTACCATTCATGGCAGTGCCTCCCCCCCTTAAATTTCCTGCTATTACCCCAGCCAGTTTCCCCTTCCCTTTCCTGTTGAGATGTAGGCCGTGCCTGGTATAGTCCCACCTACTCAGAGAAGTGTTCAAATTAGATTCGTTTGAGCAGTTGCGGGTGGTCTTTTGCGCGTGCGCAGTTGAGTCGTGTATGAGTAGTACCTTCCGCTTCTGGTTACAGAAGTGTGGCTGGGTGCCACTACCTAATACTGCCCTGGGGCTGATGCACAGAGCAGTTTGAGTTGTGGTGGGGAGGTGCGTCATCTCCACGTGACCTGTGTTTACGTTCAGTGATTTCATTGTTTCATCTTCATTTATTACTCTCACATTAAATGAAAACACAACGGATTTCTGTGGCTGGGAGCTACCAAATAAATTAAAATACGTTTGCATAATTACGGAAGGCAAAAATATAAGTTTCAGATTTTATTTCCACCTTTCTGACAGCCAAGTATTAATCGCCTTGCAGAACAACGAAGTTATTTTTGTCGGTTTGCTAAAGAGATTTGGCTCTTATTAATCTTTTCTGCTGTCAGTCAAATTAGTTGAAACAAAGTGTTAACTTTCACACTATTGGCTGCTTTCAACTGTTCACTGCATTTCAAGTGCACGTGTGGCATTATGCCATAATAAAGAACCAAACATGAGATAATACAGTACTGCTACTCCAAGAAAATTGACATCTGAATCTGGACATATGAATGTGCACTTTAAGCCGAATTATAGTTCATAAAATTCCGATGCTCTTGAAGTATCCTCTGATGTCTTGTTTCTCTTATGACGTAATGTAAGATCTTTTAATGTTTTACATGTCTGAATATATGAGCTTTCTTCGTCATCGTAGCTGCGCAAGCACGGTGACGCCTGATATCTGGCGCTCTCTTGCAACTGCTGAAACGAACCTATTTCTAACAGGTCGCGGGAAAATATTGCGAATGGTGGTTTGAAAAGCGTTAAATTCAAAGTAAATTTCCTTTTACGCAAGATGAGCTATGTACCAGAATGTACAATGAATTTCTTAACTCACAAACTGTTTGATTCTTTTAAAAAATCAACTCTTTGAGGACGCCAATTTCGAGCCCAGAAGATCAGACATTGCATCGTTGTAAAAAATTTTACTGGCACTTTGGTGTGATGTATCTTAAAGTGTAACACGCGCAAAGAAGATCAACATTATATGTGGAAGCTTAGCTTCCCTTCTAGCTTATTAATCTTCGAGACCAATATTATATGTGAATGCTATATATATTAATTTAAACCATTACCTTTTCTTACTTGTGTGTTCGCGCTACTTAAGGGTGATCTTGTTATTGGCTGACTACATCATGTGTCGTATGCTGTCATCGGCTGGCGAGTTCACGTGACATGAACTATGACTGGCTTACAAAAGCGCATCGCAGTCTCAATTTCAATGCTTCGGAAAGTGACATGCGGTGTTTGGTGGAATTTAAATTTATACCTTCGTAATATGAAAATATGCAGTGTACATGTTGCTGCACATCAAAGGTCTTTCAAAACGTGTTTTTCCCCTTTGAGTTTCATTTTCTAAAGTGCCGGGAAATTCTACGTCGGTATACAAAACCATAAACATACACAGGATTGATGACTTTTACAGTATCGAGGAAGAGTAAACTGTCACTTAAGTGTATTTTCACCCGGGAGAAAGTGTATTTTTAATTGGGAAATCCGGGAAAAATCCGGGAATATTTTTTCCTTGTCCACGTATACACCCTGGTTGATTGTTGCTTCTAAGGTGGTGTTTAAAGGGCAGGATCTTCAGCCCCTCTAAAACTGTGTCGTCAGTTTCTGTCTTTTGGTACAATATGTGGTATATAATTCACCAGCTTTCAATTTCAGCTGTCAAAACAACTATACATTATGTGATTTTCCCAGTGGAGCTACTTGAGATCAACCAAACATAACATCAAAGTGCTGATAGCCTTCAACTGCATGAAATCTTGAAGCTGCATAAATGTTCTAACATATATGAATCTGCATATGGTTGGATTCAATGGGAATTTTTGCCCTACATGTGAATTTGCTATCAAATGGTGCTTCACTTCTAATAGAAAATACAGTTATGTCAAGTATTTGATCCATTTCCTTATATCTACATCCACATCATATTGTTGATATTCCAACCTGGAGTTTCCAGTGTTTGTTTATTCTTCCACTCACATGTGATGGTGGTTAGCTCTTAGTCTGTTATCTAAATGTGCAACCAATGCAAATTACCAAAAACTGAAGACAGGAAATTACTCATTTGTAGATAACTGATTTGTCGTGCACAGGTATACATACAAAAGATTGATGTTTCAAGTTTTGGGGCAACAGATATTTTTGTAGCATGTAGGTTCTAGATATGATGTACATATGCACACCTAGACTGAAACAGGAAACTATCTGTTTTTTGTATCAGAATCAGGAACAAGATCAGAGGCTGTGAAAAGACAGCACTGACACATTGAAAGAAGTTGTCTGTGCCCCAAGTATAGTAAAATTCAGTTTTCTTTTTCTTTTCTTACATTAAACCATAGAATGGGATGTAATCCATAAGAAACAGTAATCCACACACTTCAGAAGATTCAAGCTGTTCTGAAGGAGATAACATGATGCAGAAAAGATAAAGGTAGTGTGAATCAGAATGGTACTGCCAGTGGAACAACGATTATAGGCCTACTGATCACACTTTTTGGTATGTAATTAATACAGTAACTTGCTTAGTGACTGTTGCCTTCACTTGATTATTACTGCAGAAATAGGTTAGGCCTATAAGCTAGGAAAACACACTAATCTAAACTCTCATATTCCCCGACTGTTAGTTTTTACAGCCTTTTCTTGTTTTGCACACTATGTCCAAGGCTAGAGATTCTGATGCTGAACAGAGTTAGAGAACAGCAAGAGCAATACAGATGGCTCAAATACAACAACTGGGTATACCAATTATCGGTACTGCAACAGGAAAGACCCACAACTTCACCATGGAAACACGTAACTACATAACTAACTCCACTGTTTCCCAAAGTGCTGCATCAAATCTTTATGAATGTAATGCTGCATCAGAAGTACATTGATATATTGAAGTGTTGCAGATGTCATGCCTCCAGTGAACAATGCTCCTTCATGTGGGTCAAATGGGCCATTTATTTGTTTTGAGATTTGTGGAACACCTTTCAACAGTGAGTAAGAAGCACACATGTTGAAGTAATAACAGTTAAATAATTATGCTTTTGACTTATTTACCATTTTTATGTGTGCTTCGTTCCTTCTGCATGAATCTTGTCTTCATGGTTGTGTGGTGGTTGTGACTATGATAAGTAATAAACTGGTATTACTAACGTAAATAACTTTAGTGGGTCCAGGTGTCAGGTTTTATTGCACAACAAATAAAATGAATTCAGTATATAAATTCAAGTCAAATCTCAGGAGATGGAGAAGTACAGGATACCATTGTTTGATGGCACAAACTTTAGCAATGGAAAACTGGAATTATTGAGTTTTGTGGAAAAGCTCTACATAGAATTGTGTACAGGATAATGCAGCAGAACAATCTGCACAAAAGAAAGCTCTTCTGGGAGAACTTATCAATAATTATAAGAAGTGTAAGTTACAGATAACACAAAGAATTTCAGACAATTACTGGAGTATGCCAAGAGCTAGGAAACCACCAATGATTTGTGGAATTCATTAACCAAACTTTTGAGTGGAAAGTTATGGCTAATCAACTTTTATTAAAAGAGACTCTGTTAACAATGAAGTTTAACGCAAAGGATGATAATATTTTTTAAGTTCTGATAAGTTAAAATGTGATTTGATAGCTTCTGGTGCTAATCTACATCTATACTCTGCAAACCACCATGAAGCGCATGGCAGAGGATACATCCCATTTTACTATTTATTAGGGTTTCTTCCTGCTCCATTCACATATGGAGCGTGGAAAGAAGGACTGATTAAATGCCACAGTGCATGCTGTAGTTATTCTAGTCTTGTTCTCACAATCCCCAAGTGAGGAATACATGGGGGGTTGTAGTACATTCCTAGAGTCATCATTTAAATCTGGTTCTTGAAACTTTGTTAATGGACTTTATCAGGTTAGTTTACACCTACCACCAAGAGTCTGCCAGTTCAGTTTCTTCAGCATCTCTGTAACACCTTCCCACAGGTCAAACAAACCTGTCACCATTCATGCTGCTCTTCTCCGTATGTGTTCAATATCCCCTGTTAGTCCTATTTGGTACAGGTCCCACACACTTGAGCAATGGTCTAGAATGGATCAATGAGTGATTTGTAAGCAGTCTCCTTTGTAGACTGATTGCACTTCCCCAGTATTCTACCAATAAACTGAAATCTACCACCCACATTACCCACAACTGAGCCTAGGTGATCATACCATTTGATATCCCTGCAAAATGTTACACCCAGGTATTTGTATGGATTGGTTGAGTCCAACTGTGGCTCACTGTTATTATAATCATAGGATTCCATACTATGTTTATTTTTTTCATTATGTGAAGTGCACAATTTCACATTTCTTAACATTTAAAGCAAGTTGCCAATCTTTGCACCACTATAAAATCTTATCAAGATCTGACTGAATATTTAAATAGCTTCTCTCAGATAGTACTTGACTGTAGATAGCTGCATCATCTACAAAAAGTCTGAAGTTACTACTAAATTGTCTGCAAGATCATATCTGATGATGACTCTCCATCCAAGATAACATGCTGTGTCCCACCTACCAAAAAGTTCTTAATCTAGTCACAAATTTCACTTGATACTCCATATGACTGAACTTTTGACAATAAACATAGGTGAGGTATTGAGTTAGATGCTTCTCAGAAATCAAGAGATACTAGATCTACCTGAGTGCCTTGATCCAAAGCTTTCAGTATGTCATGTGGGAAAAGTCTGATTTGGGTTCCATATGATCAATGTTTCAGAATTCATGCTGGGTGGCGTGGAGGAGGCCATTCTGTTCAGGATGCCCCATTATGTTTTAGCTCAGAATACATTCTAAGATTCTACAACAAATTGGTGTCAAAGATACAGGATGGTAGTTTTGTGGATCAGTTCTGTTACCCTTCTTGTAGATGGGTGTGACCTGTGCTTTCTTCCAACTACTGGGGACAGTTTTTTGTTTGAGTGATCTGTAATAGATTATAGTTAGAAGAGGGTTAAGAGGGGCTAACACAGCTGCAAATTCAGTATACACTCCAATAGGGATTCCTTCAAGCCCTGGAGTGTTGTTCAGTTTTTTACTATTTCAGCTGTTTCTCAACACTGCTGACACTAATACTGATTTCACTCACCTTTTAAATTGGGGGAATTTTCCTGGGTTTTCCTTTGTAAAGGAACATCTGAAAATAGAGTTAAGCATTTCAACTTTTGCTTTCTACCCTCAATTCCTGTCTCACTGGACACTAGCTGTGGTGTCACTGACAGCCTTTACATATGACCAGAATTTCTTTGGGTTTTGTGAAAGATCATTTTACAATGCTCCAGAAGTTACTGAAGGCTTCACACATTGCTCTCTTGACAGCCAAACACGTTTCATTCAGAATCTCTCTGTCTATAGCCCTACCTTTTGTTTACATTTCTTATGCAGTACAGTAGTCTCTGTTTCCTTAGAAGTTTCTTTACAGTGACTGTATATGTTACAGGATCCCTCCCATTATAGATTTCTATCCAGTGCATGGTCAACTATTCTTCTAAGTTTGAGCCATAATTCCTCTACATGCTCCTGACCTGTGGTGAAAGTTTTATGTTCCTCACTGAGTGAGTGATATGACACTACAGATTTTTTTTTTAGTTTACTGAACATATATATCTTTTTGCTTGTTTTAATTGTATTTTGCACTCCAGTAATCATTGTTGCCACAACCATGACTTTGGTGTGGGTTATAAAGACAGGACAGGATGAAATGTGAACTCAAAAAATAAGATAAGTGAAAGTGAAAGTGAATATAGATCATCTGTGTGTTGTTACGAGAGAAATATTTTTTCAAAGTGTACTATAAAGCCAACAGAATGAGGGCACTTGAAGTACAACAAATATCAAGTCTGTATATTAGGTGATAGTCATGCGAAGGGTGTGGCACAAATAATAAATGATCGGCAATCCCAATTTAGAGTAACAGGCATTGTCAAACCTGGCACTCCTCTTAATGAAATAGTAAATAATTGTGACAACTTAATTAAGACTGGAACATGCTGTGTGCTAATTGGTGGTGAAAATGACATATACAAAAATGAAAGCCAACTAGCAACAAGGGCACTTCAAACAACCCTAAAAAAGCTGTCAGATCTAAATTTAAATGCTCTCATTGTAAGTGTGCCACATAGACATGATCTAATCGAGGAATCATGTGTAAACAAAGAAATAAAGTCAACAAATAATAAATTTAGGAAGATCTGCTGTGCTTTTAAGTGTGCAAATTTTGTGGATGCAAATAGCTCAGAGAGAAATCATTTCACGAGGCATTGACAGCACAAGAACTATTATGGAAAAAAGATGATGAGTGAAAAGATACTAGAAGAAATAAGCCGTATATCAACATAAAAGTTCCCTAAAATCCAACTCCAAATGAGGGCAGCAGCAGAAGAAATGAAAACCTTAACAAGAGCAACATTTGCTGAAGCACTAAAAACATCAACATCAACAGTGTTAAATGAAAGGAGTAATACCATCGGTGCTCCCTCCCCTGTTCTAAAGATTATGACTCTAAATGTGCAGTGCCTTAAGAACAAATATTGTGAACTTGAAGTAGCAGTAAGTAACACCCAACCTGATGTCTTGTCTATTACTGAACATTGATGTAAGGACCATGAAATTAGTAGTATTCATATTAATCCATTACAACTGGCAAATCATTATAGTAGGAAAATTGCAAAAGGTGGTGTAGTCAGATTTACTTTAGACGAGAGTTAGAATTTAAAAAGAGATGTGAAGCAGAGAACTTAAGTATTGAAAAGTTCTTTGTTTATTTATTTATTTATAATCATCCCAATGATCACATTTGTGATATACAAGTAGGATTTATCAGGGTACATTTTAACAACTATATAATATCCTTAATCTATCTTACATTTAATACAATATACAACTAATAAGTGTTTTTATAACATAATTTCTTATGCACTGATGTAATTTCATTTGTCACATTAACTTAAACATATATTGTTATACAGTTTTGCAGAGATATTCACTTATGCTGTAATAACATTTGTCAAGCATGTGGTTCTTTATAACAGTTTTAAATTTATCCTCGTTTTCCAGCTCTTTGATATGTTTTGGTAGTGCTTTAAAAAGTTTGATGCCTTGATTACATACATGTTTCTGGCTTCGGGTCCTTGTTACAGTTTGTATGTGGAGATCTTTACATTGCCGTGTATCGTAATTATGGAAGTCTGTATTGGTTTTCATTTTGTCCTGATTTCTTTTGATCACCAACAGACATTTCAGAATGTATAATGACGGAATTGTTAAAATTTTCAATGCTTTAAAAAGGGGCCTACAATGTGTTTGAGGTGGGCTGTGGGTCATTATCCGAATAGCACGTTTTTGTAATTTGAAATTCTCATTTAGAAGACAATTTGTTTTTTCCCAGAATACTATCCCATAGGATGTAATGGACTGAAAATAGCCAAAATTTACTAATCTGGTACAGTCATTACTACAAACTCTTGAAATTATTCTAAGCACAAAACATGCTGAATTTAGCTTTAGTGCTAAGCTCACCACATGGTCCTTCCAATTAATCTTCTCATCAATGTGCATACCCAGTAATTTTGCACACTGTACTCTTTCAAGTTGTTTGCCCTCCATGGTGGGATTTAGGTTGTCCTGTTCACTTATTTTTCCATATTGCACATAATTAGTTTTTTTGCATTCAGTTTTAGCTTGTTAGCACTAAACCATTTTTGTATATCTTGTAGGACATGGTCCACAGTACTGTGCAATGACTGCTTCATATCACTAACTATTAAACTAGTATCATCAGCAAATAACATGATTCTAGCTTTTCTCTCTGACACCTGAATATCATTAATGTAAATGAGGAACAGCAAGGGGCCTAATACCCTTCCTTGGGGTACTCCTACTGTGACCTCCCTTGGATCTGATCTTAGTTTAATTTTTTGATTAATATTTAGTGCTGTAATTTCAACCATCTGTATCCTCTTTTCTAGATAAGACTCAAACCACTTTTTTACCAGTCCTCTGATACCTATAGCTTCAAGCTTTTTCAAAAGTATGCTGTGGTCAACAGTGTCAAAGGCTTTTGACAAATATAGATTTATCCCAACTACACTTTTTCCCTCTTCCCATTTAGTGATTATTTCTTTTGTGTATTGTAGTACAGCTGTTTCAGTACTTCTCCCAGCTTGAAATCCATGCTGATTACTGTTTATCAGATTGTGCATATTAAGATAATGTGTGACTCTATATTTCATTAGTATCTCTAAAACTTTAGAGATTAGATTAGATTAGATTTACTTTCATTCCAATTGATCTGTAGTGAGGAGGTCCTCCAGGATGTGGAACATGTCAGAAAAACAATACATGACAATTATTTACAACTAAAACAAATAAGCTAATGTACCATTCCACAGGTCCCAGAGAAAGTTGGGTGAAGCAGGTTCTGTCCAGCTATATGGCCTGATGAAGAAAGTCATAGTCATAACAGTGTATAGGTCACCATTTGGAAACATAGAAGTCTTTTTTTGATACATTAGAATTGTTGCTAAATACTTAAAAAAAAAGTATGATTATTCTTTGCGGTGATTTCAATATTAATCTTCTAGTTGAAAGTCAACAAAAAAGGCATTTTTTGGACATATTAAAGAGTTTCAACCACACATAAACAATTCAACTAGAATAATAAAACACCTCCAATAGCCTCATAGATAACATTTTCTCAAATATGTCAACAACTGACATAGAGGTAACAAACATTGATTTAGGATTGTCTGACCACAATGCTCTCAACATTGAAATCCCTTTAAGGTCAAAGGAAGATAAAGGTGTAAATAATATTTACAAAAGAAACTTCTCTGTGGACAGTTGTCATCAGTTCATAAGCATCTTAGAAAATGAAAATTGGTTAGATGTTATGAAACAAACAAGTACAGATGAGGCATATAGTGTATTTGCATCAAATTATATGATGAACTTTGAGATGTGTTTTACAAAGAAAGTGAGCAGAATCAAGTCTACTGGACAATAAAGTCAAGTTCTTGGATGACTCTTGGCATTAAGAAATCAAGTGAAAACATGAAAAAACTCAATTCAGAGTTGAGGAAGTGTGTAGATACTGATTTTATAGAATATGTACAAAGGCATAGGAAAATGTACCGCAGAGTAATTGCAAATGCGAAGTTACTAAGTAATGACATGGAAGTAAGACAGTCCAGAAATAAAACTAAAATATCTTGGGAAACTGTGAGAAAAGAGACCGGTGTACATATCAAAGATAAGTAAATTATTCTAAAAGATGACGAGAATAAAATGGTAGATAAATATGCCATGCCTAATTATATAAATAATTACTTTTTAAATATACCCCAGACATTAAGCAGGAATTTTGGGGAGCAGATTAAGAGAGCAGTATCCAAGGCAGCCAGCAGTATGATGGCAGTCCCAACAAACGAAAAGGAAGTTTTAAAAGTTATTAAAAGTCTGAAGTCCAAGATGTCAGCTGGAGTAGATGAGGTGCCAATAATACTAGTAAAGAAAACAGCTAATCAAATAGTGAGACCATTGGCGCACATAGCAAACTTGTCAATGGCTGAGGGCGTGCTTCCACAGAAACTGAAAATTTCTGAAGTCATTACCCTGTTGAAAAAGGGCGGGTGATAAGCTTAAAATAGAAAACTACAGACCTGTCTCACTTCTCCCAAATTTCTCTAAGGTTTTAGAGATACTAATGAAATATAGAGTCACATATTATCTTAATATCCACAATCTGGTAAACAGTAATCAGCATGGATTTCAAGCTGGGAGAAGTACTGTTATAACGTCAAGTTGAACACATATATTTCAAAACGACACAACGCATATAA
This sequence comes from Schistocerca nitens, assembly GCF_023898315.1. NCBI lineage: Eukaryota > Metazoa > Arthropoda > Insecta > Orthoptera > Acrididae > Schistocerca > Schistocerca nitens. Next base: position 307,275,867 of record NC_064614.1, read on the forward strand.
GTCACTGAGCAAGTTGACAAAGCAAGACATGTGAACACGGTAACATTCAAATGAGCCCTGAGTCCAAGTCTAGCAGCCGCTTAGGTGGCGCGGCTGCTGCATGGCTGGCAGACAGTGCCGCATGTAGAGGACGCACGTAATTGCGCGGCGGCACTTTGAATGATCGGCGAGTCACAACAAGTACCAGAACAGCAGTACTGGAATACACAAAAGAAATAATCAGTAAATTGAAAGAGGGAAAAAATGTAATCAGGATAAATCTAGATCTGTCAAAAGCCTTTGACACTGTTGACCACAGCATACTTTTGGAAAAGCTTGAAGCTATATAGGTATCAGAGGACTGGTACAAAAGTGGTTTGAGTCGTATCTGGAAAAGAGGATGCAGGTGGTTGAAATTACAGCACCAAACATTAACCAAAAAATTAAACTAAGATCAGATGTAAGGGAGGTCACAGTAGGAGTACCCCAAGGAGGTGTATTAGGCCCCTTGCTGTTCCTCATTTACATGAATGATATTCAGGTGTCAGAGAGAAAAGCCAGAATCATGTTATTTGCTGATGATACTAGTTTAATAGTTAGTGATATGAAGCAATCATTGCACAGTACTGTGGACCATGTCCTACAAGATATACAAAAATGGTTTAGTGCAAACAAGCTTACAGTGAATGTAAAAAAAAAAAAAAAAAAACTAATTATGTACAATATGGAAAAATAAGTAAACATTATGAACTAAATCCCAACATGGAGGGCAAACAACTTGAAAGCGTACAGTGTGCAAAATTCCTGGGTATGCACACTGATGAGAAGATAAACTGGAAGGACCATGTGGTGAGCCTAACACCAAAATAAATTCAATATGTTTTGTACTTAGAATAATTTCAAGAGTTTGTAGTAATGACTGTACCAGATTAGTAAATTTTGGCTATTTTCAGTCCATTACATCCTATGGGATAGTATTCTGGGAAAAAACAAATTGTCTTCTAAATGAGATTTTCAAATAACAAAAATGCACTATTCAGATAATGACCCAGAGCCCACCTCAAACACATTGTAGGCCCCTTTTTAAAGCATTGAAAATTTTAACAATTCCATCATTATACATTCTGAAATGTCTGTTGGTTATCAAAAGAAATCAGGACAAAATGAAAACCAATACAGACTACCATAATTACGATACACGACAGTGTAAAGATCTCCACTTACAAGCTGTGACAACAACCCGAAGTCAGAAACATGTATGTAATTAAGGCATCAAGCTTTGTAATGCACTCCAAAACATATCAAAGAGCTGGAAAATGTAGATAAATTTAAAACTGTTATAAAGAATCACATGCTTGACAAATGTCATTACAGTGTAAGTGAATTTCTATGCTCAACTGTATTAGAATATAAAGAACCACATGCTTGACAAATGTTATTACAGCATAAGTGAATATCTCTGCATAGCTGTATAAGAATATATGTTTAAATTAATGTGAAAAATGAAATTACATCAATGAATATGTCTGTCATGCACATAAGAAGATTAAGAACCCCATGCTTAACAAATGTTGCTACTGTATAAGTGAATAGCTCTGCTCAACTGTATAAGAATATATGATATCATAAAAGTGACAAATGAAATCACAACATCAAGGAATAGGTCTGTCAAGCACATAGGAAATTATGTTATATAAACACTTATTAGTTGTATATTGTATTAAACGTAAGATAGATTCATATGAATTTAGTGTAGAAAAAAAATTTGTAAATATATTATATAGTTGTTGAAATGTATCCTGACAAATCCTATATCACAAATGTGATCATTGGGATGATAATAAATAAATAAATAAATAAATAGACATCTTCAAAGACATCAGATCTATTTGTTACCATTAGATCCACTACATTTCCATCGTGAGTGGGGTTCTGGACTGTTGTAGGAAGTTTTCTGATAAGGTATTTAGTAATGTTTCAAAGGATGTCTTATGTCCAGCATTTATGAAACTGTAGTTTTATCAACTGATTGTTGGATGATTAAAGTCTCCACTGATGATTACAGTATGACTGGGGAACTTAAGTACACGTGAACTGAAGTTTTCTCAAAAGTTTCAGTTACATAGGGTGATGAGTCTGGTGAGCAATAGAAGGATCCAATTACCATTTTATGCCCAACCCTGATGCTGAGGTCTGCACAAAAATCTCACTTGCAACTTCAATTTCTATCTTGGTGGATTTGAGTTTCTTGACTGCTGCAATAAATACACCATCTCCATTTCCCGTTAGCCTATCCTGTCAATATACACTCAAATTCTGCCTTAAAATCTCACTGCTATCAATTTCAGGTTTCAACCAGCTTTCTGTTTCTAGTATGATGTCAGCTTCACTGTTTCGCAGGAGCACTTTGAACTCTGGCACTTTGTTATGAATGCTTCATCAGTTAACCATTAGCATTTTAATACTGATTTTAGGATTCTGATATTGAAGAAAGTGATATAATGTGCACTTTGTTACAACAATGCCTCCACAATAAAAGTTGTAGTTGCTGTTCTGAAAGCCAAGTAATGTGAGCAATTGAAACTAAGTTTTGTAAAAGGTAGACTATTAGATGGAGAAGTGAAATGTAGTAATTCTAAAGGTGACAAAATCTCATTAAATGAATTGTCTTCATTAACAGCATTTGCCTCTCAGCAAGGACAGAGGAAGTATCAAGTGACAACCAAGTCTCAAGGTATGTGTGATTCAACCAAAGCTTGGTCTACATGTATTTGTTACAGATGTAGGAAACCATGTCATATTTGGGCAAAATGCACAGTTAAATTGTCACAAAACTATAAAAATAACAACTTTGCAAATGTAGTGAAAAATGTGCAGAAACAGGTGACGGTGAAAATAATTTTTCTTTCTCAGTTGTTACAGCAAGTTTCCCAGATGGCCAAGTAGACTCAGGGCAACAGAACATTTAATTAGTGAATCTGTTCCTTTGATGTATGTGAAGAAACTGAAGATTCCAAAAATTCCAATAAGAATAAAGTCTGCCAAAACAGATTTGTTTTTGTTTACCAGAAAGATTGGAGAAGTTGATGGTGAGAGCACTACTTCTGGAAAGAAATTTCAAATAAACATAAAATATGTCTTTGTAGTGCCATGTTTCCTAGTAATTTATTGGCAGTGCATAAACTAGAAATGGCTGGGTACTAAATTGTTTTTGAAAATACAGTCAGTTCAATTTGAAAGGGTGACAAAGTTATAGCTGTAACTTATAGAAAAGATTCAGCCATTTATACCCTTTTGTTCAAACATACTAAGAGTTCTGTGTGCAATGCTTGTGTTTCAGGCAGTGGTGTAGAGTTGTGACATAAACGCTTAGGACTTTTGAACCTCAAAAATATGAATAAACTCCATAACATAGCAGAGGGTCTGGGCAAAGTAAAGATTTCTAAACCCATAAGGAAATGTTTGACCTTTATAGACAATTACCACATATTCAATCTTGTGTTTGAGCCAGACAACCACTTGAACTGATACATAGTAATGTGCATGGTCCTATAATACATTCCTTGTGATGTCAAGAATTATATAATGACTTTCACTGATGATTATGCTCACATTACAGAGTTTATACTCTTCAATCAGAGTCATTATTTTAACACTAGAATGAAACTAACTTCAAGGAAGCTGAACAAACTGTTGGAGATAACTCAGAGCTCGTGACTTCAGAAGATCTGTAGAAAGCAGAACCTTTGTGGAAGGGCAATTGAATAACAAGAAAACCTAGATAATTTGAGGATTATGCAGTGTTGGCCTTGAATGCAGAGGTATTTATGGAAAACTTACCTCAGAATTTTAAAGATGTGAAGGGTCAGCATGATAAAGAGGAATGGTCGAAAACAATAAAGGGAGAAATGGGCTCTTTGTCATCTAATCAGACTTGGACTTATGGACCACTTACATCAAATAAAAGAGCCATTGACAGTAAGTGGGTGTTCAAAATAAAGAGTTGCATCTGGAAATATTGAAAATGATAAGGCACATTTAGTTATTAAAGGCTATGCTCAGGTAAAAGAATATGAGTATGAGATGACATATGCTCCAGTTGCTTGACTCAACACAGAACTTTTCTTAGTGTAATGCATGAATGTGATTTGTTTGTGGAACAAATGGGTGTACAAAATGCGTTCCTGCATGGAGAACTGACTGAAGAAATTTATATGAGATTTCCTCAAGGTGTAAAGATTAAGAAAGGACTTGTATGCAAATTCATTAAAGCTTTTTATGGGCTGAATCAGGCACCAAGAACTTGGAACTCTATATTTGGCAGTTTTATGAAGAAAAACAGGTTTTGGAAATCAAAAGATGATAGAAGTCTCTTGTTGAAAGCACTGATGATTATAATATTTATTTGATACTGTATTTAGATGTTTTTGTAATTTCTAGGAATTGTAAAATGAAAAATAACTGATGTTAAGAAGAAATTCAAATTCAAATTCCAAATGCAAGAATTTGGAGAACCAAAATTATTCCTTAGAATAAATATACTGAGGACCAGTGGCAATAGGTTTCTTAGTCAATGTGTTCATCTTGAAAACTTATTGAAAAGATTCAACATGGAACAACATGGAACACTGTATACCCTGTAAAACACTGATGGAAGTCAAACCCACAGAAAATGCTTATGGTGAGATGGTTTGAAATAAACTGTACAAGGAATTAATAGGTTGTTTGGCATATTTAATGGCAGCTGCAAGACCAGACATAAGTGCATTAGTTGACTATTTTAGCAGATATTAAAATAAAGCAACAGAATTTTACTAGAAAGGTTTGAAATGAACTCTTCAGTTTCTATGTCTACATCTACATCTATACTCTGCAATCCACCATGACGTGCATGGCAGATGGTATGTCCCGCTGAACCAGTTATTATGGTTTCTTCCTGTTCCATTCATGTATGGAGTGCAGGAAGAATGACTGTTTGAATCCTCTGTGCGTGCAGTAATTTTTCTGATCTTATCCTCATGATGGCCAATGGCCTTGCCACAGTGGTACCCATCTATCCGCCAGATCCGTCATCCCGTCAGATCACCAAAGCTTAATGCTGTCGGGCTGGGCAGACACTCAGCCCTTGTGAGGCAAACTGAGGAGCTACTTGACTGAGAAGTAGACATACAGCCAGGACAGTGGTATGCTCACCACATGCCCTTCCATATCCATATCCAGTGATGCTTGTGGGCTAAGGATGACATGGCAGCCACTCAGTACCATTGAGCCTTCCAAGGACTGTTCGGATGAAGTTTAGTTTAGTTTAGTTTTATCCTCATGATCCCTACATGAGTGATAGTTAGGGGGTTGTAGTATATCACTAGAGTAATCAGTTAAAGCTGGTTCTTGAAACTTTGTTTATACACTTTCTTGGGATAATTGATGTCTGTATTATTCAAGACTCTGCCAGTTCAGTTCCTTCAGTATCTCTGTGACACTCTCCCATGGATTAAACAAACATGTGACCATTTGTGCTGCCCTTCTCTGTATACATTCAATATCCCCTGTTTCTGGTGTTGTTCCCACAGACTTGAGCAATACTCAAGCACCAGTCACTTGAGTGATTTGTAAGCAATCTCTTTTGTAGACTGATTGCACTTCCCCTGTATTCTACCAATAAACCAAAGTCTACCATGTGCTCTACCCAGGACTGAACCTATATAAGAGCATGAGTCAAATGAAAACCTTAAATATTTTTTAAAATATTAATATTATTGAAAAATGAAAACCTCAAATATTTTTTAAATATTAATATTAAATAATATAAATTCCTTTAGAAAAAAATTCTTTTGGTAGTCCGCACAACCACTCATGCACCACATGGTGTACCTCTTCATCAGAACGGAACTTCTTTCCTCCCATTGCGTCTTTGAGTGGTCGAAACACATGGAAATCACTTGGGGCAAGGTCTGGTGAGTATGGTGGATGAGGAAGACACTCAAAATCAAGGTCTGTGATTGTAGCAACTGTTGTACGGGTAGTGTGGGGTCTTGCATTGTCATGTAGCAAAAGGACACTTGCTGACAGCAGTCCATGTCACTTTGATTTGATTGTAGGCCACAGATGATTTTTTAGGAGATCTGTGTATGATGCACTGGTGACAGTGGTCCCTCTAGGCACGTAATGCTCCAAAATGATGCCTTTTTCGCCCCAAAAGAAAGTTAGCATAACCACCTTCCCTGATGATGGTTCTGTTCGAAACTTCTATGGTTTTGGTGATGAGGAATGGCGCTATTCCTTGCTCACTCTCTTCATTTCCAGTTGGTGGAAGTGAACCCAGGTTTCGTCCCCAGTAACAATCCTTGCAAGGAAGCCATCACCTTTGCGTTCAAAGTGCCGAAGAAGTTCTTCACAAGCATCAACACGTTGTTCTCTCATTTCAGGAGTTAGCTGCTGTAGCACCCATCTTGCAGACACTTTGTGAAACTGGAGCACATCATGCACAATGTGGTGTGCGGACCCATGACTAATCTGTAAACATGCTGCAATGTCACTCAGTGTCACTTGGTGATTTTCCTTCACTATGGCTTCAAGTGCTGCAATGTTCTGTGGAGTCACAACTCGTTGTGCCTGACCTGGACGAGGAGCATCTTCCACTGAAGTCACACCATTTGCGAACATCCTACTCTATTCGTAGACTTGCTACCGTGACAAACATGTATCACCATACTGAACCTTCATCCGTCGACGAATTTCAGTAGGTTTCCCACCTTCAATACCCAAAATCCAAATAACAGAATGCTGTTCTTCCCTGGTGCAAGTCGCAAGTGGGGTGGCCATCTTTATACTGACACTGCGACGGTATGTGTGCATCTTCACCATGCTGCCACCTACAGGCCATTTTGCACGCTGTTTGTGGCAAACTTAGCAACTTACAGTATAACGGCACGAAATTCTGATTTGTTATTACAAATTTAAGGTTTTCATTTGACTCACCCTCATATTAAAGTAACACTTAATGTTGGCCTGTGTTACAAAAAGGGAAATTCAAATGCTCATCTCTGCTATGTTGATTCTGACTGGGAAAGTGAAGATAGAATATCTACAACAGTATACATACTCCAGGTTTTTGGAAATACTGATTGTTGGTATACAATGATACAGACATGTTTCACTATTTTCAACAGAAGCAGAAAATATTGCTTCAGCAATAGCTAAAACAGATATCCTGTGGTTGAAGAATCTTCTTGAAGAAGTTAAAATATATGTGAGAACTCCAAAAGGCTTTGAAGATAATGTCACACACATATCTACTACAGAAGTGGGAACATAGACAACTGAAGCAAGTGCATATTAAATACAATTTCATATGTCAGCTGTATACTGAAGGACACACGAATGTTCAATATATTATCTCTGAGGAACAAGTGGCAGATATTTTAACAAATGCAATTATGAGTGTACAAGTTCAATAGACTCTCTCTGCAGATGGGATTAGCGATATCTGCACATACTTCACGAAATTATTACTTAGGGAAGGGGAGGGGGGTGAGGGAGACATTGAAGTAATGACTATTTAATAATTATTCTTTGACTTTTTCTCTTTGTTTTTCTATATGTGCTTTTCTCTCTTTTTTCCCTTTCATGTTGTAATTGTTATAAGAAATAAATTGATATTACTTATCTACATACCTGGTAATTTCTAGCATTTACATCTACACACACTTCACCCCCGATTGTATTTATTCTAGTAATACACATTTAATGAAATATCAATCCATGTCTTTTTTTTATCATTAGTTTTTTAGAATATTCACCAAAGCCACACAGAGGGCACAAATTCAAAAGTTTCTGTGTGAGTTATGAAAAATAAATAAATAAATAAATAAAATCCACTCTACAGTGCAACAACTCTATATCCAAGGTTTTAATGACTTCCACAATACAAAATCATGCTAAAGTTATGTACTGGACCTCCCTAAAATCTCGGTTGTGGTGACAGACTGATTGTAGCATATCCTGAGGTCTAGGTTAGGTTGTGAGTTGGTGGAGACAACGAATGTGAAAGCAGAAAATTTGATTGTGGTAACCAATTGGCCAGTAGCGAAGCCCAATGTTTACATATATGCCACAACTGACAAATACAAGGGGGTCCAATATGTAACTTATTAGGCCTACAGACACAAAGTATTAAGTTTTATGGCAAATCTTGATTTTGTTGTGCTATGAATTCTCATATCGTTCTTCACTGACACACGATATTTATGCTACTGTGGACGCTAATTTTCATCAGGCATCTGCTTCACATTCAGAAATTTAATGAATTTTTACATCACAAGATCATCAAGCAAACATGAAATATTAAATGTCTTGGAATATCATGGCTTTTTGGGTTATTGGTAAGCAACAAATTCCGTGGATCATTTTGCATGAAGGATCGTAATGGTGTGGAACAATCTACTATACATTCACATCACAAATTAATTTGTACATATAGCTACATTCTCAACATTTTTCTCTGCCCCCCTTTTCTCTCTCTTCTTTTCTTTTCTTTTTCTTTCTTTTCTTTTCTTTTTTTTAACGAACAGAAAAAAAGATATACAGGTGTGAGTTTGTAATTCCTACCTACCACTTTTAACATATTACAATAGTAGAAATTCTTCTACAGAACAGAAGAGTTGTGAAGGAGAAACTCTCAGTTTGTTACAAAATTTTATTTTGCTATCAGACATTTTGTATCATTGGGTACCGGTAAATGATCAAAAATTTTTGTTGCAGCCTTGTGCACCCCTTTCTGTGGTAAAGACAACCTTAATGTGGAGTGATGAATGTCACCTTTCCTTCTGGTATTGTAATTATGTATCTCATTATTCCTCTTGAACTGTAGCAAATTATTTACAATGACTCCATGAGGGAATAAATATACAGTCAAGCTGTAATCTGAATGCCCAACAACTCCTTAAACAAATGTCTACAAGATGATCATGGGTGAGTACCACAAATTATCCTCACAGCACATTTTTGCAGAGTGAAGACTTTCTCTTAAAGATGAGTAACCCCAGGACATTAATCCATATGACATTATAGAATGAAAATATGCAAAATATGTCAACTTACTGATTTGTCTCTCCCAAAAAATGGTTCAAATGGCTCTGAGCACTTTAGGACTTAACTTCTGAGGTCATCAGTCCCCTAGAACTTAGAACTACTTAAACCTAAGTAACCTAAGGACATCACACACATCCATGCCCGAGGCAGGATTCAAACCTGTGACCGTAGCGGTCGCGCGGTTCCAGACTGTAGCACCTTGAACCGCTCGGCCACTCCGGCCAGCTGTCTCTCCCCAAGATTTGCAATGATTCTAAGTGCAAATGTGGCTGAACTAAGTTGTTTTAAGAGTTCCAAAATGCGTTTTTTTTTCAATTTAAATTCTCATCAATATGGACCACTAAGAATTTTGAAGTTTCCACACTATTTATTTATTATTTCCTTGCAATGTGTTGTACTTTTCATTGATAAAGTACTTCTAGATGTGCAGAGTTGAAAATGTTGTGACTTTTTAAAATTGAGGGTGAGATCACATTGCAGAAAACCAATGATACTTTTAACAACTTTGCTTACCATTTCTTCTGTTTCCGTATGTATGCTTGGACTGATTACAATACTAATATCATATGCGAAAAGAACAAATTCTGCATTTTGTATACTAGACAGAACATCGTTTATGCATATGAAGAACAGTAATGGACCTAAGATTGAATCTTGGCTGCTATCGACAGGGGATCTCAAGTTGATTCTGTATTTCTAGATTTCTGGAAAGCTTTTGACACCGTTCCTCACAAGCGACTTCTAATCAAGCTATGGGGTATCGTCTCAGTAGTGCGGCTGGATTCGTGATTTCCTATCAGGAAGGTCGCAGTTTGTAGTAATAGACGGCAAATCATCGAGTAAAACTGAAGTGATATCAGGTGTTCCCCAGGGAAGCGTCCTGGGACCTCTGCTGTTCCTGATCTATATAAATGACATGGGTGACAATCTGAGCAGTTCTCTTAGGTTGTTTGCAGATGATGCTGTAATTTACCGTCTAGTTAGGTCATCCGAAGACCAATATCAGTTGCAAAGCGATTTAGAAAAGATTGCTGTATGGTGTGGCAAGTGGCAGTTGACGCTAAATAACGAAAAGTGTGAGGTGATCCACATCAGTTCCAAAAGAAATCCGTTGGAATATGATTACTCGATAAACAGTACAATTCTCAAGGCTGTGTATTTAATTCCTTCCATGAAACATTTCTCCACCACTTCAATACTGCATTTCCACTGAAATCCAGGAAAATCGGAAACAAACACACAATCTCATGGGTAACAAAAGGGATAAGGATTTCCAGCCAAAAAAAGCGTGACTTAAAAAATCACATGAAACACCATGACGTCGATGATCAGTTTAGGTCATATTGTAAGACTTATTTTGCAATCTATAGGAAAGTTATCCAACAAGCAAAAAAATTATACAATGATAAATTTATAAAGGAATCTAACAATAAAATGAAAGGCTTGTGGACAGTTGTAAAAAATGAAACAAACAGTAAGCAGCATGTCATAAACAAAACATTAAAACTAAACCTAAATGATGAAGTCACATCAGATCCCCAAAAAATAGTAAATGGTTTTAATGACTATTTTAGCAAGATAGCAGAAAACCTGATAAAGAACAACTGCCACAGACCAAATGCTCAACACCAAACACTAATAGAAACTGCACCGGTACAGGCATCAATGTTTCTTCACAAAGTCTCCAATCCTGAAGTACTTACAGTTATAAAAGGACTAAAGAATAAGTACTCCAATGGTAGTGACAATATTCCTGATATAATTGTAAAGAAATGTGGAGAATCCATTGTAGAACCCCTAACCCACATAATAAATGCATCCTTTACAAATGGAGTTTTCCCCGACCTACTAAAGACTTCTAAAATTACCCCACTTCACAAAAAGGGCTCTAAAAATGATGTAGCCAGTTACCGGCCCATAGCACAGCTCAGCTCATTCTCAAAAATATTTGAAAAATTATTTTACACCAGATTGGAAGACTTTACTAATAAACTATCCTTATTGACAAAACACCAGCATGGTTTTAGAAAGCAAAAGACAACCACCACAGCTATTTATGAGTATCTCAACGAAACCTTAAAAGCACTGGATAATAAGGAAATCACTACTGGTATCTTTTTAGATTTATCCAAAGCATTTGATGTAATTGACCATACCATACTCCTTAAGAAGTTAGCAAATAAAGGTATAAGAGGAATTGCAAACAAATGGTTAGAATCTTACCTGTCAAACAGATTTCAAAAAGTTGAAATTAATTTTGAAAAAAAGAATACAACCACCCATCAATCTACTGTCCACTCCTCTGACACAATGCCTATTAGATATGGTGTGCCACAAGGCTCAATCCTGGGACCCATACTGTTTCTGCTATACATTGATGATATAAGCACAAAGCTTACTACAGGACATACCACACTATTTGCCGATGACACAAGTATTCTAATAACGGGTACTGATACAGAGGACCACAACCAAAAAATTAAACCGCTTATGTCGTCACTCAGCAAATGGTTCAACGAGAACAAACTGATTATAAACATACAGAAAACAACCTACATCAACTTCAGACTCTCATCCCAAAAACAAGAAATGCCTGATGTGATTCTAAATAACCAAGAGCTTATGTGTGTGGACTCCGTCAAGTTTCTTGGCATATGGCTTGCAGAAAATCTTAAGTGGGAGACACACGCAAATTATATCTCAAAAAAGCTCTCAACTGTGTGTTACATTTTAAGGGTACTCAAAAAATCAGTCACAAAATCTGTTCTCATACATGTATATTATGCTTACTTCCATTCTACATTACAGTATGGAATCATATTTTGGGGGAACTCACCTGGAGGTAGATATATTTTCAAAATGCAAAAAATGGCAATACGCATAATATGTAATCTAAGACATAATGAATCATGCAGACAACATTTCAAAACAAATGGCATTATGACACTGCCTTCTGCTTACATTTATAATATCGTCTCATTTGTCAAGACATACCTGTTAAACAATGACTGCACACTAAAACTCAATGGAGATATTCATAACTATGCAACAAGGCAGCAATCTGACCTACATATGATTCAGTCCAGAACTACCTGCTACCAAAAAAGTGTTTTAAATGTTGGGATAAAAATGTATAATAATTTACCCAATGAAATCAAAGCAACAAAGAACCCAAGAGCCTTCACACATAAGTTAAAAAAAATATCTCTTGGACCATTGCTTTTATGCAGTTGATCATTTTTTTGAAAGGGGTTAAAAATGTAAAAAATATGATAAATGTTCAATTAGGTCTGAAAATTATATACTGTGCATGTCTATGAAATACACTGGACCACTTTACTATTACATTTGTATTGGCTGTTTGTATTTTACCATACAACATTTGCATTTACTGTTTTGTTAAAGATAGCTAACTTCCTCATTGCAAAATGATGTAAAATCAATTTATTAAATATTAGCTGCAAATATGTTCCCTTGACCTATCCAATATCGTATGTAAAATCTTACATCTCTTTGATTTGTATTAACAGTTTTGTTGAAGATAGATAATTTCCTTGCTACAAAATAATGTAAACATCAATTTGTAAAAATTACTGTAAATAGCTCTCTTGACCTATCCAATATCATATGTACAGCTGTACAATACTATGATTGCCTGGATCAATAAAAATACAATACAATACAATACAATGCTGTCAATTCAACTAAGTACCTGGGTGTTAAAATTACGAACAACTTCAGTTGGAAAGACCACATAGATAATATTGTGGGGAAGGTGAGCCAAAGGTTGCATTTCATTGGCAGGACACTTAGAAGATGCAACAAGTCCACTAAAGAGACAGCTTACACTACACTCGTTCCTCCTCTGTTAGAATATTGCTGCGCGGTGTGGGATCCTTACCAGGTGGGATTGACGGAGGTCATCGAAAGGGTGCAAGGGCAGGTCGTTTTGTATTATCACGTAATAGGGGAGGGAGTGTGGCAGATATGATACGCGAGTTGGGATGGAAGTCATTAAAGCAAAGACGTTTTTCGTCGGGGCGAGATCTATTTACGAAATTTCAGTCACCAACTTTCTCTTCCGAATGCGAAAATATTTTGTTGAGCCCAACATACATAGGTAGGAATGATCATCAAAATAAAATAAGAGAAATCAGAGCTCGAACAGAAAGGTTTAGGTGTTCGTTTTTCCCACACGCTGTTCGGGAGTGGAATGGTAGAGAGATAGTATGATTGTGGTTCGTTGAACCCTCTGCCAAGCACTTAAATGTGAATTGCAGAGTAATCATGTAGATGTAGATGTAGAACCCCATATGTGATTTCTTCCCACTCAGAATTATGTCCCTAGACTATATTGCTTGAATTACTAAGAAGAACTTTCTGCATTCTTTTGGTTAGCTATGGCATTATCTATTGGTTGGCTATACCATCAACCCCATAAAATGTTAATTTAGCTAGGAGAATGCTGTAATTAACACAGTCAAATGCCTTGGAGAGGTGACAGAAAATACCAATCTGTGCTATTTTATTATTTGTAAAATATGGTGAGAGAACATGTAAATGGCATTCTCAGTAGACTAAACCTTCTGAAACCCAAACTGTGATTTGCTAGGGTTACTATTGTTGCTAAGGTGAGATATTATTCTAGATGGCATCACCTTCTTATCAATATTTTTGGAGAATGATTTCAGCAGACAAAGAGGTCATTAGTTATTGACATCTCTCTTATCACCTTTAGCAACAGCATATTTCAGTCAAAAGTGCCTTGAGTCGGTGATGCATTCCATATCTCAGATAAGACTGGGCTTATTCTATGGGAATAAATTTTTAGCACTCTATTGGAAACACTGTCAAAACCAGATGAGCTTTTATTTTTTGGAGAGCGTATAATTTTCTTAATTTCAGAAGCGCTGGTGATATTCATATGATTGAATTTTAAGAAAGTTACATTTTCAATATATTGCTGTGATTTTGCTGTTGAACTGTTTGTCCCTATGCTTTCTGTTGTGTTTAAGAAATGATTATTAACTATTTTTGCTACTCATGACGCATCATTTATAGCTCTTCCATTCAGTTCAACAGTGCCGTCGTGTTGTTCTAGGGCTGGATGCTCTTTCATTCACTTCAATACATTCCAGATCACCTTAAGTCTGTTGTCAGAAGTACTGATTTCTGACATTATGTGCATGTTATTTGATTTTTTAATAACCTTTCTTAGTAATTTTGAGTAGTTTTTGTAGTGTGCAGCTACTGCAAGATCCATATTTGTTCTTGCTGAAAGACTCATTTCCCTTTTCCTTTCACAAGATACTTACTTTAGTCCCTCTAGAGATCCATGGCTTTTTACTTGGCTGTTTAGTGTCCTTTCTGACTAGATTACGTGGAAATCTATTTTCAAGTAATGATATGGATTTATCATGGAATACAATCAATTTTATGTCAGCATTTTTTTCGTTATAAATTACATCCCATGTCATCTTCTGTAAACTATTTGTTACTGGGTAAACACTTATTGTTTTACTTTGAGCTTCATCAAAGAAAATATTATGAATTAGGGTCCTACTGCCTTTATCCACTCATGTTGGAAAGTTAATTACTGAGATCAAATTGTAGGAGTCAAATAAAGTTTCCAGATCATTTTTCCTGTCAAAACCCTTTAAAAAATCGACATTGAAGTCACCACAGATTATAAACTGCTTCCTAAACTAAACTAAAAGAATTGATAATACCTGACACTCAGTATGATTGGGGCTGGTCGCCTTGAGCACCTGCATCAAGAAACTGTGACTTACCCGATCAAATACGTTATTAAAATCAATAAAAGTAAGGCTCCCGTCCCTGCTTTCCACTACAGAAGTCAGGGTCGTGCACCCAGACAAACAACTTTGGCGAACAGCAAGAATTTTCTATAGCAATATCGAGAAATGGCTTGTAACTGCCCTGGCGGCAGTTTTGTAATTGAAATTAAGTTGCGTGATCGGGCGGAATTTATCAGTGTCTGGATATCCAGTTGTCCTTGAAATTAGAACGATTTTACTAACCTTGGAAAAAGCGTGAATTAAACCCCCTCCCGTATCACCTCATTAGCCAGTGACGTAATGGTATCACCTACAAGAGGCTAAAATTGTACAAAAATTCCTTAGGAGTACTGCCAACATCCGTCAATTTTTGCGATGGTGAACCAACAGTAAGGCTATATATAGTATATCATTTCGAGTAAAGTCACTTAGAAATGAATCATTGACTGCTGGAGTAGCCAAGCAGTCCGGCAGAGGAGGAAATTCATCAGGGACCATCGTATGAGTAGTAGGGACATTAAAAAGGTCGGTTACGTAACTATACTTCGCTCTTGAAATGTGAACGTTGGGACGTCAATACTTGACCATTAGTTTGATAGAGGGGGGGGGGGGGGGGCAGAGTTCTGCTGAAATTCAGTGTCATGTGAAGAGGACACGCCACACTCTTCCACGCGTGGGTGATGCAACTCCTTGAGAATCAACGGAAATGAAATCTGACTGACGGTAGAGATGGGCAAAGTCGTTCATCCTTGGGAAGTGGTTCACTCGTGATCGCTCTTTTTTGGGAACCGTGCATTTTTACTCGTTCACCGTTCATTGTGTTTGGTACATGGTTCTTATGAAAAATTGAAAATTAGTAGCATAGGTGACTGGAGATGGAAGGCGCCAAGAGGGGGACTTGCGTCCCCCCTGGAGTACAGAGTTTTTATTCATAAAAGGTTTCTTACACAGTTGTAATTTTCGTGATTCTGCAAAACATCTCGTTTAGCCAACTGTAGCGTTGTGGCTGATCGTAGTGAAATAATATATTAGGTGGCGCACGAAAAACCGGCCCCGCGTACAGACTGCTCGCCAATTACGTACGATTTGTTGACCGCTACGAGCAGAATAGATAAACAAGTAATAATTAGGCAGTGAAGAAATAACAAATAAGCTAAGGATATCAACTTCGAAACAATAGACGACGACTGGTAAGCGACAACGAGCAGTCTAGTACTCGGGGCCGATTTTTCGTGCGCCACCCTGTGGCACTGAAATAATATTGTAGGAGTTGTCATATTCTCTTTACAAAATGTGACACCATACAATTGATTACGAAGTGCGGGCTTCATTCGGTTGGAAGTCGGTCCGCCTTCCATAACAATGAACATGCTCTTTTGCCTTGGATCAAAAAAAGACGGAAAATGGACACTCGTGTGTGCCGTGCCAACGTCCTTTGCATGTGTAATAACAAAAAATCTTGCATTTTTACAACTATTTCTTCTGCTGTTCATCGAAATAGTGAAGTAAGCTGATACGCCGTTTTGTTACCTGAAAAGATGTATGTATTACATACCACGTAATTTTATGTTGTTTACGTAATTATAAAATAAATTTTAATTACCGGTAGTGGACGCTGAATAGAATACGAAAAGAACCAGAAGTTCAGAGTTCAAAAAAGGTTTGCAACAGATCTAGAATGGGCGTGCTAAGCGAACGAAACGAACAACAACTCTTTACTGAACTAACTACAAACAGTCGGCAGTGGAACTGCGACGAATGGCCACGCGAAGAAGGACGAGACCGAGACAGTCGGGAACGTGACCGAGCCTGGAACGAGACCGGCCGACGCGCCGTTCGCGAACGAGACCGACGGTTTCCCGTTCCTGGAAACTATAAGTAGAAAGCCGCGACCGAAGTGAACTATGAAAGACCGTTCCTTAGAATTCGTTCCTCGCTCGTTCCGTTCATCTTGGTGAACCGTTCCTTTGGCCCCTTTAGGCGAACGACCCATCTCTAGACGGTATGTCTTTCACTACACCACGTGTTCCAATGGCACACTTGTGCCGATCTGGGTCTTATCAGCAGCGGCCTGTGGCATGCTTTCCCCATCCGGGGCTGCAGAAGAAGAGTGGGAATACGTTACAGACTTAGCGATGCCCGACAGGTGTGTCGATATAGTAAGGAGCTCCGGAACAGAGCCTCCTGAAGAGGCGGCCTCGGTCTTGCGAGATAGATCGGAAGGAGCGCTGGATGCTTTCAAATCTCGAACAGCCCGGTCTGAACTAGGGGATGGGAGAGAAGGTAAGAGGAATTGTCTGGCTTCTCACTATCTTTCGTTCGTCTATGCTTGTTTTGAAGTCGAGGTGGTGGCGACACAGAAGCTACAGTGGCAAAGTCCCTACGCGAGGTTTACGGTGGAAATGCGCTAGGGTCATCAAGCAATGTCTCGCGTTGCTTCTCAGGATCTTACTTAAGCGCAATACGTATTACTTGAACCCAAGAGTGCTGCTGTCTTCGGTGGAGGCCGAAAAATACTTTTACTTTGTGCTTGCTGAGGATCCGTCCTGCTTTTGACGAAAGGCTTTCTACATACGACAAAAAGCTATGATTTAATATTTCTGTGTCTTCTTCTGCGTTGCTTTACAAGATTTAAATCTATGGCTTTCCTGCTGTATGTGGGAAGTCTATCTTCAAAAATAGGACAGATGAGGCAAGCACAAAGTAAAAGCGATTTCTCGTCCTCCACCGAAGACAGTGGCACTCTTTGGTTCCGTTAAAGATGATTTGATGCTCCAGAGGGCTGGAGAGCCCATGAAAGATGTACGGAATACCGCAGGTACACCAGCCTCTTAAAGCCAAGTAAATCGGCTGTGGCAGAACACTGTACTAATACTGGTCACGCTATATTGGTCAAAACGATGAAATTTTAACTTCTACATAATCTTTCTGGTACGCTGTGGTGAAAGAGGTAATTGATATTCGTTTGACGATAAATTTAATTAATAGAGATAGCAGCTTCAGTCTGGATAATTTATGGAATGCGGCGCTTTCGGTAATAAGCTTACAAAGACGCCGCTACAATGCAACTCAGAATGTTACGTCGACATCCCAGCGTGGATCGGCAGCCATTCTGCTCACTCTGAAGATGGCTGAACGACACACAGTCGAAATATTAGGAGAAGAAGCTGAATCTATGGTGCCGCTGACCCGAAATTTAATGGAGCACACATAAATTAATATTTACAAAACCACCTACAACTCATAGCCGCGTGGGGAACCCCCGCCTTCCAGATGGCGAATCCGTTGTTTCGCCACTGTGCCACCTTGCTGCGTGCTTGTGAGTCGTTTTAAGTTGTGGTACCGGTACTCCTTGTGAGACGGCGATTTCGGAAGACGTTTTCCGGTGTTTTTTCGCGGCCACTCTTGTTTTCCTCCATTATCGAGCCAAGTTAGATCCTGCAGCTTTTTGACGATATTCTGCGTTAGTATCTATTATATTCCTACTACTTTGCACATCTCCCAAAAGTATTTCTCTCCTTGTGAACGCGTATATTAGTCATTTCTGTGTTCCATAATTTTCTGCTTCATTTTATGCGTCGTTTGTACTCTTCCACGAGCTGTCTCGCAAATATATCTGTGAAAACGCAGCAGATCAATGCGGCTGCAAAAAACCATTCTTTTCCCTCTAAGGTTCTATTGTTTACCGTCCACGTTGCACGTGAAGCTACTCCTGACAGGGTACGATAGAGAAAGAGCGAGAAGGTCATAAAGGTCAGCCGATAATTTATTATCCTCCTTAAAGGTATGTTCACAACTTCAAGTACAAAATTCAAACAGTCGAGTTATAACTTTAGCGAATACCTGTTATACTCACTGCGGTATACTAAATTGAATGCTGAGTACAGTACTTTACGGATTATAAGACGCGCTTTTTTCTTCAAAAAATTGCTCATAAATTCAAGTGCATCTTATACCACAATGTAAAAATTCCCAGTGTTTGATTTAAAAATCCTGCCAGTATTAGAAATGGCCACATATTCGATGGCGCTGGAAACCTGTCTCTGTCTGGCAACTGGTAGCAGCAGTGCACCGATGCGACGAACATGAGTTGCGAGGATTCACAAGCTTGTTAGCTAGCACTTCCTCCCTCCTTCCCCGCCATCACAAACCCAGAACACTGTCTAGCCTATGATGCGCCCGTCTTTGCAATCTACGGCCCCAGTGAACTTGAACTGAAAGTGATTTGTGTTATCAGTAACAGTACAATATTTTTATTAGTAGCTGGTTTCGTAAAGGAAAAATGAAAGGCGGGCTATAAATTGTATCTAATACCATATGAGGAAGAAATGGGAAAAGAGTAGCTGAACGGTATTTCGACTCTCCACCAACAGAAAAAGCCGTCCGCGATTGGCGGGCTAGTAAAGAAGAAGTGAAATAAATGAGGAAGACTTAAATATGCAAACAGAGGACTGAATGCATGACGTACTGAAATGGATTCAAAACACCGTAAAATGGCATCGGAATTAATACAAAAATGATTCAAATACACGCTTGTAAGCTAGCGCTAAAGTGGAACAAGGGTTTAAGGGTGGAGTTGGTTGGTGCGACAGGTGTATGAAGTATCATGGGCTTAGCATGTGAACCAAAACCAAAATATCTCAGAAAATACCAGAAGAGCATGAAGAGAAAGTATTGTCTTTCCATCGCTTATTGAACATCGAAAGAAAACCAGCGTGGAGCTAAGCCAAATAGCGAGTATGGACGAAACCTCTCTGACATTTGATGTGCCGAGTAACAGAACTGTTACCATGGTGCTAAAAACATAACTATAAAAACAAGTGGACATGAAAAAATGCGCTACATTGTTGCTTTATCACGTTGTGCTGACGGTCCTAAATTTAATCCAATGATCATTTTCAAGCGCAAAACAATGCCAAAACTTTCTGAAATACCGCCAGGTGTTGTTGTTCACGTACATGACAAAGGTTGAATGGACGAGTCTGGTATGAAATTGTGGATTAACAGAGTATGGGAGAGAAGGAAAAGTGCTTTATTGGAAAAGAATTGTCTTCTTGTGGTAGACCAGTATAGCAGTCATTTGAAAAAAATCTGTGAAAGAGAAACTCAGACAGGGAAATACAGAGCTCGCTGTTATTCCAGGAGGACTTACTTCACAATTGGAACCTCTTGATGTCTCGATAAATACACCGTTTAAAGCGTATGTGAGAGAGGAACGGAACAAATGAATGACGGATGAAACCCTACATGAATTCACCGAAGGGAGCTTTAAAACTATCTAATCTAACAAGTATGTCAGTGGGTAACACAGTCGTAGCCTAGAGAGAGAGAAAACATTATTGTTAAATCTTTCAAGAAGTGCGGCGTAAGTAATGCTCTCGGTTGCAGTGAAGACTAGCTTATACAGGGTGGTCCATTGATAGTGACCGGGCCAAATATCTCACGAAACAAGCATCAAACGAAAAAACTACAAAGAACGAAACACGTCTAGCTTGAACGGGGAAACCAGATGGTGCCGTGGTTGGCCCGCTAGATGGCGCTGCCATAGGTCAAACGGATATCAACTGCTTTTTTTAAAAATAGGAACCCCCATTTTTATTACATATTCGTGTAGTAAGTAAAGAAATATGAATGTTTTAGTTGGACCACTTTTTTCGCATTGTGATAGATGGCGCTGTAATAGACACAAACGTGTAAGTACGATGTATCACGTAACATTCCGCCAGTGCGGACGGTATTTGCTTCATGAGACATCACCCGTGTTAAAATGGACCGTTTACCAATTGCGGAAAAGGTCGATATCGTGTTGATGTATCGCTATTGTGATCAAAATGCCCAACGAGCGTGTGCTATGTATGCTGCTCGGTATCCTGGACGACATCATCCAAGTGTCCGGACCGTTCGCCGGATAGTCACGTTATTGAAGGAAACAGGAAGTGTTCAGCCACATGTGAAACGTCAACCACGACCTGCAAAAAAATAATGGTGCCCAAGTAGGTGTTTTAGCTACTGTCACGGCTAATCCGCACATCAGTAGCAGACAAATTGCGCGAGAATCGGGAATCACAAAAACGTCGGTGTTGAGAATGCTACATCAACATCGATTGCACCCGTACCGTATTTCTATGCACCAGTAATTGCATGGCGACGACTTTGAACGTCGTGTACAGTTCTGCCACTGGGCACAAGAGAACTTAGGGACGATGACAGATTTTTTGCACGCGTTCTATTTAGCGATGAAGCGTCATTCACCAACAGCGGTAACGTAAACCGGCAAAATATGTACTATTGGGCAACGGAAAATCCACGACGGCTGCGACAAATGGAACATCAGCGCCCTTGGCGGGTTAATGTATGGTGCGGCTTTATGGGAGGGAGGAAGGATAATTGGCCCCCAATTTTATCGATGGCAATCTAAATGGTGCAATGTATGCTGATTTCCTACGTAATATTCTATCGATGTTACTACAGGATGTTTCACCGCATGACAGAATGGCGATGTACTTCCAACGTGATAGATGTCCGGCACATAGCTCGTGTGCGGTTGAAGCGGTATTGAATAGCATATTTCATGACAGGTGGATTGGTCGTCGAAGCACCGTACCATGGCCCGCACGTTCACCGGAAATGACGTCCCCGGAATTCCTTCTGTGGGGAAAGTTGAAGGATATTTGCTATCGTGATCCACCGACAACACCTGACAACATGCGTTAGCGCACTGTCAATGCATGTGCGAACATTACGGAAGGCAAACTTCTCGCTGTTGAGAGGAATGTCGTTACACGTATTGCCAAATGAATTGAGGTTGACGGACATTATTTTGAGCATTTATTGCATTAATGTGGTATTTACAGGTAATCAAGCTGTAACAGCATGCGTTCTCAGAAATGAGAAGTTCACAAAGGTACATGTATTACATTGGAACAACCGAAATAAAATGTTCAAACGTACCTACGTTTTGTATTTTAATTTAAAAAACCTACCTGTTACCAACTGTTCGTCTAAAATTGTGAGCCATTTGTTTGTGACTATTACAGTGCCATCTATTACAAAGCGAAAAAAGTGGTCTAACTAAAACATTCATATTTATTTACGTACTACACGGATATGTTATAAAAAATGGGGGTTCCTATTTAGAAAAAACGCAGTTGATATCCGTTTGACCTATGACAGCGGCCGGCGGGGTGGCCGAGAGGTTCTAGGCGCTACAGTCTGGAACCGCGCGACCGCTACGGTCGCAGGTTCGAATCCTGCCTCGGGCATGGATGTGTGTGATGTCCTTAGGTTAGTTAGGTTCAAGTAGCTCTAAGTTCTAGGGGACTAATGACCTCAGAAGTTAAGTCCTATAGTGCTCACAGCGATTTGAACCTACGGCAGCGCCATCTAGCGGGCCAGCCATAGCGCCATCTGGATTCCCCCTTCAAGCTAGACAAGTTTCGCCCTTTGTAGGTTCTTCGTCTGACGCTTATTTCGTGAGATATTTGGTTCGGTCACGATCAATGGACCACCCTGTATATGAAGAGGACAACGATGACGACGACGAAGAAGAAGAAAGCTTAGATGACGATTTTCAGGGATTTTAAATGGTTCAAATGACTCTGAGCACCATGGGACTTAACATCTGAGGTCATCAGTCCCCTAGAACTTAAAACTACTTAAACCTAACTAACCTAAGGACATCACAAACATCCATGCCCGAGGCAGGATTCGAACCCGCGACCGTAGCGGTCGCGCGGTTGCAGACTGAAACGCCTAGAACAGCTTGGCCACACCGGCCGGAAGATATTTTAAAGATCTCAGTTAGGTTTTATAATCTAAATTTTTTTTAGTCTGGCTTTAGAATCTAACAATAAAAAATTGAATTGCTTAAAAATTAAGGTGCGTCTTACAGTCCGTAGAGTCTTATAGTCCGTAAAATATAGTATTTTCTAGATGAATACTTCAGTTCTTGTGCGTGTATATGTGGAAACGAGGTTACGAATACACACTCACGTGTAACGTACCGAAGTTGGCGTTTCGTGTGAGGACGCGTTATGAGCTTCAGCGGAGCGGGACATTGCGGGGCGAACACTGCTGCCAGGGACAGAATGACAGACCACAAATTCCTATTTCCTTGTGGGACGCCCGACTGCCAGCGATAATTCGCAGGCTGAGCGACACGTGGTAATAAACATGTCCGCCTGCCTTGAGAGCAGAGGTCGACTGGGCTCCGAAACCTCCCCAAACTGTGCAGCACGGCCCTGTCAGAGGCGGCACAGAAAGCCAGAGGCGAGCTGATTATTGGACGAGAATGTTCATTCATTCTCATTCATTCATCGTATACCGTGAATCTCATAATGGTGAAGAACCTTCAGGAACGTAGAATCAGTCAAGTTATGCATTAGTAGATAAAGCAACCAGTTACGGCTATTTCTGCAAAGTATACCAACAAGTAATGATAATTCTGACAGCTATATATAGATTATTTTATACAGGGTGGACAAAATAAAACTGGCTTGGTAAATACACTGACAGAAGAGAAACTGCGGCACCTGTAAATTATTGATGTAGAGTAATGAAATTTCGGGACTACGAATTTAAGACCACAGGTTAATGTAAGCGCGAGATAAGCTATTGAAAATGTGAAATGCTGCTACAATAATAATGTTGACTGGATGCACGCATTGTGTCGGATGTCAGTTATTGGATGGAGTTTCATGCCTGTTGCACATCGTCGATCAATACAGGGACAGTTAATGCTCATTGTGGATGATGCTGGAGTTGTCCGATTATGTCCCATTGGTACCCAACTGGAGAGAGATCTGGTGATCGGACAGGTCAATGCAACATGTCGACACTCTGTAGAGTATGTTAGGTTACAACAGCGGTTTGTGGGCGAGCGTTATCCTGTTGGAAGGCTGCTCATGAATGACAGCACAACAGGTTGAAACACTAGACCGACGTACAGATTTGCAGTACGGGTGCGCGGGATAACCACGAGAGTGCTCCTGTTGTCATACGAAATCTCATCCCAGAACACGACTCCAGGTGAAAAAAAAAAAAAAAAAAAAAAAAAAAGAGAGAGAGAGAGAGAGAGAGAGAGAGAGAGAGAGAGAGAGAGAGAGAGAAATGGGTTCAAATGGCTCTGAGCACTATGGGACTTAACAGCTGTGGTCATCAGTCCCCTAGAACTTAGAACTACTTAAACCTAACTAACCTAAGGACATCACACACATCCATGCCCGTGGCAGGATTCGAACCTGCGACCGTAGCGGTCACGCGGTTCCAGACTGAAGCGTCTAGAACCGCACGGCCACACCGGCCGGCACTCCAGGTGCAGTTGTAGTATGTCTTGCACGCAGACAGGTTGGTTGCAGGCCCCAGCTGGCCTCCTAACCAACACTCAGCCATTTCAAGCACCGGGTCAGAAGCAGCTTTAATCAGAAAACGCAACAGACCTCCACCCTGTCTTCTAATGAACTCTCGTTTGACACCACTGAAGTCGCAAATGACGGTGGTTTGTGGGTCAGTGGAATGTATGCTACAGGGCGTTTGGCTCCGAGCTGTCCTTGAAGTGACCAATTTGTAACAGTTCATTGTGTCATTGTTGTGTCGAATACTGCTCAAATTACCGCTGCAGATGCAGTACGATGCGTCAGAGCCATACGACGCACTCGATGGCCATCCGGAAGCCAGTCTCTTTGTGACCGTACTTCCCCTTGTCCACTGCTGCCAGCAATCATGTACAGTGGCTACAGCCCTGCCAAGTTTTTCTGCACTGTTGCAGAAGGAACACCCAGCCTCTCGTAGCCCTATTACAAGATCTCGTTCACACTCAGTGAGGTGTTGATAAACGGCGTCTTTGTCACCTTAAAGGCATTCTTGACTAACACCAACTCATGACGTCGAAGCTCAAAGGTAACTAACGCTCTCGATCGTTATAGCGTGTTTTTAAAGCATACCTGATTAGCACCCTCATAGTGGCGCTGCTAGTTCGAAATGTGAGTAGATACCATCTTTCAGATGTAGAAACACACCTATAAACTTTAGTTAACGTCGCACAACTCCTTGGTGTTGCAATTGTTTTCCGTCACTGTATTTATAAGAGTGACGCGGTACTGACCCTTCTTAAAGAACAGGAATGCTGCCAATCCCAGAAAATGCTGGAAATCTTCATTTCCATGCACAAATGAGTTTCTGTCACATGTCGGCACACGCGCATCTTCCGCACGCTCTGCCAAGGGCACTTCGCTGTGTCATTATGTTTAAGTGGGGGAGAGAACGGATGTCTTTAGAGACCAGTTGAATGCAACACAAAATTGTGTTCCCGACAAAACAGCGCGTGTTCACTGTAGAGTGTTCTGAGACAAACGATTCGGGTTTGTACAAGACTTTAAGACTGGAACTGTTTTGGCAAAACCTCCTGCAAAGTCTGAAATGCAAAACCTGATGGCAAGATGTCGCGAAACGGTTTCCATTTCCAGTGTCGCTGAGAGCCAGGACTGGGTCCGGCTCAGGGTTTGTGATAGAGCGTCATCTCCAGATATAGCAATACAATATTATTTTAAAGAAAGTTGACAATCTATACATAACATAATTCGGGGAATATATGAGATACACACAAAATACTCATTGGGATGAAATATGGAATAAATATAATTTCTTCTACATGTTATACATATTGTTGAGTGTTTGAACTTGCGAGGTGCCGGGGCTAGCAGTGTATTTAACACTAAATTCTTCTAGAATCTTCATATGGAAATGATGCTCTAAGCCCCCCCCCCCCCCCCTTTTCTAACTCCGACTTTTGCTGTTGCACATGGATTAAGAAGAAACGCGAACTGACTGTAATCGACCCTGCAAGTGGAGTAGAAAAAGTTTGGCACCTGCAACAATTTAATTTGATAGAAATTAATCAGATAAAAGAAAGTTTCATTAACGTAGTGAGAAATGAAAGGGTTGCTTTACCAATCCACAAAATGAAAGCTCTGTTCAAAATAACAATTTAATTTATTATGACTAAACTCAAAATAATAAACAAAACACATGAAACATTTACAATATGTCAAATTGGATAATCAAATAAATGCTGTGGAGGTGAAATTGTCCGTAAACTGGATTGTGACCTTTATGACCAAGTGGTAAGTGGAGCCAATTCCTTGCAACTCAAATCTTAAGAGAAACGCCCAGCCAACCCGACATTAATTGCTGCTACAGTAGTGAGAACTCAGACAATGGACACCTAAGACAGAACCACGTTAGAAAAGACGGGAACAGGCGCGCTCTGCTGAGCTCTGATTGTCACATAGCAAAATTCCCTGATTTGCTGGTGCTGCGGACATAAATTACCAAGCTGTCTTCTTAACTGCAAGGACACAATCTGGCATACCGGAGGCGATGGCTGGTTGTTTCGACGTCCTGTCGTGGTGATAATAATGTCGCGAGTATGGCCCGAAACAAATTCTCCTGGTCTGGTTGTTCCAGACTAAAGACTTCCTAGCAACACAAATACGCCTCTGAGGGAGATGAAGAAGGCTCGCTACACAATCACTGACGGTACAGTGAGTGATTTTAACAAGCTAAGACAGGCTCTGAGCACTATGGGACTCAACTGCTGTGGTCATAAGTCCCCTAGAACTTAGAACTACTTAAACCTAACTAACCTAAGGACAGCACACAACACCCAGCCATCACGAGGCAGAGAAAATCCCTGACCCCGCCGGGAATCGAACCCGGGAACCCGGGCGTGGGAAGCGAGAACGCTACCGCACGACCACGAGATGCGAAGCTAAGACACACAGTAACTCCGATACGGTCAACTTCAGCCAAAACTGCTCAAGACAGACAACATAGGCCGCTTGTACGCAGAACGTACAATTGCCAACTGTAATCAGAAAGCCGGCCGTTTTGGCTGAGTGGTTCTAGGCGCTTCAGTCTGGAACCGTGCGACTGCTATAGCCACAGGTTCGAATCCTGCCTTGGGCATGGATGTGTGTGATGTACTTAGGTTAGTTAGGTTTAAGTCGTTCTAAGTTCTAGGGGACTGATGACCTCAGATATTAGGTCCCATAGTGCTCAGAGCCATTTTTTTGCACTCGGAAAGTTACGTTGAAGTCGAAACTTCAGCAACTTCGTCAAACAGTTACGGTTAAATGAAAGAATATGAGACAGCCAATGGAAGGCAGGCTGTCCAGAGCAGCGAGAGCTCAGTCTTGTAACCTTCTCCAACCGAAAGGCGAGAGCCGACCCTCTCCAGAGCACCCGTACAAGCCGAACACAGAACAGTCGCGCCACCACGACAGTGGCTGTGGCTAAACGTTCCAATTAGCAATTCGAAAACTGGCGGAAAATTCCACTCTATTGCCAACGCACTACTATTACACCAATGGAGATACTTGGCGCCAAGATCAGCAGAATCCGCCTGTCACCAGACCACCCGGGTGACGAGAGACGCTGCGTGGGAAGTCCGCGTGTGAAGGAACAGCAACTTTTCACCGCATGCAGTTAGAGAGGAAAATCGAATTACTCAGAGTAAGATAGAAATATGAGAGGGGGCTCATGCCACTTCTCAAACTTGGCTATATTCTGTAAAAAATAAAATCACCGAATGTACACAAATGCGTTTATGTTAACGTACTACGTACTGTCGACGGAATTCGAGCGAACTAACAGTTGTTTAGCCCGCCCGGTTGGCCATGCGGTCTAACGCACGGTTTTCCAGGCGGGAAGGAGCGCCGGTCTCCGGCACGAATCCGCCCGGAGGATTTGTGTGTAGGTCCGGTGAGCCAGCCAGTCTGTGGATGGTTTGTAGACGGTTTTCCATCTGCCTCGGCAAATGCGGTCTGGTTCCCCTTATTCCACCTCAGCTACACTATGTCAGCGATTGCTGCGCAAACAAGTTCTCCACATACGCGTACACCACCATTACTGTACCACGCAAACATAGAGGTTACACTCGTCTGGTGTGACGTTTCCTGGGGGGGGGGGGGGGGCACCGGGGGCCGAACCGCACAATAACCCTGGGTTCGGTGTGGGACAGCGGAGGGGTGAAATGGACTGCGGTAGTCGTCGTCAGGTTGCGGGCCACTGCGGCTGCGGTGGGGACGGAGCCTCTCCATCGTTTCTAGGTCCCCGGTTAACATAACATAACAGTTGCTTATGGTGTAATGGGTTGAATCAGAGCGTGCAGTAGTATAGACATGTGTATGAGGCAATGGATATTGACACTCTGGGGGTAATAGCGACGCATAGATGTTGACACTCAGGGCGCGTACACGGTCATGGAGGCTGGTTCGTTAGATTTAATATTTCAGATATAATCATGTATAAACTTAAATGTTCTGTGTATTCAAAGACACCTTGTGTTACACAGGCATGATATCATGTGATGAGTTTGAAGAAAAAATCGTTTAAAAAAGATATTCTAAAATTATGAAAATGTGATGTTTTGCTTTGGTCCTCGCAGACACTTAAACAGCAAATGTGGACACGGCAACGGCACGAATTAAGAGACTTTTCCCGACATCCTTAGATCAGAATCAGGATGGTAGGGCCTTTAAAACATTATACAGATCATTTCCTTAAATTGACCATGAATTTATTGATTTCACACACACTGCTTGCTAACGCTGACTTCAGGCCAGAGATTTATTATTATGGCTTAGTACATTTCTGCATGTTATACGAATTGTTAAGTGTTTGAACTTGGCTATATTCTGTAAAAAATAAAATCACTGGATGTGCTTTGCGTATTAGTTTTGAAAGTTGCATTTGTGCACATACCTAGCCAATCACGTAACGTGTGTAGATAATTCACACTTCAATTTAAATTTTATAACAGGATCAAATCATGTGATAAGTTTTTTTTCTTCTTGTGAATACGATGTAAAAACAGTTCCGTTAAGCGCGGTTGCTTGAAACAACGAAGTAATTCTGGAGTTATCCGATTTTAATGTTGACATCGTCGTGTGCATAATATAATTGACCGTTTTGTGTGTGAATCTGAACAACCGTACGATGAGCAGTAGTTTTAGAAAGAAAATGAAGTAAATGAATGAAGTCAGATATCGTTCAAGTTGTTGCCGATTTTTGTTGATAAGTAGCAAGTCTTATATACACTCCTGGAAATTGAAATAAGAACACCGTGAATTCATTGTCCCAGGAAGGGGAAACTTTATTGACACATTCCTGGGGTGAGATACATCAAATGATCACACTGACAGAACCACAGGCACATAGACACAGGCAACAGAGCATGCACAATGTCGGCACTCGTACAGTGTATATCCACCTTTCGCAGCAATGCAGGCTGCTATTCTCCCATGAAGACGATCGTAGAGATGCTGGATGTAGTCCTGTGGAACGGCTTGCCATGCCATTTCCACCTGGCGCCTCAGTTGGACCAGCGTTCGTGCTGGACGTGCAGACCGCGTGAGACGACGCTTCATCCAGTCCCAAACATGCTCAATGGGGGACAGATCCGGAGATCTTGCTAGCCAGGGTAGTTGACTTACACCTTCTAGAGCACGTTGGGTGGCACAGGATACATGCGGACGTGCATTGTCCTGTTGGAACAGCAAGTTCCCTTGCCGGTCTAGGAATGGTAGAACGATGGGTTCGATGACGGTTTGGATGTACCGTGCACTATTCAGTGTCCCCTCGACGATCACCAGTGGTGTACAGCCAGTGTAGGAGATCGCTCCCCACACCATGATGCCGGGTGTTGGCCCTGTGTGCCTCGGTCGTATGCAGTCCTGATTGTGGCGCTCACCTGCACGGCGCCAAACACGCATACGACCATCATTGGCACCAAGGCAGAAGCGACTCCCATCGCTGAAGACGACACGTCTCCATTCGTCCCTCCATTCACGCCTGTCGCGACACCAGTGGAGGCGGGCTGCACGATGTTGGGGCGTGAGCGGAAGACGGCCTAACGGTGTGCGGGACCGTAGCCCAGCTTCATGGAGACGGTTGCGAATGGTCCTCGCCGATACCCCAGGAGCAACAGTGTCCCTAATTTGCTGGGAAGTGGCGGTGCGGTCCCCTACGGCACTGCGTAGGATCCTACGGTCTTGGCGTGCATCCGTGCGTCGCTGCGGTCCGGTCCCAGGTCGACGGGCACGTGCACCTTCCGCCGACCACTGGCGACAACATCGATGTACTGTGGAGACCTCACGCCCCACGTGTTGAGCAATTCGGCGGTACGTCCACCCGGCCTCCCGCATGCCCACTATACGCCCTCGCTCAAAGTCCGTCAACTGCACATACGGTTCACGTCCACGCTGTCGCGGCATGCTACCAGTGTTAAAGACTGCGATGGAGCTCCGTATGCCACGGCAAACTGGCTGACACTGACGGCGGCGGTGCACAAATGCTGCGCAGCTAGCGCCATTCGACGGCCAACACCGCGGTTCCTGGTGTGTCCGCTGTGCCGTGCGTGTGATCATTGCTTGTACAGCCCTCTCGCAGTGTCCGGAGCAAGTATGGTGGGTCTGACACACCGGTGTCAAATGGTTCAAATGGCTCTGAGCACTATGGGACTCAACTGCTGAGGTCATTAGTCCCCTAGAACTTAGAACTAGTTAAACCTAACTAACCTAAGGACATCACACACATCCATGCCCGTGGCAGGATTCGAACCTGCGACCGTAGCGGTCACGCGGTTCCAGACTGAAGCGTCTAGAACCGCACGGCCACACCGGCCGGCACTCCAGGTGCAGTTGTAGTATGTCTTGCACGCAGACAGGTTGGTTGCAGGCCCCAGCTGGCCTCCTAACCAACACTCAGCCATTTCAAGCACCGGGTCAGAAGCAGCTTTAATCAGAAAACGCAACAGACCTCCACCCTGTCTTCTAATGAACTCTCGTTTGACACCACTGAAGTCGCAAATGACGGTGGTTTGTGGGTCAGTGGAATGTATGCTACAGGGCGTTTGGCTCCGAGCTGTCCTTGAAGTGACCAATTTGTAACAGTTCATTGTGTCATTGTTGTGTCGAATACTGCTCAAATTACCGCTGCAGATGCAGTACGATGCGTCAGAGCCATACGACGCACTCGATGGCCATCCGGAAGCCAGTCTCTTTGTGACCGTACTTCCCCTTGTCCACTGCTGCCAGCAATCATGTACAGTGGCTACAGCCCTGCCAAGTTTTTCTGCACTGTTGCAGAAGGAACACCCAGCCTCTCGTAGCCCTATTACAAGATCTCGTTCACACTCAGTGAGGTGTTGATAAACGGCGTCTTTGTCACCTTAAAGGCATTCTTGACTAACACCAACTCATGACGTCGAAGCTCAAAGGTAACTAACGCTCTCGATCGTTATAGCGTGTTTTTAAAGCATACCTGATTAGCACCCTCATAGTGGCGCTGCTAGTTCGAAATGTGAGTAGATACCATCTTTCAGATGTAGAAACACACCTATAAACTTTAGTTAACGTCGCACAACTCCTTGGTGTTGCAATTGTTTTCCGTCACTGTATTTATAAGAGTGACGCGGTACTGACCCTTCTTAAAGAACAGGAATGCTGCCAATCCCAGAAAATGCTGGAAATCTTCATTTCCATGCACAAATGAGTTTCTGTCACATGTCGGCACACGCGCATCTTCCGCACGCTCTGCCAAGGGCACTTCGCTGTGTCATTATGTTTAAGTGGGGGAGAGAACGGATGTCTTTAGAGACCAGTTGAATGCAACACAAAATTGTGTTCCCGACAAAACAGCGCGTGTTCACTGTAGAGTGTTCTGAGACAAACGATTCGGGTTTGTACAAGACTTTAAGACTGGAACTGTTTTGGCAAAACCTCCTGCAAAGTCTGAAATGCAAAACCTGATGGCAAGATGTCGCGAAACGGTTTCCATTTCCAGTGTCGCTGAGAGCCAGGACTGGGTCCGGCTCAGGGTTTGTGATAGAGCGTCATCTCCAGATATAGCAATACAATATTATTTTAAAGAAAGTTGACAATCTATACATAACATAATTCGGGGAATATATGAGATACACACAAAATACTCATTGGGATGAAATATGGAATAAATATAATTTCTTCTACATGTTATACATATTGTTGAGTGTTTGAACTTGCGAGGTGCCGGGGCTAGCAGTGTATTTAACACTAAATTCTTCTAGAATCTTCATATGGAAATGATGCTCTAAGCCCCCCCCCCCCTTTTCTAACTCCGACTTTTGCTGTTGCACATGGATTAAGAAGAAACGCGAACTGACTGTAATCGACCCTGCAAGTGGAGTAGAAAAAGTTTGGCACCTGCAACAATTTAATTTGATAGAAATTAATCAGATAAAAGAAAGTTTCATTAACGTAGTGAGAAATGAAAGGGTTGCTTTACCAATCCACAAAATGAAAGCTCTGTTCAAAATAACAATTTAATTTATTATGACTAAACTCAAAATAATAAACAAAACACATGAAACATTTACAATATGTCAAATTGGATAATCAAATAAATGCTGTGGAGGTGAAATTGTCCGTAAACTGGATTGTGACCTTTATGACCAAGTGGTAAGTGGAGCCAATTCCTTGCAACTCAAATCTTAAGAGAAACACCCAGCCAACCCGACATTAATTGCTGCTACAGTAGTGAGAACTCAGACAATGGACACCTAAGACAGAACCACGTTAGAAAAGACGGGAACAGGCGCGCTCTGCTGAGCTCTGATTGTCACATAGCAAAATTCCCTGATTTGCTGGTGCTGCGGACATAAATTACCAAGCTGTCTTCTTAACTGCAAGGACACAATCTGGCATACCGGAGGCGATGGCTGGTTGTTTCGACGTCCTGTCGTGGTGATAATAATGTCGCGAGTATGGCCCGAAACAAATTCTCCTGGTCTGGTTGTTCCAGACTAAAGACTTCCTAGCAACACAAATACGCCTCTGAGGGAGATGAAGAAGGCTCGCTACACAATCACTGACGGTACAGTGAGTGATTTTAACAAGCTAAGACAGGCTCTGAGCACTATGGGACTCAACTGCTGTGGTCATAAGTCCCCTAGAACTTAGAACTACTTAAACCTAACTAACCTAAGGACAGCACACAACACCCAGCCATCACGAGGCAGAGAAAATCCCTGACCCCGCCGGGAATCGAACCCGGGAACCCGGGCGTGGGAAGCGAGAACGCTACCGCACGACCACGAGATGCGAAGCTAAGACACACAGTAACTCCGATACGGTCAACTTCAGCCAAAACTGCTCAAGACAGACAACATAGGCCGCTTGTACGCAGAACGTACAATTGCCAACTGTAATCAGAAAGCCGGCCGTTTTGGCTGAGTGGTTCTAGGCGCTTCAGTCTGGAACCGTGCGACTGCTATAGCCACAGGTTCGAATCCTGCCTTGGGCATGGATGTGTGTGATGTACTTAGGTTAGTTAGGTTTAAGTCGTTCTAAGTTCTAGGGGACTGATGACCTCAGATATTAGGTCCCATAGTGCTCAGAGCCATTTTTTTGCACTCGGAAAGTTACGTTGAAGTCGAAACTTCAGCAACTTCGTCAAACAGTTACGGTTAAATGAAAGAATATGAGACAGCCAATGGAAGGCAGGCTGTCCAGAGCAGCGAGAGCTCAGTCTTGTAACCTTCTCCAACCGAAAGGCGAGAGCCGACCCTCTCCAGAGCACCCGTACAAGCCGAACACAGAACAGTCGCGCCACCACGACAGTGGCTGTGGCTAAACGTTCCAATTAGCAATTCGAAAACTGGCGGAAAATTCCACTCTATTGCCAACGCACTACTATTACACCAATGGAGATACTTGGCGCCAAGATCAGCAGAATCCGCCTGTCACCAGACCACCCGGGTGACGAGAGACGCTGCGTGGGAAGTCCGCGTGTGAAGGAACAGCAACTTTTCACCGCATGCAGTTAGAGAGGAAAATCGAATTACTCAGAGTAAGATAGAAATATGAGAGGGGGCTCATGCCACTTCTCAAACTTGGCTATATTCTGTAAAAAATAAAATCACCGAATGTACACAAATGCGTTTATGTTAACGTACTACGTACTGTCGACGGAATTCGAGCGAACTAACAGTTGTTTAGCCCGCCCGGTTGGCCATGCGGTCTAACGCACGGTTTTCCAGGCGGGAAGGAGCGCCGGTCTCCGGCACGAATCCGCCCGGAGGATTTGTGTGTAGGTCCGGTGAGCCAGCCAGTCTGTGGATGGTTTGTAGACGGTTTTCCATCTGCCTCGGCAAATGCGGTCTGGTTCCCCTTATTCCACCTCAGCTACACTATGTCAGCGATTGCTGCGCAAACAAGTTCTCCACATACGCGTACACCACCATTACTGTACCACGCAAACATAGAGGTTACACTCGTCTGGTGTGACGTTTCCTGGGGGGGGGGGGGGGCACCGGGGGCCGAACCGCACAATAACCCTGGGTTCGGTGTGGGACAGCGGAGGGGTGAAATGGACTGCGGTAGTCGTCGTCAGGTTGCGGACCACTGCGGCTGCGGTGGGGACGGAGCCTCTCCATCGTTTCTAGGTCCCCGGTTAACATAACATAACAGTTGCTTATGGTGTAATGGGTTGAATCAGAGCGTGCAGTAGTATAGACATGTGTATGAGGCAATGGATATTGACACTCTGGGGGTAATAGCGACGCATAGATGTTGACACTCAGGGCGCGTACACGGTCATGGAGGCTGGTTCGTTAGATTTAATATTTCAGATATAATCATGTATAAACTTAAATGTTCTGTGTATTCAAAGACACCTTGTGTTACACAGGCATGATATCATGTGATGAGTTTGAAGAAAAAATCGTTTAAAAAAGATATTCTAAAATTATGAAAATGTGATGTTTTGCTTTGGTCCTCGCAGACACTTAAACAGCAAATGTGGACACGGCAACGGCACGAATTAAGAGACTTTTCCCGACATCCTTAGATCAGAATCAGGATGGTAGGGCCTTTAAAACATTATACAGATCATTTCCTTAAATTGACCATGAATTTATTGATTTCACACACACTGCTTGCTAACGCTGACTTCAGGCCAGAGATTTATTATTATGGCTTAGTACATTTCTGCATGTTATACGAATTGTTAAGTGTTTGAACTTGGCTATATTCTGTAAAAAATAAAATCACTGGATGTGCTTTGCGTATTAGTTTTGAAAGTTGCATTTGTGCACATACCTAGCCAATCACGTAACGTGTGCAGATAATTCACACTTCAATTTAAATTTTATAACAGGATCAAATCATGTGATAAGTTTTTTTTCTTCTTGTGAATACGATGTAAAAACAGTTCCGTTAAGCGCGGTTGCTTGAAACAACGAAGTAATTCTGGAGTTATCCGATTTTAATGTTGACATCGTCGTGTGCATAATATAATTGACCGTTTTGTGTGTGAATCTGAACAACCGTACGATGAGCAGTAGTTTTAGAAAGAAAATGAAGTAAATGAATGAAGTCAGATATCGTTCAAGTTGTTGCCGATTTTTGTTGATAAGTAGCAAGTCTTATATACACTCCTGGAAATTGAAATAAGAACACCGTGAATTCATTGTCCCAGGAAGGGGAAACTTTATTGACACATTCCTGGGGTGAGATACATCAAATGATCACACTGACAGAACCACAGGCACATAGACACAGGCAACAGAGCATGCACAATGTCGGCACTCGTACAGTGTATATCCACCTTTCGCAGCAATGCAGGCTGCTATTCTCCCATGAAGACGATCGTAGAGATGCTGGATGTAGTCCTGTGGAACGGCTTGCCATGCCATTTCCACCTGGCGCCTCAGTTGGACCAGCGTTCGTGCTGGACGTGCAGACCGCGTGAGACGACGCTTCATCCAGTCCCAAACATGCTCAATGGGGGACAGATCCGGAGATCTTGCTAGCCAGGGTAGTTGACTTACACCTTCTAGAGCACGTTGGGTGGCACAGGATACATGCGGACGTGCATTGTCCTGTTGGAACAGCAAGTTCCCTTGCCGGTCTAGGAATGGTAGAACGATGGGTTCGATGACGGTTTGGATGTACCGTGCACTATTCAGTGTCCCCTCGACGATCACCAGTGGTGTACAGCCAGTGTAGGAGATCGCTCCCCACACCATGATGCCGGGTGTTGGCCCTGTGTGCCTCGGTCGTATGCAGTCCTGATTGTGGCGCTCACCTGCACGGCGCCAAACACGCATACGACCATCATTGGCACCAAGGCAGAAGCGACTCCCATCGCTGAAGACGACACGTCTCCATTCGTCCCTCCATTCACGCCTGTCGCGACACCAGTGGAGGCGGGCTGCACGATGTTGGGGCGTGAGCGGAAGACGGCCTAACGGTGTGCGGGACCGTAGCCCAGCTTCATGGAGACGGTTGCGAATGGTCCTCGCCGATACCCCAGGAGCAACAGTGTCCCTAATTTGCTGGGAAGTGGCGGTGCGGTCCCCTACGGCACTGCGTAGGATCCTACGGTCTTGGCGTGCATCCGTGCGTCGCTGCGGTCCGGTCCCAGGTCGACGGGCACGTGCACCTTCCGCCGACCACTGGCGACAACATCGATGTACTGTGGAGACCTCACGCCCCACGTGTTGAGCAATTCGGCGGTACGTCCACCCGGCCTCCCGCATGCCCACTATACGCCCTCGCTCAAAGTCCGTCAACTGCACATACGGTTCAAGTCCACGCTGTCGCGGCATGCTACCAGTGTTAAAGACTGCGATGGAGCTCCGTATGCCACGGCAAACTGGCTGACACTGACGGCGGCGGTGCACAAATGCTGCGCAGCTAGCGCCATTCGACGGCCAACACCGCGGTTCCTGGTGTGTCCGCTGTGCCGTGCGTGTGATCATTGCTTGTACAGCCCTCTCGCAGTGTCCGGAGCAAGTATGGTGGGTCTGACACACCGGTGTCAAATGGTTCAAATGGCTCTGAGCACTATGGGACTCAACTGCTGAGGTCATTAGTCCCCTAGAACTTAGAACTAGTTAAACCTAACTAACCTAAGGACATCACAAACATCCATGCCCGAGGCAGGATTCGAACCTGCGACCGTAGCGGTCTTGCGGTTCCAGACTGCAGCGCCTTTAACCGCACGGCCACTTCGGTCGGCCGGTGTCAATGTGTTCTTTTTTCCATTTCCAGGAGTGTATGTATATTATTTCTCTTATGCTCATCAATCGCAAATAACGAGAGGAGAAAAACTTGCCGAGTCGTTGGACACTGACAATAATATAAAATCCCTTGCCTGCAGTCAAAGTCAGCAGTCAGATGGTGTGAAATGCGTAAATTCATGATCAGGATGATGAAACAATCTGTATAATACTGTAAATGGTCCGTCAATCTGGAGGTGCTCGGTAATAGTCGTAAAAGTATTGAATTTCGTGGCGCTGCTGTTTACAGGTTTTCTGTTGAAACTGACTGCGAGAGACAAAGCAAAGCATCATATTTTCCTACTTTTATAATTGTTGGTTTTTAAACGAAAATTTTTTGAACTCTCCTCATGATATACAGCTTTTGTAATACCAAGTGTTTTTGAATACACAAAACAGCAAAGTTTCTCCATGATTACTTCTAAAATATTAAATTTAACGAATCCGTCTCAGTAGCCGAGGATGCGCACAGAGTGCCAATATCCCCTGCCTGTGTTTTATCGAGCAACCATTAAAAGCACTAGGTTCGGTTGCTTGTTGGATACAGTGATGTTCAGTATTACCGAGCCTGTAAAAACCCGAGGTAGTTAGCATACTGGACTCGCGTTCGGGAGGACGACGGTTCAAACCCGCGTCCGGTCTTCCCGATTTAGGTTTTCCTTGATTTCCCTAAATGGCTTCAGGCAAATGCAGGGATACTCCCTTTGAAAGGGCACGTCCAGTTTCCTTCCCCATCCTTCCCTAATCTGATGGGACCGATGACAGCTCTGTCTGGTCCCCTCTCCCCAAATCAACCACCCGTCCGAGGTAATTATACAGACTGTGACATGTCATTGCATTGTATTTAGAGAGAAAATGTCCTCGAAGGAATAGCACGAAGTCCTCCGACGCAGAGCGGAAAGTTCGGGGGTATCGGTGAAACGTTTTCTAATGTTTTAATTTAGTGGAGGATATGAACGCAAACATTATCAACGGTACAAATGCTTCGTTTTCTATACAAAAGCCAGTGCTCATTACTCAGATTTTAGATGCTTTTGTTTTAGCTGTTATTCTTACCATGGAAATAATGAACGATTGAAGTTAGTTTATTATTATTATTATTATTATCTGTATCTACCTTTTCATCTATATGGATACTCTACAAATCACACTTAAGTGCCTGGCAGAGGGTTCATCGAACTGCCTTTACAATAATTCCCTGTTATTCCACTCTCGAACAG
Source organism: Schistocerca nitens (assembly GCF_023898315.1). NCBI lineage: Eukaryota > Metazoa > Arthropoda > Insecta > Orthoptera > Acrididae > Schistocerca > Schistocerca nitens. Next base: position 307,314,053 of record NC_064614.1, read on the forward strand.
AGCGCGGAAAAAAAGAACACCTATATCTTTCCGTGGAGCTCTGATATCCCTTATTTTATTATGATTTTCGTTATTTTATTATAGTTATATAGGTCACAGAATATTTTCTGTGAGATATGTTCACTTAGTTTCGGGTATTAAAATAATAACATTGTTTTCCTACGAAAGTGGGAAAAGTCAGGCCTCTTAATTACAGAACAGACGCTGAAAGTTATATTTCCTGCCAATCTTTTTTCCAAGCACATTTTCCACTTTCACATTTCTGTTTCCCAAACACGTTTTCAATCAGACTTAGAATAGACTGCTGTAGCTACAAATCTAAATAACATTTATAAATACGTTTTCAGTTTTTATCATATTTAAGTATAATAATTTCGTAGAAAGAAAATAGTTTGTAGCACTCTTGCGTTATGTGACCTTGCCAAGATAACGCTCATTTACACTCGTTTTGCAATGAAATCCTTCCAGCAATTTTAGTACAATAAATAGTTTCTTTTTTCACAGTGAAAGTTCAAAACGACGCATTACTGGACGTTGCTTTATTAAGAAAAACGTTTTATTTCATGCCCTCTACTATTTTAGAAAACTAGAAATAGTTATTATGATACGCCTTATATAATGTTCTGTTACAATGAAATATATAGTAAAAAAAAGAATAGTCGTAAACTATGTCTCCAATTACCTACTGCACGTTTGAAAAGACTAAAACACCAGTCAAATAAATCATTAATGTATGTGAAAAGGTTAAATATATCGAGAAAGAATGCCAGTACCATGACGTCTTCCTGCAGTAGGAAACTGAAATTGGAAATTTGTGGTAAGGTCTTATGGGACCAAACTGCTAAGGTCAACGGTTCCTAAACTTACGCAGTACTTAAGCTAACTTAAACTAACTTACGCTAAGGACGACACACACACACCCATGCCCGAGGGAAGACTCGAACCTCCGACGGAAGAAGCCGCCCGGACCGTGACAAGACGCCCAAGACCGCGTGGCTACCCCGCGCGGCTAGGAATCTGAAAACTGAAAGAATAGTGATAAATATTGGTTTGAAAAGTAGTGACGAAGACAATTCTCAAGAACCCAAGACCACCACAGCTTGGGAACTGGATGACAGCTCGAACGAGAGGTGCACGGCAAGAGAGAGAAGTGATATTACTAACGAACTTACAAGTTCGAATTCAGATGCTACTCTATAATGAAGTATTTTAAAATGTATTACGCCCCATTTAATATTTATTTTTTGAAACTGTTTAATTTACTTTCACTCCACTTTAAAACAAAACGCCAAGTATTATACTCATTTGTACAGTAACGAAATGTTTAGTGTCAGTAACCCTGCGATGTAGAGTGTTCCCTTCCTGCTTGTTCCCTGGCGTGCTCGCACATTTCGATGAATAGACATCAGCGCACTCGCATATAAACCGCAATGAGTCGTGCAACGGATGGCATATTATAGCGTATGTTTGAATCACAGCATCATACTCTAGTTACCCTGCCAATTTATATTCAGTTGCCAGGGTCCCCAAATTTGTGAGACGTTGTTGATGTATAGTTGATATGACACAATTTTTAACACGAGCCGGAGTGCTGAATGACCTTTCTGTTTCAGCTAAAGTCACTGGATAAGTGTTAAAAAGGATGCGCAGAGCTAAAAATGTATTCGGAAATAAGCTTCAAACTTTAAGCTCTTACATCTCATTCAAGAGGTCTATTTGTTACAGAGTAATGTTTCTGCAGCTGGAAGTTTGAATTGTTTTCAGATATTTATTTTTTTCTTCTAAATGAGTTGTGACATTATGATATTCATTGATAAATAATTTCCATGCCTCAGTGATCTGATCGTTAGTCCACTTTGGATATTACCATAAAAACGCAGGTGTTACATCTAAAATCTTCACTGTTTCTTATCGAGTTTTCAAGTTAGAAACTATATAATCAATAACGACAAGAAAACCTCTTGTCGACCCCTGTTCATGAGTCTGGATATTTTGACATTGGCCTCCCAATATATATATATATATATATATATATATATATATATATATATATATATATATATATATATATAATTCCCACCTTATTCTACACGATATCCTTATCCCACTAGTCAGCTACCGGAGCTGCCTTTTACTGCTAGTACCCCGTTTATAACGTTCTAATGGAAAGCAACTCTCAAAGAGCATGAGAAATGTGCCTTACCTCAACGTCAATGGTAGTATTTCGAGCTTGTTGTAAATTTGCTTCTGTAGTCAACTGGTGGGAAGACTTTATCCAAAATCACGATATGATCGAACGCTTGAAAGATCTCATATAGTCGAAAACACGCCGTACTACAGATCGCGTTTCGGCTGACATATTTAACTGACTGAGAGTTTCAACAGCAATGGCTATCTTATCCGCGTGAGTTGCAATTGTCTTACAGTATCAACAAGAGCACGCCAACAGGTACCATACATTCGAATACAAGGAATTTCTAACAAACTGTTTCATAATTTGCCGTTGCTGTGGACTGCAATTCGCTTCTTGACAACTCTCAGCTGCATGTACTCCACATAAGGCTATGACAAGCACACAGAGAAACCTTTCCAAGAGGATTCCGCTAAAGAAAATGTTTGTGATCTCCTCATATTACTTCCGCTATGAGCACCTCGTCCGCGGCATTCACTGATAGGGACTGAATTATAGAATTACATGTCGAGTAGCAACTCCGCTTGTTCTCCGATTGCAATATACGAATTTCAGAAACCTTTCATTTATGTCACATTTATCAATTTATTTATTGAAGTAAATATAACATAGGAAGAATATTGTCTGTTCAGTCTTATTTGATTCAGGACTTGTATTAACAATAACGGAGTGATACTCCTCATTTTCTTTCTGTTCCAAGACGGTACTCCTTACATGCTGGACACAACTAGAAATAAATGTATTCTGATTATCGCTTGACAAGTGATGCACTTGTAAACGCCTTCCAGCTTCTTGGCCGTCCCTGGCCTTGCTAATGTGTTTTGCAAGAACTGGATTATAGTGATTCGAGTTCTGATGTTACGATGAAATTTCCATTATTTGATTCCCCATGTTTGTGAGATGAATCTATGAAGGCCAAGCTTCTTTGACCAGAAAATATCATATCAAGTAACATGAGTGTTCCCGAAAAGTTGGCTACTCTATGCTCGAACAAAAGAAGGACATTGCATCTACTTACAAGCGTCAGCATGACTGAGGTACGTCTTTCATGTCATTCCATTTGTTCACCCTTATGATTCTTTCAGAACAACTATACACAAATAGATATATTTCATTTTGTATTTACCCTTGAAAGTAAAACTTTTCTGTATATTTCATTAAAATCGCCTTACAATGGAATCAGATGTACCTTTTCTTTGAATGTTGTTCATAATCCTACTAAATCATAACGATGTTTCACAGCTGTTGCCGCGTACACTTGTTGAGGAAATGTTTTGGTAGGATTTCTGACTACATTTTTCGACTCCACCACAAGGTGGCCTTAGCGCATAATGTCCAAAGGTACGAGCATTACAGAAGAGCCTCAGATAGGACTGATCTCTGTAAAATGACCTAAGCAAGAACAAGGACAACGGGAGGAAATACAACTAGGGACCTGGAATGTCAGAAACCTATACCAGCCTGGGGCAGCAAAATGCGTAGTAAAGGAAGCAGATAAGTATAAAATAGATCTACTGGCCCTGCAAGAGACGAGGTGGACAGAAACCGGAGCTACAGAAATGGAAAACTATGTTATATTCCACGGAGCCTCAGAAGCAAACCACTCACTGGGAACAGGTTTTGTAGTGAAGGATTCACTCTGTGCCACTCTCATAGATTTTAAATCAATCAACCCCATAATCTCACTCCTAGCCATTGACACAGGAAAACACAAACTCACATATATAAATTGTCATGCCCCAACCGAAGAAAGCGATCACATCAAAAAAGATATTTTCTACGAGGAATTAGAAGCGATTTTAGATAATGTACCAAGTGAACTCTACAAAATTATCGTTGGAGATTTTAATGCGAAAATAGTGAAAGAAGCAGCCTTCATGGGGACCATCGGAAAGCACAGTTTACATGATGTGAACAGTGATAACGGCACTAGGCTGGTTAGCTTTGCGATTGTAAAAGGCCTGTTTATAAGTAGTAATGATTTCGACGGGAAGAGAATATATAAAGGAATCTGGGTGTCTCCTGATGAGAAGACAGTGAACCAAATTGACCACCTAATTGTAGAGGCGAGAATAAAGAAGTGGATACAAAATGACAAAACCGCAAGATGTGCGGAATATGGATCAGACCTCTTCCTTGTCAGGGGAAGGATGAAAACAATATGGAGAGCCAGGAAGTAAAAAAAGATTGCAAAGAGTCCCTCGATATGACCAGTAGAGTCCGATTGAAGATAATGTAAGAAGATCTTTCAAGATAGCACTGACAAACCGTTTTGAGGCTTTGAGTGAAGAGGAAGGAGATAGCCGGCCGAAGTGGCCGTGCGGTTAAAGGCGCTGCAGTCTGGAACCGCAAGACCGCTACGGTCGCAGGTTCGAATCCTGCCTCGGGCATGGATGTGTGTGATGTCCTTAGGTTAGTTAGGTTTAAGTAGTTCTAAGTTCTAGGGGACTAATGACCTCAGCAGTTGAGTCCCATAGTGCTCAGAGCCATTTAGGAAGGAGATACTGTGGTAGATCAGAAGTTGAAGGCGATTTCAGAGACCATTAAAGAAACAGCCCAAGAAGTAATCCCAAAGAGAACTAAGGGAAAAAGAGTGCGGTTCGATGAGGAGTGTCAGGAAGCTATCGGGGAGAGACAACGGGCCAAACTACTGTGGATACAAAGTAATATGCAAGAAGAAGAAGAAAAATCAAAGTTCGAGGAAATACCATGGCAGACACAAGCCACATTGAGGAAAGCAAAGGGAAAATATGTAAAAAGCATCATGGAGGAAGCTCAATAAGACTTTCATGGAAATAGGTATAAAGAAATTTATAGAAAAGTGAAAAGTTTTAAAGGAGGGACATACCATCAACAGAAATTCATAAAAGATGCCAATGGAAGAATGTTAACACAAGATCAAAAAATTGGGAGAAAATGGGTGGAATACTTCAGAAATCACTAAACTCTGATGAACCGACCGAATTACTCGAGTTTGATGACCCAGTAACAGCAGAGCCAGAATATCCTCCACCCACCATTGAAGATATAAGGAACCAGATAAAAAACTTTAAGAATGCTAAAAGTACAGGAGAGGACGGAATTCCTGCTGAAATTCTCAAGGCTGGGGACGAAATCCTTGGTTTCAAAATCCACAAGCTAACCGAGCAAATTTTGGCAAAACATGAAATACCGGAGGAATGGCAGGTAGCTGTGATATGTCCCATATATAAAAAGAAAGACAAATCGGTAAGTGACAACTATAGGGCATAGCGCTACTCAACATCTTTTATAGGATCTTCTCCAACTACCTATTAGAACGAATAAAAACATCTAGCAGCAGACATAATTGGAGAATTCCAAAGAGGTTTTCAAGCAGGACGATCAACCACGGACCAGATTTTTGTTCTAAAACAGGTCTGTGAAAAAAATGTAGGAAAACGGCAGAGAGATACATCTCCTGTTTGTAGACTTCAAGAAATCTTACGACAGTTTACATAGACCTAGCCTGGTTAGAACTATGACAGAGTTTGGTATGCCAAAGAAATTGGTCAAACTGGTTGAGGTATGCCTAAATGACACAAAACTTAAGGTTAAGGTAGGCAATAAAATGACAGAAAACTTACAAAGTTGTAACAAGATTACGCCAAGGAGATGGGCTATCACCTGTCCTCTTCAACCTGGCACTTGAGAAGGTAATGCGGGATTTCAACTAAGAAAACTTCCAGGGCATTCAAATTGGCAATGAACACATTACATATATGGCCTATGCAGACGACATTGCACTATTAGCATGCACACAAGAAGATATGAAAAGAACTATCCAGACCTTGGAGTTATTGGCAGATAGGATAGGCCTACAAATTAGCTCTGAAAAGACTGAGTATATGAGCATAGGAAGAAAGATCCAAAACTCTCAAGATTTAATTGTGAACCAAACCACGTATAAACACGTGAAAGAGTTCAAATATCTTGGATGAATTTTTACACAAGTAACATCAACTGAAGCGGAGATAAATGCACGACTGCAGGCGGAAAACAGATGCTATCACTCTCTAGACCCTGTATTAAAATGTAAAAGTGTCTCTCATCAACGAAAGTTACGGTTGTATAAGACTTTAATAATGCCAGTAGTACTTTATGGTTCTCAAACCTGGAGCACTCGAAAACAAGACCTTAATCGACTGCTTACATTTGAAAGGAAAGTTCTCAGGAAAATATTTGGACCAATCCGAGATCAGACTACTGGAGAATGGAGAAGACGCCATAACACAGAATTGGAAGAGCTGCAAGGAGCCTAACATCTTGGGAGTGATGAGAAGCAAAGACTGCAATGGGCTGGACATGTAGTTAGAATGGAGGCATCAAGGTGGCCCAAAATTGCAATGGACTGGATCCCGTCAGGCAGAGGACCAGTGGGAAGACGTAGAAAGAGGTGGATCGATGGAGTGAGAGAAGACTTGTTGTAGCTGGGAGTCACGGAAAATTGGAGACAGATAGCAGAAGACACATATGGAGAGCTCTAACTGTGGTGGCGCGTGGACCACTGGGCCTGATAGCGTGGATGAATGAATGATGAATGTCTAAAGAAAATATTGAGCATTCATGATTAAATAAGAAATGAAACTGTTTGCGTCGTGCATGTAAGCATCATAAAAGTGAAGAAATGAAGTGGGAAGCATGAGCTAGATTGGCTGTGCTGGTGTTGGGATAATATTCTTTTATTAACTATATAATGCAAAATTTATTTTACTATATCAATCCGATATTTGTAAACTGAGCACATGGGGGGGGGGGGGGGGGGCTGGGGTTTGGCGGGCGATCCGAACACTTGACAGACTTGGGCCCCCCATGAGGCTTGGACCGTTAAGATTTTGACGCCCCCCCCCCCCCCCCCCGCACTTCTTTCGGTGACGTCTTCGACAACCGCCTATATTTCTACAACTGCACACCATGTCATTCGCAAGGCACAAATGCAGCAAGAATGCTCTGAGGAAGGAAATATAAACCTCGGGATGCAGAGGATATTTGGCAAAACACTAGCGCCATCACAGAACCAAAGATGACCGATGTCAGAAGATATCGTTAATGGATATTAATAACCAACGGCTGAAGTAGCGTTAACTCGGTCCCTCTCTTTTTCGTCAAGCAAGAGAGTGGTATTTCACGCAAAGTTTCAACAAAAAACTCTATATCTATTTACAACATCACTTGCTAATTTAATTTCAATTGCTTATTTAATATCACTATCCTAAGAGCTGCGTTGTTATATTCCAAGGGTGGCCGGTGCCAAGGCAATGTTCTGGAACAGAAGATTTGCTCAGCAGTTACAATCATTCAGTGACTAGTATTATGAGCAGAGAGATGGAGTTGCGATGGGAAGCCGGTTATCACTTATTATTGCAGATTTGTTTGCGGAAGACTTCGAGGAATGTGCCTTGGAGTTGCCGGCACTGAAACCTGCGTGTTTTCCAGATTTGTAGACGATACTTTTGTTGATAATGTTACCGTAGCTAGGCGCCATAGTCATATAATACTGTTTAAATAAAAGTGCCGCCTTTTGACTGACTAGATTGTTTATTCTATAATATTCTAGCACGAACAATCTAAACAGTGAAATGGTGGAGCTTTCATTTAGACAGTATTGTATGAAGGGCTTGTTTGAATAGTGGTACAAGTCCATTTTTGTTCATGCTGAGATACAGAGTCCTCTGTATCTCAGACTGAACAAAAATTGGCTTGTACCGCTATTGAAATAACTCCGTCATATGACTGTGGTCCCAAGCTACGGAAATATTAACCATTTGTCTAGCCAGGCACTTGGGGAAATTCTTCGTTTCAAACGGACAACGTTTGAGCTAATTAAAACGACTGGACCAAAAAATCCATCCAGAACTATATTCAGCTGTAGATTAAACCTGCTAAAAGACCAACATAGCGGGCATTTGACAGTGGTACTTGAAAATGTCCAAAGGCAGAAAAATCATGATTGTACAATAGAACAAACAATCTATATGCTCAGATAGTGGAATTTTCAGTTAAACGATACTTTCATTGTTTGGTCTCACGGTAGTGAGAATTTAAACGGCTGTTTATAGCATCTAAATTCAGTCTATCTAAATATTCGTTTCCCGATGGGGTCGTAAATGGGTGGCTGCCTTGCCTCCCTTGATGTGCTGATCTGGAGGAAAACTGATAATACATTGGGACAACTTTTTCAGGAAGCTCACTCACACTGACTACTGTAGCCTGACACATGTCACTGTACGGGTCTGCATGAAGAGATACTTCGTACCGTGGTTCGCAGGGCCTACATCAGCTTAGACCCTGAAAGTTTGTCAGCTGAGTTAGTCTGACTCATCATTAGTCAAAATGGCTATGGTGAAATACACATGCGACGTGAGTAGACCTATTAATGAAGCATGCACATGGGTGAAGGATGATAATAGATTAGATTACATTCAGTTCTCGTTCCGTAGACCAAAAAATGAGACTCTCATAAGAAAAAGTTTTGCATCACCCCAGTTCCCAGAATTCCTGAAGACAGGCGTTGACTGTGGATATTGTATCACAGACACAATCCCTTTGACTGTTCAGAGATGTCACTAAACCAGCCGAAAGATGTAAACAACCATGCGTGAGCAGCGCCTATTAGACGGAGGGGGTCCGACAGCCGATCAGTTCCAGTCATTCCACCAGGTAGGAGGTACACGGCTCGTATTGTCTGTAGTTCAACCATGCCAAGACGGTCAGTACCGCGGTTCAATCGCGTCCGCATTGTTACTTTGTGCCAGGAAGGGCTCTTAACAAGAGAAGAGTCCAGGCGTCTCGGAGTGAGCGAAAGCGATGTTAATCGGACATGGAGGAGATACAGAGAGACAGGAACTGTCGATGACATTCCTCGCTCAGGCCGCCCAAGGGCTACTACTGCAATGTATGACCGCTACCTAAGGATTATGGATCGGAGAAACCATGACGGCAACGCCACCTTAATGAATAATGCTTTTTGTGCAACAACAGGACGTCGTGTTACGACTCAAACTGTGCGCAATAGGCGTCATGATGCGCAACTTCACTTCCGACGTCCATGGCGAGGTCCATGTTTACAACCACGACACCATGCAGTGCGGTACAGATGGGCCCAACAACATGACGAAGGGACCGCTCAGGACTGGCATCACATTCTCTTCACCGATGAGTGTCGCATATGTCTTCAACCAGACAATCGCCGTAGACGTGTGTGGAGACAACCCGGTCAGGCTGAACGCCTTAGACACACTGTACAGCGAGTGCACCAAGGTAGAGGTTCTCTGCTGTTTTGGGGTGGCAGTATGTGGGGCCGACGTACGCCGCTGGTGGTCATGGAAGGCACCGTAACGGCTGTACGATACGTGAATGCCATCCTCCGACCGATAGTACAACCAGAACGGCAGCATATTGGCGAGGCATTCGTCTTCATGTACGACAATTCGCGCCCCCATCGTGCACATCTTGTGAATGACTTGCTTCAGCATAGACATCGCTCGGCTAGAGTGGCCAGCTTCTCCAGACATGAACCCTATAGAACATGCCTGGGATAGATTGAAAAGGGCTGTTTATGGACGACGTGACCCAGCAACCACTCTGAGGGATCTACGCAGAATCGCCGTTGAGGAGTGGGGCTTTCTGGACCAACAGTGCCTTGATGAACTTGTGGATAGTATGCCACGACGAATACGGGCATGCATCAATGCAAGATTACGTGCTACTGGTTATTAGAGGTACTGGTGTGTACAGCGATCTGGACCACCACCTCTGAAGGTCTCGCTGTATGGTGGTACAACATGCAATGTGTGGTTTTCATGAGCAATAAAAAGGGCGGAAATGGTGTTTATGTTGATCTCTATTACGATTTTCTGTACGAGTTTCGGAACTCTCGGAACCGAGGTGATGCAAAACATTTTTTGACCTTTGTATGTTTCGTTGTAAAATCGTCGTCTTAGAATGTCACTTCATAGGAATAGTTACTCTCCCCACACCACTACTTATCATTAATCATTACTACATGTGGTATGCAACAGCTGGAAATTTTATTTAGAAATAGAAACTCTTGCTTAGTCGCTGCCTGCTTGTTGTTGTGCTTTCGAGAAATCTGTAACAATGTTGTCAAGACACAAGGTAAGTGGAAATTTTTATTACGGCCAGATAACTGTTTTACTTTAGTGGCGCATTTACTATAAACACAAACTGCGTTCAGATCAGTTACAGTTCAATTAAAATTAGCTTCTGTTTAATCAAAGGTTAGTATACTAGTTTAAGTTGGATAATAGTTTGTGGGGCCATAGTTGTGGTAATATGTAGATTTTTGTAGAGTGGGAGGTAAAGATGGGCTGAATTTCAGACAGAAAGAAATATAGGGGGGAGGTTAGGCATTGAGCAACGTTTGTAACATTGAACGCAAATATAGTACGCAATTAACAAATGTTGCTCCATCATATGGAAATTTAAATGTGTTTCTTTGAGTGTTTTACTCGTTATTTCTCTTCCACACGCCTTTAATATTATTCCTCCGCTGAGTCTTGCCGAAAGAGTTTCTTGGACCACCACCTAACATCCTGAAACGTTCACCAGCAGCTGTGTCATCCGATCGTGAAAGCCTTCATTCTATGATCTTACGTGACAACCACTACGAGGTGAACGTGCACGTCCTCTGAGCATGCTGTTTTGGTACCTCCACCTGAAAAGTTCCAGTAACATCCAGCAGCCATCATGTATGCCCATTATTCCTCATCTGTGCGAAATACTGTCTTCTGTACTGAAAATAAGCTCGCATAAGGATGAAATTTAACTGACTTGTCCCACAGGCATGAAAGTACTGGAGAGCGGTTAGGCAGTGTTTGATCAAGGTGTAACGCTTCCCATTTCCACCAGCGTACAAGGCGCTACAAGCAGTAGGGCAACTGCTCCTGTATATTTTATGATTCTGGGCCCCTTCCTCATATTTGCCAGTCAATTTGTGTTAAGAAGAATTGTGCAGACCATGAGCTACAATTCCTATATGGCGCGACCTTTTGTTGCAAGGAAGACTGGGTACGTGGAGATGGAAAATTAACTAGGTTTCAGAGTGATCAGGGAAGGAGGGTGGATGAAATGGTCTTAACCTCTTTAACAAATCGTCTCAGCTATTGTGTGAAGTGATTTATGGAAGCTATAAATCAGACTGGGCCGACTGTGATATGAACCTTGCTCCTCAAATTATCTTAATTTCGTTTGGTCCATTATTTGGGGAGGGGGAGGGAGGGGGGGCAGTATTCATGATGGCAGTTGATTCCTCTAGATAGGGGATACAGCAGTAATAAATAACATTAGGGGATACAGCAGTAATAAATAAAATTAGGTTGCATGTGTTCTGTCTCCTTTGTTAATATTCAGTCAGTGAGTGTCTTGGTTATTTTTTCTTGACTGTGACTCCCCGGTGGGCCATACGTTAATCTAGTACCTGTGTTTCCATTGTGAGCCAAAGTGTTGTGATGAATTAAACATCTGTTTACATGTGGAGGGGCTCTCCAGTATGCAGTGCTTATAGAGCATCACTCTCATTACGTTCTCAGTTCGTTATGTGATGGTAGGGCGAATTCTGCGAGAGTTTGAAAAATTTTGTGTTATCACAAGACTTCACCCTAATACAGATGTTGTTGCGTGTCAGAGTTGTTGACCCCTTCCAGCCATTTGCATCTATGGTCAGCCAGCCACATTTATTTGAATTACAGTTTTAAGCAGTTTCATTTTGTAATTTGACTTTTAATTGAGACTTATTTTATTCAGGACTACAATTGCTAATAAATGAGAGACACTGCAACTGTATATTTTTAAAAATATTTATTCTAGAAACTGTAATTGTTATTTTAATATATCGAAAAGAAAATGACAAGGAAGAAAGATTTTTGATTGGGAATCGCTATGCGCAGTGGAGGTTAAAGTTGCATTAAAAGCTGCGTTCTGTGCATTTCAGTAGAGGAGCTACGTCTCCAGTCGTAAACAAGACTCTGGGGCTGCTCAGTCCGTGGACAGGCCTCCAAGGATCCTTTCATACTTAATTTGTGTGCGCATTTTCGCTTGGCTACAGAATGGATTGTTTTTTCGGGAAGTTGGCCGCCGAATTAGTATACACCACAGCAAAGTCATTACAACCACCCGCTATCGTGCGACACAAAAGAAGCTCTCTCTCGTAGCGGTCTCCTCTCAGCAGCAGCATTTGCTGACCGCTACCTACAAATTACGGCTCGAAAATACGCCAATAAGAATGCAATTGAACTGAGGGCTACCTTTTTCGAGACAACTGGTTGGGCTGTGTAGACCCAAACAGCAAGCAATGGTCTCCGTAGGTTCAATTTGATCCCTACGCATCATTTACATATTACAGTATGGCTGCCGTCTTACTGCAGGATGTAAAGACACCCTCTTGCGCGAAGAAGATGGGCAGTGGAACACCTGGATCAGTGGTGCAAGTTCCTCTTCACCGATATATGCAGGATTTGTCCGACACCTGATAATAATCACACAAAAGTGCGGAGTTGTTCAGCTACCCTTTTACGTCACAAGTGTCTACATTTATATCCAGCACGGGCTGTGCGGAGAGGTACGTTAGATACTGCCGTTGAGGGTAATTCGAGGACTGTACACTGTTGGAATAAGACCCTTCGACAGTCAACGTTTAGGTGATGGCTTCCTCTTTCAACATTAAGTTACAACAACACACTGCATCCATGTTCCTCTAGGAGGGGGATGGCCTGTGTCATCTGCTGACATGGACCCAACTGTGTGTGCTTCACACCATTTGAAACCCGTCGTCTCAAAAAACTTTCTCACATTCTGGATGACCTCTCGATGGCTGCCGTCAGGTCAATAACACATTACAGAGAAATGTTGTTAACTACTGCAAGGAACTCCTGCATAGTACAGAATGAATGTGCCACAACGAAACCCTTCAACTTAGATTTGAAGACTTGTAATTTATTCCTCAAGTCTTTACAGTTCTGCAGGAAGTCTACTGAAAATAAAACTAGTTGAAAACGCACATTTTTCTGTACAGAGTTTAAGGGAGCGTTAGTCAAGTGAAAAATGTATTTCCGTCTATTGTTCACTGAACGATTTTTTTCTGAATGAGTCAATATTGTCAACAACAAATCCCGTGATGCAGTTTATATACAGGGATGAATCAGCTAGAATTCTGAGGAAGCAGGACATCCGCCTACACGAAGTTCGCTAAAAGACACCGCAGATCTAACTGTCTGCCGTTTTTGGAGATAATAACATGGCTGGTGAGTGCACCGAATTGCCCCAAAATATGATACCGTAGGAGATAATACAATGAAAATGAAAAAAATTAAACAAGCCCTCGTGTTTCAATGTCTGAGACTGTTTTCATAGTGTAGATAGCAGCATTCACTTAGTGCTGTAAAGGATGAGCCAGACAATAAGGGATTTTAACTAACTAACTAACTCCGTCTACAGGCCGCAAGCGACCGCCGTATCATCCGACCGCCGTATCATCCTCAGGTGAGGATGCGGATAGGAGGGGCATGGGGTCAGCACACCGCTCTCCCGGTCGTTATGACGGTTTTCTTTGACCGGAGCCGCTACTATTCGGTCGAGTAGCTCCTCAATTGGCATCACGAGGCTGAGTGCACCCCGAAAAATGGCAACAGCACGTGGCGGCGGGATGGTGACCCATCCAAGCGCCGGCCACGCCCGACAGCGCTTAACTTCGGTGATCTCACGGGAACCGGTGTATCCACTGTGGCAAGGCCGTTGCCATAATAAGGGATTTTACTTTATTATATGAGCCTCCAACCGGTAACTTCATTTTTCCATTGCGGCCAAGCCACGGACGGCAGTGTTAGCTGCCTGTAAATTCTTTCGTCCCACGGTCTAGTAACAGGAAGTCAGCACCGAGGAAGGGCACCTTGATCACGCGCCTCTCTCATGTGCTTACGAGGTAACGCCGCCCCAGGCGTCGCTTAGCAGGCAACGCTCTGGAAAGTTCCATGCCGCCCGCACGGTTTGCTCGGTCCTGACCAATCAGGGTGGAGGAAGCCGCGTGGTGCGTCGAATATACCCGGCCGCCCGTCGCCGGGCCCCCTCTCTTGTATTCTTGCTCACCCGCGAGTCGGATGCGCGCCCTGTAGCATTGAACATCTCCCGCTTCTCCCGGTGCTGCGGCACTGTGGACTTAGTTTTGGCAGACAACCACTTTCGGTAGCTTCGCGAACAATGTTCGCCAAATTGTAAGCTCTGGCTCACCCTCACCTCCCTAGGCCTACGTAGCCCCTTTTCATCATGCTTTACTCAATAAATGGCCTTTGTCTAAAAATTACCCTATTATTCCGGAACGCCCACCGCCTGCCCATACCCGCCATCCTGTACAACTGGTGTCAGAAGTGGGATTGCGTTCCCGTAGTGACTTTGTCGCTACACTAAGTTTTTCCCGGCAAAACGCCGTACACTTCGCGCATGGAATGCGCCAACCGGCCGCCACGTTTGCTGCACGTGGGCTGTGGCTGCGCCAGTGAACACGCACAGGGCGCGCGCTGCAGCGAGGCAGCCCACGCTAGTCAGCCACGTGAGCCGGTCGCCGCCGCCCTGTCCGCTGCCTGAGTTCGAGGGGCCTGCGCTGAGCTGCGCTGCGCGGCCGGCCCGGACGCCGCCGCGCCAGCCGCCGCCGCGCCGCCCACCGCCGCCCGCCGCTGTCACCGACGCGCCAGGGGCTGCCGCCATCGCCGACCGGCCGAGCCAGCGCCGTACGCCGCCAACACATTTGCCGCCGCCCGAGGGTCCGGACGCTGCCGCCGCCCGCCGCAGCCACTGCACCACGCCGTCGCCGCCACCACTGCGTCGCACCGCCTCCATCGCCATGTAAGTCGCCGCGATGCTTTCAGCAATAGCTTCGACGATCTTCCGCCGCTGGATTGAGAATCTTTGTGGCCGTCCTTTTTTTGTAACAATTATTACTTTCTTTTGGTCACTAGCGTCCCATACATTTGTAAACATGCCGATAGGGACACGAGCGACGGAACGGGATACCCCCGCAGAGGCACCTGCCTCGAAAGACCCGCTCAATGGCATAAATGCACAAATGCGCCAGTTATTCGCACAAAATCAGGAGCTACTTGATCAAAACCGCGTCTTGAAACAGACGCTGGAAGCTAGTGCGCGAACTTCCATACCTGTGGCTAGCTCCGCCCCTGTAACAAATGTTCATACAGAAGCAACTAACACTAATTCTGTCTCTAATACAAACGCCACAATTTCTGCTAACATGGCGACTGTAAGCAATTTTCCTGCGGCTGATTTCATCCCCACGTTTTCTGGGAAGTCCCACGAAAATGTGGCTATGTTCTTACAAAATATTCGTGATGTGGGTCACACGTGTGCCTGGCCGGATGATCTATTGGTCAATGTAGCCAGACTGAAGTTGACAGGGGAAGCCCGAATGTTTATAGAAACTGTGGACGAATTGCGTGACACGCACGAATTTGAAGTATTGGCCCGCGGATTGGCTAAGCGTTATTCCGGTACCAGAGGTACCGCATATTACAGAGATCAATTATCAACCCTTAGGCAGAAGCCTAATGAGGATTTTGATGCCTTTGCAGATCGCATACGAGCAGTATCTTGTCGTACCTATAAGCCAGTGAAAACAGAATTTTGCGCTCAGAAGCGGAAGCGCGTGCAATTGATGCATTTGTTCGCGGTATTGACCCCCGCATCGGAGGAGAAGTCAAAGCAGCCTCCCCCAATTTTCTGTTTGAAGCTGTTCGTTTGGCAATGCTACGTGAAGAGGTGTTGCGTTTTTGCGCTGCCGCCCCGCGCCCATCGGACCCAGTACCGGTCCAGCAAAAGAAGTATTTTGTCAGCATTGTGGGAAGCCCAACCGTACGGCAATGCGCTGTCGCGCGCCGTATTGCACCATTTGCCAGACAGTAGGTCATCCTAATAATGTTTGCCCCACAAAGTCACCATTTTCAAATCAGATGCGCGGCCACCGCCGCAACGTGGGGTCGAATCAGGGAAACGCTTGGGGGGCAGGTTCCGCCACCCACCCGCGCCCCCGACAAAAATAATACGCCCGGTTAGGAACGAAAAATGTAAAGAGGTGGAACACGTTAGTCTATTTGGCGTACTCGGGAACAAATTAGTTAGAATTTTAGTTGATACTGGTGTATTGTTTGTGGAGAAAAATGATCGAAGGGTGTTACAGCCACCCCGGTACCATATCAGTGGCCTTGGAGAGGAAGTAATTGTCCCTGCAGGTTCGTGTGTAGTGAATCTGCAAATCGACGAGGGTAAATACAGTCAGAGGATTGAGGTAGTAAGGCTAAAGAAGGGTGAATTTGACATCATACTAGGGAATGACTTCCTGCACCGTTATCAGGGGATAGTGGATTATCGAACGCGAATCGAGTGTTTAAGTAAAATAATTGGAACCCGATAGTTTTGTGACCTCTAGCGATTTAAGTTATTAGAGTCCCTTAGAAAAGAACATCCTCCATGCATAACTGTCGTGAACAACATAAGATAACTCTGGAAGGAAATTTTGTGACTGTACCGAGAGATAAACTCCATGCGTAGCAAGAGGACGGACCCAGCGTGAACGCCAGTTATGCCGCCGAGCCAGTGAAACAGGACGCAGCCGTACTGTCAGCTGTGCTGTCAGCAACTTAAACAATCTCACGAGCGCGACGCGTGTCGCACCTTAGCACCTCAAGCTGCACTGAATCTCAACACAGAAATTCTTAACCATTATATAACGAACCCTATGAATAACTTTATGCACATTTTCAATAGTCAGGAACTTACTTTGCTCCCTACACACTTTTTATATGACAAATGAACTCTATTTTTATTAAAAACCAAAGCACCGACAGGTAAGTCATATCGACGTCTTCGAGATGCAACCAGCTTCGTCGAGCCGCCAATACTGATTATATGGAAGCAGGTAAGTGAGAGAATTAACAAAAGGAACAACAATCATATCCTTGAACGATTGACTGGGTGACTGATAATCACAACTATTTGCAAAAACAAATCAACACAGCAAACAGCATATCACATGTTTAATAATTATTGGTCTGTTCATTGAAGGCGACACAAAACCACTTTTCATCAGAGTCTTGTTAAAGGAAGTATTAACGTGACATCACACTATTCCACAGCATTACACACAACATTGCCGTTACTTAATGACAGTTTTCTTGTGGGTAGAAGTACCAAAGATCAGTTGGTATGGAGATGCAAACGAGAGCATAAAGGAATACCAAGGGATACTTACACTCATTTTGCTACGAAATGTAACTGGAGGATAAGGAATTTTTGTTTGAAAGAAATAATATTTTAAACTTTTGCTTTTGTTGCGGTTTTGCCATGTCTTGTATCACTATGACGAGTTGCTAATTACTTATGTCTAATTACTTGTGTCCAATTACTTAAGTCCATGTATTATCTTATTGTTGTTCATTTTGACGGTTTTATTGCTACCTATTTAGAGAATTTTGCTAAAGTTTCGCCAGCACCAGTAATTTAGTATTTGTATCAACCTAGTGTTTCCATGTGTCGCTGTGTTACTATACTGATGAGGATAATCATTTTGTAGGATTTCAAGTATGCTAGAGTAAGTTCCCGAGTACTGCCAATTATTTGTTTAATAATAATGATGTCTTAGGTGATAAATTGTTTTGGAAGAGTAGTTTAGGATGTAACCATGCTTTATTTTGATTTGTATTTGAATGTTTATCTGGAGGGACATACCACGTGCCTACCCCCGTGATAGATAACGTAAACAGAGTGAATCACACCCACAGAACGAGCAAGCTTTGGCCATATACCTAGTCTGTTGGATGAACAAGAGAACCACACCCGCAAGGGCACGTATCTTACGTGACGCGGTTGGCACCCGCGCGGTCCCTTAGCTGTCTGTGTCGTTCCTTCACTTTTCCGTTTCGCGGCATAGTCCATCCTACCCACTTTCATCTGTCAAATTTCAACAGACACAAAACTATTCAGCCCAGACTTCGATCTTCCATGTCGAAGAAGAGTTCACGAGAACAGTGTTCCGTGCTCTCGGACGACAGCTGATCAGGCACCATCAGACGCGAACCGCGTCTAGCCCGCAGCTAAACACCAGTAAGCGGAAATCTCTGTTCAAACTTTGAGCCTTCTTTGACACTGTTTCCCGTTGTATTTTCCGAAGGAATACCGACTACTGAAGTAGTAGCTTTTAACTGTATGACGTGTCCCAGGACACTGCGATGTACCCAATGATAGACGGAGTTTTAAGCAACCAGTTGGGCCCGAGGAGGCCAGCACCATGGAGTTATAGAGACGGCGAGTTTAGTCGCAAGATGTTGAGAGGATAGAGACGATGAGTTTAGTCACAAGATGTTGAGCGGATAAAGACGACGAATTTTGTCGCACAGTAAAGTATTTTTTATGTCGGAGAAGTCGAGTTTGACGAAGAAGTATGTAGCAGCTATCTTGGAGTCACAGAATTGTCATATACACAGTTAAGTAGGCGATAATGTCGTGACAACGATGCGCCGTGCACTATACCTTCATAAAGGAAAAGTCCTTCAGAAATTACGCTCAACTTAGTCTTTTCTAATTCAAATTCTTACACTTTCTGTTCCCACTATAGAAGTCTCTAGCTTCTCTTCGAGTTTTATTTTTCTCCTCTTGTTAGCAACAGCCTTGACATCCAACGACACAATCTGCACCCCACCTGCACCAAACTGTTGTCACTTTTCTTTGTCAATTTCACTTGATATGTTCAGCAAATACATTGATGCATTACAAACTTCTCATAATGTGAACGTCATTACACGTTAGGGTCAGCCCAGAGAGGCACTTAACTTTCTTTGTTTACGTATTGATATAGCATATGCAGCAATTCATAATATTTGTGTAACTCATTTTTATATTTTCATGTTATGAACCAATTTACTGATGCATAATGTAATTTTAAACAGAACCCACTGTAACAACTCATCTAGCGTGATGTCACGAGTAATCCCACTTCTATTTTGTTGGTCATCATTGAAAAAAAAAACATGTCGATGAGGTACATCTATTCCACTTTGTGACATTATTCCACTTTGTGACATTAATGTTCGTCACTTTGAATCACATAAATACGCTCATCTGGCGCAGGAGCCCAAGAACATGTGGAGAGAGAGTAAAGTACAGACAGCGCAGTGGACAGCGGCGGTAGGCTTCATCGCTCTCTCGCTCTTACATCTGACGCATGCTTCCTGCGCCGCGCACGTGCGCACTTCGCTTCTCAGCTGCCGCGTGCCTTTTGAAGTTATCTGCCGCGCACCTTTCTGACGTAGCGCGAGATTGGCCTTGCAGTCAGCTGCTACTCTGACGTAGCCTCCGCGCAGATCTTCAGCAAACGGTTCCTGTTGGAACACCATTAATAACCTTTCATGCCACTATGGCTTACTCAATTACTATTCGTGCCCCTTTAATTATGTCTTTTTTATACACGAAAGCCATTTCATGATTTCTCTGTCAGCTAACTTGCCAGCTTTATCTAATAAATCAAATGATCACCTATCGTCAATTGATGACTTGCTAAAACATGAAAAAGGACAAATTTCTTACGTTCGCCTGTTGGCACACTTGAATGAATGACAAACAGCCACAAACTAAACCCAAAAAAAAGAGAAAACAAAAACCTATCAGGCATGTGCCCTCCCTTAGTTTTAAGAGTGAAACTGAGATATCAATTAATGTGGAAAAACTAGTGTAGTGTAGTGAAGTGTTCCCTTAGTGATAACTCCCTTTTCAACTGTGTTTTGAAACATGTGGACCTCCCCTCATACCCCCTCCTGCGCTGAGTTGCAGTGCACGGACCTGGCCACGGCCACGCCCCCTCCCGCCGGCAGCCTGCGCGCTGCCCGCTGAGGACAACACACCACGCCGCCTCGTGCCACTCGCCCTCGCCGTGACTCATCAGTGGTGATATGTTTATATTTTCAACTTATTCCAACAAAAGAAAAAAACAGACATTTTTACTTCAACTTAGCAGCAAGAAAACTTGACATATTTATCTCATTCACACTGCTATGTTGTGTCCTAATTTTGTTTTGATATTCTATGATATTTTATGATGTTCAGATGTTTTACTATGTTTTGATGTTTTATGATGATTCTTGTATACACACAATATTGTTGACATGTGTAAGTCCCCTTGCGACCCTTAGGAGGTCTTTAGAGTCTCTACACCCTCCCGTAGATTAAGACCCCTGCCGTCTTCCGTGAGGGCCATTGTTAATCAAGTGATGTTCACTTTCTTTTGCAAGATAAATTTGTTTACATTCAAATAATAATTACATTGAGCGAATTCACGTACGTTCTCCGCTCCCACGGAAGGGGGAGGAATGTAAAGGATGAGCCAGACAATAAGGGATTTTACTTTATTATATGGGCCCGCATCTCGTGGTCGTGCGGTAGCGTTCTCGCTTCTCACGCCCGGGTTCCCGGGTTCGATTCCCGGCGGGGTCAGGGATTTTCTCTGCCTCGTGATGGCTGGGTGTTGTGTGATGTCCTTAGGTTTAAGTAGTTCTAAGTTCTAGGGGACTGATGACCTAAGATGTTACGTCCCATAGTGTTCAGAGCCATTTGAACCTTTATTATATGAGCCTCCAACCGGTAACTTCATTTTTCCATTGCGGCCAAGCCACGGACGGCAGTGTTAGCTGCCTGTAAATTCTTTCGTCCCACGATCTAGTAACAGGAAGTCAGCACCGAGGAAGGGCACCTTGATCACGCGCCTCTCTCATGTGCTTACGAGGTAACGCCGCCCCAGGCGTCGCTTAGCAGGCAACGCTCTGGAAAGTTCCATGCCGCCCGCACGGTTTGCTCGGTCCTGACCAATCAGGGTGGAGGAAGCCGCGTGGTGCGTCGAATATACCCGGCCGCCCGTCGCCGGGCCCCCTCTCTTGTATTCTTGCTCACCCGCGAGTCGGATGCGCGCCCTGTAGCATTGAACATCTCCCGCTTCTCCCGGTGCTGCGGCACTGTGGACTTAGTTTTGGCAGACAACCACTTTCGGTAGCTTCGCGAACAATGTTCGCCAAATTGTAAGCTCTGGCTCACCCTCACCTCCCTAGGCCTACGTAGCCCCTTTTCATCATGCTTTAGCCAATAAATGGCCTTTCTCTAAAAATTACCCTATTATTCCGCAACGCCCACCGCCTGCCCATACCCGCCAACCTGTACAGTGCACTAGATCTTGAACGTGATACTTCGAAGATACCTTTTCATCTTCTCTCAGCGCTAAGAATCTAAATTTTTGACTTCACCGACTATTTGACCAACTTCAGAAAATTGTATTTCACTATTTTGTCAAAAACAGCTTTAAGCTTACCTAACCAGGTAATGATGATGTTATATGTTCTCAAGAAATGTAATATTAATGTAATAAAAACCATTCTTTATATAAAATTCAACAAATTATATTAAAATGAACTCCTAAACAAAAGCAGCTAAGTTTGCAAAAGAAAAGTGTGAAACTACCTGGTTAAAGACAGAAATCAACCTACGATACGGGAAGAAAGAAAAGCTAAACAACTAAATATATAAGTTGCATTTACAATTAGGAAACAGCCTCTAACCTCAACAGTCCGCATATGTAGTCCACTATTTATATTGTGCTCTTAATAGAGAGCAACAGAAAAGCTCCACTATGCACAATAAGAATTTGAGATCCCTTGTTAAACTCAAATTAAGAAAGATAAACAAAACTGATATCACTTTCAATTATAATGAACTTGATCTTCTGAACAAAGGCCTCAAGCATAATATTCCCCCAAAACTTACTAGTGAGGGCACAAAATACCTAATAGCAGCTAAAAAGATTGCAAGTGTTACTCTCAAACTAGGGCCCAATGAGAAAACCTCCCTAGCATGTAAAACTAACAGATTCGTTACTAAGTACACGTTTTCAACAAGTAGTACAATTGGCAAAGAACACAAAAGTCTTAAACACATCAACAATAAACTAACTGCTAACAAATGTCTCATGGTGAAGTTTGACAAAGGAAACTGCTATCATTATGTATGAAGCAGATCACACTGAGAAAACTCTAAAATTCTTCCAGACTAATAACTACAGAACTAGAATCAGACCACACAGAAAAATCCCAAGCTAACTCCATAAACTACGTAATAGCTACAAATTAATTTTGAATAAATATGAAATTGGTGATTGCATAACGATGAAACCAACTGTAGCTGTAAACTAAGATTCACAAAGAGTACCGCCCCATCGGCCAGTTGTTCACTCAATAAACAGCCTAGCATAAAGAATAAGCAACAAACTGAAGGATCGTCTTACCACTACAATAAGTTTGAAATCAGTTATACAATCAAAAACACATGTGACCTCACAGAACATATCAAAGACATCCACATATCACTGACAGCTAAGTTTGCCTTATTATAATTGCTAACCTTTATGCTAATATACCAAAAGAAGAATCTATTAACATAATAAAAATACAACCTCCTAAAAAACAAGAAGCTCAGCCTACCTGAAATATGTGAGTCAAAACAGATTCTCCCACTTGTACTGTCTCATAAGTATTTCACTTGGAATAATAGTCTATGAACAAGATAAAGGACATGCAGTGGGGAGCGGTCTTGCTGCATCGTTACAACTTCAATAATTTGGAGCAAAAGCTCTTCTCATCCAATACCCAAATAAACAGTAAAATTATTTGCTACATGAGATTTGCAGATGATTCTTTCCCATTGATTGATGGTAACAGAAGCAAAGTTGATGTCCTAGCTGGCCTAAGAAGGCTAATTACAGGTCAGTGCTTCATCCCTGTCAGCCTCACCAAACAGCAAAAGGAAATCAACATAATATAATCAGTTGCTGATAGTAAGGGATATGATACTTCAATAATAGGTAAGCTCTCCCAGAAAATCAAAGCAAGAATTGCTGACAATAAGTCTCTGCAGCAAACAACATCTACAACAGCTGCAAAGGACACAAAATTGGCAAAGTATGCAACCATATCAAATATAGACCCACTTTCATGCAAAATTTCCAACTTATCCAAAAAGGAGAATGTCAAAAGCAGCTTTTCCATCAATAATAACTTTCAACAAAGGGTGCGCATGCACTTACACACATTAGTATCCACAAAAAAGATCAGAAATCTGTAAACTGAACTGTAATAACTGACACAAATTCTACATTGGCCAAACATATAGTACTTTTCAGACAGGTTTAAGGAAATCCCGGATGCCTTATGTCTGAATAACTCAAGCAGATCAGCCTATATGCAAAGTCATCCTGTTGATCTAACATAATTAAATCATTACTCTCCAAAATAATGAACAAGGATTATGATGTATATGAAATTAAACAAAAATCATAATTAACTCGTTTTAGTGCATTAAAGTGCATGATGAATCATTTGAAAAACATTGACAATTCTCAAATAATTCTTTGGCAAGTCTGGATAACGGATCTGGCTCTGATGCTAATAAACGCGTATCAGTGTAAAACAATTATATAAGTGGAGTCATACCGTGATTGCCGAAAGATTAGTATCAAAAGCAGATAGCGCTATAGAAGGGTATGCATTTGTATCTATGGCTGGAATTGAAAGCATCTGATCATAAAACTTCAAGCATGCCTTCAGAGTGAACCTTGAAATTACTGAACTTGCTGAAATGACTTATCTGTCCCTGCAGTTCACTTCGCTGTAATGGCTAGACATCATCATGTTAATCTGCAGGTCGAGGCTGAAGTGGCTGCAAAATCAGTCACTGGTTTTCTATCAACAACTTGCATCTGCAGCTAAGGTCAGATCATCTGGAAAAAATTCTAAGTCCCCAGCTCATCAATTCTGGAAGAGGGACCTAGCTGCAGAAGAGATGCTGAACTGATGAGATCATCCCATGATGGCTCCTTTCTGCACAGTAGAGGCGTGGTGGAGAAGTGATTTTGAGCCATCTGCTTCCTTCAAGGAAGACTTGTGTCTCATCATTTTGATAGGCTCTACTACAGATGTGCGCTGTGACCAGTGAAAAGATGTCGTAAAAGAAGCCAGTCCACATCCCTTACTGCTTCAGGTGGTTAACTGGTAACATAGTCCCCAACACTTGGTGCTGAAAACTGTTTCCTCCGCTCTTCCGGTCTCTGTCAATGGCTAATGAGGTTAGATATCTATAGCCGTGCTGCTCTCTTTTTTTTCTTTTTTTGTCATCAGTCTTCTGACTGGTTTGATGTGGCCCACCACGAATTCCTCTCCTGTGATAACCTCTTCACCTCAGAGTAGCACTTGCAACCTACGTCCTCAGAAATGTGCTGGATGTATTCCAATCTCTGTCTTCCTCTAGTTTTTGCCCTCTACAGCTCCCTCTAGAACCATGGAAGTCATTCCCTCATGTCTTAACAGATGTCCTGTAATCCTGTCCCTTCTCCTTATCAGTGTTTTCCAGATGTTCCTTTCCCCTCCTCATTCCTTACCTTATCAGTCCACCTAATTTTCAACATTCGTCTGTAGTACCACATCACAAATGCTTCTTGTTGTGTACGTAGTTCCGCGTAGTCAGCGCGTACACAACTTTCCCAATAGAGCGTGCCCCGCTAAGAACAACAGCGCAGGCGCAGCGCTCGTCCGTCTCCGCACTACGAGATGGCGCTGTCTTAGAGACAGACCAAATTCTGCTTCCGCCGATCCGCGTATTAATATGTAACACAGCCAATGAGATTGCTGCTAACGTAGAACCTTTTCTCCTCGCAGATCATATTCGCGCAGTGATACATGAATGCACGAGGTATTATAACGAGTGTACACCCCTCCGATTAGTCAGTCTGCACGAGTCTGTACCAATCTGCATTAGTCTGTACCAGTCTATAGTCAAGTTTCAGTCTGCACCTAATAAGATTATCATATTCCTGTACATAGCCATGAAGAGAAATCTATAGACACTTTGTCAAGTATCAGAGACATGTGAGAATAAGATTAACGTACCAAGACCAAAGGAACTTCAGATTGTCAATTGTAAACAGCATCCAGAATCAAGTTAAGTAATTTCTATGCTTTTTATTATTTTAATAAATGTGTGTGAAAATTAATCAAGTTCCGTTTAAAGTTGGTCACCGTCAATCTGCTACTCTAAGCGTGCAAGTGGCATTTCTATCGTCCGACCTAACGGCAGAAGATAAACACGCCACGATAAGGCCACGAGACAAACTGCTGACACTCGCCTACTTCGTTAGAGCGACAAGTCAACTAATCTGATGGTGTGTGTACCGAAGGTCTTACAGTACGCACACCACACTTCCATTCTCTTCTGTTCCGCTTTTCCCACAGTCCATGTTTCACTAACATACAATGCTGTACTCCAGACGTACATTCTCAGAAATTTCTTCCTCAAATTAAGGCCGATATTTGATATTAGTAGACTTCTCTTGGCCAGGAATTCCCATTTTGCCATTGCCAGTCTGTTTTTGCTGTCTTGCTTGTTCCATCCGTCATTGGTTATTTTACTGCCTAGGTTGCAGAATTCCTTAACTTCATCTACTTCGTGACCAACAATCCTGATGTTAAGTTTCTCGCTGTTCTCATTTCTACTACTTCTCATTACCTTCGTCTTTCTTCGATTTACTCTCAATCCATACTCTGTACTCATTAGACTGTTCATTCCATTCAGCAGGTCATGTAATTCTTCTCCACTTTCACTCAAGATAGCAATGTCATCAGCGAATCGTATCATTGATAATCTTTCACCTTCCATTTTAATTCCCCTCCTGAACCTTTCTTTTATTTCCGTTATTGCTTCCTCGATGTACATATTGAACAGTAGGGGCGAAAGGCTACATCCTTGTCTCACACTCTTTTTTAATACGAACTCTTCGTTCTTGGTCGTCCACTCTTATTATTGCCTCTTGGCTGTTGTACATATTGTATATGACCCGTCTCTCCCTATATCTTATCCCTACTTTTTTCAGAATTTCGGGAATGTTGCACCATTTTACATTGTCGAACGCTTTTTCCAGGTCGACAAATCCTATGATCGTGTCTTGATTTTTCTTTAGTCTTGCTTCCATTATAAACCGCAACGTCAGAAATTGCGTCTCTCGTGCCTTTACCTTTCCTAAGGCCAAACTGATCGTCATCTAGCACATCCTCAATTTTATTTTCCATTCTTCTTTATATTATTCTTGTAAGCAACTTTGATGCGTGAACTGTGAAGCTGATTATGCGGTAATTCTCGCACTTGTCAGCTCTTGCCGTCTTCGGAATTGTGTGGATGATGCTTTTCCGAAAGTCAGATGGTATGTCGCCAGAGTCATACATTCTACACACCAAAATACATTCTACACACCAACGTGAATAGTCGTTTTGTTGCCACTTCCCCCAATGATTTTAGAAATGCTGATGGAATGTTATCTATCCCTTCTGACTTATTTGATCTTAAGTCCGCTAACGCTTTCTTAAATTCTGATTCTAATACTGGATTCCCTATCTCTTCTAAATGATTCCTGTTTCTTCTTCTATCACGTCAGACAAATCTTCCCCCTCATAGAGGCTATCAATGTATTCTTTCCACCTATCCGCCCTCTCCTCTGAAATTAACAGTGGAATTCCCGTTGCACTCTTAATGTTATCACCCTTGCTTTTAATGTCACCGAAGATTGTTTTGACTTTCCTGTATGCTGAGTCTGTCCTTTTGGCAATAATTTATTTTTCGATGTCTTCACATTTTTCCTGCAGCCGTTTCGTCTTAACTTCCTTGCATTATCTTTAAGTTTCCCGGAACATTTTTGTACTTCCTCCTTTCATCGATCAACTGAAGTATTTCTTCTGTTACCCATGATTTCTTCAAAGTTACCTACTATGTACCTGTGTTTTTCTTCCCTACTTCTGTGATGTCCATTCCTCTTCAACTGTGCTGCCTACTGAGCTATTCCTTATTGCTGTATATATAGCCTTAGAGAACTTCAACCGTATCTCGTCATTCCTTAGTACTTCCGTATTCCACTTCTTTGCGTATTGATTCTTCCTGACTAAGATCTTAAACTTCAGCCTACTCTTCATCACTACTGTATTGTGATCTGAGTCTATATCTGCTCCTGGGTGCGCCTTACAATCCAGTATCTGATTTCGGAATCTCCGTCTGACCATGATGTCATCTCACTGAAATCTTCCCGTATCTCCCGGCCTTTTCCAAGTATACCTCCTCCTCTTGTGATTCTTGAACAAAGTATTCGCTATTAGTAGCTGAAACGTGTTACAGAAATCAATTAGTCTTTCTCCTCTGTCATTCCTTGTCCCAATCCCATATTCTCCTGTAACCTTTTCTTATACTTCTTCCCTTACAGTTGCATTCCAGTCCCCCATGACTATTAGATTTTCATCCCCCTTTACATACTGTCATACCCTTTCAGTATCCTCATACACTTTCTCTATCTCTTCATCTTCAGCTTGCGATGTCGGCATGTATACCTGAACTATCGATGTCGGTGTTGGTTTGCTGTCGATTCTGATAAGAACAACCCTGTCACTGAACTGTTCACAGTAACGTACTCTCTGCCCTACCTTCCTATTCATAACGAAACCTACTCTCGTTATACCATTTTCTGCTGCTGTTGATATTACCGTATACTCATCTGACCAGAAATCCTTGGCTTCTTTCCACTTCACTTCACTGACCCCTACCATATCTAGATTGAGCCTTTGCATTTTCATTTTTAGATTTTCTAGTCACCCTACCTCGTTCAAGGTTCTGACATTCCACGCCCCGACTTGTAGAACATTATCGTTTCGTTGATTATTCAATCTTTTTCTCGTGTTAACCTCTCCCTTGCCAGTCTCCTCCCCGAGATCCAAATGGGGACTGTTCCGGAATCTTTTGCCAATGGAGAGATCATCATGACACTTTTTCAATTACAGGCCACATGTCCTGTGGATACATGTTACGTGTCTTTAATGCAGTGGTTTCCATTGCCTTCTGCATGCTCATCCCGTTGACTATTGCTGATTCTTCCGCCTTTAGGGGCAGTTTTCCACCCGAAGGACAAGAGAGTGCCCTGAACCTTTGTCCGCTCCTCCGTCCTCTTTGACAAGGCCGTTGGCAGAATGAGGGTGACTTCTTATACCGGAAGACTTCGGCCGCCAATGCTGATTATTAATTAAAATTTAGACAGCGGCGGGATTCGAAACCGGGTCCGAAGACGTTATCGTTATGAATCAAAGACGTCCTCTCCTGCTCCCTTTTTTATTGTTCGTTAAATTTGTTCGGGACGGACGTCCTGTGACACCCGTTCAGGTTGTTCGTTGATCCGTTCACTCAGTTTTTTTATTGCAGAGGCTAGCTAACCCACTCACCGAACACGCTTAGCTACAGTGCCAGCTGTCCTAGAACACGGGTGTCGATCGCTTCGCTCACAAACTTCAAAATTATTTATGTTAGCCAGTCGATGCATCTCTTACTTGTGTTAAACATTTTTGTGTGGCAATGCCTGAGCTCGGCGGCATCCAACAACCTCAAAGGTGTCCTAACTTCCCTGTTCCTCACTCCATTTTCAGATGTCACCTATAGTGGTCAGTGTATTTCAAAGAAGCCCTGCTTTCTATAGTTCTGTTCACAAAAGCGTATTTTCAGGTGCAGTAAAAACTGACACATCACCTTCTTCCACACGCAGGTTGTTAAAACAAACTCTGCCAGTGTATGGCACTGTGGGACACAGTATTTCAATTGTGTCTCTTGGTGTCTGGCACCCAGTGTCGGCTACTTCAAAGCACAGGCTGGTCACACTGCATGGCAATGACTCCCGCAGCTGTTGGCGAGTACATTCCATAAATCCTCTTGTGGCAGTCTCCCTGCTGGATAACATGACCTGCTACATTTTCCGCTTACTTGCAACTAAGTGCAATATGCTTTCTTAGTGACCCATTACTTAGGTGAACATGCTATTCAGTATGACAATGTAATCTGATTAAGTTCTGGCAATCACTGGTACTGGTACACATTTATTGGTGGGAAGTAATTATTCTAATTTGATTGGTCTTTTAATCCTGGTTTTATATCAGTTATGGGACGGTTTTGGAATACACAGTGTAACATTATACAGTGTGATTGAAAAAGAACTCCCTAGTTTTAATGTGCTCTAGAATCTCTACAAAGAGACATACACTATTCTGGTTTGTGGTATATGATTCATCAACTCTCCAAGTTTGGCTCCCCTGCAGTTGGCAGGTCTGCTTGACCTTGAGACAGCACCAGTGCTGTTTTTTTCCGCTGCTCTCTCAGTTTAGTCCAGGGATGCATGCAGTGCAGTGCAGAGCAACTCAGCAACAATATGTACTCTGCAACAGAAAGTGCAGTGTATTATTTTTCTTCTGAAAACTGAGTCAGTTATAACAGTGCAATGTAATTTTAGACGTCAGTATGGTGGTGAACAAACTACAGCATAAACTATCTGTCTTTGTCAAAAGTCTTTCAAGGAAATCGGTGGTGTTTTAAAAGCAAAGTCACCAGGTAGACCGAGAACTTCTGAAGATGTTGTTGAACAGATCCGTGTTTCGTGTGCTCGGAGCCTGAAGAAGTCACTGGCCAGACGTAGTCTACAATAAGAAGTGCCTAAAGGTATTGTGTATGATGTTGTGCGTAAATGACTTAAGCTGCGCACCTACAAATTGCTACTGTTACATAAAATAAAACCTATTAATAAAATTGAAAGCTATGAGTTTGCTGTTGACTTTCTACACAGAATTGATGATGATGTCAATTTAAAAAAAAAATCTCTTTTTCTGATGAGGCTACATTTCATGTCAGTGGAGGAGTTAATCGGCATAACTGCAGAATGTGAGGGGACAGAGCATCCACATGAAGTTATTAAACATCAACATGACTCTCCCAAAGTTAATGTCTAGTGCAGTTTGATGGAAGATAGTGTGATTGGTCCTTTCATTTTTGTAGAAAAAACAATAAACTGGGTCGTATACTGAGGCATGTTGACAGAGTAGATCTTTCCACAAATGGACGACATTGAGGCGGAAAAGGGGCTTGTGTTTTTCCAACAACCTATCGCCCCACCTCATTACAGTAACCATGTGTGTACGGTTCTTGACACTCGCTTTCCAGGAAGGTGGATGGACAGGGCTGCCCAATACCTTGGCCACCATGAATCCAAGACTTAACCCCACTGCACTTTTCCTTTCTGGGCCACATAAAAAATGTTGTGTACAGTGAAAAGGTCAGAGACATCAATCATTTTCAGGAAAGAATCGTCGTGGCGACTGGGACAGTTACACCTAAAATGTTGGTGGACGCGTGGCGAGAAGTGAAAGATCGTCTCGACGTGTGCGGGGCAACAAATGGATCTCAAGTTCACGTCTAATAATATTAAACAAAACTTGAGGGAATTCTATTTTATGATATGCACTCATTGATGTAATTTTTTTATTAATTTCCCCATTAAATTTATATTAAAACTAGGGAGTTCTTTTTCAGACATCCTGTAAATAAAAACCTCCTCACTAAATAATTGCCCAGAGGTCTTCTCATTGGTTAAACCAACTAGTATTCCCATAGGTCGGGACAGACATAGTACTGTCAACGTCGTTTCATAAATACGTTTTTTACCCATCTTATATGAACGCGGTATAAACTATTTATAAAATTATTGAAAAAATCACATGTAAATGATATTTACAGGATGGTATATGAAAACATTACTATTTATAATGTAAAATGCAACTTTAGATTCACTGTTCAAACTTATGTTACTGTGCTGATGTACCATGCATAGTGTTTGGCATTGTTTACATACAGTCTTTGTATGTGTCATTTTAAGCATTTAACATATTAGAAGTTATTGTAAATAATTTTACTTCTCTTTTAGATTTTTAAATTAATTTCACTTCACTAGCAAACACGGGTTTGTTATGCACATACACTCTCACAGCATCGGTAACCTGACACTTTTATCATTGTAAAATTTTGAAAATATTTTTTTATGTTACACATGTGAAGCTGGACCACACTTTGTAAAGATTTACCGTGTTCTGCCATTAAATAGAGAATGGTGTAAAGTGTTTTCCAATGAACCGAACATTACGCACACAGCACACATCCAAAAATTCTGTTGATTTTGAAATTTATAACAAAACGCAGTGCGATTTCGTCAAACAGAGTCATACTGCACGTAATTTTTTACCGCATTTTACGTTTCACTAATTTTAAAACCACTTCACAAATTATGTGGTAGAGGTCAAAAGAAGTAAATGTGTAGTAAATATTGCCAAACAGTGAACAAAAAACTTTCTGTCTGTCCTAGTCCAGCAAAACCAATAACCAATACAAAACAAGGCCCAGCAATGTAACAAGGAAACCTGTAATATCTATCTGAAGATGTACTTGTGAGAAATATGAAACTGGTCATGGTTTGATTCAAATAAACCTTTCTAAATCTACTTGTTGCTGGCTGCTGTTACAATTACAAACCGCAATAAGATTTCTATTTGGCAAGAGTTCGTTTCAAACTATTTACATTTAGTTTTGCTGCAGTTCAGCGTTACCTTGTTCTCTGAAAGCCACGTACTAATGTTACTGACTACACTGTTACCTAAGTCGTTTACGTTTTAGTAAGTGTCTTTCACAATAGTGCTAGTGTCATCTGCAAGGAGAAAATATTGTGAATCATCCGCCATGTTTAGTGGCCGATCATTTTTATGCATTGAGGTGACAAAAGTCATTGGATACCTCCTGACATCATATCAGACCTCCTTTAGCCAGGCATAGTGAAGCAACTCAACGAGACATGGACTCAACAAGTCGTTGGAAGTCCCCTGCAGAAATATTGAACCATTCTGCCTCTACACCCGTCCATAATTGCGAAAGTGTCGCCAGTGCAGGATTTTGTGCACGAACTGACCTCATGATTATGTCCCATTAATGTCCAATGGGATACAAGTAGGGCGATCTGGTTGGCCAAATCATTGTCTCAAACTACTCAGAATGTCCTTCAAACCAATCGTGATAAACTGTGGCCCGGTGACATGGCACATTGTCATCCAAAAAAATTCCATTGTTGTTTGGGAACATGAAGTCCATGAATGACTCCAAATGGTCTCCAAGTAACCGAACATAAGCATTTCCAGTCAATGACCGGTTCAGTTGGGTCAGAGGAAACAGTTAATTTTATATAAACACGACCCACACCATTACGGTACTACCACCACCTTGCACAGTGCCTTGTTGACAACTTGGGTCCATGGCTTCGTGGAGTCTGTGTCACATTCGAACCCTACCATTAGCTCTTATTAATTGAAATCGGGGCTCATCTGAGCAGGCCACGGTTTTCCGGTCGTCTAGGGTCCACCCCGATATGGTTACGAGCCCAGGAGATGCACTACAGACGATGTCGTGCTGTTGGCAAAGGAACTTGCCCCGGTCTTCTGCTGCCATTGCCCATTAACGCCAAACTTCGCCACACTGTCCTAACCGACAGGTTCGTCGTACGTTCCACATTGATTTCTGCTTTATTTCACAGCACTTTCTTGACACTGTGGATCTTGAAATATTGAATTCCTTAACTATTTCGTTAATGGAATGTCCTGTGCATCTAGCTCCATCTACCATTCAAAGTCTGTTAATTCCCGTCGTGTGGCTATTAACACGTAGGAAACCTTTTCACGTGATTCGCCTGAGTACAAATGACTGTTCCGCCATTGCACTGCCCTTTTATACCTTGTGTACGTGATACTACTGCTGTCTGTAGACAGGGTGACCATTGATAGTGACCGGGTCAAATATCTCACGAAATAAGCACCAAACGAAAAAACTACAAAGAACGAAACTCATCTATCTTGAAGGGGGAAACCAGATGGCGCTATGGTTGGCCCGCTAGATGGCACTGCCATAGGTCAAACGAATATCAACTGTGTGAAGCACGTAAAGAAATATGAATGTTTTAGTTGGACCACTTTTTTGCTTTGTGATAGATGGGGCTGTAACAGTCACAAACGTATAAGTACGTGGTATCACGTAACATTCCGCCAGTGCGGACGGTATTTGCTTCGTGATATATTACCCGTGTTAAAATGGACCGTTTACCAATTGCGGAAAAGGTCGACGTCGTGTTGATGTATGGCTACTGTGATCAAAATGCCCAACGGGTGTGTGCTATGTATGCTGCTCGGTATCCTGGACAACATCCTCCAAGTATCTTTCAGAAAATTACTAAGTGGTTCCTTGTAAACGGACTCTCACTGAATTTTGATAAGACACAGTACATACAGTTCCGTACAGTAAATGGTATGACGCCATTAATAAATGTAGACCTTAATCAGAAGCATATAGCTAAGGTAGAATATTCAAAATTTTTAGGTGCGTCCGTTGATGAGAGATTAAATTGGAAGAAACACATTGATGATCTGCTGAAACGTTTGAGTTCAGCTACTTATGCAATAAGGGTCATTGCAAATTTTGGTGATAAACATCTTAGTGAATTAGCTTACTACGCCTATTTTCACTCATTGCTTGCATATGGCATCATATTTTGGGGTAATTCATCACTGAGGAATAAAGTATTTATTGCACAAAAGGGTGTAATCAGAATAATAGCTGGAGTCCACCCAAGATCATCCTGCAGAAATTTATTTAAGGATCTAGGGATATTCACAGTAGCTTCTCAGTATATATACTCTCTTATGAAATTGGTTATTAACAACCAAACCCAGTTCAAAGGTAATAGCAGTGTGCATAACTACAATACTAGGCGAAAGGATGATTTTCTCTATTCAAGATTAAATCTAACTTTGGCACAGAAAGGGATGAATTATACTGCCACTAAAGTCTTTGGTCACTTACCAAATAGTATCAAAAGTCTGACAGATAACCAACAGGTTGTAATATTTCTACATGAATTTGCTATGCTGACATCGCGTGCTAATAGTAGAATAAAAGCGGGTTACAAGCCGTGAGCTGTCTGGGGAAGTTAATCTTGCATTACTAAGCAACTGTTTCACGACTGGGTATCTAGTCTAGGTTTACCACATTACCAATCAGACTAACATTGATTATAATCTTTTACAGTCATACAACAACCGGTAATATATCTATATATAAAAAGGAGAATTTGAATAAAAAGAAAGAAATCAGTTTATATTTGCAAATTTATTTTAAGATTGTTCATTGAAATTTCAGCATATTATACGTGAGTTATAACTGAGCTGGTGCCTTATTTACGATTGTGAAAATGTGAGATTGGAATCTTACGGAACACATAAAATATGGAGCCAAGATTGGGAGACTGGATACAACAGTGGATTCATAGAACAACACACAAAGAACATTGAAACACATGCAAGAGAAAGTTAACCACAACCAACAGATTCAAATTTTCAGTCAAAGAAATTACGTTCGTAGCACAATCCTGTCCGTCATGTAATTACCACACACTGGTATACTAAATTCATATTAACTCTTTGTGAAATCTTCCCAAGAAGAATAGCTGATGGCTACTTTGATGATTCCACCACATGCTTCACGTGGTCAACTTGGTTTACAGAAAGCGTATAACTCCACAGTAATTTTGATAATAAAATAATTAGATCGAAAAGCAAATTACAAAAGAAAAACCTCGAACTGGTTACTAACGTCTTACTGTTAACCTGATGGGTCAAACAGTTATATAAGCACGTGGTCCTGGTCTCGCAAAGTACACCCCACGTGGGTTGAACATAATGAAAAGTTGCTATATTGAAAATATTATCAGGACGAGACGTTATAATCACACAAGCATTCGCATTTAAGATTGATCTTAGTTAGAGTTACTGACCAACACGTGGTTCCACTTTACTCATAAAGTAATGACAAAGCAACTACCGCAAAATAATCTGAACTGGACACGAGAATTACACTCCGCTGCAATTTAAGATAGCATTAGATATTTTAAAGCTAACCCGAAATAAAAGTGATTAAATTCTCAGTTAGGCTGAACTTAACAAATCCATTGTCCTACGGACTTAGCAGACACGCGCTTAGCCGGAGATCTTACCATTTCAGACGCTCGCTACCGCCAGACTGCCACTGCCTACCGCCAGACTGCAACTGCCACTACTGAGCGTGCTTCCCTGAGGGTCGCTCACAAAGACAAACGAAAGGGGCCAGAGGGGCAGCTTCCTATACCAACATGACAAGGGACGGACCGGACCATACTAAGAATAGAAACCTCTTTCCTTTTAGGAACCGTAGCTACCTGTTCCAACGTTGGTCCTACTGTTCTCTAGCAGACAGCCTTGTCTGCTACCCTCAAGCATGCAACTACAAACACATTTGATCATTCATCCTCTCACACAGAAGGGAAGGGGGATGACAGTATCTTATCATACACAGTATATAAAAGAAAGCGGATGTAGGTTCCGTATGAGACTGTGTGACATGAATTACATATAAGAATTACATATAAACTTTGTTTTAAAGTGTAGTAGTGTGACAGATCGTTCTTGTTTACGTGTAAAAGTAACACGTTCCACTACTCAGTCTCCTCCCAGATAGTCAGAAACGCCACAGTAAATTTAGAAGAGGAATTTATGTGGTAAAAGACAACAAATTTGAGAAATTAAACATGAAAGGAATCCAACAGAGACCTTTCAAAGTATTTAAGAAGAAATTAAAAGAATTTCTGAATGACAACTCCTTCTACTCGATAGAGAAATTTTTAGATATAAATTAAGAAAAAAAACAAAAATTAAAATAAAAAAATTAAAAAAAAACAAAAATATAAAAAAAGTTGTTATATTAACATAATTATGTTGTTAATTAACTTAATTACGTCATGTATTGGAAAATTTGACTCGTTCCACATCATTACGAAATATCGTATTCATGATCCATGGAACTAGTATTAATCTAATCTAATCTAATCTGTCCGGACCGTTCGCCGGATAGTTACGTTATCTGAGGAAACAGGAAGTGTTCAGTCACATGTGAAACGTCAACCACGACCTGCAACAAATGATGATGCTCAAGTAGGTAGCGGCTAATCCGCACATCAGTAGCAGACAAATTTCGCGAGAATCGGGAATCTCAAAAACGTCGGTGTTGAGAATGCTACATCAACATCGATTGCACCCGTACCACATTTCTATGCACCAGGAATTGCATGGCGACGACTTTGAACGTCGTGTACAGTTCTGCCACTGGGCACAAGAGAAATTACGGGACGACGACAGATTTTTGCAAGCGTTCTATTGAGCGACGAAGCGTCATTCACCAACAGCGGTAACGTAAACCGGCATAATGTGCACTAGTGGGCAACGGAAAATCCACGATGGCTGCGACAAGTGGAACATCAGAGACTTTGGTGGGTTAATGTATGGTGCGGCATTATGGGAGGAAGGATAATTGGCCCACATTTTATCGATGGCAATCTAAATGGTAAAATGTATGGTCATTTCCTACGTAATGTTCTACCGATGTTACTACAAGATGTTTCTCTGCATGACAGAAGGGCGATGTACTTCCAACATGATGGATGTCCGGCACATAGCTCGCGTGCGGTTGAAGCGATATTGAATAGCATATTTCATGACAGATGGACTGTCGTCGAAGCACCATACCATGGCCCGCGCGTTCACCGGATCTTACGTCCCCGGATTTATTTCTATGGGGAAAGTTGAAGGATATTTGCTATTGTGATCCGCCGACAGCACCTGACAACATGCGTCAGCGCACTGTCAATGCATGTGCGAACATTACGGAAGGCTAACTACTCGCTGTTGAGAGGTATGTCGTTACACGTATTGCCAAATGCATTGAGGTTGACGGACATAATTTTGAGCATTTATTGCATTAATGTGGTATTTACAGGTAATCACGCTGTAACAGCATGCGTTCTCAGAAATGATGAGATTACAAAGGTACATGTATCACATTGGAACAACCGAAATAAAATGTTCGAACGTACCTACGTTCTGTATTTTAGTTTAAAAAACCTACCTGTTACCAACTGTTCGTCTAAAATTGTGAGCCATATGTTTGTGACTATTACAGCGCCATCTATCACAAAGCGAAAAAAGTGGTCCAACTAAAACATTCATATTTCTTTACGTACTATACGAATATGTAATAAAAATGGGGGTTCCTATTTAAAAAAAATGCAGTTGATATCCGCTTGACCTATGGCAGCGCCATCTAGCGGGCCAACCATAGCGCCATCTGGTTTTCCCCTTCAAGCTAGACAAGTTTCGTTCTTTGTAGTTTTTTCATTTGACTCTTATTTCGTGAGATATTTGGCCCGGTCACTATCAATGGACCACCCTGTATATGAACTTCGTCAACTGAGTGCATATCAAGGAAAGCAAGAGAACCTGAACAGAACCCCCTCCCCCTCCCCACCACACACACACACACACACACACACACACACACACTTCACATGGTCCCAATTCCCCGTATAAATTAGATCTCTTCCCTCTTTCTTGAAAGTAGAGGACAACTTCTGCTTCTTACTTTGCAGATGCGAAGTGAATCCCTTGTGTTTAAATTTGCGCATAAGGCATAGCTATGTTCAGTGGATGTAAATTCTCTAAGTTAGTGCTGAGATTATTGTTTTTTTATGAGGTTATCGCTTCGATTACGCTCACTGAATCCTAAGAAGTCGTCAGCGTGGACGAGAAATAAGTCACTCCGTGAGGACAGCTTCTGGCCAGAGCTGATTTTGCTGCCTTGGGAAATTTATAGCCACAGGAAGAAGAAGCAGCAGGCGTGGCCAAGATTAAAAACCGCGACGGACTGGCTATCGCGACGATTTCCATTTCGGGCGCTGCCAGAAGGCGCCTCCCGATCACTGGCGCCTAATTCTCAGCTTGTTCCGCAGCCGATGCCGCCTGCCGCCTGCCGCCTGCCGCGCAGCACTAAATCTCCCGCTTCATTATACGCACCCGCCGGGGAATTCCCCCGCGGACCTGCCAACATTCTTAAAGTTGCCGAGGTGTGAATCGCAATCAGGGCCCTCATAAATTCTGCGCAGGCGCCGAGGAATTAGCACAATCTCTTGAGTAATTAGTGGCAGTGCTGGCTTGGCTCTCGCGTAGCTCCGCCATACCCCCCACCCACTCCCTCCAACAGCATCGCCCCCCTCTGTCCCGCCACTGCTTCACCTCGAGGAATCCTATTAGTGAGAGTGGAGACGTGTCGCGCTTCGAAACATGTCTTGGAAAGCTCTTAGAAGGAAAGAACGGGAATACACTAGCGGAAAAAATAATTAGTACACCTGCAAAGACGAAGTCGATTCTGATCCGATGGTGGCATATGCTTCTTGGGGGATAATAGACGTACTGATAATGGTTAAAACATCGTCCGCCAGCAGACAGCGTAACGGCATGTCTACCAGTGCGCCATCTCTGCCTACCGTTTAATAGGGAATGCTCACAAGCAGAAAGCTCAGTGTGGTGCAGACGGGTGAAGCAAGCCGGCAACCATACCATGGAGACGCACTCGTGCTTCCTACAGGTAAATGAGGAGTTTGAAAAGGGTCAAATTTTGGCCTTTCGAATGGCGTGATAGTCCTTTCGCGGAATTGCCACACAAGTTGGATGTGCTGCATCACTTCTGCAACGATGCTGGTGTCAGTGGTCACGTGAACATTCTCACACCCGTAGACGAGGTTCTGGACGTCCACGCAGCACAGGCGCCCTCCAGGACCGTCGCATTTTAAGGGCAGCAGTGGCAGTTCGTACAGCTACCACAGCACAGATAACTCGTTTTGTGAGCCCTGACGTGTCATCACGTTAGAAGTGGGACTATGGTTATGCTCATCCCTAGCCCGTCTTCCGCTCGCGCCACAGTGCTGACGCGCACTGCTCGACTGTTGCCGTCAGAGGATAACTTGGAAGATGTCGCACCGTGGTCTTCAACAGTGAAGAACCTTAAGGAACTGTGAATCATCCACGAAAGAAGTGCTTAAAGGCGCTTGTTCGCCCGATTCTTGAATATTGTTCATCTATCTCTGATCCCTATCATATAGGACAGATAGTGGAGATAGAGGAGATCCAACGAAGAGCGGCGCGTTTCGCCACGGGATAGTTTAGCTGGTGAGAGAGCGTTACGGAGATGCTAAAGAAACTCTACTGGCAGACTTTACAAGAGAGGCGTCTTGCATCACGGAGAGATTTAATAATGAAATTTCGGCACAGTACTTTTCAGGAGGAGTCGGACAACGTATTACTTCCCCTCACATACATCTCGATTATTGACCATGAGGAGAAAATTCGGGAAATTTGTGCCAATACAGAGGCTTCCCACGCACTATTCGCGAGTGGAACAGGGTTGGAGGGACCAGATAGTGGTACCGAAAGTAACCTTCGGCACACACCATTAGGTGGCTTGCGGAGTATAATGTAGATGTAGATGAATGAAAGCAGATTCTCGCTGCATGCAAGACGTAGACCTAGCGGTCACTGTCTCGTAGTGTGCACTCGTCCAAGACATACAGGCCCCATCCCACGCCTTACGGTCTGAGCTGCGATAAGCTACAACACTCGTTCAAGTTTGGTGTTTCTGGAGGGGATGTTAACCAGCGCTCGGTACTTGTTAGACCTGTTCTTTCGCCGTTCTTGCAACAGGAAGGTGATGTGTTCTTCCAACAGGATAATGCTCGCCAATATGTTGTCCATGAAACTCAACGTACTCCGAAACACGTGCAACAACTTCCCTGGCCAACAAGATGTCTGGATGTTTCTCCAATTGACCACGTGTGGGATATGATGGGATGAGAAGTGATTCGTGCGACTCGTCAACCAACAACCCTTACAGAACTGCATGAACAGGCCGAGCAGGCGTAGCACAACGTATCCCAGGACAATATTCGCCATCTGTACGATCGACTGATGCCAGAGAGAGCGCCTAAGTTGCCGCCCGTGCAGCTTCGGGTACTAATACGGATGTATCGGCATGCGTCGATAGTTGGTATCTCAGAACCGCTTGTGCTATTGATCTGTAGATGTAACCATTTCATGTGCTCCATATGCACTGTTGCAATAATAACTCTTGAGCGAAATGGAAATCTCTAGAAGAGTGTACTACTTTTTTCCGGCAATGTATATTAAAAGAAATATGTCGTCATCGAAACTATCGAACGACAGTGGTGAACTTTTACTGGGCTTTGATGAACTGCGCTCACGTCGAACAACGTCGGTTCATACTGAGCGTGACAGAATGGCACCTCACGTAACGTCAAGTGCTAGTTGATGAACACTAACGAAACATCAAGGATCTGTTGAAACACGGTCAGCACGGATTCAGAAAACATCGCTCTCGTGAAACACAACTAGCTCTTAGCTCTCCCGATGTAATGAGTGCTACTGACAATGGATCTCAAACTGATTCCGCGATTCTAGATTTTCAGAAGGCTTTTGATACCATTCCTCACAAGCACCATACAATGAAGTTTCAAAAGGCTTTCGATACAGGTTATCACAAGCAACTTCTAATCAGATTGCCTGCCTGTGTAGTATCGTCTCAGTTGTGCGAGTGGATTCGTGAATTCCTGTCGGAAAGATTAGTTTGTAGTAATTGGCGGAAAGTCATCGTGTAAAACAGTGTTATCTGGCATCCACCAAAGAAGTGTTACACACCCTTTTGCATACTTGTTCTATGTAAACGATTTAACAGACTGTTTGCAGGTGATGCTGTCATTTATAGCCTAGTAAAGTCGTCAGTGATCAAAATCAATTGCAGAATAATTTAGACAAGTTATTTGTATGGCATGGAAACTGGCAATTGACGCCAGATAACGAGAAGTGTGAGGTCATCCATATGAGTACTAAAAGGAATCCATTAAATTTCGGTTACATGATAAGTCACACACATCTAAAGGCTGTCAATAATTCAATTAAATGCTTAGGAATTTCAATTACGAACAACTTAAACTGGAACGATCATAAAGTTCTGCTAGAATACTGTTGTAAAGTACGGGATCCCTACCAGACTGGATTGACGGAGGACACTGAAAAAGTTCAAAGAAGGGAAGCTAATTTTATATGATCGCGAGATAGGGGGGGGGGGGGGGGGGGGAGTGTCACGGATATGATACGCGAGTTGGGGTAGCAATCACTAAAACAAAGGCCTTTTTCGTTGGGGAAAGAGCTTTTCACGAAACTTCAATCACTAACTTCCTCTTCCGAATGCGAAAATGTTTTGTTGGCACCTACCTGCTTAGAGACAAATGATCTTTGTACTAAAATAAGAGCCCGCACGGGAAAGGTGTAAGTGTTCGTTTTTCCCGTGCGCTGTTCGAGAGTGGAACGGTAGAGAAACAGAGTGAAAGAGGTTCGAACAACCCTCTCCTAGGCAGTTATTTGTCAATTGCAGAGTAGTCATGTAGGTGCAGAGGTCATGTCGTTTCGCACTACCTTATACTGAAGAAGTTTACGTAAGACTATATGTGAGCTTCTGGTATTAGTTACAAGGTCGTATGTAGTCGCAGCCGACGTATTATTCTCGTACAGCTTAGAGCGTAACGCAATGGCTTATGAGGGAGCGAATCCACGAGGCGGTTTAATGACTGTTGGTGTGGTACACCGGCGAGCCTGACTGAGCTTCTAGGCGGATTTCCAAACTAGTTTCGACAAATACTGCCTGTCCCCCGAACTCCGCCGCAAAAAATACAACGTAGAAAACAAAGTTTACACGAAGCAAGGCTCTGACGTCCCACTGCTCCTTGTATTTCCTCTCCTTTGGTTTCTGCAGCTGCCAGTATCGCTATGTGTAATTTTGATGTAAAGTTATTTTCAAACAGATACCCACAACAACTAAGACAAGATTTTGTAGATCTTAATTCTACATCTCAGTTTACATCAGGACCTGTTACATTTTACATTTCACATCTGAAAATATTATCTTATTGGGAACTCGAGTGGAAACGACGGCCTAAGACAATCCACCCCCCCCCCCCCCCTTCATGCACAGTGCAATGATGTAACAAAAGAAACTGGGCGAAATGGACTTCCACACGTTAATGTGAAAATTAATTTATAGTCTGAAAAATAATTAAATTTAATGGTAAGGAAATTGTGTAACTGCAAGTAAATTTACTTGGAGATGTTTTAATACCAGGACTAATTTTGATACTATCTATCAGTATTTAAGAGATAGGCAAAAAAGTGATGTTATTCTGCTGGTTGACCGTTCATAAAGACCTCTCTGTGGAAATAACTTTAAATTGTTATCTTATTTCCTTCTTGAACACACATCAAAAAAAGTTTTGCATCACCCCAGTTCCCAGAGCTCCTGAAGATAGACGTTTACTGCGGATATTGT
This sequence comes from Schistocerca nitens, assembly GCF_023898315.1. NCBI lineage: Eukaryota > Metazoa > Arthropoda > Insecta > Orthoptera > Acrididae > Schistocerca > Schistocerca nitens. Next base: position 307,356,558 of record NC_064614.1, read on the forward strand.
AGCACAGACACAGTCCCTTTGACTATTCAGAAGTGTCATAACCCCACCTCCCCTCCCCAAAGATGGAAACAACCATGTATGAGCAGCGCCTATTAGACGGAGGGGATGCGACAGCCGATCAGTTCCAGTCATTCCACCAGGAAGGAGGTACACGGCTCGTGTTGTCTGTAGTTCAACCATGCCTAGACGGTCAATATCGCTGTTCGATCGCGTCCGCATTGTTACTTTATGCCAGGAAGGGCTCTCAACAAGGGAAGTGTCCAGGCGTCTCGGAGTGAACCACAGTGATGTTGTTCGGACATGGAGGAGATACAGAGAGACAGGAAATGTTGATGACACTGCGAATGAACCAACTCTGAGTTGCAAGGGCTGCTACTGCAGTGGATGACCGCAACCTATAGGTTATGGCTCGGATGAACCCTGACAGCAACGCCAACATGTTGAATAATGTTTTTCGTGCAGTCACACGACGTCTTTTTACGACTCAAACTGTGCGCAGTTGGCTGCAGGATGCGTAACTTCTCTCCCGACGTCCACAGCGAGGTCCATCTTTGTAACCACGACACCATGCAGCGCGGTACAGATGGGCCCAACAACATGCCGAATCTACCACTCAGGATTGGCATCAAGTTCTCTTCACCAGTAGGTGTCGCATTTGCCTTCAACCAGACAGTCGTCAGAGATGTGTTTGGAGGCAACGCGGTCAGGCTGAACGCCTTAGACACACTGTCCAGCGTGTGCAGCAAGGTGGAGGTTCCCTGCTGTTTTGGGGTGGCACTATGTGGGGCCGATGTACGCCGCTGGTTATCATGGAAGGCACCGTAACGGGGCATGTGAATGCCATCCTCCGATCGATAGTGCAACCATATCGGCAGCATGTTGGCGAGGCAGTCGTCTTCATGGCCGACAATTCGCGCCCCCATTGTGCACATCTTGTGAAAGACTTCCTTCAGGATAACGACATCGCTTGACTAGTGTGGCCAACATGTTCTAGAGACATAAACCCTATCGAACACGCCTGGGATAGAGTGAAAATGGCTACTTTTGAGGGACTTGACCCACCAGCCACTCTGAGGGATCTACGCGGAATCGCCGTTGAGGAGTGGGACAATCTGGCCAATGTGCCTTGATGAACTTGTGGCTAGTATGCCACGATGAATACAGGTAAGCATCCGTGCAAAAGGACGTGCTACTGAGTATCAGAGGACCCGATGTGTTCAGCATCCTGGACCACCACCTCTGAAGGTCTCGCGGTATGGTAGTACAACATGCAATATGTGGTTTTCATGAGCAATAAAAAGGGCGGAAATGATGTTTATGTTCATCTCTATTCCAATTTTCTGTAGGGGAGCGAGGGGTTTGTTGTAACAGTTTTCATGAAAACTAATATCTTGAGATCCATTGATGAAATTGCTACTAAATAAAGATGGATGGATGCTGTAACTCTTCCTCTACCAAATAAAGTAAAAATAATACCATAACTATTGGTCATTATTTTACAATCAATTATTTGCTAGAAGAAGTGCGCTGTTACAACTTACCTCGTGCTTGGGGCAACTTGTAACGACTACCGGGGCAAGTAGTAACGACACAAAAAAACAACAATAATACCTCTAATAATTTATTCTTCGTTTTTTGTTAACAAAATTTACATCTTTCTGAAGTAGATATTATGTAATTCTTATCAAAAATCAACTTAAATACACTTTTTAAGTAATCAACACCTAAAAATTAAGTAATTAACAGTTTTATTTAGTTAAACACTTCTTATAATCATCATGGCACTTTCCAATAACAGTAAGTAATTAAATTATTTATATCTAGGGTATGCTTCGTAATTATCTCTTTTTAATATCTATCTAACAAAGTATTGCACTTATATACGAATCAACATTTGGTGGGTTTCATTATAATTAAATTCAGTCTTCGTCTGAGCTACAATTAATACAAATAAAAGATATAATGTCTTCTGTAACAAATCCTACATGTGCCCACATCTTACAAATGCAACACTCGACACAATCTTCTTTATTTGAATCTGTGTAAGCGACACCACATACCAGACAATACCACTCTTCTGATTCAGATTCTGAATCTGAACATAAAATCTTTTTTTTAGCTCTGTCCACTCCGGTTTTATGTTTTGTTGATTTACCTTTGCCTTTCCCATTCTCCTTTCCTTTACCTTTTCTTTTAATTTTGTCATCTTTTTTTCGGTTTTTTCTTCATCTTTTCCTCATATTCCTTTTGTAAAGCTTCTATTTCAGAAGTGTCCGTCAACACTGTAGATTTTCTTTTGCGTCAGCTATTTGTATTAGTTTTTCTTGGTGGCGCCTTTGGTAGAGGTCTAATCTTCGATGGCGAAAAAGGTTTTTGTAGACTGGAGCAACTCAGAGTTGGTTCATTCGCAGTTTCGATTTGGCTTATAATTTCCGTGGTGCTGATATCTAACTCAGGGGCAGAATCTAATAGCTCTGGAGTTTCAAGATTCAATGATAAATTTTCTGTGACATTTACGACATCTGGCTCTTGTGTAAGATCTGGAAGATCAGTAGCATAAGATGGCGCAAAGTCGGAGTCTTGGAAAATATCAGCATTCAAAGGCCACACATCAGAAACTTTAAATCCACTCATAATATTAGCAGGGTTTAATGCAAGCGGTAACGACTCTTTCATAATACCTGGGATGTCATATATTGTCACCGTTTTCCCCGGATTGTTGTGCATCCATGCTGTCTATGCCCTATTTATGTAATTGTTAAAAGGGACGTACACTCGTACGTCTAAAGGTTGCAAACTGTGGGAGCAGTGCGGGGGAAACGATGACATGATGATATTATTTTCTTTGGCTTTTTCAACAACTCCAATATTCACGTGTGAGCTATGGTTATCAAGTAGCAACAGAACTAGCTCTTCCTTGGTGGGTTTGGCGTGTCTGATAAAATGATCCATAAAAATTATAAATTCTTTTTCGGTCATCTATCCAGAGGAATTACCAGCTCCAATGCAAGCTGGAGGTCCACCACGAATAAACATTTCAGAACATTTGAGCCTGGGAAAAACGAACATCGGTGGGATAAAATTACCCGCAGCGTTAGAGGCACAAGCAAGTGTTACAAGAGTTCCCCTCTCAGCCGATGTGAAAGATCCAATTTGCTTTTGGCCATGAGCAGCTACTATTTTTTTTAGATTTTTGAACCGTTGTGACCCCTGTTTCATCAATGTTCCATATTCGAGAAGCGTTAAACTGATATTTTTGGAGAAGTAGTCGATATATTGCAAAGAATGAATTAACGTTAGTCTTATTGAACGACGTCCCTCGACTTAAAGACGTCGCTTCTGGTGTCCTTAAAGATAACTGTGGATTTCTTCGCATAAAATTTGGAACCAGTCAGTACCAGCCATGTTATTTTGCACACCGCATTGGTAAGCTAGTTTCCTTACTTCTATAGGAAGTAGTCCAAAATATATTTCGACGCACTTGACTAGCTAGGAAGACATCTTACCCTCATCTTCTGCAGTAAGTACTTGTCTAGGCTTAACATAACCAACTGCTAAACATTCATTAGTCTTCTTTTTCTTTATGTATCTATAAAGAGAGGCGTGACCTAATCCGAAACTCTGACTAGCTTTCCGAATACTGCATTTTTTTTCTACAACTTCAGCTGCCACTAACTCGTACACTTCTTCGCTTTGTGTTGCCCGCTTTGACTTTCTTTTATACACCCTCATTCCAGAAGAAAGGAAAAAAATAAGTAGGTATCTACATCATAACGTGGGGCATGTTGTAACACGTTACAACAAGCCCCGGGATTTTGTTACAACTAACCACTTGGTATGATTTTTAACATTTATCAAGATAACTATTGAAACAATTTAGCAATCTGAAAAACTGTTACACATTATCAGAGATAGATAAATTTGAATGTAAATAAGATACAGAAAGTTTGCAATTAGTCGATAATAATAACGCAAACCAAAATGTTACGACGGTAGAATTTTATATTACCTGGCAAAAGTGAAGCGCGTGCACACTTCCGCTCACTGCGGCGGCCGGCGGGACAGTGGCTATGGCAGCATGATGCGGCGCGGTTTATAGGTCAAATCGAGTCAAAGTTTAAGATCCTAGTGAAAAGAGCCTGTTACTACTTAACCCCTGTTACAACAAGCCCCTCGCTGCCCTACAGGTTCCGGAACTCTCGGTACCGAGGTGATGCAAAACTTTTTTTGATATATGTATTATGTGCAAAATAAAAGTTTGACGATCGATAAAGAGTTAGTTCCATTCCGTAGACGGTGTAGATTTAGGCAGTATATGAGTTCAAAGAAAGATAAGTATGCTATAGAAATTTTCTGTGTATGTGACTCTAAAACTTTCTAACCACTGAAAGGGCTACCATATGTCGGAAAATAGGGAAACGAAAAAGGTAAAAATGTTGGTTTCAATGTTGTCACTCATCTTGCAACAGATTATTTCGGTGGCTGCCGAAATTTCACAATGAATACGTTCTTCACATCCGTGGATCTCGCAGATTACCTACTGAAACTTGGGTTGACACTTGTAGGAACAGTTCGATAAAATAAAACATTTGCACCTAGAATTTTTTTCCCAAAGAAAGGCCAGAAGAAACATATACTTAATATGGTTTGATTTGCGATTACGCGCTACTGTTATGTGTATAAAGAAAGGGTAAAAGTGTAGTGCTACCTTCTACAACGCATCGTACATCAAATGTTATTACTAAAGATGCTTCTAAACCTGACGAAACAAAGTACTATAACGGGACGAAAAGTGGTGTAGACTCATCAGCCCAGATAGTGCGTACTTACTACCGCGAAAGACAAACAAGTTATTCATGAACTCAGTTGATATATGTGGAGCTGCAGCATGTGTGATATTTCTCAATAAAAACCCGAAATATTACGTCAGAATGATCAAATCTATGCATCAGATTTTTCTTCCCTAACTCATTGAAGATTTGATTCAACCACATATCAAAAGAAGGCCAAAATTAGGGATTCATTAATCTGTTACTCATTGTTTGGAAAGAGTTGTGCATGAACCTCAAGACTCCAGAGCAGTAGTAAAAGGGAAAGCTCCAGTAAAGAAGAAGCGTTGTTACATCTGCGACCCTTAAAAAAAAGGAAGAACGGAATTTTTTTTTGTAGTAACTGCAGAAAAAACGTAGATGGTGACAGTTTAACCCCCGTAGTGAAGTTCAACAACTGCTGTGTTTGAAAACAAGACACAAAAACAGACCTTTTTCGGGAATAAAATCTACCAGGATAACAACGAAAAGCATTTTACAACATGGTGGCGTTGCTGTCATGGTTCCTTCGAGCCATAATCCGTAGGTAGCGGTCATCCACTGCATCCAGTTGAGAGCCCTTCCTGGCACAAAGTAACAATGCAGACGCCATTCAACAACGGTTTTGACCGTCTTGGCATGGTTGAACTACAGACAACACGAGCCGTGTACCTCCTTCCTGGTGGAATGACTGGAGCTGATCGGCTGTCGGACCCCCTCCTTATATTTACAAAACATCAAATATTACAGAAATCATCTCTTCTAAAAAAAAAAAAGATGGACACAGTGGGGCGCAAACCCTCTATCCACTGTTACATAACGTGGCGCCCCTACTAACTACTTTACTACTCTACGCTGAAGCTCTGTAATTAGTAACATTTTATTTTATAATACGGTTTTCTAAAGGCTTTAAGAGCCGACATCTTGTTAGTTGATATTTCATTATAACACTTCCATAACACGCGAGTGTTCTCAGATACGCCAGTAAATCGGGCCATCTTCATTGAAGATGTGGTCATGTAAACGTCTAAATACGTTAGCTACTTTCTGTCATTCTGTCACTTCTCCACGTCGAGCAGTCTTACTGTGCTTATTCTATATAACAGACAGGCACTTACACAGCACCACACTGGCATGACTTCGGTCAGTGGTGGAGGATTACGTGACCACTATCAGTTCCATGCAACATACAGCTCTCCAAAGTGACGGGTGAGCTCCATCACGGGATTGACAAATATTTTGTCCGGTGAGCGTACTCCAGTAACAAAAATAAAATGATACAAGTCACATAAGAAGATAGCTTCTGAAATGTGGAAGAAGGGAGATTAAGGTTTAACGTCTCATCAGCTATACAGTCAGCAGGAATAAATAAGGAAGATCACGGTTTAATGCCGTGTTGACAACGAGTTCACTAGAGACGGAGTACAAGACCCAGTGGGACAAGGATGGATAAGTGCAGCGTGACTGTTTCAGAAAACCATCTGGGAATCACTTTAATTGATTTATGGAAGTGTGGGAACAGGATTCCAGAAGAGGAAAATGAACAGAGGCTCTTCGCGTAAGCGGCTCTAGTGTCCTTTAGGGTGCGCTTCACAACTTTTATAACAGACACTTTCACGTGCTGCACCACAAAAAACAACTTTATTACTCTGCAACTAGTTTCGACAATTTGCGTCATCAGGTGACAGACTTTCGAAGCTGGTGACGTGTTTAGGAATGTATGCTAAGGGCCAGAAGTCTCTGTAACCAAATTTACAGCTACTGCTACTATTATTACTATCACTACTACCGTCACCACCGGCATACTATCAATACTAACCAACGCCTTCCTTTAACATATACACAGGGCGTTCACTAAGAGCCGTATTGATATGATACAGATGGGTCGAAACGGAGGATATCTAGGGAGTTTGGGCACATCGTTTTCTATCGAGGTCACACCATTCCATTGAGCAAGTGGCAGATGGCAAGAATCCAGATTGCTAATTGGACGATCCCTAGAGGAGCTTCAGTATGGTCTGAAGGAACGCGGGCGCACGCTGGAAGATGGCGCCTTTGTGAGGCCCTGCGAGGTCTTAAGGACACGGCGCCGCGGTCCAATTTCACGGCTGGCTCGCGCCACGACCTGATTCGCCCCTGATCGCTCGCGTGCGGAATTCTCAGAGTTCGCGAGCCTTCTTCACCGCTGAAACAGAAAATCGCGAGTCCCACGAAACGCAGAATCTTAAGTTTCTCCTGACTAAAACTTTTGCATGCAGATTTGAGCGCCTTTGCAATAAATATTATATAAAAATGTCAGTTTTATTTTTGTTCGAATACAAAAAGTAGCTTTCGTTAAAGGGGACTGTTGGTTGTTTTGATTAAGAAACCGTACCCGTATTCTTGATCAGTGGTTCAAGGAAATCAAGAATAACGTAAATCATTGTGGCTGCATTGGAATTTTAATCATCATATATCGCTGGACCGTTATTCTAGTTATTTCAATTCTGAGATTACTATGCATGTTATAACGTCCTAATCTCTGTCCAGTACTAGATGCAACGCAGTGAGATATTAATGTTTCGGTGACATGAGGCAATTAAATTACGAGACCCTACAGGGATCGTCGTGATACCTTTATCTTTTAGAATTCTCTTTCTTGTATACTAACATGGGGTGAAAATTCTGCTTCTAATCTGTCTACAAATCATACAGTTTTTCTTACATCATACATACTCCGCAAGCCACCGCTTGGTGCATGACGCAGGTTAATCTTTCACCACTGCTAGTCAATTCCTTTCCTGTTCCACTCGCAAATAGGGCGAGACAAAAACAACTCTCTATACGCCTCGTTACCAGACAAATTTTCTCTTATCTTATCTTCGTGGTTCGTACATCAAATGTTATGTTTGCAACAGTAGAATCGTCCAGCAGTAATCTTAAAATGTCGGTTCTATAAATTTTTTCAGTACTGTTTCGTGATATGAGCCGGAGATAAGTCCGGCCGAAATTTTTACAAAGGACGTAAGGGTGTTTAGAAACAACACATCAAATTCAGTTGGTGATGGCGTGTTTGTTGCTGCTAGAAGTAATCTAACTTGTAGCGAAATTGAGGTGGGTAGTTCCTGTGAGTGTGAATGGGTAGAAGTTATACGTGACAACAGGTATAAATTAATAATTGGTTTCTTTTACCGACTTCCCGACTCACATGATACAATTGCTAAACAGTTCAAAGGAGACTTGAGTCTCATTTCATATAGGTACCTCGCTCATACAGTAGGAGGGTTGGATGCTTTCTTCAACACATTTCTAACGTTGGTTTATGTGTGAGTTGCTGTGAAATGTCCGTTTGGAACACAAATTTTTATAATTTTTTGCCAACGAGTTATTTTCATTTTGTTCTTACTGTGGCTCGTTGCTATAGTACATCATCAATAATTTTTGTCACAAAACAGCCACGGTCTCCAATCACGTCTTCAAGTGACAAAAATACAGCTACCCAGACTACCAGAAACAACAGTTCTGAACAACAGGCAATCACTGAGTTTCAAGTACATTGCAACGAAAGAAACTCTTTTTTCAAAACTACTGATAATAAACTTCCATTGTTTTTATCATAATTAAGTTTTTTACATGTGTCACACCTGTAACTTTCTTTCGCATCTGTAGCATTAATGCAAAAATAAATGTATCATATAATTTCATTATTACTTGCTAACAGTTCCAAAAATACTAACAGACAAGAACCGAAGTGAAAAAGATCTTTAGGAAGAAAGGATTCACAGAATGAAATTGATTTTAATACCGTCGCTCGGAAAGCTCTAGAAAACTATTAACTTATGCAAGTAAATAAGGAAGAAGTGTCATTGTAATATTTCCAAATCAGCAGAAATAAGAAGCCGCTGTTTTATAAGACTTATTCAAAATTTTATTGCTGTGAATATCACACCCATAACCACGGATTCAACCATTAGTAATTCACTATATTCTGAAAAAGAGTTATTTAAACTTAATGTAAGTTTTTAATTTCCTCTTGCTTGGTTCTTTCAAAGGTTAGTTTAAATGTGAATAATGGTGTTCAGTACCTTTATGTTCATGATAGCAAAGTGAACAAATATTAAATATTTACACTGTCTCCTGTGTCCTTCGTATGAATTCATTGTCACTTAATCTTGTCACATGTTTCCTTAAGTTTGCATTTGTTTCTCAGGGCTGTTGTCCAAGGTCATAAAACAAAGAAGGTAGTGGCGGCTGGGCCCATTGCTGGCAGTTAGATGACGGAATAAAGTGAGTGGTTGCAGAGAAAGAGAGAGAAGGAGAGAGGAAGGGAGGAAGAGGGAGATCGCAGAAAGCCATGCATAACGAAGGATATCGCGATATTGGAATCCTAACTACCTCTAGCTATAAGGCGACAACGTCGAAGGTCTAGTGCTGAACAGCTATACTTTTCTTAAGTGAGTGGGCTCGTTAGCAATAAATTTTCCATTTATATCTTGTGATAAAGATGACGGCAAAGAAGATCGATGGGCGAAACCAGAGAAGATGATGGAGTATGACGGACTGGCAGGCACAACATAACCTAGCTTTTTTTTCAGTTAATTGAGCAACATTGTAAGAATACTGATCTTAAAAAAATCTTCTTTTCCTCAATGCAACGTATGTCCTGTTGTTTTTGTTATTGATGAATTCTTTTGGCATTACTTCATTGTTGCACAGTACAAATTATACAGTTCTGCTCTTACATTACAGTAGGTATGTAGGCTGTTGGGAAAGCCCATCGTCAAATTCAGAACCAGAAACACAGCGGAAGATAAGAGAGAGCATACACATTTGGGTTCATCTACATCTACATCGAAATCTACATGGATAATCTGCAAATCACATTTAAGTGCTTGGCAGAGGGTTCATCGAACCACCTTCACAATTCCCTATTATTCCAATCTCGTATAGCACACGGGAAACGCGAACGCCTGTATCTTTCCGTGCGAGTTCTGATTTCCCTTACTTTATTATGATGATCGTTCCTCCTTACGTAGGACGGCGTCAACAAAATATTTTCGCGTTCGGAGGAGAAAGTTGGTGATTGAAGTTTCGTGAGAAGATTCCGCCGCAACGAAAAACGCGTTTGTGTTAACGATGTCCACCCCAAATCCTGTATCATTTCAATGACACTCTCTCCCCTATTTCGTGATAATAAAAAACGTGCTGCCCTTCTTTGAACTTTTTCAGTGTACTCCGTCAATCCAACTTGGCAAGGATCCCACGGCGCGCAGCAGTGTTGTAAAAGGGTACGGACAAGCGTAGTGTAGACAGTCTCCTTGGTAGATCTGTTACATTTTCTAAGTGTCCTGCCAATAAAACGCAGTCTTTGGTTAGCCTTCCCCACAACATTTTCTAAATGTTCCTTTCAATTCAAGTTGTTCGTAACTGTAATTCCTGGGTATTTAGTTGAATTTAAGGCCTTTAGATTTGACAGATTTATCGTGTAACCGCAGTTTAACTGATTCCTTTTAGCACTCATGTGAATGACCTCACTCTTTTCATTATTTAGGGTCAATTGTCAATTTTCGCACCACGCAGATATATTTTCTAAATCGTTTTGCAATTTGTTTTGACCTTCTGATGACTTTACTTGTCGATAAACGACAGCGTCATTTGCAAACAAGACGGTTGCTCAAATTGTCTCCCGAATCGTTTATATAGATAAGGAACAGGAAAGGGTCTATAACACTACCTTGGGGAACGCCAGAAATTACATCTGTTTTACTCGATGACCTTCCGTCATTTACTAAGAACTGTGACCCATCTGACAGGAAATCACGAATACAGACACATAACTGAGACGATATTCCATAAACATGCAATTTCACTACAAGCCGATTGTGTGGTATAGTGTCAAAAGCCTTCCAGAAATCCAGAAATACGGCATCTACTTGAAACCCCTTGTCAATAGTACTCAAACTTCGTGGAAGTAAAGAGCTAGTTGTGTTTCACGAGAACGATGTTTTCCAAATCCGTGCTGACTGTGTGTCAATAGACCGTTTTATTCGAGGTAATTCATGATGTTCGAACACAATATATATTCCAAAATCCTGTTGATATGGGTCTGTAATTTAATGGATCACTCCTACTACCCCTCTTGAATGTTAATGTGACCTGTACAACTTTCCAGTCTTTGCGTATGGATCATTCATCGAGTGAACGGTTGTATATGATTGTTAAGTATGGAGCATACTCTGAAAGGAAAACTGGTATACAACCCGGACCGGAAGACTTGCTTTTGTTAAGTGATTTAAGTTGCTTCACTACTCCGAGGATATCTACTTCTACGTAACTCATCTTGGCAGCTGTTCTTGATTTGAATTCTGGAATATTTACATCGTCCCATTTGGTGAAGGAATTTCGGAAGGCCGTGTTTAGCAACTCTGCTTTTGCAGCATTGTATTCGATAGTATCTCCATTACTATCGCGCGGAGAAGGCATTGCTTATGACTTGACCCTAGTATACTTCACATACGACCAGAATCTCTTTGGATTTTCTGCCAGGTTTCGGGACAAAGTTTCATTGTGGAAACTATTACAAGCATCTCGCATCGAAGTCCACGCTAAATTTCGAGCTTCTGCAAAATATCGCCAATCTTGGAGATTTTGTGTCTGTTTAAATTTGGCATGTTTTTTTCGTCGTTTCTGCAACAGTGTTCTGACCCGTTTTGTGTACCAAGGAGGATAAGCTCCGTCATTTGTTAAGTTACTTGGTATAAATCTCTCAACTGCTATCGGTACTATTTCTCTGAATTCAAGCCACATTTGTTCTACAGTTACGTTGTTAATTTGGAAGGAGTGGGGATTGTCTCTCAGGAAGGTGTCAAGTGAATTTTTATCTGCTTTTTTGAATAGGTATATTTTTCGTTTATTTTTGGAGGATTTGGGGGATACAATATTCAGTCTCCCTACGACAGTTCTGTGTTCGCTAATTCCCGTATCCGTTTCGATATTCGTTATTAGCTCAGGATTATTTGTTGCTAAGAGGTCAAGTGTGTTTTCACAACCGTTTACCATTCGTGTGGACTCATGAACTAACTGCTCGAAATAATTCAGATGATGTTTTTGCGCACCTATGGAATTACACATGTATTTCGCCAACGTATCGACGGCAAATTAAAGTCGCCACCAACTATAATTGTATGAGTCGGGTAGTTGTTTGAGATCCAACTCAAGTTTTCTTTGAACCTTTAAGTAATTGTATCATCTAAATTTGGAGGTCTGTAAAATGATCCATATTTACTAAATATGAATCACCATGGTCAAACAACACACTGGTCGCTTAATTTAAAAAAATAGGCAAATGACAATGGAAGAAAGGAAATGGGATAAGAATAATTCTCTGCAGCAATGTTTACATTAGACTAATAAAAATTACTGCCCACACCATATTTGACTAAACAAAATATTTGTGTGAGCGTATTGTGGATCTACACTGTAGGTGTGCATGACTTTAAATCTGGGAAAGCCAGAATGTTCGTGTGAAATGAATCTACCGCAGGGAGGGGTCCACAGAAAATTGGTTCATGCGTAGTCAGATATTCGGAACAAATGACTAGTGAAATGTCCTTTATCACTGCATGACAGGGCCATCTGCGATGGTAAAAACAAGAACTGCCATATTCTGGAACCGTAGATGTACATCCTGAGGCAAAATCAACATATTGACACAACAGATCACAAGTTCCTTGCAACTTATGCATGGATTGTGATAGAGATTTTGGTGTCATGTCAAAGGCAAAGAAATATGTGAAACAGCACATTTTTTTCCCAAAGACTGGATGGTAGCACTGAAGAAAGTCAGGAGAAGGTATTCTGTAGTGAAAATGTAAACAGAAAACTTTCTTTCAGTTGAAGCAATGCACGCCACAGCAAAGGACAAAGCTGCTAAGGACACTGAAGGAAGCAAAATGCAGTGGAGGCATATTAGGTGGATTCGAATCATCAAAGAAAACCCACTAATAATTAAGGTAAAGTACTCACTAAATCGTGGTCTTGACCTATAGCTGCAGATTTTTATGAGGCACAATATTGTTCGCCCATCAGTGCCTCTTCCGCAACCTTCAAATGAAGATGGCACTGAATTAAAATTTGAGAAGTGGAAAAATCTTCAGAGGTAAGTAACAACAACCCTCCAATTTATCATGAATTCTACAACAATATATCCCATTCCCAGACAGCAGTCACTATGAGTACAAGAACAGGAAATGGAGGAAGAAGAGGACGTGGAGGAAGAAGGGGACGAAGAAGACTAGCAAATGCATAACGCAATGGTGTAGGAACGATGTTCTTCAAGAGAAACCTCAGGAGGAAATGATTCTGACTGTGAAGACACTGACTGTAAGGGGATTATACAAAGGGACTATTAATAATCTCTCATATATGTTGGAACTACACCAACATATTTTCGCTTTCGAGATTTTATTTTATTTGGTAACAATGGTAATGTCATCGATGACAGTGCCGCTAAAGCAGAGTTACTAAACACAGTTTTCACAAACTCCTTCACCGAAGAAGACGGAGTAAATATTTCAGAATTCGTTTGTAGAACAACTGCCAATATCAGTAAGTTAGAAGTAGCTATTCTCAGCGTAACGAAATAGCTTAAATCAATGACGGAAAGGTCTCCGGTCCAGACTGTATTGCAGTCAGGTCCCTTTCGGAGTATGCTGATACAATAGATCCTTATTAAACAATCGCTCGCTCGTCGAAAGATCCGTACATAGAGACTGGAAGGCTACACGAGTCACACCAGTACCAAAGGAAGCAAACAGGAGTAATCTGCTGGATTTTATACTCAAATCATGAAGTCGATTTGTAGTAGGATTTTAGAACATACGCTGCGTTCGAACATTATGACTTACCTCGAAGAAAACGACTTATTGACAGTCAACAGAGATTTAGAAAATATCAATGTTGTGAAACATGACTAACTCTTTATTCTCACAAAGTAATGAGTGCTATAGACAGGTGATGTCAAATAGATTCCATATTTTTAGATTTCCATAAGAGTTTTGACGCCGTTCTTCACTTGCGACTTCTGATCAAATTGCGTGCTCACGGAGTATCGCCTCAGTTGTGCGACAGGATTCGTGAGTTCCTGTCAGGAAGGTCACCGTTAGTAGTAACTGGCGGAAAGTCATCGAGTAAAACTCCCGATCTACGTAAACGACATAGATTCAATCTGAGCAGCCCTCTCAGGTTGTTTGCAGATGATGTTGCCATTTACCGTCTAGTAAAGTCGGCAATGATCAAAACCAACTGAAAAATGATTTAGACAAGATATCGGTGTGGTGCGAAAAGCGGCAATTGACTCTAAAGAATGAAAACTGTGAAGTCCTCAACATCAGTACTGAAAGAAATCCTTTAAATTTCCATTACACGATTAATCACACTTCTCTAAAGGCTGTAAATTCAGCTAGGTACATAGGGATTAGTTAAGAATAAATTAAATTGAAACGATCACATAGGTAACGTTGTGGGGAAAGCAAACCAAATACTGCGATTATTGGCATAGCACTTAGAAAGTCCAACAGGTCTTCTAAAGAGACTGCTTACACCACACTTGTCCGCCCTCTTTTGGAGTACAGCTGTGTGGTGTGGGATCCGCATGACGTGGGACTGAAGGAGGACATCGAAAAAGTTCAAAGAAGGGTAACTCGTTTCGTACTATCGTGAATTAGAGAGGTGCCGCGGACATGGATTCGTGGATGGGGGTAGCATTCATTAAAACAAGTCGTTTTTCATTGCAAGATCTTCTCAAGACATTCCAATCACCAACTTTCTCCTCCGATCGCAGCGGAAAATATTTTGTTCGCGTGCACCTACATCGGGAGAAATGATCATCATAATAAAATAAGAGAAATGATTTAAGTGCTCACTTTTCCCGCTCTCCGTTCGAGAGTGGAACGGTAGAGAAATAGCTTGAAGGTGGTTCGTTGAACCCTCTGGTAGGTAACTAATTGTGATGTAGATGCTATATACTTATTGTGTTTTTCAGTTTCTTATATCAATTTTGTATTAATTATAAGAAAGATGTGTATGTAGGCTACATCATACGTATAGCACCAAAAAATCTTGAAAATAAAGCGTAGTGAATAACATGTGTCTGCACTTGTCTCTGATTTACTCTAAAAGGTATTAAGACAAAAGGAGTATAAGTATTTGTAATATATTATTAAAAAGTAATACAGGGATGCTACAGCCTCTAAATGTATCAACAACTATACACCATCAACTGACTATTAAAATGAAAACGATAATAGCTCAAATAGTCTGTAAGTAGCTATTTAACTTTGGCAGTAATTTACGCAATGTGCTTAAGCCGGAACTTGTACCAAGTGTACTCTCAGCCCCTCAATTACGAAATGAGCATCGCAATTTGCAAGAATGAAAAATTCTACTGGCACTGTAAATTTAGGTCTATATTTTAAATTACAGCTTGCATGTGCAGCTCTGTAAGTAGGCTGTTCAGGTTTTTGTATTGGTAACGCCACGTAGCGCTCGGTATGAAAATCACTGGCTGTGCTGTGTGCAGTCTGTGGCTGGTTTGCATTGTTGTTTGCTGTTGTAGTGTTGGGCAGTTAGATGTTAACACCGCGTAGCGTTGCGCAGTTGGAGGTGAGCCGCCAGCAGTGGTGGATGTGGGGAGAGAGATGGCGGAATTTTGAGAGCGGATGATCTAGACGTGTGTCCATCAGAAAGAGTAAATTTGTAATATTGTATATCATGGACTGATATATATATATATATTATGACTTTTGAGCACTATTAAGGTAAATACATTGTTTGTTCTCTATCAAAATCTTTCTTTTGCTAACTATGCCTATCAGTAGTTAGTGCCTTCAGTAGTTTGAATCTTTTATTTAGCTGGCAGTAGTGGCGCTCGCTGTATTGAGTAGTTCTAGTAACGAAGATTTTTGTGAGGTAAGTGATTTGTGAAACGTATAGGTTAATTTAGTCAGGGCCATTCTCTTGTAGGGATTATTGAAAGTCAGATTGCGTTGTGCTAAAAAATATTGTGTGTCAGTTTAAGCAGTCATGTATAATTTTTCTAAGGGGACGTTTCAGCTCTTAGAAAACTTACCAATAAAACAAAAATGATTCGTGCATTTCAAATCAGTTTGCTTGAAGCATAACCTCCAGCTGTAGCAAATTTGTGCTGTTAGAAATGCTTCTTCATCATAGAGGCTAGTAATTTTCTGCTGGTTTTGAAACGAGTAATTTTTCATGCTCTCAGCAATCAGATACAGCTGTTAGCTAAGCGTTCCATAAAACTAACTTTACAGTACAGCTGAATTCTGAATATTCGTCACATTAACGCAGCAAGAGGTGCTGTGTCGTTTACACACACGAAGTCCGTCAGTAGCATCTGGTTGTAATAAACGTTTAATATCTGCACATATGACGACCGGCAGATTCAATTGCATTCTACTTCTAGAATGTTATGTACAGCTTCTCTGCACTGAGTATGACACTTTCTATGAAATTCACACTCTTCTAATATTAATCTATCAAAGCTGCTCTTATATTTTATTTACTACTAGTAGCAGTATCGAGTGATGGCTCGTTCTCAAACGGTAGTACTTTGTACGATCTTAAATACTCACATGAAACAAGTTTTGCACATCCCAGTTCCCAGCACTCCTGAAGATAGACGTTGACTGTGGATACTGTATTACAGACACAGTTCGTTTGACTGTTCAGAGATGTCACTAAACCCGCCTAAAAATGTAAAGAACCACGCATGAGCAGCGCCTATTAGACAGAGGGGTTCCGACAGCCGATCAGTTCCAGTCATTCCACCAGGAAGGAGGTACACAGCTCGTGTTGTCTGTAGTTCAACCACGCCTAGGCGGTCAATACCGCGGTTCCATCGCTTCCGCATTGCTACTTTGTGCCAGGAAGGGCTCTCAACAAGGAAAGTGTCCAGGCATCTCGGAGTGAACCAAAGTGATGTTGTTCGGACATGGAGGAGATACAGAGAGACAGGAGCTGTCGGTGACATGTCTCGCTCAGGCCGCCCAAGGGCTACTACTGCAGCGGATAACCGCTACCTACGGATTATGGCTCGGAGGAACCCTGACAGAAACGCCACTTTGTTGAATAATGCTTTTCGTGCAGCCAAAGGATGTCATGTTACGACTCAAACTGTGCCCAATAGGCTGCATGAAGCGCAACTTCACTCTCGACGTCCATGGCGAGGTCCACCTTTGCAACCACGACACCATGCAGCGCGGTACAGATGGGCCCAACAACATGCCGAATGGACCGCTCAGGATTGGCATCACGTTCTCTTCACTGATGAGTGTCGCATATGCCTTCAACCAAACAATCGACGGAGAAGTGTTTGGAGGCAATCCAGTCAGGCTGAACGCCTTAAGACACACTGTCCAGCTAGAACAGCAAGGTGGAGGTTCCCTTCTGTTTTGGGGTGGAATTATGTGGGGCCGATGTACGTCGCTGGTGGTCGTGGAACTCGCCGTAACGGCTGTACGATACGTGAGTACCATCCTCCGACCGATAGTGCAACCATATCGGCAGTATAGTGGCGAGGCATTCGTCTTCATGGGCGACAATTCGCGCCCCCATCGTGCATATCCTGTGAATGACTTTCTTCAAGATAACGACATCGCTCGACTAGAGTGGCCAGCATGTTCTCTAGACATGAACCCTATCGAACATGCCTGGGCTAGATTGAAAAGGGCTGTTTATGGACACGTGACCCACAAAAAAAAAAAAATGGAAATTTGTGGTAAGGTCTTACAGGCTAAACTGTAGAGGTCATAGGTCCCTAAGCCTACACACTACTTAATCTAACTTTAACTTACGCTATGGACAACACACACACCCGTGCCCGAGAGAGGATTCGAACCTCCGACGGGGGGAGCCGCAAGGACCGTGACAAGGCGCTTGAGACCGCGCGGCTGACTCACCAACCACGCTGAGGCATCCACGCCGAATCGCAGTTGAGGAGTGGGACAATCTGGACCAACAGTGCCTTGATGAACTTGTGGATAGTATGCCACGACGAATACAGGCATGCATCAATGCAAGAGGACGTGCTACTGGGCATTAGAGGTACCGGTGTGTACAGCAGTCTGGACCATCACCGCTGAAGGTCTCGCTGTATGGTGGTACGACATGCAGTGTGTGGCTTTCATGAGCAATAAAAAAGGGCGGAAACGATGTGTATGTTGATCTCAATTCCAGTTTTCTGTACAGGTTCCGGAACTCTGGGAAACGAGGTGATGCAAAACTTTTTTTGATGTGTGTATTATTCTCCAAATTATTTGAAAAATCGATCAGAGCTGCTTTTTTATACACTGTTTGAAAAAAATTAGCACACCCGGAAAGACGACGTCAATTTTCACCTGATGATAGCATATTCCTCTGGGGGATAGTAGACGTACCGATAATGATTTCAGTGTCATCTGCCACCAGACAGCCTACTGGCATAGCTACCAGATCATCTGTGTCTACCCTTTAGTAGGTAATGCTCACAGCTACAAGGCTCAGTGTGGTGCAAACGTGCGAAGCAAGCTGGTAACCATGACACGGAGACGCACTCGTGCTTCCTACAGCCAACTGAGTGAGTTGGAAAGGGGTCAAACAGTTGCCATCCGTGTATTGGGATGGTCCTTTCCGATAAAGCCACACAAGTTGGACGTGCTGCTTCAGTTGTGCAACGATGCTGATATCAGTAGTCAAGTGAACATTATCACACCCGCAGACGAGGTTCTGGACGGCCGCAGAGCATAGAAGCCAGCCAGGATTGTCGTATTGTAAGGACAGCAGTGGCAGGTCATACTACCATAGCACAGATAACATGGCTTGTGAGCACAGACGTGTCAACACGAACTGTTGCGAATCGGATATTACGAGAGCGAGTAAGGCCACACACACCTCTAGCCCGTCTTCCACTGACGCCACAGCGTCCACGTACGCGGCTCGTCTGGTGTAGTCAGCGGATCACTAGGAAGAGGAAAGGTGCGCCATGGTCTTCAGCGATGAAAGCAGATTCTGCTTGTACGTGAGTGATGATCGGTTCCGCGAACGACGTGGACCTGGGGAGCGCTGTCTCGCAGAGAGCATTCGTCCAAAACACACTGGCCCCACCCTGGCTTTATAGTTTGGGGTGCCACAAACAACAACCCTCGTTCATCCTTGGTGTTTCTGGAGGGGACGCTAACCACCGCTTGGTACGTGCAGAAAGTTGTTGGACCCGTTTTTATGCCATTCTTGCAACAGGAAAGTAATGTGTTGTTCCAAAAGGATAACGCTCGCCCACATTACGAGCTCTGCAAGATGTGCAGCAACTTCCCTGGCCAGCATGATCTGCGGACTTGTCCCTAATCGAGCACGTGTGGGACATCATGGGACGAGAAATGACTCGTACCGCTTGTCAACCAACAAGTCTTACAGAACTACGTGAACGAGACGATCATGTGTGGAATAATTTATCCCAGGACAGTATTCGTCATGTGTACGATTGACTGGATGCCATTGTCAACGCCTGCACTTCTGTCTGTGGAGGCTACACGACGTACTAATTTTACCTCAGAACCGCCTGTGCTATTGATCTGTAAATTTAGTCTTCTCATGTACTCCATATGCACTATTGGAACAATAAATCTTGAGTGAATAGAAAAACTCTAATAGGGTGTACTACTTTTTTCTGATAGTGTATTTTATTTACTGCTACCAGTTTCGAGCAGCAGCTCATCCTCAAGTGATACATAATGCGATATTAAATGTTATTATGACTATATTTCTGCAGATCTGTTCCTTGACATGGTGTTTTGAAAGAGAGGAGGTTCCCTCTTATTGCAGTCTTTGTGTGCTCCTCAAGCGTAGAGTAATACAACGAAAGCATCTGGGTCTTCCAGGCTCAGGGGTCAATCGTTATCACCAACTGTGCTGTGAGCGTTTTCTTCAATGTACATTTTTATCAGTTTCAGGCTCGGGTCATAGACGTGTAGCCGTAACACAGAGAGCGGCGAGTCATCTACAACATTTCGTTTAGCGTGTCGCGTCGACCTGGGTATCTCCTTCAAAACATTCTAGGCGCTACAGCTACGTGCTGTGTCGCCTGGCTCAATCCATGTTCACTTGGTGCCAGTGGAAGTCTCCATTTAGCCGGCCGAAGTGGCCGTGCGGTTAAAGGCGCTGCAGTCTGGAACCGCAAGACCGCTACGGTCGCAGGTTCGAATCCTGCCTTGGGCATGGATGTTTGTGGTGTCCTTAGGTTAGTTAGGTTTAACTAGTTCTAAGTTCTAGGGGACTAATGACCTCAGCAGTTGAGTCCCATAGTGCTCAGAGCCATTTGAACCATTTTTTTTGAAGTCTCCATTTAGTCGCCAGGGAGAGGACGCCGCACAGTGCCGTCTTGTGAGTCGTCTAAAACACCTCGATGATCGCCATTGTCAGCTGAAATTTGAATCATATGTCAAAATCCTTTGTAACTGGTGAGAAGTAAGGAATGACGGCAGGAGACTGACCATGATGTAGTTTCACTTATGCATTTACATTAGATGATAAGTGATACTGCGTTCGAGTTTTGAATAAAGCCTCCATCAAACTGATAACGCCTCCTTCCCTTTGTCCTCGTCCCTGACGAATCCCTTGTGCTGCATTGCACACACATTTTATAAATCCGACACCTAAAGAATGGAAGAAAGAAAGCCTCACAGTAGACTGCGCGCTCATTGGTTCAAAAACTTAGGTAGAATGGTTCGTGTTTACGTTATGCAAGAGGTGGGTCGTCATCAGATGGATCAGATTCTACTTGCTGTTCATTTGATGCGTCTGAATCACCTGAGTCAGTGGTTTCGACTGGAACAAAATCGTCGTCCTCCTCCGCTTTTGTTTCACTACCGGATTTATCACTCGACTGCGTCTCTGAAACGTCCTCCAGATGGTAAAGAATCTTGGTCTTCATAAGCCCGCGTCATCTTGCCATCGTAGCTCCAATGATGCGAACACGCGGAAATAAACCGAAAGCTCACGTCACTGAAGTCAGGACTGCCTCAGCTCCCTCTGCATCACAAAGACGTACTGACGGGATACTCCTGTAAGGGCGACGCGCCTGACATCTGCTGTTGTGTAGGAGAGCTAACAGCACCGCCCCAGACAGCATTGTAAGAGGGGATGAGCTTCTGTTGTGTAGGAGAACTAACAGCAGCGCCCCAGACAGCATTGTAAGAGGGGATGAGCTTTCCTACTGTATAATTTGTTACTCTGCGGTTTCCCATTGTCACTTCGTAGGCCTGCATGTCGCTAGTCAGTAGAAAACGGAAAGCTGCGCCGATATGAAGTATTGTCCGACCTCCGAATTCTTCGTACTTCACATTCTTTTTAGCCCAAAGTGTGGTAATACACGCCAACATCTCGTGAATAACGTCCAGTCTCGCCCAGAAACTATTTATTGTCTGAGAACCGGAGTTACTGATATCAAATTGCTTTAAAATGCGTATGGGTAAAAAATGATCCACATTGTACCACTGGTATAACAGGTAAATTTTTCATGCTTCCATGTGGGTTAGGGGGATGACATTTTGGTGACTTGTATAACCCCATAAATAATAATAAGTCAACGGAGCGTTTGATCCTACAATGATTATGGAAGGGGGTAGGGCTCTTGAAAATCCTCGTGGGTCGAAAATGACCCACTTGGTACTTAGAATGTCAAATGCATAGTGCATTTTAAAGTATCGTTTGGTTCTTTCTTTTATGTATAACAAATTGTCCATATTAAACATTTTAACAGTGGAAAATGGAAATGATTGTATGGCATCAGTGGCTGGGAGTTCCCAGGTGGGAAGTTCGGCTGCCAAGCGCAAGTCTTATTCTACATCTATACTCCGCGAGCCACCTTACGGTGTGTGGCGGAGGGTACTTATTGTACCACTATCTGATCCCCCCTTCCCTGTTCCATTCACGAATTGTGCGTGGGAAGAACGACTGCTTGTAAGTCTCCGTATTTGCTCTAATTTCTCGGATCTTTTCGTTGTGATCATTACGCGAGATATATGTGGGCGGTAGTAATATGTTGCCCATCTCTTCCCGGAATGTGCTCTCTCGTAATTTCGATAATAAACCTCTCCGTATTGCGTAACGCCTTTCTTGAAGTGTCTGCCACTGGAGCTTGTTCAGCATCTCCGTAACGCTCTCGCGCTGACTAAATGTCCCCATGACGAATCGCGCTGCTTTTCGCTGGATCATGTCTATCTCTTCTATTAATCCAACCTGGTAAGGGTCCCATACTGATGAGCAATACTCAAGAATCGGACGAACAAGCGTTTTGTAAGCTACTTCTTTCGTCGATGAGTCACATTTTCTTAGAATTCTTCCTATGAATCTCAACCTGGCGCCTGCTTTTCCCACTATTTGTTTTATGTGATCATTCCACTTCAGATCGCTCCGGATAGTAACTCCTAAGTATTTTACGGTCGTTACCGCTTCCAATGATTTACCACCTATGGCATAATCGTACTGGAATGGATTTCTGCCCCTATGTATGCGCATTATATTACATTTATCTACATTTAGGGAAAGCTGCCAGCTGTCGCACCATTCATTAATCCTCTGCAGGTCTTCCTGGAGTACGTACGAGTCTTCTGATGTTGCTACTTTCTTGTAGACAACCGTGTCATCTGCAAGTAGCCTCACGGAGCTACCGATGTTGTCAACTAAGTCATTTATGTATATTGTAAACAATAAAGGTCCTATCACGCTTCCTTGCGGTACTCCCGAAATTACCTCTACATCTGCAGATTTTGAACCGTTAAGAATGACATGTTGTGTTCTTTCTTCTAGGAAATCCTGAATCCAATCACAAACCTGGTCCGATATTCCGTAAGCACGTATTTTTTTCACTAAACGTAAGTGCGGAACCGTATCAAATGCCTTCCTGAAGTCCAGGAATACGGCATCAATCTGCTCGCCAGTGTCTACGGCACTGTGAATTTCTTGGGCAAATAGGGCGAGCTGGGTTTCACATGATCTCTGTTTGCGGAATCCATGTTGGTTATGATGAAGGAGATTTGTATTATCTAAGAACGTCATAATACGAGAACACAAAACATGTTCCATTATTCTACAACAGATTGACGTAAGTGAAATAGGCCTATAATTATTCGCATCTGATTTATGACCCTTCTTGAAAATGGGAACGACCTGTGCTTTCTTCCAGTCGCTAGGTACTTTACGTTCTTCCAGAGATCTACGATAAATTGCTGATAGAAAGGGGGCAAGTTCTTTAGCATAATCACTGTAGAATCTTAAGGGTATCTCGTCTGGTCCGGATGCTTTTCCGCTACTAAGTGATAGCAGTTGTTTTTCAATTCCGATATCGTTTATTTCAATATTTTCCATTTTGGCGTCCGTGCGACGGCTGAAGTCAGGGACCGTGTTACGATTTTCCGCAGTGAAACAGTTTCGGAACACTGAATTCAGTATTTCTGCCTTTCTTCGGTCGTCCTCTGTTTCGGTGCCATCGTGGTCAACGAGTGACTGAATAGGGGATTTAGATCCGCTTACCGATTTTACATATGACCAAAACTTTTTAGGGTTCTTGTTTAGATTGTTTGCCAATGTTTTATGTTCGAATTCGTTGAATGCTTCTCTCATTGCTCTCTTTACGCTCTTTTTCGCTTCGTTCAGCTTTTCCTTATCAGCTATGATTCGACTACTCTTAAACCTATGGTGAAGCTTTCTTTGTTTCCGTAGTACCTTTCGTACATGATTGTTATACCACGGTGGATCTTTCCCCTCGCTTTGGACCTTAGTCGGTACGAACTTATCTAAGGCGTACTGGACGATGTTTCTGAATTTTTTCCATTTTTGTTCCACATCCTCTTCCTCAGAAATGAACGTTTGATGGTGGTCACTCAGATATTCTGCGATTTGTGCCCTATCACTCTTGTTAAGCAAATAGATTTTCCTTCCTTTCTTGGCATTTCTTATTACACTTGTAGTCATTGATGCAACCACTGACTTATGATCACTGATACCCTCTTCTACATTCACGGAGTCGAAAAGTTCCGGTCTATTTGTTGCTATGAGGTCTAAAACGTTAGCTTCACGAGTTGGTTCTCTAACTATCTGCTCGAAGTAATTCTCGGACAAGGCAGTCAGGATAATGTCACAAGAGTCTCTGTCCCTGGCTCCAGTTCTGATTGTGTGACTATCCCATTCTATACCTGGTAGATTGAAGTCTCCCCCTATTACAATAGTATGATCACGAAACTTCTTCACGACGTTCTGCAGGTTCTCTCTGAGGCGCTCAACTACTACGGTTGCTGATGCAGGTGGCCTATAGAAGCATCCGACTATCATATCTGACCCACCTTTGATACTTAACTTAACCCAGATTATTTCACATTCGCATTCGCTAATAACTTCACTGGATATTATTGAATTCTTTACTGCTATAAATACTCCTCCACCATTGGCGTTTATCCTATCCTTGCGGTATATATTCCATTCTGTGTCTAGGATTTCGTTACTGTTCACTTCCGGTTTTAACCAACTTTCCGTTCCTAATACTATATGCGCACTATTTCCTTCAATAAGAGATACTAATTCAGGAACCTTGCCCTGGATACTCCTGCAGTTTACCAATATTACGTTAACTTTTCCTGTTTTTGGTCTCTGAGGACGGACGTTCTTTATCAACGATGATAATGTTCTCTCTGGTAAGCCGTCAGGTATTTTATCGTTTCGCCCAAGGGGGAGTCCCTCTAACCTAAAAAACCCCCGTGTGCACGCCACACGTACTCTGCTACCCTAGTAGCTGCTTCCGGTGTGTAGTGCACGCCTGACCTGTCTAGGGGGGCCCTACAGTTCTCCACCCAATAACGGAGGTCGATGAATTTGCAACCATTATAGTCGCAGAGTCGTCTGAGCCTCTGGTTTAGACCCTCCACACGGCTCCAAACCAGAGGACCGCGATCGACTCTGGGCACTATGCTGCAGATATTAAGCTCAGCTTGCACTCCGCGTGCGATGCTGGTTGTCTTCACCAAATCAGCCAGCCGCCGGAAGGAACCAAGGATGGCCTCAGAACCCAAGCGGCAGGCGTCATTCGTTCCGACATGTGCTACTATCTGCAGCCGGTCACACCCAGTGCGTTCAATAGCTGCCGGAAGGGCCTCCTCCACATTACGGACGAGACCCCCCGGCAAGCACACCGAGTGCACACTGGCATTCTTCCCCGACCTACCCGCTATTTTCCTGAGGGGCTCCATAACCCGCCTAACGTTGGAGCTCCCTATAACTAATAGGCCCGCCCTCTGTGACTGTCGGGACCTTGCCGGAGAATCGGCCACTGGCCCAACAGGCGAGGCATCCTGTGGTGGCTCGGAAACGATGTCATCACCACTAGGAAGCACCCCGTACCTGTTGGAAAGGGGTAAGGCAGCCGCCACGCGGCCAGATCCCACCTTCGCCTTTCGGCCAGGCACGCGCGAGCCCACCACTGTCCGCCATTCACCCTGGAGTGATGGCTGACCGGTAAGATGCTCACTGCCGGAAGACGCAGCGACATCAGGGGTTCCATGTGATTCCAAGGCCACCGAAGTAGGCATAGGTCTCACCACAGTTGCCCCAACGCCACTACGAGCCGACGCCTGCGCCTCGAGCTCGATGAGCCTAACAGAGAAAGCCTCCACCTGTCCCCGAAGAGTGGCCAATTCTCCTTGCGTCCGCTCACAACAACCACAGTCCCTACACATGACTATGTTTACCCTACTCTATACGGTGACAAATTCCCAAGATAATCTTCTGATGAGCTACTCTGATAATCAAGAAACACTCACTGAAATACGAGACGCGAAAACTACGCTAGGTTTTCCCAGAAAAACTATTTAAAAGCTAAGCGCAGCAAATAAGTACAAAAACACTGTTATTGAAATAAAAGGTTCTACCTAGTAAGCACTCGAACACGCAAGAAATTACAAAAATAAACTAGTAATTACACAGATAACTGAAAATAAGTCGCTGCTGTTTGTAAAATATGTAAGAAGCAAACGGTGTACTCGCCTTAGTAGTAGCAGGAGCTAGCGATGCGCTCTCGCTGACGGTCTAACTGACAGTTGAGTGCAACGCCACATTGGGTGACTTGCCCGTCGACAATGGGGATGAAATGATGATGAGGACAGCACAACACCCAGTTCCTGGGGGAGAAAGTCTCCCACCCCAGCCGGGAATCAAACCCAGGCCCTCGTGTGCTGACCTTTCAGTTATCGGGGCGGACTTTTTTAAGAGTTATTATGTACAACAGAAAAGATACGTTAAATTACTTCATTTTTTGAGGCTAGATGACAGTATCCAACAGTAAACCTTCGGCACGTGATGTCTCTGTGTTTTGTTTCATACTATACGCTAGGTGGCATACGCTTACACACTGAACTTCGGCGTTGGCCTTCAGACAGATCGTCTGCGCTAAATACATGCATTGTCATATCATGAAAAGAAAACTGATTTTCAGGAAACGGTAACAATATTTGTACGTGTATCGTTACATTATGACTGGATTCGACATACAGCGCCGGAGGCGACTGATGAAACTGACGGCGAAAGCGTTCGATGACCAGTATCAGAACTACTAGAAACCCGATACAATAACCATTTAACTGAATGAGGGGCTTCCAGTCCCTACCACAGGTGTAGGCCAGTAGTTTATGGCGTCTGTCCGACTGTTGCCATCACAGCCGGTCTGGAATCCTGTAGTCTGCGCCGGAGCCGCGCTGCAGCCTGCTGAGGTGCGGCCGTGAGCGTAATCTAGCCGGCGCCCTAATGTGGACAATGGGGATAAAATGCAGACCCAGCTGACCCGCGCCGCGGCGTTAAATCCCGGTTAGGAGGGTTAGCGGCCGCCCAGTACGTTCGTTTCCGTCTTTAATGCGCTCAGATATTCTAGCGGGCCTGCTATTCGTTCTCGTTTCCGATCGTTGGCTAAGCGTTACGTATGGCGCCGAATACGGCGCGCGGCCGGTTCGTCGCCGCTGCAGTCGGGGAGCGCCGCCTCTGCGCGTCCGCGAGTAGCGCGACCTTCCAAGCGGTCGTCCTGACTCCAGCGACGATGGAGATACTGTTCTTAGCCTGGCAGGCTAGTCGCCGGGTTTATTCAGGAACTGACGGAGGATTCAGTGCAGTTCCTCTGCGTAGACGACAGCGTTAAGGCGTAAAATACAAGATAAGTACGAAAAAGTCAATCAAACTCTGTCGTAAAACAAAGTAATCGGAAAGTAAAAGCCAAATATCTTTAACCGTCCTGACGTCAAATTATAAAGAAACCCTAAGGGTTTTGTGTGGCATGCCATCAATGAAAGATGAATTTTTTTACGAATAACAAACTGTCGACTTTTGTATTCCACTTGCTTAGGTTTTTATAGCTGATACGAACTTAGGAGTAAAAACTCAGTCATGAGAAAACGCTATGACGTTTTATATGAATACTAGTGAACCCGCCCATGCTTCATAATTGTTAAATATGAATTGGAATTGGATGGACGTTCTAATCTCCTCGTCCATTCTCTCTCTTTCCATCTCTTCCTGACCTCTCTCTTTGTCCATCCCCTTCTCTCCCCCCCACCCCGCCCTCTCTTCACCAGTCTCCTCCTCCCACCTCTATCTGTTCATCTCCTCTTTACCCACACTCTCCATCTGCTCTTCACGATTGTCTATGTCCATTTTCTCCGGCCCCCCTCCCCCTAACCACTTCTTTTTCCTTCTCTCTATCTGCCCTTGAGCCTTGTTTTATTGGTACTGCAAACGAAACGTTGATAGGTAACTGAAGTCGCTTAAAATTAATGGGTAAATCGATTAGGATCATTGGTATATGGGGTAGGAGAGAAACCTCTCCAGCTGCTGGATCTGTGATGACAGTAGCCTCAATTACAGTATTGTAACAGTAGTTTTAATCTGCGAAAAGGTAGGATTACAAAGTTTTGGATGATTTAGCTTTCCTAATGGTATTCTAATCGATAAACCATAAATATAACTTTCTTGTTTTCTGTTAAAACTAACTGCGAAAACACACACACAAACACACACACACACACACACACACACACACACACACACACACACATATATATATATATATATATATATATATATATATATATATATATATATATATATATATATATATGGAAAAAACATTCTGTCCAATGCTTTAAATGCTCTAATATCGTAGTTAAACACTGCGACAAAGATAACGAAACCGCTCATTTTCACGGCACAGCAAAGCATTTTTTCCCACATTTGGTTTTGACGGGAAACAATGATGTTTAAAACATATGGATCCTATGTTCCTTTGAATCGTTATTAGAGTATTGTATAAAAATTTGAAGTAAATCGTCAAGAACTTTCGAGACTTTTGCTACGATTTGTTTATACAAATAAAAATATAAATGTTCTTTGATAAAAATCGTAAGTATCTGATTTTTTTTTTACAAATTGCTTTGAAATTGGAACACAGCGTTACATTCGAATACGAGTGTATATTTACACTGAAGCCCCAAAGAAACTGGTATAGGCAAGCATATTCAAATACAGAGATATGTTAACAGGCAGAATACGACGCTGCGGTCGGTAACGCCTATATAAGACAACAAGTGTCTGGCGCAGTTGTTAGATCGGTTACTGCTGCTACAATGGCAGGTTACCAAAATTTAAGTGAGTTTGAGCGAGGTGATATAGTCGGCGCACGAGCGATGGGACACAGCATCACCGAAGTAGCGATCAAGTGGGGATTTTCCCGTACGACCTTTTCATGAGTGTACCATGAACGTCAGGAATCCGGTAAAACATCAAATCTCCGACATTGCTGCGGCCGGAAAAAGATCCAGCATGAACGGGACCAACGACGACTGAAGAGAATCGTTAAACATGACAGAAGTGCAACCCTTCCGTTGATTGCTGTTGATTTAAATGCTGCGCCATCAACAAGTGTGAGCATAATCGATATGGGCTTTCGGAGCACATGCCCAGTCGTGTACCCTTGGTGACTGCACGATACAAAGCTTTACGCCTCGCCTGGGCCCGTCAACATTGGCATTGGATTGTTGATGACTGAAACATGTTGCCTGGCTGACGAGTCTCGCTTCAGATTGTATCGAGTGGATGGACGTGTACGGATATGGAGACAACCTCATGAATCCATAGACCCTGCATGTCAGCAGGGGACTGTTCAAGCTGGTGAAGGCAATGTACTAATGAGGGGCGCGTGCAGTTGGAGTCGTATGAGACTCCGAATACGTCTAGATACGACTCGGACAGGTGACACGTACATAAGCATCCTCTCTAATCATTTGCATCCATCCATGTGCATTGTGCATTCCGACGGACTTGGGCAATTCCAGCTGGACAATGAGACACTCCACACGTCCAGAATTGCTACAGAGTGGCTCCAGGAACACTCTTCTGTGTTTAAACACTTCCTGTGACCACCGAACTCCACGGACATGAACATTATTGAGCGTATCTGGGATGCCTCGTAACGTGCTGTTCAGAAGAGATCCCCATCTTCTCGTACTCTTGCTGGTTTATGGACAGTCCTGCAGGATTCAAGGTGTTCACTGCCTCCAGCACCACTTCAGACATTAGTCGAGTTCATGCCACGTCGTGTTCCGACACTTCTGCGTGCTCGCGGGGGCTCTACACGATGTTAGACAGGTGCACCAGTTTCTTTGGCTATTCACTGTCTATGCAACACTTTCTTTTCTGAAAAAGGTTGGTTATATTCACGATTACAATATGCCTATCATTCCACACTCTTTTGGCTACATAAACCAATTTGGTACAGCGAAAAACCATCCTAAGTTACAAATTTAACTTCTTTTATTTACTCGATGACTAGTTTCGAGCCGGGATCCATTTTCAAATCGTCTCAGAGGACAGAAAACCTAATTTGCACTCATGTACAATACAGATATTACCAATTTTTTTAAGCACATGCAAAAAATACATACATATCGTTCCAAGACTTATATAACAGATAGTCAAAAGATATTTCCGAAAATGCAAAAAACATTAAGAATATATATACCTGTTATGAAGTACAAATGAACAGCTGCAGCGCATACAGACAACTGGCAGTCTACTCCTTCCGCTGCCATAAGGAAACAAAGGGAAGGAGACGCCCTGTCAGGATGTGGGATGCACGAAACCTTTTTGTGTTTATTACAATGTTCTACAACAATTAAAAATATAACAATGAATACAATAACAATACAAGTCAGCAGTTTAATTAATACTTTTAAAATCTTGACCTAAAAAAGTCAATTACTTAAAATCACTGAACAGTAAAACGCAGCAGCACCACATACAGTTTATCAGCAATGGAATGCAATAACGGTGGGGAGCACATGACAAACCAATGGTAACTGCAAGAACCGAACTACAGACGTTAAAATATGCAACGTATTTTTATAAAATGGGAAAGGCAAAGTATAATGGGCGATGGTAGGAGGGCCCACGAGCTGCGGGCGGTAGTTAGATGGATGAATAAGCCGGAAACTGAACTCAGTACATGACAATCAACCTTGGGGCAAAATGTCGCTATGATAATTTTAGAGGAGGAGAGGTGGGGTAGGGAAGGGGGGGTGTCGGAACCGGGTATATCAGTGCTTGTGGAAATGACAACGGGGTTGGTGGTAGGGGAAGAGAGTATGAACTATACATCATTTTCAAACAGAGCAAAGAACCGACTAAACCGAAAATCGACTTTTTCTTTCAAAACTTTATCGGTTCGTTTCTTTTGCTTTTAAAAATCTTAAGTTCCTCCAAAATATCCTGCTCTATACCTCTCGATGCGTTATAACCTTCTGTGTTGTCTATAATACTAACCTGACGACTCTCATTTTTTTTAAATGCTGTCCAAACGTAGTACTATTAGAAGGACCCACATGTTCTTTAAAATGGTGACAGAACTTCAAACCATTTGTCCAACATAAAATGGTTCACAGGATCCACACTGCCACTTATGTACGACTGATGAATTATATTTATCACTCCCATGATCCTCTCCCCTATTGCTGAGCCTATGTTTCAACTTATACTTTAGCTGCCAACCCGTCCGGAATCCTACCATAAATTTCTTGGGAAGGAGCGGGCCAACTTTTCAGAGACTGGTCCTCTGTATTGCAACATTAGGTACTTTTGAATCATCTGTCCGAGGTGGTTTCATCTGCCTATGCTTTCTGTACAAACCGGAAACCAGCGATTGAGCATAGCCATTAGTCATCGCAACATGTTTCAAAATGTTTGTCTTTTTTAACTTTGTCCTCATTTAGAGGCAAACTCAACAGTCATCCTAACGTAGAACAAAAGTGAGCTACCTTGCGTGTAATGGGGTGATTGGAATCATTGCATATTACAGCATCAGATTACGATAGCTTCCGAAAAACTGAAAAGCTGAGGCTCTCATCACTCCTCGTAATAAGCAAATCCAGAAAACTCAATTTCCTGTCCGCTTCAACTTCGAACGTGTACATTCTCTTCGGATGCTGCTCACTGAATAAATTTAAAATGGGCACAACCTTATCATAAGTGCCCTTCACAATCATGAAACTTCATCAACATTTCTTATATAAGAAAATGACGTTTCAGAGAGATCCCGACTCAGATTAAAAATTCTGCTCTCCAAGTTCTTAATAAAAATGTCAGCCAGTAAGCCTGAGAGGCAACTGGTCATAGCAAAGCCATATATCTGTTGGTAGACCTTATTATCAAAACCAAAGTAGTCATATGATGGACTGTCAATGCGGCGGCCTTACGCCACCTTGCTGGGAGAGCCCGTATGCCTACATGGTAGTACTTTACTCTTCGGCGTCGGAGCCAACGTCTTACTGTGTTAATAACCTCCCCAGCATCAGCGTACTGCTTCCCGTTTAGTGCATTTTTCATTGGCCAAACAGATGGAAGTCGGAAGGTAGGATGGATGAGAAAGAACAGTCCAATGCAGTTTTGTGAGTTGCTCTCGGGTGCGCATAATTGTGTGAGGCGTTGCGTTGGAATGGAGACGAAGAAATTCATTTGAGTTTTTGTGGCGACGAATATTCTGAAGTCATTTCTTTAATTGCATTAGGATAGCACAATACACTTCAGAGTTGATGGTTGCACCATGATGGAGAAAATGAAACGGATTAACCCCTTCAGAGCCTCAGAAGACCGTCATCATGATTACCGGTATGATTCGTGACTGGTACATTTAGCCTCGCGAGAGCGCTACAAATCTCATAGAAAGTTTGAAGTGGGACTCACTTGCAGATAGACGACGCGCTGAACAGAAGGGGCTGCTCACTAAATTGCGAAATCCAATCTTCGCCGAGAATGTAGATCATATATTATTACCACCAACTTTCAAATCGCGTAATGATCATCATTCAAAGATAAGGGAAATAAGAGCTCGTACTGAGGCGTTCAGACAGTTGTTTTTCCCTCGCGCGATCCGCGAGTGTGGAACAGAGGAGGGGGGGGGGGGGGAAATACGACTTTGGCGCGAATTCTGCTCTCCGCCACACACCACTTGGTGGCTAGCGGAGTATATATGTAGATGTAGATGTAGACCGGCTGAGGGTGCGCCTTTGAACAACTTCTTCGGAGGAGAGATGGTGTGGCGCCACTCCTCGAATTGCCGTTGTGTTTCCGGTTCTAGGTGTTGAACAAATTTTTCATCACCTGTGACGATGTTCAACAAAAAATTGTGACGATCAGTCTCGTAACGCGCAGGCAATTCCGCACAGATGGTCCTTCGTTGCTCTTCACGGCGGTCCAGTAGGCACACGCCTTTGAGTAGCCCATTTGATAGACGAGTGTGTCAGCACTATCAACTGAGACGTGTAGTTGCGCAGCGAGGTGTTTAATTGTGATCCATCGAGCACCTCGAATGAGAGTGTCCACACGTTCCAACTTTGCAGGAGTCACAGCTGTGTGCGGCCGGCAGGCACGCGGGAGATGGAGTAGGTTGGCGCATTTTTCAACCGAAATTGGCCGAGAAAGAAGTGTTGCATTACTTAATAAACGCCTCTCGTATATAAAAACTGACGTATATTCGAATGCAACCAACGCTGTGTCAAAATTTCAAAGGAGTAGATGAAGAATTTTCGGAGATTTAAAATTCTGACCAAACGAACATATACGAATATATATATATATATATATATATATATATATATATATATATATATATATATATATATATATATATATATAATCTAAATGTTCATTTGTTCAAAATCTTATAATACGAAAGCTCTTCACAGAGTGATTTCAAATTCTGACACAACGTTGCATGCGAATATGCATGTGTTTTTGCACACCTACTGGAACGCCACATAACATATGTTACAATTACAGACGAATGTTATAAAATGTTAACTCTCCCAATGTTCTTCACCTATTGCTTCGAAATTTTGACATAATGTCGCTTTCGAATTCTTTTATACAAATATATTTAATATATTAACACATATTAAATATATAATATATAAATTGGAAAATGTTATTACCAAAAGTATCGGTAAGTACTTCACCGATTTACTTCAGGTTCCTACAAAATACTGTAACGAACAATCCGACAGGCATAGGTTATATATTTTTAGTACATATAATCCAAACAAATTACAAAAATATATCTATGTGTATATGTATGTACCACATCTCCTCCTAAGTTATTGGATCGATTTCAACCAAACTTGATACACATATCATTAACTGCCTGGAAAGAATCGCTGTGGGGGGTGGGGGGGGGTGGTAAGAACCACCCATCTATGAAGTGTAGCCCACGACACGTAAATACCTATAGTTTAGTCATCCAGTGTTTGAGAATGAGAGCATTTAGAGACTTACAACAAACTTTACATATAATTTCAAAACCTTTGCAAAACTTTTACTCGCTGACGACCACCCCCACCGTCCACCAAAATGATGAAAGGAAAAGAGTTTATCGCTTACTACATTTTGGCTGTTCATGCAGTAAAACTGCCATATGAAGAAGCATGACGTTCTAATTTATTACTTCGTTATTGCTAATTGCACTAGTGACACATTTAGCCGACAGTATATACAGAAAAATTACATCACTCTACGACACTTAGGAGATACGACGTCATATACACTGAATGCGTATGGGATTGCCGCATCATGTACGACGTTTTATTTATCACTTCGTTGCTACTAATTCTGTTCGCAACGCATTTTGCAGACAATATCCACATTTGCCGCTGAATGTACCTACAAAAGTATATCATTGTGCGACACATGGTTCAGTACATATGACATCAAATACCGAGATGCACTTAAAACTCCCACATCAAGCAGTATCTTTTAATTTATTACTTCTTTGCTACCAATTCTATTCGCAACACACTTCACAGTCAGCATCCATATATGCCACTGAATGTACCTAGAAAAATATATCAGTTTACGACAAATAGTTCAGGAAATATGACGTCATTAATACTGAGGGGCGTGAGAAACTGCCGCATCATGAATGACATTTTAATTTATTACTTTTTTACTACTAACTCTATACCAAGCACATTTCTCAGACAGGAACCACATATACCATTGGCTGAACCTGCAAAAGTATATCGTTGTATAGCTCATAGTTCAGGAGAAACGTCGTCATGAACATTAAACTTCGTGAAAATGAAAACGCAGGGCGAAATTAGCTAGACATACAGGTGAAATATGTGTACAAATATGCGTGAAATATGTTTAATATGTTTGGAGAAAAGAGAAGCACTTGCCTGAATATCAAGAGCTCAGATGGAAACACAGTTCTGAGCAAAGAAGGGAAAGCAGAAAGGTGGAAGGAGTATATAGAGGGTTTAAACAAGGACGATGTGCTTGAGGACAATAATAAGGCAACGGAAGAGAATGTAGGTGAAGATGAAATGGGAGATATGATACTGCGTGAAGAGTTTGACAGAGCACTGAAAGACCTAAGTCGAAACAAGGCCCCGGGAATAGACAACATTCCATTAGAACTACTGACAGCCTTGGGAGAGCCAGGTCTCACAAAACTATACCATCTAGTGAGCAAGATGTATGAGACAGGCGAAATACCCTCAGACTTCAAGAAGAATATGATAATTCCAATCCCAAAGAAAGCAGGTGTTGACAGATGTGAAAACTACCGAACTATCAGTTTAATAAGTCACGGCTGCAAAATACTAACGCGAATTCTTTACAGACGAATGGAAAAACTGGTAGAAGCGGACCTCGGGGAAGATCAGTTTGGATTCCGTAGAAATGTTGGAAAACGTGAGGCAATACTGACCCTACGACTTATCTTAGAAAATAGATTAAGGAAAGGCAAATATACATTTCTAGCATTTGTAGACTTAGAGAAAGCTTTTGACAATGTTGACTGGAATACTCTCTTTCATATTCTGAAGGTGGCAGGGGTAAAATACAAGGACCGAAAGGCTATTTACAATTTGTACAGAAACCAGATGGCATTATGAGAGTCGAGGGGCATGAAAGGGAAGCAGTGGTTGGGAAGGGAGTAAGACAGGGTTGTAGCCTATCCCCGATGTTATTCAATCTGTGTATTGAGCAAGCAGTAAAGGAAACAAAAGAAATATTCGGAGTAGGTATTAAAATCCATGGAGAAGAAATAAAAACCTTGAGGTTCACCGATGACATTGTAATTCTGTCAGAGACAACAAAAGATCTGGAAGAGCAGCTGAATGGAATGGACAGTGTCTTGAAACGAGAATATAAGATGAACATCAACAAAAGCAGAACGAGGATAATGGAATGTAGTCGATTTAAATCGGGTGATGCTGCGGGAATTAGATTAGGAAATGAGACGCTTGAAGTAGTAAAGGAATTTTGCTATTTGGGGAGCAAGACAACTGATGATGGCCGAAGTAGAGAGGATATAAAATGTAGACTGGCAATGGGAAGGAAAGCGTTTCTGAAGAAGAGAAATTTATAAAATCGAGTATAGATTTAAGTATCAGGAAGTCGTTTCTGAAAGTATTTGTATGGAGTGTAGCCTTGTATGGAATTGAAGCGTGGGCGATAAATAGTTTAGGCAAGAAGAGAATAGAAGCTTTCGAAATGTGGTGCTACAGAAGAATGCTGAAGATTAGATGGGTAGATCACATAACTAATGAGGAGGTATTGAATAGAATTGGAGAGAAGAGAAATTTGTGGCACAACTTGACTAGAAGAAGGAATCGGTTGGTAGGGCATATTCTGAGGCATCAAGGGATCACCAATTTTGTATTGGAGAGCAGCGTGGAGGGTAAAAATCGTAGAGGGAGACCAAGAGATGAATACACTAAGCAGATTCAGAAGGATGTAGGTTGCAGTAGGTACTGGGAGATGAAGAAGCTTGCACAAGATAGAGTAGCATGGAGAGCTGCATCAAACCAGTCTCAGGACTGAAGACCACAACAACAACAATGTTTCAATTATATTTCACTTGTGCGTATGAGAGCAAAGCCACGGTTTGTTAGGCACAATTTGGATGAAAGAACGATCGTCGCCCATTCGGATGAGTGTGGCAACGCTGGGAGATGGGAGCACGAGGACGTGGACAGACAGCGAGGGGGAAGGAGGAGATGGGCACAGATAGGGTGGAGGGGATGGACGGAAATAGGGGAGGGGAAATGGACAGAGGGAGGGGAGGAGATGGATGGGGAAAGGACAGAGGAGAATATTGACAGAGACAGCGAGAGGAAGAGATGGGCAGGGGGATTGGGGAGGCGAAGAACAGGCAGAGGGGAAGGAGGAAATGAAGACGAGGGGATGGACAGAGAGAGAGGGAAGGATGAGTTTGCCTAATAGGAGACTGGAATACATACATGCCAGGGCAACGGCAGGAACTCAGTAGTATAAAAATAAATATGTAATATATAAAGGGGAAACATTGTTGCTAGAAAACTCCAAAAGTACTCGTCCGACTTGCTGCAGACTTTTAAATGGTACTGTAATAAACATTTGGATACGTATAGGCTACATACACTCCTGGAAATGGAAAAAAGAACACATTGACACCGGTGTGTCAGACCCACCATACTTGCTCCGGACACTGCGAGAGGGCTGTACAAGCAATGATCACACGCACGGCACAGCGGACACACCAGGAACCGCGGTGTTGGCCGTCGAATGGCGCTAGCTGCGCAGCATTTGTGCACCGCCGCCGTCAGTGTCAGCCAGTTTGCCGTGGTATACGGAGCTCCATCGCAGTCTTTAACACTGGTAGCATGCCGCGACAGCGTGGACGTGAACCGTATGTGCAGTTGACGGACTTTGAGCGAGGGCGTATAGTGGGCATGCGGGAGGCCGGGTGGACGTACAGCCGAATTGCTCAACACGTGGGGCGTGAGGTCTCCACAGTACATCGATGTTGTCGCCAGTGGTCGGCGGAAGGTGCACGTGCCCGTCGACCTGGGACCGGACCGCAGCGACGCACGGATGCACGCCAAGACCGTAGGATCCTACGCAGTGCCGTAGGGGACCGCACCGCCACTTCCCAGCAAATTAGGGACACTGTTGCTCCTGGGGTATCGGCGAGGACCATTCGCAACCGTCTCCATGAAGCTGGGCTACGGTCCCGCACACCGTTAGGCCGTCTTCCGCTCACGCCCCAACATCGTGCAGCCCGCCTCCAGTGGTGTCGCGACAGGCGTGAATGGAGGGACGAATGGAGACGTGTCGTCTTCAGCGATGAGAGTCGCTTCTGCCTTGGTGCCAATGATGGTCGTATGCGTGTTTGGCGCCGTGCAGGTGAGCGCCACAATCAGGACTGCATACGACCGAGGCACACAGGGCCAACACCCGGCATCATGGTGTGGGGAGCGATCTCCTACACTGGCCGTACACCACTGGTGATCGTCGAGGGGACACTGAATTGTGCACGGTACATCCAAACCGTCATCAAACCCATCGTTCTACCATTCCTAGACCGGCAAGGGAACTTGCTGTTCCAACAGGACAATGCACGTCCGCATGTATCCCGTGCCACCCAACGTGCTCTAGAAGGTGTAAGTCAACTACCCTGGCCAGCAAGATCTCCGGATCTGGACTGGATGAAGCGTCGTCTCACGCGGTCTGCACGTCCAGCACGAACGCTGGTCCAACTGAGGCGCTTGGTGGAAATGGCATGGCAAGCCGTTCCACAGGACTACATCCAGCATCTCTACGATCGTCTCCATGGGAGAATAGCAGCCTGCATTGCTGCGAAAGGTGGATATACACTGTACTAGTGCCGACATTGTGCATGCTCTGTTGCCTGTGTCTATGTGCCTGTGGTTCTGTCAGTGTGATCATGTGATGTATCTGACCCCAGGAATGTGTCAATAAAGTTTCCCCTTCGTGGGACAATGAATTCACGGTGTTCTTATTTCAATTTCCAGGAGTGTATTTTTATCATACATAATGTATAAATATATATAATATGTAGTGAAACATTATTAGCAAACACGACAGTTATATTTATAGCTTATCAGTTTATGATTAGAATACTGCTACAGAATCTGGATTTGCAGCAACAATAAACAAGGCTCAAGGTGAGAGAGGGGGGAAGAGGAGATGGACAGACGGGTGGGAGGAAATGGACAGTGAAAGCGGAAATGAGGAGATGGCCAGAGAGAGGGCAGGGGGAGATAAAGAGACGAGTAAGAAGAAGATGGACATAGAAAGGGGACAGGAGGTGATGGGCAGAGAGACAGGGTGCAGGACGAGATGGAGAGAGAGGAGGAGGAGGGGATAGACAGAGAAAGGTGGGATGAGGTGATGGACAGAGAGAGAGGGGAAAAAGGAGAAGACGTACAACGAGAGAAGGAGGAGATGCACAGGCACAGGGGGAGAAGGAGATTAGGACAAATATCCAATTCACATACATATTGCAATGAGGTGACGAAAGTTATAGGATAAATGGCAGTAGTGTCGCCTACACAAGGTATAAAAGGGCAGAGCGCTGACGGAGCAGTCATTTGTGCTCGTCATATGAAAAGGTTTTCGATGTGATTATGACCGCATGACTGGCATTAACAGACTTTGAACGCAGATTGGTAGCTGGAGCTAGACGCATGGGACAGTCCAGTCCGGAAAGCGTTAGGGAACTCAATATTGCGAGATCCACAGTGTCAAAAACGTGACGAAAATAGCAAATTTCAGGCATTACCTCTCACCACGGGCAGCACAGTGGCCGACGGCCTTCACGTAACGACCGACAGCAATAAGAACAGAAAAAGAGAAGTTTACATGTCTGAAATAAATTATCATAGTAATTTATGCGAGTAATAAAGGCACAGAGAACCTTTAAATCCAGTGCAATATAGCGCATGGCCAAGTCATAGAAATATGAATCAGCGTTAACTTTTTAATACGAACTGTTAAATCTAACGGAGCGAGTACACAAGTAACGAAAATTGACAAAAAAGTACGGTCTAACAAATACTGGAATCGGTAACTGGAACTGACCTATAAAGGTTAATTCCAGTCACTGAATCCCACTATTCCACGCTTCGTTTTCTAGATCGTTTTAACAACAACTGTGTGAACTAAAGTGTTACAGGTTTTCTACATATGCTATTAATATCTTCATTACTATGGAAAAGTGAAAAATTTGAAAATATACCCACAATATTTATTAGTTTTTCGTAGTAGTTCTGAGATCAATAAGAAATCTAGAAATCCTGCAGAAACATAGTCCACAAATTTACTGCAAAAATGTCCAAAATTATGAACCATCGAAAAGTTGGAATCGGTAACTAGAATTGACCTTGTAGAAGATCTGTTATAGTTACCGATTCCAATTTTTGTTATACACCGCAGTAATTTTAGAGGGCAACTATAAATGTAGAAATGGCATTACGTTTCAGTGCATGAAACTGCGAAAATAATTTGCATATGAATCGTGGAGCGATTGTGGAACCTGTAACTGGGATTTACCTTCATAGGTTAATTCTAGTTATCGATTCCAATGTTCTTCAATTTTTGTAAATATTCGTTTGTTACGTACTGGATTTTCTTTTAGAATTTAGTGTTCGGTTTCTCCACATTTCATGCTACTGTTTCGTATTTGTTGTCATTCGCTTAATTTTTCCGTTTTTCTGATACATTTTTTTCCTCCCCGCCCAAAACCCCCACTTCCCCGCGCTTCTTCCGTTAGGTTCAATAATTATTATAAAATTAGTAGTTGGTCAAGCTGAAAAACCAAAGAAAACTGGAACCACATGGTCTGATGAAAGGAAAAGAGCTCATTCCGAGAGAATGAAAACAATTTGGGCAGAGAGAAAGTCTAAAAGAAAATAACTGAATGCCCCGTGATTGTACTTCGCGTGGTCCAGTAGGGCCCAAACGTGAATTAAAAAAAAAATTAACACTATTTTATAACAGTATGACTTTACCACGTGTTTTAATGTACAGCAATTTAAAGGTTCTCTATGCTTCTTTAGTCGCATAAATTACTAGAATACTTCTTACTTTTAATTCTTGTTCTTAATTATTTTCGTTAACTTTTGTTCATTTCGATGTAATTCGTTTCTAACTAAATAACTGCATGAATGTGATTGTAATTTTATCGTTTGCTACATTCGTTTGTTTACGTGTATAATCCTTTTCTTTCATAGATTGCGTATAACTAGTGTCTTTGCCTTAGGTATGACGTCATTGCTCAAAGCCGACGAGTGGAATCGGACCTAGAATTTACCCCCGAGGCCAGTGGCATTTGCGCAGTGTTGTCTGTGCTAACAGACCAGCAACACTGCGTGGAGTAACCAGAGAAAACAATGTGGGACGAACGACGAACGTATCCGTTAGGGTGTTGTGGCGAAGTTTGGCGTTAATGGGCTATGGCAGCAGACGACCGACGCGAGTACGTGTTCTAGGAGCATGACATCGCCTGCAGGGCTTCTCCTGAGGTCGTGACCAAATCGGGTGTATCCTGGACGACTGGAACCGTGGCCTGGTCAGATGAGTCCCGATTTCAATTGGTAAGAACTGATGGTAGAGGTCGAGTTTGGCTCAGGTCCAACATTGCCACGGACTCTAGTTGTCAACAGGGCACTGTACAAGCTGGCGGTGGCTCCATAACGGTGTAGGCTGTGTTTACAGTGACTGCAAACATTACATGTCCCCAATTTTTATGGTGACAATGTGCCATGTCAGAACATTCTGGGCAATTCGAGCGAATGATTTGACCACCCAGATCGCCTGACATGAACCCCATCGGACATTTATGAGACATAATCGAGAGATCATTTCGTGCACGAAAACCTGCACCGGTAACACTTTCGCAATTGTGGACGGCTATGGAGGCAGCGTAGCTGAGTATTTCTGCAGGGGACTTGCAACGACTTGTTGAGCTGCTGCACTACACCGTGTAAGACGTGTATATTTCTATTGTCTACTGTCAAACAACAATTTATCAAAGATGTTTATATTTTATTAATAGGATTAAGTAGGAACAATTAATATTTGTCATGTTGGAAATAACTGTGGTAGCAGGGAATGTCTGCACCAAAGTATTGTTGGCAAGAGAGACCGCACATTGATATAATTTTAAAAGGGCGGGAGAGACCGCTGGATACATTTTAAGAAAAGAGCGGGAAAGCCCGTGCATTGATACATTTTGTAATGGTAGCAGGGGTGGTCTGCACCAGAAAGCGTTGTTGGCAGGAGAGACCGCACTTTAGCGTTCGTAGGAAGTCAGTAGTAAGCGAGATGTGAAGCGAGTTGGTAGCAGGTCCGAAGCGAGAGGTTGAGAGGAGAAGTGTGCCTGCCAGCCACCAGCTATGATTTACAAGAGATTATAAACGGATGTACAGAGACATCAGCTAACTATTATCATAAGAGGAATTAATGTTATTGAATTATTTTCTTTGAGAAACTCAAGACTACCGAAGGTATGTTTGCGCAATGCTAATTGTAAGATTATTGTAAGAAGTAAGTGCCATTTGAACGTTTGTAAAATCATTTCATTACCAGCAGTAAATATTTGAAGAAACGTTTTCAGAATATAATTAATTTTTGCCAGCAATGTTGCATTACAGATTATAAACCACCCCAAAAACCATCAACGTAAAACTTTGCAAAAATTGTATTGTTGTCAAGAAAAAGTGTAACTATGAATTATGTAACTTCAGTCAAATTAATTAAACAATAACGTCAGCTTTGCTATTAAAGAATAACGTCAGCTTGGGTAATAAATAAGGCCACTTATTATGACAGCCCACCAGCAGTTAATAGAGTATAGTAAACCAGAGTAAGTATATTCATGTCGCAGTTCGATGTAGCAGTCAGATGGCGATCCAGTAACAGTAAAAAAGGTAAGGAACA
This sequence comes from Schistocerca nitens, assembly GCF_023898315.1. Classification (NCBI taxonomy): domain Eukaryota; kingdom Metazoa; phylum Arthropoda; class Insecta; order Orthoptera; family Acrididae; genus Schistocerca; species Schistocerca nitens. The sequence goes on from NC_064614.1 coordinate 307,398,701, forward strand.
GTTTTGGGTTATTGCAGATAACGATTGAGGGCCACGACGACGACACATTCTATGTTTCGTCGAAATAATCAGAAAATCACTTTTAGTAAGCAGCAATTAAATTTGTATGCGAAGATTGAGAAAGAGAGTAAATTTCAAAGGGAAGATTTCATTTGATATTATTAAGCAAGAGACATAAATCCTAAGGGAAAGTTTCATAGGTTATTGTAGAAGGAAAGGTTATCATTAACAAAAGGGATAGATAGGAGACGGAAAGGTTTCAACCGGACAAAAGGAGGTCCGACACGCTGTTAGGGGGTATCACATGACTTTTGTCACCTCAGCGTATGGCATAAATGTTGGTATATTAGTGCCCTTTCTTCTGGGATCCGGTAGCTCTGGTAAGTCAGTGTCGCACCTGGCACAGGTAGTGAAGAGACAGAGCCGAAAAGAGTGTTCGCTTCTCAGGATTAAGTCTTGTTCGTACAGATCGTTCTTTTAGGACTGTGATGAGCCTACGGAACAAGTGGAGAGAAGAAGCTCTTTGGCAGTGACGAGTCGCGTCGTGTGACTCAGCTCTAGATGGCTGTAATCTGCTACGCAGCAACTGACTGGCACTCCGGTTTCGTATACTGTGTTGGTCAACCTTGGTGCACTGCAACAAGTGATCACCTGCCTGCTAAGGAAATTCGTCTCCATCGCATGCAAGAGAGAGAGAGTTAATACTCGCCATTACATCAAATTCTGTCAAGCGCAAACCGTTCCTGTCATATCCATGAATATTGACTATTTATCCTGGGATAACCGGTGTAATTGAGAGAATTTGATGGGGACGTATCTTAGAGATTGGCACACGAAAGAACGATGTGAAGGATGGTAATGAAATAGCCTTATTTATTGTCAGTAAAATTTGCGATTCACCTCACATTTACTCGATTTGTTCTCACGCATCCAGAATGCTCCAGACATGGAGAAAAATTGGGGCAGAATTGATTGTCCCATTGACAATGAGGTCACTGCAGTGGACTAGAATGGGTCGTCCTATTTAGCATTGTTGCATTCACTTTTTGCTGAACATCAATTAAATCAATTTGAGCAAGGATAATAGGCATTTCTTTCGAGAACGACTGGATTCGGCAGTAGCAGAATCTTACAAAATTGGTTCGTACTTTTTTAGCTACTCATTTACGCTTATTTCATTGTTTGTACCTATTTCGTAAATGCTCTCGTTCTGAAATCGTAACGATGGCTTCAGTTTAGACACGCACCACGTGTTATTGTTAGGACGATAAGCAGTATTATACGCTAAGCCATTAACTCCGCCGATGTTTAGAGAAGAAGAAATAAAACTGTTCTCATCCTAATAATATGTACACGAGACCTCCGCTTCACAGCTAAATTGGTTGCTGACCACGTTTTTTTTTTTGAAGGAGAGCGCAAAGCGTCTTAAACCACAGCGCGGCTTTATTCTGGAGGCTTCTTGTCAAATAGCCCTCCGACAGTCTTGTCACAAGACCGTGTGGGAATAATTAGGTCTCCTTTTTTGGCGAGATCGTGCGTTTTACCCGCTGCGTCTGCTACAGAGATGGCTCGTGACAGAGCCCTCAACCGCTGTTGGCATAATCCGCTGAGTAGACCTGCGCTGAGAGATTTAATTAATTAGAGACTGTGTTCGTAAAAACAGGGGTAAAAGCATGCGCTCGCGCTAAGAAGAATAACGAAGTTAACAGCTAAAAAAGTCCTCTTTGTGGGCGTTGCCGCATGGGGTAATTTAGCAGGCAGGGCTGCCCTCGTTAGCGGCGATCGCTCGTCGCGCCTCTCGCGGACACGTGATGAACTGCCTGCGTAGCTGTGGAGCCTGCCCGTGGAATACTGGCTGCAGCCTTAGCTAGTTCGGCAACTCAGACAAAACACTCCGCATTGCTTTTATCTGTTTGTCTGTCTTCTGAAGCTACGCATTGTAAGGATTATCTTTCTCTCCTTGATCCCTTTAACATCCAGCCACCTGCCTCTTAACCTCCGCACTTTTCCTTAGTACACTGGTGTCTTTTTAACCTCACATTTTCATTTGGCTACATCTGCTGCTCTTTTACCACTGTCATTCTGGATATAATAAATATTTTTGTTTGTTTTTTGAAATTCATATTCGTTTTTAAACTACAGAGACGACAGAGTAAGCATCTTTCAAAATTATAATCAACCCCCTTTCCATGTTTTCCATTTTTAACTGCTGCTTAGTTAATACATTTATATTGATCCCGCTCACATTATCTTGGACGTTGTTTTATCGTTCTTAGTCTCAAGCAAGATGCAAGACAGTTAAAATTTTTCACACTTGGTAACATACTGAAAATGAGTTTGTTTCTAACAAGGGTCTCTGTAAAAAAAAAAAAAAAAAAAAAAATCGGTTTTATTTATTATACCTCGAAAATATTTTGTTAAAATGAATTGTGACAAATAAGCTAACCTACGGATTTGAAACTTATGTAATGCTTTATATCCGTATGTAGTTTTTTTTCCCTAAAACTCACCGTCTGATCATCAGTTTAGAGTAAATAGTTGAGTTTGAGCCCCAACATTAATTAAGTACTCTGTTTTTGATATAGCCTTCTTAATGGACAGGGTACCTCATGGAATGTGAACAAGCGTGATGCCCTACGAACGGTTCAGTATATCTGAGCAAAGTTTTCGACATCTGATTGTACATAAAAATACTCTTCAATTTTTATTTATTGTAATAATGGATTTCCTATCGTTTTTCCATTATTTATTATTTATGGTTTATCTCCATTTTTTTATGCCGTCATCGTCTTTACGATGTTATGATCTGAATAGAAAACTAAACAGCAAAAAAGACACACTTCATGTTTTGCTTAAAATGATCTCATTAGTCACGCAGTTAGTTACTTGTTCCACATATCGTATGCACAATAACCATGATGTGTCAGGAGAACAAACCTAGAAAACACACACACACACACACACACACACACACACACACACACACACACACACATACATACATATGTGAAAAATTGTTTGTATGGGTACATGATGGCCATTTACAGGTTACTGTGTAAAAATGATTAATTATTTCCATCCAAGATTTCCTGTATGCCAGGGTTGGCAGAAACTCGGCACGCAGGCGATGCCTTGACACGTGGGGCGCTGTATCCCACGATGTTGTCTGAGTGGGAACTGCAGACTGGCCGCATACATTACAGAACAGTCGCACACAGAACACGGACTCGCTTGAGTGCGGCTAGGTTCCATATTATGTTATATTTGGAAATTCGTGATACTTAAGCTGTGTGTCATGAAGAGCGGTGTTGTGATTGTTGCTGACTATTAGTGCAAGAGCATACACTTACAAAAATAAAGTTGAGATTGCAACTGCATGACACTAGTAATATTTTGAAAGACATATTGTTCTATGTAAAATTCTTACAGCATTTCAGCTGAGATACACAAAAAGAGGCAGAAACAAACAGTGGCTATAGCATGTCATAAGGGGGGGTGGGGGTGGAATAAATTACCATAACCATATGCGAAAGGAAAAAGAACTTATTACCTTGTACTTCTCTACCGACTGTGCCATGGCTACAGTTCTCAATAAAATACATCACAAAACAAAATTTTCATAATTATTTAATAACTTTGAGTTCGCTAAGGACATAATAAAATTGATATCTGGTACAGACTGTCTCACGCTGGTTGGTGCATGCAATTCGTCGGATTGTCATCACTCAGACTGCCATGTAATCGTCACTTATTTAGTTTCAGCATCGAAAGAAATCTTTCACTCACATACGTTGATGTAAGTTGGATGTCACTTTTGCAGTCTTATTATAGAGACGCGGAAATTCTTCCCGAGGAAAACCTTCGTATAACTCCTGGATAGTTTTAAACTAATAGAATTTGTCTTTTAATCGAGAATTACAAGGCAGATCGATCAGCTTCATCTGCAAATGAATAGAGGAGCTTTCAACCGTTCCAGCAAGTGGTCTTTAGGGCGTCTCAAAACATATGCGAGGTTAGCAGTCACCTGTGAACGATATGACAAATGTTCCTGTATTTCTTCTAACACCGAAATTAATGGTTCAAAATTAGCATATTCTTTAATAACAGAAAGTTTAGGCAAACGTGCGGCGTTCTTTTCCAGAAGTTGCCCCTTCCACAACGTGATTTTCATTTTAAATGCATACACCTTTCCCATTTATTTTTTTATCGTATCCAAGACATCACCATTTTACAAAAAAAATTATATTACAATGCAAGAGAAGCAGTTATAATACAATAATACATGGTTATAAGGTAAATTAACTACAATAATATAGAAAAGTATGTAACATATAATGATAAGCGCTAAGGATGCGAAACAGAGCGATTCTCATATCCCACGCGAAGCCCAATACACTGCAGCTTGAATAGCCTTGTCATTTGCTTCAAATAGGTCTTGAGTCGAACACGGGTTGTTTAGTTTCCTGCAGACCAGTAGGTGTTGTGGGTCTTGCTGTTCTCCACACTTGCAGGGCTCGTCTGCACTGATGTAGCCCCATTTTTCCAAGTTTTCTCTGCATCTTGATACCCCATTATATCAGATATTAATTGCTTCTCGCCGTGCAACATCTTATTGAGGTGTGTTTACGAGTGCAATCTGATCAACTAAACATGCGAGGTCTGCAATCCATTTCGGATCTTATGACGTTGGTTCCTGCTTTCCTTTTTCTTTAATTAATTGAACAATAGCAGATCTCAGCTCTAAAAATCGTTCCAGGCATACCCCACGACTTAACCAACGTACAATATGACTTTTAGACAATTTACTGTTCGGACCACCAGTTTCATGCGTGATCCATCCATGAAAATTTAGCACAAAGTGATTCTTGAAGTAAGAAACAATGAATTCCGTACAAATCCTCTGTTGATCTTTCTAGTTTTTTTGCGCAACAATGCTACGAGCCCATTTTGTGTCCCACTCATCGCTGGCGCTCAATCGGTACTAACAGAGACCAACATGTTCCGATTCACGCCAACTGCTTCAACTGCCTCTTCAGCAGTTTTCAGCAAGTCCTCTCGTTGTGTCTTTCGTTGGCAACAAATGTAACTCTTCTTCTCTCATACGCAAATTGCTGTCGACTCTACAAACATGAATTGCAAGTTGTGCCCTGTCCGAAGTGTTGATTCACTCATCTAGAGTAATCGAGAATGCTATGAACATTATAGCATTGTTAATTGATTGCCTGTAGACACCCGATGCCCGCTTATTGTTTGTCGGGAAGGACTAAATTTTCGGGAAACTTCTGTATCTCCATTGGCGTCACGAGTTCCGCTGCCTCAACAATACACTCGCCATCGCTGGAAGGTTTATTAGATCCAACAATTCTGAGCGCTATTTTGTAGCTTGCTTCAAATGACGGGCCGTTAAGAATAAGAAACAAAAGAACGGACTGGAAACACTTTGGGTTTCGACAAGCAAACACGTTAAAATATAAATAGCACAAAAACAATGTTTTTCATGTGTTACCCATGTTGAGATCGGCTCGCTGTGCAGCACTGCACCTTTTTAGGTCCGCCAACTTGTTTTATCTTTCATCGGCAACTAAATCTTTAAATTCGTTGTGCATTGTGATGCAATGGCGTTTTATAGCATATCCACACCCAGGAGGATCGCCTCTTTTGTGGTTCTATAGAATGAATAATTAATCTAATCTTAATCTAATGTAATCTAATCTGTGATGCCCGGCAATTACGAGATGACATAATAGACACTGAGAATTTCCATCCCTGTCTTCGAGAAAGTACTGTAAGTCCCACTCAAATTTAAACGCTCGTGACAACACGACGCTAGTTTGCCTCATTTGGAGCGTATGTGCTATTGCAACGACCACTGTCCTTTCACAATTCCTTTAAAGGGAGACATTTTAATGGGTAATTCACACCTTAGGAATGTTTTCTCTTAGATCCCGAAACTATTTGGCTGTCTTCTAATTACAAGTACGTCTAAAAAATATGAACTGCCCGAGGTGCCATGGCACACTGACAGCTGCTGTGGTCAGGGTAGTACCTGTCTATCAGACAGTTCCATCTGATGCACCACTGGTAAGATGCACTGATGGTAAGAGATAAAATACAAATGAAAATTTGCACACTGTCAATTGGTTCAAGTCCCCAAAGAAAAATAAAGGAAAAAAAGATATTTTGGGCGCAGTAGAAGCTGTTTCTCTGTTCAATATGGGATGTTTTAAGACTGAAGAAAGCAGGAGTCCCAGCACCCTTTTATCATCGTGCTAGAAGAAGCGCGCTTATTTAGAGATCAGCGACCGGTCAAGCAGTCAACAAGATGCTGTGCGGAGAATGAAAAATTCAAGAGAAATGCAGCCCTAGTTTTTAAATTACAAGAGGAAGAAGCCTTACAGCAGCAGAGAGGGAAACATTACTTTTTTCTAAGTTCAGCGCCAACCTTCTTATCCTAAATATTAACAATCTCAACGAATTTTTTTAAAGAAAATTTTCTTCACTTTTATTACCGAAAATGTAGTTCGTCTATTTTATTATCACGTCTATGCACCGATAATAAAAAAAGTGTAAGTTGCAACCTTGAAAAAATATTGAAAGTTAGTATTATTTCTCACAAAATGAACCGTTCAGCTATGTCTTGCGAATGTGCCTAAATATTCTGGAAGGTGAAAATTGAGATCTGAGTACCAAAAGCTGGTTTTCAAAAACAGCATTAAAATCCTACTAACATTTCAAATCTCCAGATCCAATGAAGTTCTGGACTTGAAAGCAATAAATAAGGATCACGGATAACTCCCTCCTCACGAATATGTGAAGTTTTGATAAAATTAGATTCATTAAAGGGTAATGCAATGGGCACACTAGACCGCATGTAACATATGTGAGGGTGTAAATGACCTGGACGAGTAATTCGACTGTCCTCAGATGGTTGCTTCCATAGCGGGTTCAATGCAGTAAGTAGACTAAGGAAAAACCAACCTTCAGTAGAACTGTTTTTAGATTCTTAAAACTAAACTGAAACTAAACTCCGTCCGAAGAGGCCTCGGAGGGCCCAATGGTGCCGACTGATCGCTGCGTCATCCCCAGCCTATAGAGATGCGGATATGGAGGGGCATGTGGTCAGCACACCACTCTCCCAGCCATTGTCAGCTTTCGTGATCGGAGCTGCTACATCTCAGTCAGGTAGCTCCTCAGCTAGTCTCACAAGGGATGAGTGCACCCCACTTGTTGATAGCGCTCGGTACAACCTGGTGGTCACCCATCCAAATGCTAGCCAAGAACGCTAGTGCTCAACTTCGGTGGTATGATGGGAACCGGTGTTACTAAGTCCACCAGGCCATTGGCCTTTAGATTTGCAAAAAAAAAAAAAAAAAAAAAAAAAAAAGTAGATACGTCTGTCTGTAAATGAGTAAAAAGTAACACATGTGGTAAAATAAATACCCATTTCCACTTGTTGCACAGACAAATCTGAAATACGTTAAGGAACTGAGATACATTGTTTGCAATATATAGTGACTAAAGCTACAAAATGGTTCAAATGGCTCTGAGCACTATTGGACCTAACTTCTGAGGTCATCAGTCCCCTAGAACTTAGAACTACTTAAACCTAACTAACCTAAGGACATCACACACATCCATGCCCGAGGCAGGATTCGAACCTGCGACCCTAGAGGTCGCGCAGCTCCAGACTGTAGCGCCTAGAACCGCTCGGCCACTCCGGCCGGCACTAAAGCTACAGAGCAGAGATACACAGTACGTGCTGAAACTATGCAAATGCGCTAAAATATGAATAATAAATACAGGTCCAACTCGTACATAAAGTAATAAATTTAGAAAAGTACAAATTTTATACTTCAGCTATTAACGAAAGCTAACAGGACATCAATTACACAAGTTATCTCTGCGTCTGATATCTGTGTTGTCATATGTCTGTAACTCCCGTAAAGTGTAATGAATGAAATGTGTTACCATCTGCACACAGATAAAATTTAAACTAATTCACGTCTATTCTCAATGTAATGACACTTCACTGAGGAAGATTCAAAAAAAGAAACGTGTCCGTACCCCACAGGGCAGTTTAAGTGAAGAGTCCTAATGGATATTAGCTTTTCGCTGGAAAAGGAAAACCACAGGAAGTGCGGATGCATGTTGTAATTACTAAATAAAAATGGCGGAATTTTCACAAAAACAGAGCGATTATCTCATACTGAAATAGGTGAAGATCTAATTAAGGCCATAAACTATCTTATTTGTCATCAGATCTATGAAGGCAAGTGTCCACCCGTCTCAGATATGCTATTTATTCATATTTGCACTATTTTTTTGGCAATTTGTTCACGCAACACCTCAGAATTGTGAATCGTTACACACTCTCATATCACATTACTTTTTCAACATGTGTTCCAGTCCCAGAGACAAGTTTTTCACCATTGCGCCGTTAATGTTGTAAGCTTCCTACGTTCATTTTTTATATTCGGATTACATGCCAGTATGTATCCTGAAACGCACACAGATTAGAATACCCCCTTCAACATAAAGACTAGACCCACTACATGATATTATAACGCTATTTGACTATGATTTCTTAAAGGATTACAACAAGAGAAGGACAGAAGTAGCCTACTTTGAACAGCGTAACAGTAAGAGGCATAAATGAACACTTCTGAATTCTATGTACGTAATAATGTGTGAGAAGCTCATGGTCTGGTATCATAAGTGTAAATAACCCAACTTATAACCAGATTACATGTAGTCAGCATTTTGACTTGTTCTGGGAAAGCCGGCCGGGGTGGCCGAGTGGTTCTACGGTCGCAGGTTCCAATCCTGCCTCGGGCATGGATGTGTATGATGTCCTGAGGTTAGTTAGGTTTAAGTAGTTCTCAGTTCTAGGGGACTGATGACCTCAGAAGTTAAGTCCCATAGTGCTCAGAGCCATTTGAACCATTTGTTCAACTTCCGACAAAGTAAAATTATGCAAGATTTCGAAATTTTGAGAAGAGTAGGAGTAAGCTATAGGGAAAGACGGGTCATATACAATATATGCAAAAACCAAGAGACTGTTGAGTGTATACATCGAAGAAACAATGACAAAAAGAAAAGAAAGGTTCAAAAGAGGGTTTAAAATCCAGTGTGAAACTATATCAATGATAACACTCGCTGATGATGTTGCTATCCTCAGTGAAAATGAAGAAAAATTACAGAATGTTTTCAACAGAATGAACAGTCTAAATAGTATGGAATGTGGATTGAGAGTAAACCGAAGAAAGATGAAAGTAATGAGAAGTAGTAGAAATGAGAAAGCGAGAAACTTAACATCAAAAATGTTAATCACGAAGTGGATGAAGTTAGGGAATTGTACTATCTTGGAAGCAAAATAACCATTGACGGACGAAATAAGGAGCACATAACAAGAGACATTCCTGGCGAAAAGAAATCTGCTAGAATCAAACATAGACCTTAATGTAAGAAATTTCTGAGGATGTACGTTTGGAGCACAGCATTGCATGACAGTGAAACATGTATTGGTGCTACAGAAGATAGTGGAAAATGATGTGGACTGCTAAGATAAGAAATTATGAGGTTCTCCGCGGAATAGACGAATTAATACACCAGGAAATAAACTCCTTGCTAGTAGAAGGAGCTGTAGAGAATAAAATCTGTAGGACCGAGCGAGATGGTGCAATGGTTGGCAAACTGGACTCGCATTCGGGAGGACGACGGTTCAAACCCGCGTCTGGCCATTCTGGATTTCGTGATTTAACTAAATCGCTTCAGGCAAATGCTGGTGTGGTTTCTTTCAAAGGGCTCGGCCCATTTCCTTTCCCATCCTTCACTAATCCGTTGGTGCCGATGACCTCGCTGTTTGGTCCTCTCCCCTCCCCCCGCCCCCCTCCCCCCCCCCAAATCAACCAACCAACCAAAATCTGTAGGGGAAGGCAGAGATTGTACTACATCCGGCAAATAATTGAGGACGTAGGGTGCAAGTGCTACTCTGAGATGAAGGGGTTACCGCGGGAGAGGAATTTGTGGCGGGTCACATGAAACCAGCCAGAAGACTGATTAAAAAAATCTTTTTTTTTTAAATTCTTAGATGTTGTAGGTAGCGACTTCTTACTGACACAGAGTTCGCTTCAGAAGCACTTAATTTTAAAACACCATATTTTTTTCTCCAGGTAATGACCACCTAGAGGATGCTATATTGATAGTTAGCCATGAAGTTAATGGAGTAAAGGAATTGACCTTAGTTCCGTTGCTGGGGATCTTGCAGCATTAAAACTTGCCAGGCCACAGTCGAATCCCGACTGAGCGTGAAGGTACTGAGTGCCGACCTAATTTCCAACCCCACTGCAGCCGAACACAACGACCTAATTACTCGCGGGCCATTAGATTCTAACGACTGTCCTGGGCTGGCCCACGATCTCCTTAGATCCGGTGCAGAAGTCCGCTCTTGTCGTAGGCAGCACGCCTCCGGTCGTTCCGAACTCTGCCAGAATCGATAGGACCGACGTCGTACTGACGACACCACTTTCTTAACGCAGTATATTAATGCCACGAAGCTGACATCGCTAGCCGATTCATCCGCCGAGAAGAACGGCATTGGTCTCTCTGAGAATTGTCGAATCAGGGAACAAAAATCATCATTTCAAATATATCCCCAGTTTCTCTATATTTCTAGCCAAATTTTTTATCTGTATACAGTTTTTAGCTTGTGAATGTTTTCGGTTGTGATTCTGCAGGCCTTATTTGAACTTGTTCGACGGAGTATCGTTTTCTTAACTACCTACATTGGTAGGTATATGACCTAACCATTGTCATTTTGTCTTCTTTACTTCTAGACTAATTGCTTGTCGCGGAACAAAGGAACGATTTCATTTATGTATTGAATATTTCAGTTTCTGAACATGTTACTGTGTTTCCTTATTGTTTTAAAGAGGATAATTGCAAAATTATCTTTCTATTCCAAGATTTTAATATGTCATTATACTACAAATGTTTTTATTACCATGCTTCATTGGATGCAAAATTCCTTCCACTGTAGTTCCAACAATGCAGTCGCACAACCCACTCCACTTCTCCTAACAACTACATGCGCTTCCCACTTTAATGAAAAAGGTTTTTGTTTGAAAAATCATTTCAGTCGCCTCAGCGCCCTAGTTTATAAATATAATTCAGAGTGAGGCATCTTTCTCGCGTAATATAACTTCTGGCTGTTTAAATATATTTTCAATCTCTTTTCATATAGATCTTAAATTAAATTTTCCCTGAGACATTTAAGTCTCTAATTTATCTACGGCCCCAGAACAAATTTTTATTCACTTCTTCAGCTTCCAACGTTATCTTGTCACATAGATGAGTAGTGACCAGGTGCTCACGAAAAACACGATCACTTTTTCGTATTTTGTACTGGGATAAGTCTCCGCTGCAGGCCGCGGTTTTTGAGTTATTGAAGAAAAATGTACAACCTTCAGATCCATCTCCAGCCCCACACTCATCTCTCATCAGTCAGGATTTGTAGTATGTCGTTCGTGGCACTCCCTCCTACCACAGTATAAAAATTTCGGACTACACGAACTAGTACCGATATCCGAGCTGCTTTGGTCTATCTGTCTTTGTCTCTATTGACTGGGCCATTAGGCCAGCAGCGTAGCCGGCTATTTGGTGAACGTTATTAATTTAATCGTGCCCGTGAGAGTAATAAAAGGAAAATGACTTTTGTAAACGTTACGCTAAAACTAAATACATTGACAATTTGATCCAAACTTAAATCTTACAAGCACAGTAGTTTCGTAATCAGAAGACCTGACGAATTCAACGATGTAATTGTTTGGTTTTCGCTGTTAAAATCCACAAAACTTTGAGGTAAAATTTACACAAAAGTCACTTTTACAATTTGTAAGTGCTCGACTAGGTCGATGGCGTAATGAGTCCAGTCAATGAAGACCAAAAAAGTCGAATGTGGGAAATATTTCTTGCAGTTGCAAATTTTTGTGCATTGATAGGATACCATGAACAACAGATTAGAAATCCTGACCGGTGGCAGCTGAGTGTGAAACTGTGGATGCATTTGGAGGTCACTTTTGCACGTTACTCTTAAATAACTCGAAGACCATGGCTTCCAGCGGAAACTTATTCGGCTACAAAATTTCACTACATTATATTTAGTACGAGAAGGTCCTTTTCGTTTTATCTGTAGGACTAATAGTTTGCGGTTAGCGAACTAGAGAATATGGAAATCTCGCGCGTGGTTTTTGGAGGCCAGGTATTATATTGAGGGTTGCATAAAACGACCGCTGAATCACACTGTATAATGTGTGCTTTCGTGCTGAGAACCTAATAATTTGCACGACCATACATGTAATAAACTTTACATCAATTTAACTTTCTTGGTATTGCAATTTTAATGGTCAGTAGTATATTTTTCGGTGAGTCATAGCTTAAATATAGTACGCAGAGTATTCTCCTGCCAAGAGAGAAAGGGAAAAACAGAATACTCATCTACTCTCCGGGTAAGCCCGCTGGAGCCACTACACAAATCACATTTGGGCGTGTGCCATATGAGAGCGAGGAGACGTTTATGTTTCCCAGGAATTAACGCTGACACAGAGATGCCGTAATGGCTGCCATGCTTGTTCTAAGAATCATACAGAACTGACTAGGCTGCACCCTAACTCTTTAGCCCAATTACATGTGTTTCTTGACAGATAGTTTACTGTCTCCTGAAAAGGATTTACTGAAAAACCGACAGAATAATTTCTGATGTGTGATAAGCGTAAACTACTGTACAAAAGATGATCAAAGATGCTGATGAACAATTACATACGACTTTGTGATCTCTGATTCTGACTACAAAAACATTAACAGTTAGTATTCTTACCTTCTTTTGTCCAGCGAACAAAGAGTGACTGGTCCTAGGTCTCTTAAGATTACCGCTGGCTTAGACGGATGTGATCGGAGTAACTCTTAGTAAACTACAGGTCTGTTAACAACAATTGTATGAATCACTTACTTCAGCACTTTCAGAATACAGCGGTATGTATTTGTTAATCGTAAGAAACTTCTTTTATTTGCGATACAGTGTCCACACTTGAGATATTTACGGTAGTTGTACGATAGTTTTACGTAATTTCAGCTCTCTATTGTTGGTCGCCATTGCTATCGACCTAATTACTATCGTCAATCACAGCTCTTGAAGTCTACTTACTTATGAAGAAGTTCATTCCACTTTATCCAAGTTTAAAGGAAAATTTTTAATAACAATTTTTTTTAAACAGTGGCTGTCGAATACGTTCAGCTTACCGTATTCGCCATCACAGCGATCACGGAATATTAATTAAAAATACAGGCTGGTTGCATGGTGAATATTAGCAACAGTGTAATACACCTTTGGATACAAGCGAATCCATTTCGAGCGAAACCCCTGATAAATTTATTAATTCATGAGTTACTGAAATTTATTGTTCTGATGTATGTAGAACAAATTTACGCAAACCTTTTTGCGCTTTTGTCCATAAATAGTTAAAAAGATTGACATAGCATCAGAATTTTGGTCTCATAATAAATTGTGTTTGAGTATTAACGTGATTTTGTGGAAATGTAATGAGTTTATAATGCAAGGACTAATTATAATAACTTCAACTTTCATTTGCATTTGAAGTACACTTACATATCATTGAAACTACAACTCAGTACACTACACAAGATACGAAATGTCCCAATAGGGGACGTATTGGTTGTCGCATTACTGTGTTCCGTGCATGGATGTCTGTTATTTAATTGTTGCATTTAAATGACTCATCAAGTGAAAGAGGGCAGTTCTATGCTGCAGTCCGCATCTGAAACCAGCGTATCCCTTCAGTTTTAGCTTTCATCGTCGTATACACAGAGTGTATCACAATTAAAAAAGTGAACGCACACATTTTAATGAATACATACCAAAACAGAAAAGTCTTAATAAACATGGGCTCTAAAACGCATACCTAAATAGCTGTGAGTACTACTTCCTCTTCTTCGATGCTTCTGCTACAGGCTCATTGCTTCCCAATATTTTGAAAGGTGGTAGTATGAACCAAAGCAACAAAAAAATATGCAGTAAATGTGAGATCTAAAGTTGTTGTTGTGGTCTTCAGTCCTGAGACTGGTTTGATGCAGCTCTCCATGCTACTCTATCCTGTGCAAGCTTCTTCATCTCCCAGTACCTACTGCAACCTACATCCTTCGGAATCTGCTTAGTGTATGCATCTCTTGGTCTCCCTCTACGATTTTTACCCTCCACGCTGCCCTCCAATGCTAAATTTGTGATCCCTTGATGCCTCAAAACATGTCCTACCAACCGATCCCTTCTTCTAATCAAATTGTGCCACAAACTTCTCTTCTCCCCAATCATATTCAACACCTCCTCATTAGTTATGTGATCTACCCATCTAATCTTCAGCATTCTTCTGTAGCACCACATTTCGAAAGCTTCTATTCTCTTCTTGTCCAAACTAGTTATCGTCCATGTTTCACTTCCATACATGGCTACATTCCATACAAATACTTTCAGAAACGACTTCCTGACACTTAAGTCTATACTCGATGTTAACAAATTTCTCTTCTTCAGAAACGCTTTCCTTGCCATTGCCAGTCTACATCTTATATCCTCTCTACTTCGACCATCATTAGTTATTTTACTCCCTAAATAGCAAAACTCCTTTACTACTTTAAGTGTCTCATTTCCTAATCTAATTCCCTCAGCATCACCCGATTTAATTTGACTACATTCCATTATCCTCGTTTTGCTTCTGTTGATGTTCATCTTATATCCTCCTTTCAAGACACTGTCCATTCCGTTCAACTGCTCTTCCAAGTCCTTTGTGTCTCTGACAGAGTTACAATGTCATCGGCGAACCTCAAAGTTTTTATTTCTTCTCCATGAATTTTAATACCTACTCCGAATTTTTCTTTTGCTTCCTTTACTGCTTGCTCAATATACAGATTGAATAACACCGGGGAGAGGCTACAACCCTGTCTCACTCCTTTCCCAACCACTGCTTCCCTTTCATGCCCCTCGACTCTTATAACTGCCATCTGGTTTCTGTACAAATTGAAAACAGCCTTTCGCTCCCTGTATTTTACTCCTACCACCTTCAGAATTTGAACGAGAGTATTCCAGTTAACATTGTCAAAAGCTTTCTCTAAGTCTACAAATGCTAGAAACGTAGGTTTGCCTTTTCTTAATCTTTCTTCTAAGATACGTCGTAAGGTTAGTATTGCCTCACGTGTTCCAACATTTCTACGGAATCCAAACTGATCTTCCCCGAGGTCCGCTTCTACCAGTTTTTCCATTCGTCTGTGAAGAATTCGCGTTAGTATTTTGCAGCTGTGACTTATTAAACTGATAGTTCGGTAATTTTCACATCTGTCAACACCTGCTTTCTTTGGGATTGGAATTATTATATTCTTCTTGAAGTCTGAGGGTATTTCGCCTGTTTCATACATCTTGCTCACCAGATGGTAGAGTTTTGTCATGACTGGCTCTCCCAAGGCCGTCAGTATTTCTAATGGGATGTTGTCTACTCCCGGGGCCTTGTTTCGACTCAGGTCTTTCAGTGCTCTGTCAAACTCTTCACGCAGTATCTTATCTCCCATTTCGTCTTCATCTACATCCTCTTCCATTTCCATAATATTGTCCTCAAGCACATCGTCCTTGTTTAGACCCTCTATATACTCCTTCCACTTTTCTGCCTTCCCTTCTTTGCTTAGAACTGGGTTTCCATCTGAGTTCTTGATATTCATACAAGTGGTTCTCTTCTCTCCAAAGGTCTCTTTAATTTTCCGGAAGAATGTTAAGTTTACTCCAATAAATATAATTGTAAATTGGATTTTTAATCATGTATTATTTATAGTTAATCCTGTAAATAAATTATACCTAATGTTCCAAATGATTCAATTTTCCCTCTTTCTTGACATACAATGTGAGAAATAATTCCAAATCCTGGCAGAATTAAAATGTAAACTTTTAGGCAGTATCTATCTTACCCCTAGTGAGACAAGCCTCTACATCCTTACGTTTGTCCTCTAGCCATCCCTGCTTAGCCATTTTGCACTTCCTGTCGATCTCATTTTTGAGACGTTTGTATTCCTTTTTGCCTGCTTCATTTACTGCATTTTTATATTTTCTCCTTCCATCAATTAAATTCAATATTTCTTCTGTTACCCAAGGATTTCTGTTAGCCCTCGTCTTTTTACCTACTTGACCGTCTGCTGCCTTCACTACTTCATCCCTCAGAGCTACCCATTCTTCTTCTACTGTATTTCTTTCCCCCATTCCTGTCAATTGTTCCCTTATGCACTCCCTGAAACTCTCTACAACCTCTGGTTCTTTCAGTTTATCCAGGTCCCAACTCCTTAAATTCCCACCTTTTTGCAGTTTCTTCAGTTTCAATCTGCAGTTCATAACCAATAGATTGTGGTCAGAATCCACATCTGCCCCTGGAAATATCTTACAATTTAAAACCTGGTTCCTAAATCTCTGTCGTACTATTATATAATCTATCTGGTACCTTTTAGTATCTCCAGGATTCTTCCAGGTATACAACCTTCTTTTATGATTCTTGAACCAAGTGTTAGCTATGATTAAGTCATGCTCTGTGCAAAATTCTACAAGGCGGCTTCCTCTTTCATTTCTTCCCCCCAATCCATATTCTCCTACTATGTTTCCTTCTCTCCCTTTTCCTATTGACGAATTCCAGTCACCCATGACTATTAAATTTTCGTCTCCCTTCACTACCTGAATAATTTCTTTTATCTCGTCATACATTTCATCTATTTCTTCATCATCTGCAGAGCTAGTTGGCATATAAACTTGTACTACTGTAGTAGGCATGGGCTTTGTGTCTATCTTGGCCACAATAATGCGTTCACTATGCTGTTTGTAGTAGCTAACCAGCACTCCTATTTTTTTATTCATTGTTAAACCTACTCCTGAATTACCCCTATTTGATTTTGTATGTATAACCCTGTCTTCACCTGACCAAAAGTCTTGTTCCTCCTGCCACCGAACTTCACTAATTCCCACTATATCTAACTTTAACCTATCCATTTCCCTTTTTAAATTTTCTAATCTACCTGCCCGATTAAGGGATCTGACATTCCACGCTCCGATCAGGAGAACGCCAGTTTTCTTTCTCCTGATAACGACGTCCTCTTGAGTAGTCCCCGCCCGGAGATCCGAATGGGGGACTATTTTACCTCCGGAATATTTTACCCAAGAGGACGCCATCATCATTTAATCATACAGTAAAGCTGCATTTCCTCGGGAAAAATTATGGCTGTAGTTTCCCCTTGCTTTCAGCCGTTCGCAGTACCAGCACAGCAAGGCCGTTTTGGTTAATGTTACAAGGCCAGATCAGTCCATCATCCAGACTGTTGCCCCTGCAACTACTGAAAAGGCTGCTGCCCCTCTTCAGGAACCGCATGTTTGTCTGGCCTCTCAAAAGATACCCCTCCGTTATGGTTGCACCTACGGTACGGCCATCTGTATCGCTGAGGCACGCAAGCCTCCCCACCAACGGCAAGGTCTATGGTTCATGGGGGGAGATCTAAAGAGCATACCTTAAAAGCGGCAACCACTTCTTCATAGTCAATACTGTGAAACACATCTCTTCAACGAAACAAGTGCTCATAGCTCTTACGGTATGCGGTTTAGAGCACATGCTTAGTGGATATTTTTGCCTTGCTTTTGTCCATACTACCTCCTCCCAAAATGTGGAAAGCAAAGAGCTTACTGTAGAAGTGATTTGTTTTTCGGTGTCAAACATGGAGAAGAGCCAAAGCTCTTAGGGTATGCATTGTAGAGCCTACGTTTATTGAGACTTTTTTGCTTCTGGTGTCGTGTATTTTCAACCGCGTACTTATACACCATTCATTACGATACACCTTGTGTTATGGTAGCAGAAATTTACAAGGATGAGCTTTATGGCTCATTGTCCGATGGTTCTTGTGTTTCTGACACAAGTAGTGAGGAAAGGGCGAAACATGTCCTTATAAATTCAATCAAATTATACGTCAACGCTCATTTAAATAAATTTCATTCGTGCGAAGCATCGCATAACCAGCGGGGGAAATACTTTCTGCAACGAGGGCTCAGAGTGTGAAGAGGAGCTCTACGCAGCGCTAGCGGCAGCCTGATGGCCTGCAAATGGACAGGCCATTGTCGTCTGCCGCGCAGCGGTCGGGCCGCGGCGTGCTACAGGTGGCAGCACTGAGACCGTCAGGGCCCACCGTTTGTATGACAAATGACTAATTAGGGACCCTCGCTGCATCGCCGGCTCACAATAGCGATTGCGGTTAATCCGCTATTATATATCATTTCAATTACGGGGAATCAGCTTTCCCAAGAGCCTTGCGCATTGCCGCTAGGTCCTAAACAGGCCGAATCGCCCTGAATAATAGCACATACATTCCGCAAAGTGCCGGAGAGGTGTTATCGTCACATGTTTTACCGCTGTAGTCTCCAAAAGAGTTATTTCCACGTGTTGTTGTGTGCTGTCCGTGATAATAATTTGTTCCTGGAAGGCTAATGTCACAATGAGTGCCATATATAATATGCGTCAAACGACAGATGTTGACGTGAGAACTGTTTCAAATCTGTCACTACGAGTAACGTTTGCACATCGCTTCTCTGTCAATTCGGTAACATGTGATTTTACTGCCAGAATAAAGTTCAAAAAGTTTTCATGTATTCAGAGGACACTGTAGAAACATGAGTTTGCCGTTGCTGTAAAATTCTGTTGCGACATGAAATTAACCATACCTTCATTGTAAACTTTTAGAAAAAAATTAATATATTGAATGTGTTCGGTGTTTTACGAGAGTGAGTCAAATGAAAACCTTAGATATTTTTTAAATATTATTTATTGTGCAGAAGTGGTACAAATCTCTATCACTTTTCAACATAATCTCCCCCACGCTCAATGCAAGTCCTCCAGCGCTTACAAAGTGCATAAATTCCTTTAGAAAAAAAAATCTTTTCGTAGTTCGCGCAACCACTCATGCACCGCGGGGCGTACCTCTTTATCAGAACGGAACTTCTTTCCTCCCATTGTGTCTTTGAGTGGTCCAAACATATGGAAATCACTTGTGGCAAGGTCTGGTGAGTATGGTGGATGAGGAAGACACTCAAAATGAAGGTCTGTGATTGTTGCAACTGTTGTACAGGCAGTGTGGGGCCTTGCATTGTCATGTTGCAAAAGGACACCTGCTGACAGCAATCCCCGTCGCTTTGATTTGATTGCAGGCCGCAGATGATTTCTTAGGAGATCTGTCTATGATGCACTGGTGACAGTGGTCCCTCTAGGCAAGTAATGCTCCAAAATGACGCCTTTTTCGTCCCAAAAGAGAGTCAGCATAACCTTCCCTGCTGATGGTTCTGTTCGAAACTTCTTTGGTTTTGGTGATGAGGAATGACGTCATTCCTTGCTCGCTCTCTTCGTTTCCTGTTGGTGGAAGTGAACCCAGCTTTCCTCCGCAGTAACGATTCTTTCAAGGAAGCCATCGCCTTCTCGTTCAAAGCGCCGGAGAAGCTCTTCACAAACATCAACACGTCGTTCTCTCATTTCAGGAGTCAGCTGCCGTGGCACCCATCTTGCAGACACTTTGTGAAACTGGAGCTCATCATGCACAATGTGATGTGCTGACCCATGACTAATCTGTAAACATGCTGCAATGTCATTCAGTGTCACTCGGCGGTTTTCTTTCAATATGGCTTCAACTACTGCAATGTTCTGTGGAGTCACAACTCGTTGTGCCTGACCTGGACGAGGAGCATCTTCCACTGAAGTCACACCATTTGCGAACTTCCTACTCCATTCGTAGGCTTTCTGCTGTGACAAACAAGCATCACCGTACTGAACCTTCATTTTTCGATGAATTTCAATAGGTTTCACACCTTCACTACGCAAAAACCGAATAACAGAACGCTGTTCTTCCCTGGTGCATGTCACAAGTGGGACGGCCATCTTTATAGTGATACTGCGACGGTATGTGTGCATCTGCACTATGCTGCCACCTACAGGCCATTCTGCACGCTGTTTGTAGCACGCTTACCAACATGCAGGATAACGACACGAAATTTCGATTTTTTATTACAAATTTAAGGTTTTCATTTGACTCACCCTCGTATCTCTTGGGTCTGGTGGAAAAGGTTGAAACGACGATCGATCGATAAGATCGTCATCAGTAAATAAGCGGATTAAAAATGGAAATAGAAGTACAGCTTCAAACAGCCAAGATCTCCGTTCTACAGCATTTAATGTGACGACCGGTTTCAGCAAACTACGTTGCCATTATCAGATCCGTAAAGTATACATCGACTTATATTCAAGTACACTGGAATCAGATGTAAAGGGGCGTAAAAGAATTTCACATAATGCCATGGAATACAACATACCTTCTGCAGCATATTTCACTTAATCTTTATCAAAGGCGTATTATATCATACCGAATCATAGGACACTTCATGAACATGAGAACAATAGTATATCAGCAAGTCAAGTATAAAAAACTATTACATAAAACAATGTTCATATTGCACTCGTTATACAAACTTATTTTCGTACTTTAGCAGAATGAAGACTGAGATTCTCACGTAAATGTCAGAGACGTTACAACCAGCCATCAGGTGGCACTATGGAAATAGTTACAAACAAAAACACGTCATCTGATGTGAAGTGTAAAGGCAAACCACACTAAATGATGTTACACATGCAGACATACAAAAATAATTCAAAGCAGAGCACGTTACATTTCTTTTGTTATAATAATTTTAAATTAATTTATATACAATTTAAAACCATCTTAAAAAACATAACAGGAAGCACTGTACCTTCAATATATCGCTGAATATACAAGAAGTGAAGCCAGTCATACGACATATAAAAATAAATACAATAGCAATATACATGTCATAATATGCAGGCAGCATAAAGCCTCGGTAAACATACGCTGTTGCTCGGTACGTCGGTAAAGTCAAGCAAACATGAAGGAACTACAAAAGGAACATCAGGTGATCAAAACATAACTACCACAAAGACGTCATTACAAGCGACTCTGTACAAATCACAATATTTACGCTATCAGCATGTTGCCCGAGGTTTAGGTACTCGCATGGTGCTCCATGTCTCGCTGTGAAACACCACAGGAATAAATAGCGTAATACTGAAACTTGTAATGTAATACAACAAAAATAAACTTGCTATATAGTATAATCAGTTATTCTACTCATAAATACTATGAACAAGTCGTTCAGTCATAACAGCTATACAAATCAGGCCATGTATCCAAACAGCTTAATTCCCGTCGCTCCGCTATCTTCCTCTCCCTCGACCTCGAACGCGCCTATGACCTTGTGTGGCATTCCGGTGTCCTCTTCAAGCTCCAAACCTTCGCTCTTCCTATTAACTACGTCCGTCTGATCGGGTCCTGTCTTTCCCAACGTCCTTCCTACGTCACTGTCCATAACACGGATTACTACACCTTCTTCCCCTCCGCCGGTGTGCCCCAAGGTTTCGTCCTCTCCCCTCTTCTGTACCTTTTGTATACGGCGGACTTGCCGCCGCCTTCACCCCCCCCCCCCCCCATCCACCCCGCCTACACCCCCCATCCACCTTCTCCAGTACGCCGATGACACCACCTTCCTTGCTCTCGCCCCCACCCTGCAGCGCTCCCAACACCTTCTACAGCCCCATCTTGACCGATTCACCACTTAGTGCAACCAGTGGTTGCTTAAGGTCAATCCTTCCAAAACCCAGGCGATCATTGTAGGCAAAACCACCCCTTCCTTCCACCTCCTCGACTTCTATGTCACCATATATGGCCGTCCTCTCGCCCTCACCCCCGCCATTAAGTACCTTGGCGTCATCCTTGACCGTTGCCTCTCCTGGACCCCCCATCTCCGGACGATCCAAGCCGAGGCACACTCCTGACTCCGTCTCCTCAAGCTCCTTTCTTGCCATACATGGGGTCTGGACCCCTCCACCATCCTCCACACCTGTAAATCCCTCATCCGCCCTATCCTCTGCTACAACCACCCTACCTGAATCTCCTACCTTTTACAGATCCCTTTCAAATCCTCGAACGCTCTGCTCTTCGCCTCGCCTACCGCATCCGTCTCCCCTCCCCCACGCGAATCCTGTACGATCTTATTCCGTTCCCCCACCTCCTCCTTTTCCTCGAATGGATACAGATCCTCTACACCTCCTGTAAACTCGATCCTCCTCACCCGCTTGTCTGTCCCATCCTCTCCCGCCCCCGACTGCTGCCGCGCCTGTATTTCCACATCCCACTTGCTCTCCATCTCTCCACTCTCCTTACCCTCTCCCAAGGTGGCTTCCGCCAGCTCCCTCTCCCTGATGATGCCCTCCTCCCCTCCATCTACCCCTCCTACCAACTTTGATACTTCCCTCCCACTTCCTATGTTTGTTCCTATGGGCGCCCTCTCTCCCTTCTCTCCCCCTTCCCTCCCTCCTCCCTTCCCCCCTTCCTCCCCCGGGCTTCCCCTACACCCATACCTTCATTCCTCCCACCATCTCCTCTGCCATTGGCATCTTTGCTCTCCCTTCTCCCTCCCCCACCACCTTCTTCCCCTCTTGGCAGGTCCCCGGACTCGCACACATTCCGTGGACATTCGAGCGCCGGAGATCATCGCCATCAGTTTCTCGTGTGTCTGCCATTGAGCTTGTGTTTTAGTGTTTTGCGCCACCACGCTCCTTTGTTCACTTGTACCATCTAAGTCATCAGTGTTTGTGGGCAGTGCCGACAGTTTTCGGTGTTTTTTCGTCGAGTGTGAACGGCTTCGTGTTTTTAATTTTTGTATCTACTGTTTCTTTAACCACCAATCTGTTACTTTCCTATCTCCATTTTTTCTTTTACTGTAATACTTGTGGCTGAAGAACGGAATAGATTTATCCGCTGCCAGCCCACCTTTGTGTAAGGTGAAAAATATAAAGAAAAAAAAACAGGCCATGTAGTGTGAATTGTGTATAGCAAGTTACATGGCCCAATTACTGTAGCTGTTGCTATTTTTTTAATAGAATAACTGATTATAGTATATAGCAAGTTTATTTTTATTGTATTAGATAACAAGTTTCAGTATTACGCTATTTATTCCTGTCGCCTTGGCATCCAGGTCCTTCACACCGAGATGTCGCTGCCACGTTTCCTACAGCGACCACGGCGGCACGAGGGCGCTGCCACGCACGCTTACGTCACTGCCAAGGAGATGCAGGCATCCCTTATCCGGAACTCCAGCGGCGGGTGTACTTAACTTCGAACGTTAATACTCCCAGCCCATTTTTTGTGTTGCTAGTTGAACTACATTTACAGGTTTCCAGGGTGGCAAGGGCTCGTGATCTTTTGGATAGTTATTGTATTGGAGACTGATATGTAAATGTGCAGTATCTGTATATGTTTCAACATTCGAAGCTACTGTTATCAATTCACGATGCAACCACAGCTGCAAAGTTATGTATTGCTTTCACTATTTGATATTAGATGCAGAATACATTAATATGAGAATTGTCTGTTCATGAACAGCATCTGTTATTCGCTGCTGTACCCACTAAGGAACCATACAGCATGCAAAGAAGTTATAACAGACTGGCGACGAGCAAATGGATAGTGGAACAAGGAGCTTTCGATACCAGAGCTGTATAATTTTCTTCTTTCTATTGAATTCTTTTTTATTTGTGTGCTTATATTAAGCTGAAATACGTAAGTTGAGATATTTAAGGAATGATGGCGAACTAGGGAGAGCAACATCTAAGTGCAGAGCAGTGTTCGTTTCAGAGTCAACAAATAACAGAACTGCTGTCGGCAATTCCTTGCCTCATACAAGCACAGGCAGCCTAGCAGCAAAATGTGACAGGAACTACAGACAGAATTCAGCTGCCGCCCCCGCCCTTCCGACAGTTGGACGAGACGAGGGAAACATGGAAAGAATATAGTTCGACGCCTAAAAAATCACAGGTGATTCTCGTCGTGCATTTTTCCTTTCACATGTAAGAATGTTCATCTACCACCTCCTAACGAAATTGTTTCTTTCCATAAGCCTCAAACCGAACCCTACGAGATCATAATTGAAAAAATTAGACGAATTTTTTGAGAGTCAGATACACGTTGCTTCTACAGAGTATAAATTTTCCTGCACGTATCATCGTAGTGCTCAGTCCTATAAAGATTGGAGTGCGGAATTGCCGAGCATGACGAAAGACTGTAAATTCAGTTGTGTCTGTGGCGCAGCTTATTAGGATGAAATGGTTCGCGATTCTGTTATTCCGAATCTCTCAGATAAGAGATTGAGAGCTGAAGCTCTAAAGCATCTTAACACTTGCGTCAGTGAAGTGCTTGAAGCAATCGATGCACGCGAAGTTGAACTTGGCTGGCAAGATTTCTGTCTAGCAGTTATCGCTTCACTTGAGACAAACAGCCCGTGCCCCATTCGCAAGTCAGCACCACGTGAATAAGGCTGGACACACTACATACAGACTCTGCCACGCTGGCACAACGCTAATTGCGGTCTTCCAGCATCGCGCAAACTGAAATGATGTGTGAAATGCCATGTCATCCATGACTGGAAGAATTGATTCTTCAGACAAGTTGAATGCAAATTTAGCCGTCGCACAGGACATAAAAAACCAGACTGCCTCCAAAAGACTAGAAAGCCCTCCTATGTTTCATGCGGGAATAATGAAAGGCAGGAATGGATGGAAGTCATTGTCACGTTCAGATTCTGTGCCTCTTCCTGATCAAAAGTCAGACAAGCGAAGACGCAGTAAACAAGCACGCACGAGTCGAAAGAGAATACCACACACTTCAAAAAGGCTCTCCCAATCTCGAAATTCACGAATGTGGTCTAGTGCTTGTGTAGAAGCAGAGAACAGTTTTTCACATCACGCTATGGACAATTATATTCAGAGAACACACCGAAAACTGTGGATCACTTTGCAATTTTGTAACTAGTCAATGCCTTTTCAACTAGATACCGGAGTTTCTGTCACGCTGCTTAACCTAGATACATATAAAAAAAATTGGCCAACAGCATTTGCAGATATCAAGTATGCATCTTACCGCCTACAATGGCGACAGCATTTCAGCGCTTGGCACGTACCACCTACCAGCAAAATACAAAACCACCACTAACGAAGTCCCTTTCACTGTAATCCGCTCAGACACAAGCCCAAATATTTTCGGCAACGATGCCTATGGTTCCTTTGGCTTAGTCATACAGAACAATGTGCATGCTATTACTACAAAATTTTCCCATACCCCAATTCAGCAACTCTGTGACAAGTATCAACATTCGTTCGACGATACTCTATGATGTGCAAAAGGTTTTTCACGCTCACGTTACGCTGAGGGTTAATACGTAACAAAAATTTTGCCAAGCAAGCCCTGTGCCGCAGGCATTACGCGACGATGTGGCTACATAAATTCAGAGACTAGAATCCGTTGGTGTCTTAAAACCTATTTCAGCAAGTCAGTGGGCATCACCCTTAGTCGTCATTCGTAAGCCAGACGGGAAGATTCGTCTTTGAGCGGATTTCAAATGCACGGAAAAATTCACAGTCATTGATTCCTACCCACTCCCACATATAGACGAAATTTTGAAATTTTGGATTGCTTATTGGGATGACAGTTCTTCTCAAAAACTGATCTTGCATAAGCTTATCTTCAGTCTCGATTGGACAAAGAGACAAAGATAACTTTCTTTGGAATACTCATGTCGGCTTGTCTGAATATCAGTGCCTACCTTTTAGAAGAGTTTCTGCCCGTGTTTTGTTTCAAAAATTTCTCGAACAAGTAATGCCCAAGGTGCCTTGTTGTTTTAATTATCTTGAGAACATAATCGTCTCTGGACAAACACAGGAATACCACCTTAAAAATTTCGACTGTCTTTTTGCAAGTTTTAACTGAGGTGGGCTTCAAATTTGGCTTGAAGGTTTTTGTTTCCAGCAAGACGATTGAATACTTGAGACATTTGATCGATGCCAATGGTGCTCGTCCTTCAACGAAACATTTTCAAACAATTCAGCAATTGCCATCTCCTAAGAATTTAGGAGACGTAAAAATGTTCCATTCAATTGGACAAAAGATTGTGACCAAGCTTTTCAAAGACTGAAAGATGTATTGCTTCGTCAACCTTGCCTTTTGCACTATGATTCGTTCGAGCCACATACGTTTGCAGTCGATGCCTCGTCTCGTGGCGTAGGGGTGGATTTATTCCACCAAATTCGCAAAACAGAATGCACCATCGCATTTGCTTCCAGTACTCTGAACAATGTCCAGTTTAATTAAGGTCACCTGGAGAAGGAAGCCCTGGCTATAATATATGGTGTCACCAAATTTCGTCATTACTTGTTGTGTAGAAAATTTTTCCTGTTCACCGCCAATAAGCCTTTGATTGTACTGTTTCAGCCCTCGAAACAAGTTCTCGACCGCATGGTGCAAAAGCTTCAACGTTGCTCGTTATTATTGTCAAATTACCAGTATAAAATTTGGTATTGCCCGATGGTGCAACACGAAAACACCGACACATTGTCTCGTTTATCTTTTGGTAGAGATTCACCGCATGTGCGTGTTTCGTGCAGAATTTCGTCTGAATGATGGCAGGTAAGGACCCAATCATCGACCTGGTGTAACAAGAAATGCAATTCATTCGACAGGCAACACGTTTCTATCCATCCACAGTTGAAACTCAGTGATGCTGTGCCCACTGCAATCATAACTGACTATGGAGAAATAAATCTCGGGTGAACAGCCTGGTGTGAGTGTAAAAAGGACACAATATTTCGGCAATCGACCTTGTTGCCATCATCACGTGTGCTGATGTACTGCCAAGAGCTCAACGCTTATTCTGTATCTGGCGATGAGGGTAAGACAGCTTCTTACCCTGTAGGCATTGACTGTTTCTGCTGGATTCTGCATCGTTGGGTTAGTCTTCACTTTGTGATGTGTCGTCACGGATGCGGTTGGTCTTGGACGTGAGGTCGTCTGCAGGTGGATCAACTATCTGTCCAGTAGAGACACGGGCCACTTGTAGCGGTCGTTGTCTTCATTTCGTCGGTCTAACTGGCGGACGAGTGGTGAGGGCGCGTCTCTGAATTTTTCTCGTAGCCGGCTGCTTGAAGAGATACATCATTTCCGGCACCCGGGCTGCTTCATGAAGGTGCAGTTCAGGTAATAGTCGCGGGACATGAAATATCCTCCTCAAGGCAATGTTCTGCAGTTGCTGCAACTTGATGATGTGGCAGTCGGCTGCGTTGCCCCGAACTTCACAGGCATACTCCACAATCGGCCTTACGCAGGACTTGTATAAGATGAGTACAGAGTCGATCGGGAGTGAAGACTTCTCTTTAATTAGAGGGTACAGAGCTCCAAGGTATTTGGCCTCGCCTGTCCATGGGACGAATTCCCCAAGGAGCTGCAGGTGTGGTATCACTGGCCTTCGTCGTTTTGTGAGTAGCAGCGCCTGGTTCTTCGTGGCATTAAAACCGATTTTCCACTTCGCTGCCCACTTTTTCAAGTCATTGGAGGAATCTTGTAGGCACCGAAGCACCATTTGTGGCCATCTGCTGCGAGTGATGAGGGCAGTGTCATCTGCATACATAGCCCTGATGACCTGCGGCGTCTTGGGTAGGTCAGAGGTGTAGAGGGACTAAAGGACAGGTCCAGCGACCAACCCCAGTGGTACTCCCACTCGCACTTGCCGGATGGTGGAGGTGGCGTCTTCGGCTTGTACGGCAAACGTCCGACTCTGTAGGTATGTTGCGAGCAGCTGTACGTAGGTCCCCTGGAATCCTAGCACGAAGAGTTTGTACAGGAGGCCTGAGTGCCACACGCTGTCGAAGGCCCTGCTGATGTCCGAGAACAGGGCTCCGCAGAAATCTCTGTAGTTAATGCTTCCGTAGCTTCCTCAACCACTCGGAGTAGTTGAAGTGTGGTAGAGTGGCCGTCTCTGAATCCAAACTGTTCCTATGGCAGCAGGTCGCAGTCGGTGCTCGTCCCTTGTAACTGGCTGAGGAGGATCCCTTCAAAGACCTTGCTGATGATAGGCAGAAGGCTAATGGGCCCATTGCTCTTTGGGTCATCTCGATTCTTCTCTGGTTTGGGGACTGCTACTACCAGGGCATGCCTCCATGCCTTGGGCTAGGTCCTGCTGCGGATAGTCTTGTTGAATATGTTGGCTAGGACTTCGTCAGCAGCTGGTGGTAGTGCTTTCATGGCCAGGCTTGGGATGGCGTCGTGGCCTGGGGCTTTGGCTGTAGACAGGAGCTTGAGTCAGGCTCGTACTTGTTGGGTAGTCACCTCCAGGCTGTCTTCGTCCTGTGCTTCGTCTTCTTCTGCCGGTGCAGCGAGGTATGTGGCCAGCCTTTCTTTCACAAGTTGCACGTGTTGTCTGTTCTATGGGGCTTCCATGGGACGGAACTTCGCGTCGAAGACGTCTGCCAGGGCGTTAGCCTTCTCCTGCGGTCAGTAGACCGTGCCCGCCGGCGTCTGCAGTGGTGGACGGCGCGGTTGTGTTCGCAAGAAGTATCGTGTCATGTCTCACACCAATGAGTCTGGTTGAAGGGCCGCAATCTTGTCTTGCTACCTTCTGTTGCGGTGTTCCTTCAGTGCTGCCTGGATTTGTCGTTTGAGGAGCTTGGCCTGCCTTTTAATTTCCAGGTCTCTGGTGATGCACCAGTCTTTGACGAGCGGATTTCTAGTCCTGATGCAAGCCAGGATGTCCTGCGGAAGGTCGGGCACTGGGCCTCCACGAGGTCTCGGCCGCGGTGTGGCTGTCGTGATGGCATCTTTGATGAATGGTTGGAGGTGGTCAACCATGGTATCCACATTCGCTGCTTTAGCAGAGCGGCACTCCCCCAGATTTCTGACGACTTCAGCTGGTATAGGCGCCAGTTAGTCTTGCGATAGTCGGTGTGTTCAGGTCGCCGAGTGGGTTCCTCGGGCAGCGTAAAAATCACTGGGAGGTGGCCAGAAGGCAGTTCGTGGAAAAGTTCCGCAGTGATGAACGCTTGGTGTCCTTTCGCAAATCCGGTGTCGAGGATGTCTGGCCAGTGGTTTCGCGGATAACATGTTGGTTCGTTGGGGCCAGTGATTTGCATCTCTGCTGCACGGCGGAGGTTCGAGTCCTCCCTCGGGCATGGGTGTGTGTGTTTGTCCTTAGGATAATTTAGGTTAAGTAGTGTCTGAGCTTAGGGACTGATGACCTTAGCAGTTAAGTCCCATAAGATTTCACACACATTTGAATATTTTTTTCTGCTGCACGGTGGAGTCGTCTTCCATCGGCGTTGGAAATCCATGAGTTCCAGGCAGTGTGCGTGTCAGCGGCCTCTGGTAGTGTCGCCTTCTTTGGATGCTTGTAGACAGAGTAAAATGTGACAAGACCCTGGACTGTAGTCACTTCCACTGCTGTGGACTCCATTTGTCTGAGGTGAGGTTGGGGGGCAGCACAGTGCTGCAACGTGGAACGAATATAAATTGCTGTGCCTCCACCTGCCGTAAGCCTGTCGTCTCTGTGGCATGTCTAATTAGCCACATTGGCTCGGATGCCTGGCTTGGGTTGCGTTTCAGTAACCAGGCAAGTGTCTATGTCGTGTATAACACTCCCTGCTTCCCGGGATTTGCGAAAGTACAAGTTAACAATGACTGTGAATTATGAATTTTGACCCGTGTCGAGATAAGGCATCCGAATCCGAAGTAAATAATGATTGGTTCAAATGGCTCTGAGCACTATGGGACTTAACATCTATGGTCATCAGTCCCCTAGAACGTAGAACTACTTAAACCTAACTAACCTAAGGACATCACACAACACCCAGTCAGCACGTAAATAATGATTATTCCGCGGGAAACAGGAGACGTTATAACTTGATCGTTATTGAATGAGTAATTTCATTCAATAACGATCGGTAAATGAAATAATGGAAATACTTTGGAAATAAATTTTGCCGAAAGAAATGATTAAGTTGTAAAAACAATTAAAAAATCGATCGCCAGCTCAACTGATTAGCGATAGTACTGTTAAGTACGTGAATAATTGTGTCAAAAATAAAGTTTACCTGTTTCTAGCGCAGCAGGTGCAACGGGAACTTTTACGTAAGGGCTGTGTCATGCTCAGTAATCTATGTCATAACAATCTAACTACATTTAAACATTAATGGTTAACTTTCAATAAGTATTTTGATAATTATTTTGTTCATAATTTGCCAGCTAAGTGCAATGCTGACAACACAGATAATTATCTATCGAGATTTTGAATAATGGACTGTCATTCTGTCTTTAAAATTACGTACTTTGCACAGTTTAAGCTACGGATAATGAAATATATTGCCAATAATTGATTAACTATATTTTGAATGATAATAATTCATTAATTAGGCGATTGTCAGGTGGAATAAGCTTTATAGTTTCATGAAATATCCTTGAACTAACTTCAGCTGAATATGCGTTGAAATAAATTTTAATAATCAAATTTATTACTTCAGTCTATTATTAAGTTACTACGGTTGGCGTAAGCTTATTAAGTGCAACAATTAACTACGATGACCAATAGTTCAAAACAGTCTGAAATTTACTCTTCACCGTCTATGTAAATAATTTGATAATTAACGTATTTTCTCTTGTTAATGGCGTGACACACTCGGTTCAATAAGGTAAGGATCGGAAGGAACCTATTTGGTGTTATTGTCGGATGGAATGTAACTGCAACACTTCGATTATAAAGTGGTTGTTATTAATTGTTCAACTTCAGAGAAAAGCACAGTCACTGGCAAGCCTTCTAAAATTTTATCCTACGAAAATTACGTAGATCTTACTCCCCTCGTTGTCGGTGGATCGACGGAAGTCCACGGCGGCGACACAATGTGGTAGCGGGCTTTTACTGTTGTGACTTGGGCCCACAGCGCGCTTCACATTTAAGCCCTCGTTTCTTCAGCACTGTGCCCATTAATCCATAATAAGTTGCCCGGCCATGCTCCCAGATATGCCGACCATTACTTTCCCGTCGTACTTAGATCCACACTCTAGCCGTTAGATGTAACACAGCTAGGAATAGCAGCACTCGACTGTACGTCTTACTGCGAGCACGGCGTCACTGCTACTACTGCCCGCTGGCGCACTCCCGCGCGCAGCGGCACGACAAAACAATCTCTCTGACTTCAACGTTAACTAAATATGCCCTGACTTGCCAGTGTTAAATATTACATAATTTAAACATAGTATTGACAATACATATTTACACTAGGCAATACATCGTATACAAACAGTTTCATGTGTTAAGTAAGCGAAAAAATTCATAGCAAGGACTGCGTTGTAGCGTCACACGTGCTCCTTTAAGAAGTTACGAAATTCCAGTATGCTGGGGTAGAATGATGCTGCATTCCACATCGCTATTTTGAGCGTATGTAGTCGTCTAGGCCTGTGCATATTGTGCAACTGTTCCTGCTCCGGTTTGTTAACGGCAGTCAGTGGCTGCCTGTACTACTGCAGTGATCGCCTGTGGGAGCGATTGTATAGCCTGATTGAGCTCTGACAGCGGCGCAACTCCCACCTGAGGCAGCGGAAGAGGTGCGTCGCGAAACCTGCAGGGCCATAACTAGAAGTAGACCTAAGAAACAGAATATTTCCAAAACAAGAGAGGACGACCATCCGGAAGCTAAGAGAAGATCCAGACATAGTGGACTCACCGGAAGACAAGGGTAACGTTACGGTAATCTTGACCCACCAGGATTACACCATGAAGATGCGTGACCTGCTAGATGACGCTGCATACCACAAGATTAACACCGATCCTACCAAGAGGGCCGGCCGAAGTGGCCGTGCCGTTAAAGGCGCTGCAGTCTGGAACCGCAAGACCGCTACGGTCGCAGGTTCGAATCCTGCCTCGGGCATGGATGTTTGTGATGTCCTTAGGTTAGTTAGGTTTAACTAGTTCTAAGTTCTAGGGGACTAATGACCTCAGCAGTCGAGTCCCATAGTGCTCAGAGCCATTTCTGCTAAGAGGGTCGAAAGGAAAACTTCTGCGCTTCTCAAAGATTCTGCCTTCCCTAAAGAGGTAACAAAGAAGTTATGACTCAGGGCCCCTGTTCCTCCGAGGCTGTAAGGCTTACCAAAAGACCACAAGGAACACGTTGCGCTACGTACTATCGTCAGCAATATTGGTGCCCCGACGGATCCTCTCGCCGAGTACCTGAAGGAGCTGCTCAGTCCTCACGTGGGGATATGCCCACACCATATCCGTAACTCTTTGGATTTCATGGGATGCATCAACCACCTCACGATTAAGGAATCTGACATACTTGTGAACTTCGACGTGGTTTCCCTGTTTACTAGGGTGAATCCCTGGAACTCATCGACCGGAAATTTGATGAGGAAACCACCGATTTTTCAGACATGTTCTAACGTCAACATATTTTCTATTTGTCGGTGACTACTACGAGCAGACCGAAGCTATTGAGATGGGGAGTCCTCTCTCTCCCGTCGTCGCTAACATGTACACGGAACGTTTCGAGGAAGAAGCCTTGGAGTCAGCGCATCTGAAACCTACCTGTTTCTTCAGATACGTGGACGACACGTTTGTTATTTTGCCACGTGGAAGAGACAAGCTGACGGAATTTCTCGCACATCTCAACTCAAGACACGAGAATATCAAGCTCACCATGGAGGTAGAATCGGAGGGGATGCTCCCCTTCTTGGGCGTTCTCGTCAAAAGACGAGATGACGGCAGATTGGGGCACAGCGCGTATAGAAAGAAAAGTCACACCGACTTATACCTACACGCGGATAGCTGCCACCATCCTGCCCAGAAGAACAGAAGAACGGCGGACTGAAAACTTTCTACACAGAGCTCGCGCCCATTCTGACGAGGACAGTCTACAACATGAATTGGCCCATCTGAAGTCCGTGTTTCTGAGGAACGGTTATAAGGAAAGGAAAATCCGGTATGATCTATGTCCGACACTTGCAACACAACCAGCGGAAAGTAATGAAGGCCCTTTGCTGTTCCTTATCTATATAAACGATTTGGCAGACAATATGAGCAGCCGTCTACGGTTGTTTGCAGATGACGCTGTCGTTTATCGACTAATAAAGTCATCAGAAGATCAAAACAAATTGCAAAACGATTTAGAAAAGCTATCTGAATGGTGCGAAAATTGGGAATTGACCCTAAATAACGAAAAGTGTGAGGACATCCACATGAGTGCTAAAAGGAATCCATTAAACTTCGGTTACATGATAAATCAGTCAAATCTAAAGTCCTTAAATTCAACTAAGTACCTAGTAATTACAATTATGAACAACTTAAATTTGAAGGAAAACATAGAAAATTGTGGGGAAGGCTAACCAAACACTGCGTTTTATTGGCAGGACACTTTAGAAAATCTAACAGATCTACTAAAGAGACTTCCTACACTACGCTTGTCCGTCCTCTTTTAGAATACTGCTGCGCGGTGTGGTATCCTTAATAGGTAGGACTGACGGAGTACATCGAAAACGTTCAAAGAAGGGCAGCACGTTTTGTATTGTGGCGAAATATGGGAGAGAGTGTCACTGAAATAATACAGGATTTGGGCTGGACATCATTAAAACAAAGGCGTTTTCGTTGCGACGGAATCTGCTCTCGAAATTCAAACCACCAACTTTCTCCTCCGGATGCGAAAATATTTTTTTGACACCGACGTACATAAGGAGAAACGATTACCACGATACAATAAGGGGAAATCAGAGCTCGTACGGAAAGATATGTGTTCGTTCTTTCCGCACGCTATACGAGACTGGAATAATAGAGAAATGTGAAGGTGGTTCGATGAACTCTCTGCTAGGCACTTAAATGAGTTTTTCAGAGTATCGATGTGGATGTAGAACCTGTCTGTGTCATCTTGGCATGTGTCTAAGATACATGACTCCATGTAACTCGAATGTAGGTCCCGTCCAATTTTGGTACATACCTTTGCATAATATTTGTATAGTGAAATATTTATATAGTAACATTTTCACTTATATATCTGTCTTCACTTCGCTGTTTGAGGTTTTGTTGCTGTTTCAGATCATCTGGTGTTGGTTATATCGGAATGCGTCATTGAACAAATCAGTTACCACAAAACCTGTGACTCCTATATATTTTTTGTAGTGTCCATAACACTGTTTTACTTTTAAAAGTAACGCCCTCAGTCACACGTTTTTCGTGTTTTATTGAATAACACGAAGCATTTCGGGCCCCGTAGCTCCCTCATCGGGTGCAAGTCGTTTTAATACACAGTTTTCTCTGACTTTCAGGGACATGATGCGAAATGTATTTTCTTGTTGTGGGAAGGGTAGATGTTATGTTTCCTTTGCGATTCAAATGACGGAAAAGATGAGAAGTAGCGAAAGAACTTACCGAAAAACCCAGGAATAGCATTTCGAACGTTTTAATGAAGGTCAACGCTGATTTATCTATTTTGTAATTACACATCAGGTCGCTCAAGGCGCACACTTCATTGATGCAGTTTAGTATGAGATGACAAAAGATGAAGTTTATTATGTAGTGTCAGATTTCAGAATTTTTAATAAACTGACATGTGTAAGGAAATAAATTTAAGATAAGTATTCTAAGTTAGTCTATTTTGTAATTACACATCAGGTCGCTCAAGGCACACACTTCATTGATGCAGTTTAGTATGAGATGACAAAAGATGAAGTTTATTATGTAGTGTAAGATTTCAGAATTTTTAATAAACTGACATGTGTAAGGAAATAAATTTAAAATAAGTATTTTAAGTTAGTAAAATGACTATGTCTGTTCATTCAGCATGGATTCAGGCATTATGGCTTTACAGATGTGTATTTCCAGTTGTTCTACCAGATCTAGGGTGTTATCATTGGCTTCATTGTGTAGTACGACCAAATTGTTTTCTGTCCTTTTGACAATATGTTTAGTTTCTAGTATAAGCTGTACAATGATTGATTTTCCGAAGAGATTAAATCTGAAGACATTCTTCTTGGAATTGGGTTTTGAAACTTCGGTTTCCTACATTGTAGGCAGGAGCTCTTTTACAATTTTTGATAACCTGTTCTTATTTTGTCGACTAGTAAGTGTCCTAAATGATTGTAGATAAAGCAATTTTTATATTCCTTCTTAAATTGACTAGCATTTTTTGTACATTAGGTTCCAGTAATGGGATGTTAACAAATATTTTCTTTTCTTCCTAAGTGTGAGCATTTGTTATCTTACTTTGTGTATTTTTATTTTATCAATTTTTGTAGCTGTGTAGTCATAATTCATGGCAGTACTTTTTATTGTGCTCAATTCTGTTTTATGGCTGTTTTCATCTTTGGTATTTCGTGCGAAACTACATCGTTCAAGTGTTCTCAAATTACATGTGTGCGCCTTTAAGATAAGTAATTTCATGATGAACAAATCACCATCTGATTACAGTAAACCGTTAAAAACGTTTTTCCTGGATTTTTTGGTTAGGTTATTCACTGTTTCTCATCATATTTTTCATCATTTTATGCGTGAATTTCGAAAGTGAGCATCTAACTTTTGTGTCCTTGTCGTCACTACTGAGTCTTGTACCATAGGAATCAAGGGAGAGGATGCTGTTTGGTGGCCGGTATTTTCTTTCTACGACGCAAGTGCACACATGTATTGACAGGGTTCATCTCTATTTACATAAACAGGAAGCTACTTAACTTTTAAGAGTCCATATGTTGTGGTACAAGCTCTTTACTAATAGTCCATATTAGCCTCACCGCTGATGTAGTACAAGACCTGCTATGTGATGAATGACAGATGCCAAACTAGAATGTCAGTTAATACGCCAGTGACTGAGCGACTGCGCTAGTGCCTGAGGCTGACTGAGACTGAGCCCTCCACTCACCGACGGCGATCTACTACTTGCGGTCAAGAAGGCGTTGGCGGCCAGTTGCTTGTGAGTCTGTCTTTGGGGTCTGTCCTGATAGGCTTGCTTTATCCAGTGCCTACTATTGATCTTGCCGACTGGTGTGCTCGTGACAGCTTACGCCAACTCACTAACCTTCTGACAACAGGAACTCACATTTCGTATCACCTCACTCAAGAGCAGTGGTAAATGATTTATTAAAACAATTTGCGCCTTATATAGACCCACAGGGGTCGAAATGCACTGTGTCATTCAGTAAAATACGAAAAAATTGTGACTGAAGGCGATACTATTCACAGCTCTTTTGTATATAGTTTATTGTTTGCTATATGAAAAAGCAAGCCTACCTTTGAAGATTCTCAGATCCAGATCTCATGTTGATATACTTTTATGTTTGTCGGTTGTTCAGGATTGCGTATTCACGGACCCATTCTTATTTTTCAGGTGACCAAAGACGGAGGGAAAAAGAAGTAAATAAACTGTTTATTATTTAAAAAGTAATCAACTTAACTGATAATACATTTATACCACTGTGGGAAAAGACGGACAATGCCATCACGGAAAGATGTGTGCGGTTGCCTACGGAACCATGATTGCACCCAGGCGGTCCCCCCTTTCGTCCAAAGCAAATCGATGACAACTAAGGTCTCTAATGAGGACACAAAAAATACAGAAATCACTTGGGAGAGAAAAGTACTGCATGGAGGACGTATAAGGGCTTCCCAACAAAACTTATGCAGCGTAGTGGAAACAACCGTGGGAACAAGTGCTTGGGCACTATCCTGCGACAGAATGATGCCGTCCGTCCACGTTCCTGCGAACTTTGCAAAAACTGAAGCGCGCCATCAGATCTAAATGTCCAGGAATGTCGAGGACGGCATCATTCTGTTCATGCTGTTGCAAGGTAATGCCCGCCCACATATTGCCAAGGTTGTTTCGACTACGCTGCAGAACTTTCGCTGGAAAGCCTTTACACGTCCCCCATACATTCCCGACCTCTCCTCCTGCAATTTACATATTTGTTGGAGTCCTGGAGAAAGACATTCGTGGCCGTCGATTTGCTTTGGACGAGAACTTGCGTGCCTAGGTACAATCATGGTTCCATAGGCAACTGTACACATCTTTCTATGAGGGCATTGGCCGTCTTGTTTTACAGTGAGATAAATGTATTACTAGTTCAGGTGATTTCTTTTGAAATAATAAACAGTTTACTTATTTTTTCCATCCGTCTGGTTTCCATTTGACTAACCCTATAAATAACAAACAAACCTTCGAATAATTATTGTTCACTGTTGTTCACTACACGACAGTGTGACTACGATGCACTGAAATACTTCGTTGTGTCAGTGTTGCCATCTTAAAACTAAGCAAAAATAAAACAATGCCGTGTTAAAAACATGCACATCTGTCGCTGTGAAAGCGTCTGCCTGGTTACACCCGTTGATAGCTTGCTCAGACTCACCCCACAACTGTCGGGACTGCACGTCTTCAGCTGAGGCTGCAGATTTTATTCTAATGGCCTGTTTCGTCATTTACATTGCGTCAGACATACCCAATGTCATAATCACGAACTATATCATGAATGAAATTAAAAAATGGTTCAAATGGCTCTGAGCACTATGGGACTTAACTTCTGAGGTCATCAATCCCCCTAGAACTTAGAACTACTTAAACCTAACTAACCTAAGGACATCACACACATCCATGCCCGAGGCAGGATTCGAACCTGCGACCGTAGCGGTCGCGCGGTTCCAGACTGTAGCGCCTAGAACCGCTCGGCCACCCCGACCGGCAATAAAATTAAGTTTCAAGTTATGTTAAACTATGCTAACGGCCAATAACACAGATAATTCAGTGCACCCAAATGTTGCTGGAACCCTCATAAATTGTCGGTTTTGTTCACGTGGAAATCGCTTTTATAACATATTGACTGAAGCGAGTAAAAATTGTAAGGTGTCAGGCAAATCCAACACCTTCCATGAAAACCCTGACATGATAATCAAATCCAGTAGTATGTCACATAGCTCCGAATAAATCGTGACATTAAATTAACCAAAGTAAT
The DNA here is from genome assembly GCF_023898315.1 of Schistocerca nitens. Classification (NCBI taxonomy): domain Eukaryota; kingdom Metazoa; phylum Arthropoda; class Insecta; order Orthoptera; family Acrididae; genus Schistocerca; species Schistocerca nitens. The sequence goes on from NC_064614.1 coordinate 307,436,684, forward strand.
ACGAGTAACGAGTGAGCAAATGGAATACCACAGACTAACACAAGAATGCCTAAATGCATGTCATACCTTCCCACCGTGAGACAGACGCAGTTCCGAGGGGAGAAACGAGAACAGAAGCCGAGAGCAGAACCGTGTTAAGCTAAAGGCCCTACGATAAGGGACGGACACCCACGTCGCCAGCTAACCGCAAGGACCACCCCAGCCGCAAGTTTTTGCGTGAGACTTTTTAGTGTCTCTGTTACGTCAGAACCACCCCCCAGCCCATGTTAAAAGATAGAGCCCTCCAGAAGAACAGTATAGATCTTACGATAACACTAAAAGGACCACACCTGCTGCAAGTTTTAGCGTGAGACTTTTTCGCGTCTCTGTTACGTTGCAGACTTTAAAAACATTGCCCCACCATGAAAAGTATAACGTTTCTCATTGGATAGACAGAATTTTTGTAGGTGGAGTTTAAGGTTAACATTGAGACCCTGATTGGTCAGATGAAAACACAGCCAGATAGTTTTTTTAAAGCAACTTCGGTAAATTGTAGTAAGGAGAAGTTAGGAGAGAGTTGCTTCCGAGACGGCGAGGTGAGCGGAGCTGTGCTTCCCGCCGCCCCCTGACCAACACCGACAAGGTAATGAACGCACGCGATGCCGCATAACAGCGCATAAAGCTTCACTCAGAACTGCAGAAGTCTCATCTGTTACACCCCCTTTTTGCGTAATACTAGTGTCGATCGTCAATTAAAGCTCATGGTGTTCACATTTGCCACTTGAAGTAAAAATCTGAAACGCGATGATTTTTCTGTTATATAGTTATTGAGAAGCCACATTAGGCACTGTAATTTACGACAAGTTAGATAAGTAATTAAAGATAATCGAGGGTCACTGTAGACCATTTTGATAGTTTTCTTTTTTGTGAAACTTAATTTAAACCTAGATTATAGATGTGATATGGCATAGGTCATCCTTCGATCCATTGTAGAACTTGGAAACCCATTCAGGGAATATTCGTTCACATTTTTGTTGAACACAGTTGGTTTTTACCATCCTGTATTAAAACATTTCCTTTTATCAATAGTGCAATTTATAAACAATGTTTCGTGAGTAGAATAAAATTTCCAATGGTAAACTTAACTGCTTTTTCGACGTTATTTTACCAGCTAACTAAAAATAGGAAAGCCTTGAACCCCTTCCACTAAATTTAGTTAGTATTAAGATTCTTTTACAGGGAGTGCAGTGGAGCTGACGCTGAAATCATTAAGTATTTGGTTATATCATCGCTAGTCTCACTGAACTCTTCTGAACTCTACATGCCATGTGTGGTCTGACATCTCCTTACCAGCAACAGGTCCCAGGTTCAAACTAGTCAATTCCCTAAAAAAACACGCTCAGAGCGTCGTTGCTCGAAAGTGGTAGGGAGACACGATATAGAACAAACAGACACCACGCAGAATGTTAGAAAATGGCGACCCTGCCAGGATTGTAAAATACCATGATTGAAGGTCGACCACATGCCTAACTAGGTCAGACCTGTTAAAAATTTTTCGTAATAAAAAATTTCTTTTTTTTGAAAATTATAAATAGTCGAAAACAGTAGCTGCAGCGATAGATAGTAAGAAAGTATTCAGTAAAAAGTGAGAGATTCTAGCAGAGACAATAGCATAATTAAGTTGTGAATTTTAATATTGTTAGAATTAAGTTTTCTCTCCAATGCAAGCGCACAGGTGGCGGATACATCGTTGACAAGTTGGTTCTGACCCAACAAGTAAGTGAATTGATTGTCAAGTCGTGTGAACAAAAAGTTTATGAAACGCGTGAGATCGTATGAATGCATGTTTACTTGAAGTAGGGCGCGTGAATTGCTTTTAAAACAGAAAATAAGGGATTCGGAAAGATTAGCAATGGCAGATCGAGACCTTGACCGAATTGAGGTAGAGACCCAGCATGAAAATGGACTGAGAACAGAGGACAGTACAACAGACGATGCAGTATCGCGAGAAATAGGACATATAACGCACCATAACGAGGATAATGTACGTCAAGGCATAGAAAACGTAAGTCAGCATACGACAGAGGAGCAGGAAAGTAGAGAGACAGTCGATGAGGATTCTAGCTTGCGTCTTGAATACGTAGAACCCATAGTACAAGTAATCAGAGCTCCCTCACCACAGAGTACAAGGAATGCGAGCAGAAAAGTGTCACAGCACAGTTCAATGCAATCGGTTGCGAACCAACACTTGGGCGAAAACACAGAGCATAGGACGTCGGAAGAAAACGCAATAGGACCCACCAATCTGGCAGAATTATTATAACAAATTACGGAAACCATGACAAGACAAAATAAAGAAATTGCAAACCAAATTAAAATTCAGAATGCAGAAACGACGAAACAAATTGCAGAAACCACGAGACAAATGCGTGAGATTAAAGAACAAAAATGCAGAAACCATTAGGAGAGTAATTGAAATATCTTTATTAATTTTTTAGTTAATTAATAGTTATTAAAGTATTGTATTTTAAGTAAAATTAATTATCAGAGTGGGGATGATTTGACCTCGTGACTTGAATGAGATAATACTTGATAAGACTATTTCTAAAAAAAAAGTGTCAAATTGAAGATGAAAAATGTTCTCATATAAGGCTTTGCAGTATTAATTGATGAAAACTATCTGCCACAAAACTTATTTTGCCACTGCGAATAAGAGGTGGTTCCAGTAAATGTTAGTTAAGATGGAGATAATTTCTAAAAGAGAAACAAAATACTAAAAATTGAGTCACACGAAGAAAGCTGATATAGTAAATACAAGTAAAAAGATCGGTTTGCACAGGTACCGATAATTTCAAGCAATTTTATGTCGTGGCCAAAAATGTTATATCAGAACCAATGTTTGGTACATAGAATTTTACGTTATAGCTTACAGAAGAGTTTTTATCTGAAGCAATTGTTTGGAATGAATCGTGTGGTCGTAATCGATCCCGAAATTATGAAGAGAGTGGCGAGTTCAATAGAATTATGTCAGACCGACTACATGAGGCTCCTTGTAAAAATGAAAAAGTGACACTGTAAATCGCAGTTTTATTTTCCTTCACCAGTGCAACGAAAATGAAATGCAATTTGTGCTATTACCTTTTATTTTCTTACTAAGCAGAGTTACGGAAATTCCACCATAATGCCTGAAGTTCTTGAGGCTTCTTGATTTAAAGTTTTTCTTGATTGTCACAGTGTACGTGTTAAGTTGTGATGGCTGAAGTACCAGAAAGTCATTTGATTTCTTTCCACCGCTTTCGCAGACCTCAAGTGTCCTGTAAGGGTATACTTCTATTCAGGGTTTTTCTCACCACGATTTAGATCCTCAGTCCAGCAATACCAGTGCAGTATCTGTTCAAATTTAATGACGACTCCGTTTATATTTTCACAACTATCGAATATTCTAAATGAGAGTATTTAATGAAAGATAGAAATCCCTCCAACTCACGTCACTAATACCAAAATGGAGACTTAGAAATTGCACAACGTTTTTAGATTTTCAAGAAAAGCGTTACAACTATGATACTGCTGACGGGTACTAGATGAATACAAATAACTATAATTTTCCTGTTCGATAGACGAATCACTTCAATATACAGGTTTCTGATATTCCACAGGAGTCCCTCAGCAACTCTTGGTGCATAGACCAATACCACAACTGGTGCATACTTCAAACAAATTATATGACTCAGCACCCATATAATTGCTGGTGTACGCGTTTCGTTTTGCTTTTTGTTTGTACATCTGTACGTCTACCTCTGTTCTCTTCAACGCACTGCGACACTGTGGCGAATATGACAGAGAATACATTAATAGTAAGTGCTCCTCTCTTCTCATTGAAGGATCAGTCGTCGAAGACTGATTAAATGAAGTGATAACTTTCTTTTCAGCTATCAGGCGATTAATATCTATGAGGGTGCGAACTGGTTTGCTCTCAAGCAATATTTTTTTTAAAATTAATTTCTTATTTAGCGGGTGCTAGCGGAAGGCAACCACTAAGTAAATATCTGCTACGTAACCTATCTGATCAAAAATATCTGGGTACTCCTACGTACTGCAGAATTAATCACTAGACGTCACGAGAGGCAGACACGCGAGTATAAAGGGAGATGGAGAGTACTGTATTCTCAGTAGAGAAAGGGTAACAGCAGAGTGGACTGGTCAGGAGAGTTTACTGACATCGAAGGTGGACAAGTCATTGAATACTATCGGAGTAACAGAGCCAATGGGAACTTTTTAACCCTTCGAAAGCGGCCGACGTCGACTGTTGGTGATGTGACTGTGTAGTGGAAACGCGAAGGAACAAGTACAGGTAAACCAAGACCAGTAAGACCTGATGACCTTTTTCAGCTTCCTTAAAACTGATGTGTTTTCTTTGGTACGTTTGATTTGAGCGACAGGTCTCATGGTTTACAAATTGTGCATCGTGCGGGCTGTAGTGTGTTCTCTCACTTTCTGTGGAAAATCTTAAATCGTATTTTCACTAAATTTCCAGTAGACGTCTAGGGGCAAGCCGAGAGAACACACGCTAATTTGTTGCGATCATTCGGTTTGTATTGCTGCCATCTACATGTCAATTTATAGTCTCAAAGCCGTCGTAGAGTGTGTAGCGAAGGTTTCGTACACTATAAGACTCAGTCACGGCTCGCACTGAGTGAACTGACTCAGTCCAATCGTATTCGGGTGGACGGTAGTTCAGAACCACTTCGGCCATCCATATTTTGGTTTTCCATGATATCCCTTAGGTGCTAAATGCAAATGCCGGGATGACTTCTTTGAACGGACTTGGTGCATTTTCTTTTCCTGTCCAAGCCACTCTGCCGCTGTGATACCGTCGTCAACTACGTATAAATCTCCGGAATACCAAGGGGATGGGGGTATACAGTATGCCCACCTACTGGAAATATAATCTAGTCGGTACTTTATATTTTAAAATTAAAAAGAATATTTATTGCTTTTAATTAATTCTTTTACCAGATTCTTTATTTTTCAGTTAAGCTAAACCCAGACATTTAAATCTACTTACTAGATACCACTTTCCATAATGGTTGTTACCCAAAATATTCAGTTTCAGGACCTTACTTACACATTAAAATCTCTTTAAAGTATTTGATGTACAAAAACGTACAAAAATGAACAAAATTTGCCCTTAAAACATTTTTGTGCTGGTCATAAAGCACCCCCAGCTTGGTAGTAAACAATTCTCAAAATCCATTGATATTACTAAGAGAACGGTAAAAGGTTTTTGTTTTTTTGGTTCTGTACCCTACTTACACGTCAGTACTTCTTCAAAGAGCATGTTTTTATTATAAGTCAACAACAGTTAACGAACGTTTTTCTTTAATTTTTATATTAAGGGCATAAAGTACCCTCACCCCCTCTGGTAACGCGCGTTGTGGAAAATGCGTTGGTATTGCTAGGGTTACCCGAATCTTTCTTACTTCTCACTATTCAATTCAGTTCCGTTCAATTCCTATTTGGTACACGAGAAAAAGGTCTTGGGTCTCTCTCTGATGTTTCCCTCGTCACTCCCATTGCCCAACCGTGTCGTTTACTATCAGTCTCAAACACCTTATTATTTTTCTTTTTTGCAGCGAATGCCAACGCAGCAAGAGACACAGTGGATTCTTAAAAACAGAAAAATTGCGAAGGGGCCGCTGGTGCAGAACTCGTCAGTGATGTTTGGAGCACATTTTTATCTGGAAAGGAAGTTTCTTGAAGGTTTTTCAATAGAGAACAGCTGAAGATCTGAGGGTGCATGATCAGGTCAGTAAGGCAGGTACTTAATGACTTCCCAACCCAACTCCTGCATATCGTGGATAATCCATCCTTCTGAGCAACTCTCCACCCTCTCCCCACCACATCCCCTCCCCCACCACACCCTCCACCCTCCCTCCCCCATCATGCACCTCTGGAAATGGTGGGTAACTCAATCTCAGTTGAGCTGACAGAGTTGGAAGATAAATATAGCATTTGTTTAAACTATTTCACCCTGTTTATTTATTTATTCAAACAACTACGAATTCTACCACCAGAGGATGACTCAGAAAAAAAGGCGAGAAAAGTGGCTCAATCTGTGTTGGACTGGGAAGATCACACCACAGTAGGCTAATATATCTTCAATCACATTGCATTAAACAGCTTAAGGAATGGAACATCATTTAAACAACTTGCAGGAGATAAGGCATTGCAGAATATTGTTTATTTAACTACTTTACAGGGAAGGTCTTCAGACAGTTTATTTATTTATTTTTAAAGATTAAAATACAACTTGAAACTGATGACGTCACACAACTGGTGTTAAAAAATTTCGTAGTACCATTTGAAACTAATAACATGCAGTTTCAAACTTTAAATGACTTTCTGATGTCTGGGAACCTCCTGTGAATGGAGCTTTCTGACAGGTTCTTACTGATTTGTACCCACCAAATCTCTGCTGCTGGTGCAGGAGCACAATCCGCCACATTCTAAAGACAGGCAAATTACGAGAATTTCAGCAGAAAAGTGTTTTGTACAGATCGAAAAACAAACAGCAGTCATATCGCACTGACAGTTGAATGCTGCAAAAGTGATCTACAGATCATGAAATACAGAAACAATGGCCAAGATACTTTCTCGGTTACACTGCTCTGCTACAGTTGAAGAGAACTTCAATTTTTCGGCTTGAAACCGATCTCCAACTATGCTGTCTCACCACAAACGTTTGAACCACAATACCATATCGTTGTAGTAAACACACAATCCGTATCCCGCACCATACAAATTCATCAACTCTGCATCCTGCATACAACTATCGACCGCCAGACGCTCATACGTATACCACGAAGACACAGAAATCTCAAAAACATAAGCACGTGCACCGTATGTAGACGCAGCACTAGATATTCCTCACGAGGTTGGTTGGCAATCCAATATGGCCAACGGTCAAGAGGCAACTGTCGCCCCCGCCCCCCTCCCACATGCTGGCCTGATGCGCGATTGGAGCACCCTCCTCGGACAGTGGCCACTCTCCAAGTTAGTGTACGAAGACTGGGCTGGTTCCCCCAGCGTAAAGGTGTCCGTTAACAGTACACTTTCTAGTGTGGCCTGCTTGCTCCAACGATATGCTTTTTGGGATTACAGGAACATTTACTTCCTGAGTTCTATTGATGAGGAATGCTTCTTCAGTCATAAATTAGTTAACAAGTTCCGAAACCAATTTCAGCTGCAGTATCAGATCTTACAGCAAAAAAAAAAGAAAAAAAAGACTGTTTTTTATAACAAGCACTTAGCAGTAAGCTACCAATCGCTTGCGCGGTATAATTCTGAATACAAAGAGTGGAAATTACGTCTCTAGAAAGCCAAAACTTAAGCGAGGTCATTATTCGGGATGTACTGCAAACCATTCAGTAACTAGAAACTTATCTCATCTGCGAACTCGAAAATAGAGGAAACTGGTAGTTCCACTCATAATTCTTACTGAATACCGACCTCAATAATATAACAGATTTCAAATCATCCTTGTACTTTGTAAAGTCATCTAAGCTTTCAATACTCATAATCACATGTGTTTCTCATGTCTAGAGAACCAGCAAATGTCTCGTTCACCTGTGTTTCAACATCCCACTGCAAGTAACACATAATAATATATGTTCTCTCAACCAAATGAAGACGGGAAACGTGTAGAATAGCAGTAGAAGCAGACAACCGGTCAATTCACATGGCTGGGGGATAACTGTCCACCGCAAACACTCGCAATATTGAATCTTCCCAAATTTCTGCATAAAAGTCGAGGAATACTAGCAACACACGCAATCATGAAGGCTGCCCAACACATACAGAATACTAGTTCGCTATTATCCCGCCCAGAGAATGACACAGTAAGGTCAACTGCATCCGCATTTCCCGCCTGACCGGTCCGGGACTTTTAGCAACGGCCTGCGTCTTAAGCCAGAAATGTCCATTTGTTCCAGTCCCCAGCATTCTCCACCATGCTCCCCACCGCACTGTTTTCTCTTAGAAAACCAGCTACATATTTATCAGTGTAATTACAATTAAGTTTTACGATAGCTGCACCAGTCTGGTGAGAACTGACAGTGAACGAAATATGGGAAATACCTCCTCCTGATAGCTGTGGGTCTGGAAATATCAGTTGCCCATGTAAATCTATACCCTACTTATGACTAGTCATAACTTTCCATGTAAAATATTTCATCTCCCTTACGGCTATCGATGCACTGAAATCACAGTTTTCCACATGCCCATACCTCCTTTACAACTGGACACAGTTGTTTTCTTTGCACATGTTGGGCCACTGACCACAGTAATTTTACACCCAAACACATACTTTATAAGCCTGCTGATCACTGTGAATCTATCATACATCCCCTACTGAGTATAATACGTCGCCTATAACTGAAGGCTGGTAGCACCAAATAATATTGAACAAAAATGTCAGGATGGACGTACATGCTTCATCTGTTTTTCTTGTGACTGGTATCAATGTTCTTAGGAAGAGAGACGTAATCGTATTATAAGCGACCAGCTATTAAAAACACGATAGCAACGACTATGGTACTGTCGCCCTGCACAAAAAGTGGACTTGGTTCTACAGATAGGCACAAGTATCACTAACGATATACATGTTAAAAACCATACATGCTTTATAAATCGAGGTAGAGTACTGCTTCCGAATGAAGTGGTCTTCCACACAATTACCGAGACACTGAATATAGGTGGTGTCACCTGGGATGTTTATTAACAAACCGAAAGTGCAAGAGGAAGGACACAGGGGGCGGTGGTAAAGTGTGATAAGACTGTCACATCACCTATGGCTGCTGATAGTGGTGTTTATTTCCTCGTAAGATGTCACTGTTTTTTCGTATGGATTTTCAGCAGCTGACAATCAGTTTGTTGGACTCTTTTGAACCATAATCAGATCTGAACTCTGTACACAGCAGGCGTCATACAACTCCGGAAACATGTGCAGTGTTTGTGGTTCAAAGAACCCTTGTTTTCTTTGGTGTGCAACGTAGTTTTTTATCACCTACAGTTTTTCACAATAGTTTATGGGAGAGAAACGTGCAGAGATAATGTATGTTATGCGCTATAAACATACTTCTTACACTAGAATATTAACAGTGTTGGATTCCACATGGTTAATAGGTCAGAAACCGCATTATAGCCTTTTTAAGTGCAGAACTGTGTAACCCTTGGAATGTGTCTTTATGTTCTCTCTTACCAGTACCTTTTTGGTAGGAAATCCAGACACTAGAACAATCTTCAGGAATTGATAAGATAAGTGATTTATGTAGAGTGTTTCAAACTCCGTCCGACTGGATCCCCATGATCCATGTTTCTTCTTATTCTTGACCATCAGTTATATCACCACTATACTGTCAAATAGCTCATATCTGTTACACGCCAATAAGGAGCACTAGCCTCCTCATGCATCTAGAGAGACCGTGTGTACTTGGATGGGTGCTGTGAGTAAGATTGGTACAGAACAGTCTCCGCTGAATGGTGACTGTGATACTGTGATGAGAATGCTGGTCTGTATCACTGACGTCGGTCAGTTGTGCCAGTGTGGAACGCTTATTATGCTGTTTCGAAAGAAGGATATCGGAATATGCAGAGTACCTCTTCCAGTTTCCATATGTTGCAATGTCTTCCAAATGTGGTCAATAAGAAACATCGCCTCTGTCTTTTCTTTTCCTACACCATGTGCGTGTTTCGGGGGCAGCTTACCTTGCACTGTGCAATGTCTAGCTTTATGTGACAGCCAATGAATCAAACCGTGTTAATGTTTGTTTAGCAGCTAACACAAGCCTCGAAGTCATGGTAGAAAAGAAAACAAAATGTGTGGCGTTATTCTAGCTGTTGTCATAGACTGCTTGGCTATATTACAGCTTCTTCCAGTACAGGCGATGAAACCTTACACAGGTCTGTGGGAGCGACTTTGATCACTCGCCACCTGCTCCAATGAATCAACACGTGTATACTGATTTGGATCACAAAATACTAACATAAGTTCGATGCCAACAGGCAGACTGTATGCCTTTTAGGTATGTTGGAAGAGAGAGGCGTGGTAAAATCTCATCGAGTTCTCTAGCAGATGACGTCAGTGAAGTGCTATTACAGTGCATGGTATGGAGATTGAAAATTTGGTTGTATATAGTTCATAGTTTGTTTTTGTTGGATGGTACAAAATAACGAGAGAAGAGAGAGAGAGAGAGAGAGAGAGAGAGAGAGAGAGAAAATGTTTGGGTGGCAGACATGAATGCACCTAGAGAGACGCTGATCTCCTTTGGACTACAGTACCTGTGCGTAGCTTGGAAACGTACTGCAGTGCAGTAGCAAAATCCTCGTTCTTCTTCCTGTTTCCATATCATGTGAAGTCTTCCTAATGTTTGTAATAAGAAAAACCACCGTAACAGCTCATAGCACTGCCTCATGTTTCAAAAATGGCTCTGAGCACTATGCGACTTAACTTCTCAGGTCATCAGTCGCCTAGAACTTAGAACTAATTAAACCTAACTAACCTAAGGACATCACACACATCCATGCCCGAGGCAGGATTCGAACCTGCGACCGTAGCGGTCGCTCGGCTCCAGACTGTAGCGCCTAGAACCGCAAGGTTACACAAACCGGCTCTTCATGTTTCAGGAGAAAGCTTCATTTGCACTGACCTTACACATTGTACGTGGTTGGCAGAGCTGCAGTAACATGTTCCCCTTTCGACCGACTGGTCAAAATGCGGTCCTGTCACATTGACTCAGCTCACCAAGTTTCTCCACGGGTTGCAGAAAGTGGTAGATACAATGCTTTCCAACTTCTGCTCAATTCCAACTCAAATTGGAACGAATACATGGACAAAGCTGCAGAGACTGAGGAACTGTTACAAGATGCAGAGGGACTGTCTAAAAACACGCTGGAATTTTGCAATAAGGGGTCCTTAGCGGACAGGTTAGAAAAAGGTGACTCGTTTCGAGATATAAGAATGCCACGAATATGAGTCACCAATGGGTTGTAATTATTAACAGACATCTCCATAAAACCCAACGCTAATGCGTGGTTGAATGAAGAAACCTGATCACAAATAACAGACAACATTTCTACCAGAAACCGTAATACTATAGATCTAAAATGCCTGCGTATTGGTCATAGGATTTTGTACATTTCATACAACTTCAATCTAGCACAGCGTTTTTTACGGGATTCCTCTCATAGCATACCATCTACTGTATGTGATCATTCACAATCAACCATCATCCTCCCTCGCCTGTAACCTTGTGGATACACCGCAGAACCTCTGTTAGATTGTCTATATGGCATCAAGTTAGCATGCGTTAGAAATACTGTTTTTTAGCATGTGAAATATCTAGCAGTGGGATGAGAGAATTGCAAATATCGGCTTAATACCTCGTTCGTTATCCTAATCACATTCTAAATTCGGTGAGAAGCGTGACTTTATTACGAGGTTACACCGCTGGCGACGTGCACCCACACTTTCGGTCTGTGAATACACAGCCCAGGTATTCGTACCTATATTCAGTGTCGCGGTAATTGTGTGGAAGGCCACTTCATTGGCAAGCAATACCATACCTCGATTTAAAAGCCTGTATAGTTTTCAACTTGGATATCTGCCTATAGAACCAAGTCCACGTTTTCTGCAGTGTGACAGTACCATAGTCTGCCATCATGTTTTTAATAACTGGTCGCTTATGAGACCATTACGTCTCTCTTCCAAAGAAACACTGGTACCACTCGCAAGAAAAACGAATGAAGCATGTCCATCCGTTCCGGAATTTTAGCATAACATTTTTTGCTGCTACCAGCATTCAGCTATTGACGAAATATTATACTTAGTAGGGGATTCTGAGACAGATTCGCAGTTATCAGCAGGCTTATGAAGTATGTGTTTGGGTGTAAAGTTATTATGGGTAGTGTTCTGGAATGTGCAAAGAAAATGGCTATGTCTGGTCATACGGGAGGTATGGACTTGATGTGGAAAATTGCGATTTGACTCCATCGTTAGCCGTAAGGGGGCTGAAACATTAGCACAGAAAATTATGTCCAGTGATAAGAAGGATAAAGATTTACGTGGGAAATTGAAATTTCCAGAGCCACAGCCATCAGGAAGAGGTATTTCTGATATTTTGCTCATTTCGAATGTCACTAGATTGGTGTTGCAATTGTAATATTTAATTGTAATTACACTGATAAATATGTTGTTGGTTTCCTAGGACAACACTGCTTGACGCGAGGGGTGCATGGCGGAGGTAGCTGGTGACCGGAACGAATTGGCGGTTCCGGCTTGATATGCAGGCCATTGTTGAGGGTCCCAAACTGGTCAGGCAAGGAATGGCGATGCAGCTGACCTAACTGTGTCACCGTCTGGGAGGGAGAAAAAAATGGTTCAAATGGCTCTAAGTACTATGGCACTTAACATCTCAGACTTAGAATTACTTAAACCAAACTAACGTAAGGACATCACACAAATCCATGCCCATGGCAGGATTCGAACCTGCGACCGTAGCAGCAGCGCGGTTCCGGACTGAAGCGCCTAGAACCGCTCGGCCACAGCGGCCGGCTGGGTGGGAGAATAGTGAACTAATACTCAGTACGTGTTGGGCAGCCCTCGTGATCGAGTGTGTTGCTAGTATTCTCTAACTTTTAAGTGAAAATTTGAGACGATACAATATGGCGAGTGTTTGCGCTGGACGATTGTCCCCCATCCATTTAAATTGACTGTTTGTACTGCTGTTCTACGTGTTTCCTGTCTTTATTTGATTGCGAGAACATATATTGTGATGTGTTGTTTGCATCGAGATGGTGAAACACAGGTGGACGAGACATTTGCTGGTTTTCTAGATATGAGAAACATCTATGATTATGAATATTGAAAGCTTAGTTGACTTAATAAAGTACAAGGATGATTTGCAATCTGTTATATCACTGAGATCAGTATTCACTAAGAATTTTTAGTGGAACTGCTAGTTTCCTCTATTTTCGTGTTTTCACGTAAAGATTTTCGCAGATAAGATGGTTTTCTAGTTACTCAATGATTTGCAGCACATTCCACATAATCACCTCACTAAAGTTTTTCCTTTCTAGATATATAATTTCTACTCTTTGTCTTCGGAATTATACTGTGCAAGGGATTGGAAGCTATGTGGTTGTTATATAGAAAAGTCGCAGAAATTGTGATATTCTGGGAAGCTATGTTAAATTATCAGAAAAATCTGAAACTGTCATATGATATTAGCTGATTTCGGCATAAAAGTGCCACAAATACTTCGTTTTTCTTATTTTGAATATAACATTGGATATTGCAGCTGATATTAGTTTAAAGATTGGTAAGTTAATTCTCAACTGACGATGCATTTCCCATCGACAGAACTCAGAAAGTAAATGTTCCTGTAATCCCATAGTCTGGAGACGGTCGCAGCTCGTTGGGTGGCAGTAAGTAGGCCAGACCGGGAAGAGCACTGTTAGAAGATGCCTTTGTGCCAGGGGAACCAGCCCAACCTTTGTACACCATTTCAGAGAATAGCCACTGTCCGCAGAGGGCGCTCCAATCGCGCATCAGGTCAGCATGTGTGAGGGGCAGTTGCCTCTTGACCGTTGCCCATGGAGGATGACCAACCAACCTTGCGAGGAATATGTAGTGCTGCAAACATATAGGATGCATGTGTTTATATTTTTGGGATCTGCGTGTCTTCGTGGTACATGTATGAGTTCCTGGTGGTCGATTGCTATATGCAGGATGCAGAAGTGATGATTTTGTTTGGTGCAGGATACAAATTGTGCGTTTACTGCACAACATGGTACTGTGGTTCAAATGTTTGTGGTGAGATGGCATAGTTGGAGATCGGTTTCACGCCGAAAAATTCAAACTTTCTTCAACTGTAGCAGAGCAGTGTAATTGATGAAGTGCCTTTTCCATAGTTTCTACATGCCACAATCTGTAGACCACTTCTGCAGGGTAAAATCTTTCAGTGCAATATGGCTGCTACACGTTTTTCAGTTTGGTGGGTAAATTCAGTAAGAACCAGTCAGAACGCCCTGTTCATAGTACGTTCCTGGTCATTAGAGAGAGATAAGGCGTCCTTTGTGGGGGCCAGGTATCTACAGAATGTTCTGTGGCTTCTGAGCCTCTTCTGCTTTGGTGGGATGCTGTCTCTCTCTCCCCCCCCCCCCTCCCCTCCCACCACCACTGTGGTTTTAGGAGTTCAAATACTGACGAAAATTCCAGCCTTTTTTCTCGTCTACAAGACAGTGTTTCAAATTTTCTTTCAGGATCTATTGTGGGTTTCGAAAGGTCGTCACGTCATATGTGTGTAACTGTTACGATTTTCCCATTTGTGCTTAGACACCAGTGTGCGTCGAAAAGTGTGGAAAATAAAAAGTAATAGCCCTAACATCCATGGCTCAAGCAGCAAATACAAAATAAGCTCACTGAGTGTTTCAGAAAAGTTATGTACACCACAGGAGCTATAGGACTCAAAAATTTTTCTCTGCCTGACAGTGCCTTCAAACAAACAGCATAAACTTGAAATGTAGTGTGCATCTTATTTATAGTTACAGAGATATTTATTTATTTATTCATTTCAAGTTGTAGGTTAAGGGGTGCACATAGTAAAGTTTGAGACTACAAGCTATTAGTTTCGAATGGCACTATAAACTTTTTTTAACACCAGTTGTGTGACATTGTCAATTTCAAGCTGTATTGTGAGCTTTAGAAATAAATAAATAAACTGTAGCAAACCATCCTGCAATGCCTTATCTCCTGCAAATTGTTGAAATGATATTCCATTCCTTAAACTGTATAATGCGATGTGATTGACGATATATTAGCCTACTGTTATGAGGTTTACTAGTCCAACACAGACTGAGCGATTTTTCCCACCATTTTTTTTTTTGGGGGAGGTGTGGGTTGACCTCTGGTGATGGGATTCCTATTGAAACGTCCCCTTTGAACAATTATACATGACTGTGCTTAAACTGACACACAATATTTTTTAGCGCAACGCAATCTGACCTTCAAAAATCCCTACAAAGGAATGGCCCTGACTAACATTAACCTATACCTTTCACAAATCACTTACCTCACAAAAATCTTCGTTACTCGAACTACTGCAATACAGCGAGCGCCACTACTGCCAGCTAAATAAAAGATTCAAACTACGGAAGGCACTAACTACTGATAGGCATAGTTAGCAAATGAAAGATTTTAATAGAGAACAAACAATGTATTTACCTTAATAGTGTTGAAAAATCATAATATACATAGCAGTTCACGACATCCAGTCTTACAAATTTCCAAACTCCGCCATTTCTCTCCCCACATCCACCACTGCTGGCGGCTCACCTCCAACTGCGCAACGCTACGCGCTGTTAACAGCCAACTGCCCAACGCTACAATGGCAGACAACAATGCAAACTAGCCACAGACTGCACACAGCACAGCCAGTGATTTTCATACAGAGCGCTACGTGGCGTTACCAATAAAAAAACCTAAACAGCCTACTTACATAGCCCCCATGCTTCCCACAAAAAATTTTACAAATTGTTTTGGGCAGTGGCCAATACAGATTTGAAAAAATTTTTCATAATTACAATAACAAAGAAATCAAATGCACACACTTATTGATACAATGTTGGTCAAAGTCCATAAAGACAGTGCTGATCGTTCATCACAGTAAAATTGCAGTGTTTTTCTCAAAGTCTCAGCAGTAAAAGAAAATGCACACGGAAGTAGAGGATTTCCATGCAGTCTTGAAGAAGTAGTGTTGTCCTTCCAACGGAAAGACAGTGCTGACTCTCGACATGCAGACAGGTAATGGGACACAACAGAGCAAACCCACAGCAGAGTCAATCAAAGTTTTGAAGAATATTGGTATGTAGGTCATCACAGAGTAGATCCACTGTAGTCCTGGTAGAGATTACGGTATTGGTGGGCCATCAAAGATGCAATAGTCCTTGTAGAGTTAATGGTATTGGTGGGCCATCAAACGTGCAGACCCACTGTAGTCCTTGTAGAAATAATGGTATTGGTGGGCCATCAAAGATGCAGACCCACTGTAGTCCTTGTAAAGACGGCCAGCAGCCATCTGTTGCAACTGTGCAGGTGCACAATCACCATCAAAGAGTCTTGCGGACAATATAGCAAGTCCATAAACCACCACTTGTGCACTCACAAAGTTTTTGGAATTGTCCTTAGAACTAGCAATGCTGTTATCCAGTCCCTTGCTGAATTATTAACACATGTGCAAACACTAACAGTCCCTACTTATCACATATTGCTCATATACTACGACCAACAGATACGTGTGCAGTGAAATGTAACTTACAAGTTACTTAATTTGATGAACTGGTGTCAATTACAATTTTATAACATAAGAATATAATTACAAAGGTACAAAATACACCATTAAAGAACATAACAATATAGATAACATTTGTAGTACAGGCATTACAAAAGAATAGAAATAACATATACATCAGTGTTACAGGAATTATGACATGAGTACATACATAAAAGATCAGAATAACTTCCGAAACATCAACTTCGCACATGAGCATTAAAACAGAACAGAATAAATAATGTCTAAACATCTTTACAAAGAAAATAACATATTATCAGAAAAATTCTACAACATAACTCTTATTAGCTAAACACATTAAGACAGGAAAAACACAAATACACAAGGGTACACAAACACATAGAGGGATGACACAAAAGGAAAGGACAGGGTTTGTTTTACTGCAGTATTTTGCATGGTGATCTCCCTTCGTTCATCATTATTCCCAAAAGTCCTATCTAAGCCTGCTTTCTGTATTCTGTTCACATCCTCTTTCAAAAATAGTTTTTCTCCACTGTACACTATTTTTTTTTGGCCAAACCATTTTCTTATAGCTTCTCAATGCATTTCTTCCAATTCATCATAGTTAGTTTCTTATATAAAATGGTTCAAATGGCTCTGAGCACTATGGGACTCAACATCTTAGGTCATAAGTCCCCTAGAACTTAGAACTACTGAAACCTAACTAACCTAAGGACATCACACACACCGATGCCCGAGGCAGGATTCGAACCTGCGACCGTAGCAGCCCCGCCGTTCCGGACTGCAGCGCCAGAACCGCACGGCCACCGCGGCCGGCTTTCTTATATAGTCTACCCCCTCTTAAGAGAACTTAAATCTACTGAGCTTAGATGCTAAACTAAGGGACGAGGCAATGCAGCAGCACAAAAAAATTAACACAAACAGCAATGACAAAGAAATGCAAATTGGCAAAGCTAGCAGCATTAAGTCTAAATTAGCAGAGCAATTGCAATATTACAACTAATATAAGGCAATGTGCAGCAAACAATAAAAATAAATCATTAGTAAAACTGGCTTAGCAGAGTAATACAAAGTGAAATTCAGTAACACTATGCCTGGCAAACAGCAGCAGCAAATGAAATAACTTATACCTAAACATGACAAAGCTAAGCAGAAATAATTTTACACTAAAAATGGCCATGTCTAATACCTATGTCACATCTTAACACTAGAGTGATACATCACAAAAACATACTTTGCAAGAAAGTTACCAAGTCATTAAAAAAATTATTTATGCAATTCCTGTGAAGGGAAATGTCTATTTGTGCTCTCGTTTCTAGGAAAGTACATCATATAATTATTCTTTACTGGGTCTGTAGACAGAAAATAGTGATATTAGTACATCTATTAAATTTTATTTTAACCAATGCTGCAGTGCAGCTAGAAACTAGATATTAAACAAAATGAGCAAATATGTACAAAGGAAGGCATGAAACATTCATTAGCCATATGGCATTTCATAAGGTAGTAAAAAAATCTCTCAACTAGAAAGACAGTAGTCATAATCAGGTGTATAGACATAAAATATTTCTCGTCATTTCATTAGGCGTTTCAGTAAATATCATAAATTAAGAGCTCCACAGTGTAATCATATGTTTTCAAGTTTGAGTGTGTCGTATTTGCGATGCTTTCTACAAAGAAATGTCAATAGCGAGGATAATGGACTCTTGAAAGCTAAGTTCTGCAGAAGTCAATGTACTTACCTCATGATAAACAAAAGTGAAATGCTTTGCGTATAGACATTGTTTGTTCTCTATTAAAATCTTTCATTTGCTAACTTTGCCTATCAGTAGTTAGTGCCTTCCGTAGTTTGAATCTTTTATTTAGCTGGCAGTAGTGGCGCTCGCTGTATTGCAGTAGCTCGAGCAACGAAGATTTTTGTTAGGTAAGTGATTTGTGAAAGGTATAGGTTAATGTTAGTCAGGGCCATTCTTTTGTAGGGATTTTTGAAAGTCAGATTGCGTTGCGCTAAAAATATTGTGTCAGTTTAAGCACAGTCATGTATATTGTTCAAAGGGGACGTTTCACTATTTATTAAAAAAAGTAAACAAACAGCATGAAATTGTTTAAATAAATACTGTATTGATCCTCCCAGTCTGGCAACTCAACACAGACTGAGCAAGGTTCTAGCCATTTCCAGAGGTGATGGTGGTGGTGGTGATGGTGATGTTGGTGGGGGTTTTGGGGCGGGAGAGGGGAGTTTCTCAGAAGTTCAGATGATCTGCAGACAGTCATAAATCAGTGAGCATAACAAAAGATTAATTTGAGGGTGAGGGGGAGAGTACGCAGGTTTTCTCAGAATGACAGATTATCCCCAGGGGGTCATAAGTCAATTAGGGTAACAATAGAATAAGGGGAGGGGGTGGGGGAGGGATTATATGAAAAGCCACTTTGCAGAACAATAGGTTAAGGTCGTAGATCAATCAGCTGTCGCAAGTTACTTAATTTGTATATCAGTTTGATATCAAAAACCACCAGAACGTACATTACCAAACTACTCACTTCATGCAGTTCTTCCTGGTCTTTGTTCTTGGATGCAACTGCCAGGTATCTCAGTTGATAACAATAAATGTCAGCTGTGATTTTTACACCTCGGGGAAGCAATTTGTAGTATATGACACCGTCGATGTTCGACCAGATGCATAACATTATTATGTGTGGATGCACGCAGGTCTTCATAAGGGGAGTTGCAGCTTAGTCTGGGGTCAAATATTCCTTTTGCTTGCTTATGGTAGCATAAAGACACATTTTTTTCTCACCAGTAATGATACGGGATAGGAACGGTCTGTATTGTTCACGAGCCAGTTGATGAAGAGCAAGCAAAATTGCACATATGGGCATCCACTAATTTTTGTGATTTTGGCTTAGATCATGCGGTACCTGTACATCCGATTTTTGAACCTTTCCCATTGCATGGAAATGTCGCACAGCAGTGGAATGATCACAGTTCATTACGTTTGCCAGTTCTCGAGTACACTGCTTGGATCATTGTGGATTAATGCATTTTAAACCATCTTCACCAAACCTTACAACTCTTCTTGAAGGTACAGTCTCACTAACGTGAAAAATATTGTCCTTAAAACTAGGAAACAATTTTCTTGGCGTGCTCTGCCGAATGGCTCAGCGACAATATTTATGACTACTTCCGCTGCTGTCGCCCCTGTGTGGAACTCAAACAGAAGAATATGTCGGAAGTGTTACGGTTTCTCCTCTTGGCACTCCATTTTCTAGCGTCCACAGCCCCAAAAACCACCCCCAATGACGAAATGACAATATTTAAACTCAAACAGTAATTGTGAACTGCAGGCCAGGGTGGCCGAGCTGTTCTAGGCGCTACAGTCTGGCGTGGATGTGTGTGCTGTCCTTAGGTTAGTTAGGTTTGAGTAGTTCTAGGAGACTGATGACCTCAGCAGTTAAGTCCCATAGTGCCACAAACTTATGCACCAATCTTAAAATTATGACACGCATTGTATACAAATCTCCTACTTTAGCGCCGCAAGTGTTATTGTGATACGTCCTGTATAGAAATTTTGCAGTTCTGACTATTCCGCTACTCTACTCTGCTATGTGTACCAAGCGGCGGATTGTGTTGCTTGGGCCATAAACCGGCCCTGAATCGCGTCTGGTGTGAGACACACTTAAATTGCAATGCTTTGACCACAGAAGTAACAATTGATGCATAACAGCTAAAGCGGGAAATGGCCATTCAAACTACACTACTGGCCATTAAAATTGCTACACCAAGAAGAAATGCAGATGATAAACGGCTATTCATTGGACAAACATATTATACTATAACTGACATGTGATTACATTTGCATGCAATTTGGGTGCATAGATCCTGAGAAATTAGTACCCAGAACAACCACCTCTGGCTGTAATAACGGCCTTGATACGCCTGGGCATTGAGTCAAACAGAGCTTGGATGGCGTGTACAGGTACAGCTGCCCATGCAGCTTCAACACGATACCACAGTTCATCAAGAGTAGTGACTGGCGTATTGTGACGAGTCAGTTGCTCGGCCACCATTGACCAGACGTTTTCAGTTGGTGAGAGATCTGGAGAATGTGCTGGCCAGGGCAGCCGTCGAACATTTTCTGTATCCAGAAAGTCACGTACAGGACCTGCAACATGCGGTCGTGCATTATCCTGTTGAAATTTAGGGTTTCACAGGGATCGAATGAAGGTAGAGCCACGGGTGGTCACACATCTGAAATGTAACGTCCACTGTTCAAAGTGCCGTCAATGTGAACAAGAGGTGACCGAGACGTGTTACCATTGGCACCCCATACCATCACGCCAGGTGATACGCCAGGTGATACGCGATGACGAATACACGCTTCCAATGTGCGTTCACCGCGATGACACCAAACACGGATGCGACCATCATGATGCTGTAAACAGAACCTGGATTCATCCAAAAAAATGACGTTTTGCTATTCGTGGACCCAGGTTCGTCGTAGAGTACACCATCGCAGGCGCTCTTGTCTGTTATGCAGCGTCAAGGGTAACCGCAGCCACGGTCTCTGAGGTGATGGTCCGTGCTGCTGCAAACGTCGTCGAAGTGTTCGTGCAGATGGTTGTTGTCTTGCAAACGTCCACATCTGTTGACTAACCTAAGGACATCACACACATCCATGCCCGAGGCAGGATTCGAACCTGCGACCGTAGCAGCAGCTCGGCCACCCCGGCCGGCGATCCGTTACAGCCATGCGGATAAGATGCCTGTCATCTCGACTGCTAGTGATACGAGTCCGTTGGGATAGAGCACGGCGTTCCGTATTACCCTCCTGAACCCACCGCTTCCATATTCTGCTAACGGTCATTGGATCTCGTCAACGCGAGCAGCTATGTCACGATACGATAAACCGCAATCACGATAGGCTACAATTCGACCTTTATCAAGGTCGGAAACGTGATGGTACGCATTTCTCCTCCTTACACGAGGCATCACAACAACGTTTCACCAGGCAACGCCTGTCAACTGCTGTTTGTGTATGAGAAATCGGTTGGAAACTTTCCTCATGTCAGCACGCTGTAGGTGTCGCCACCGGCGCCAACCTTGTGTGAATGCTCTGCAAAGCTAATCATTTACATATCACAGCATTTTCTACCTCTCGGTTAAATTGCGCATCTCTAGCACGTCATCTTCGTGGTGTAGCAATTTTAATGGCCAGTAGTGTAACATCTAGAAACGTATGTTGAAGTACATATGTGTTCGATTAACGGAATCCCATAATGGAGGCTGAACCATGTTTGTAATTTAGTCATTTTCGCATTAGGTTGCGTTACTATGATAACATACTGTATGAGACGTGCCTCCCTTTGTACGTCAACGTGCCTACATGCTTTGCAATTACAGCGAAAATCTTAGTAGCGGTTTACGTTTCGGAGAGATTGCTGAGAAGGTGCGAGGCAGCCTGTAGGACTGTGAACGGAGCGTTAGCAGGTCGGCTCGCAGTCCGGCGGGGACGTGCCGGGGCGCCTGGCGGGAGGCGGGCACGCGCCCGCCTAATGTCTTGATGTGCGCGCGTGAGGCCGAGCCGGGCGGGCTGGCGCCTGCGCAGCAGCAGTATCTGCGTGGCGCGTGGCGGACACACACTCAGAGAGAGGAGGACAACACACACACACACACACACACACAAGCGCCGTACGTGGGCGGCCAAACTCATCCTTTGCACTAGGGGCATTATAGATGATGCTTTGGCCACAACAGCAAAGAGTGGATCTTTACCCACCTGAAATATGGGGTGTTTCCCAAAGATTCATGTGGTTTCTCGAGGCGATATCCTCTAAATGAATGAACATAGAAACGTAACTGACGCATTCAAACTAAAACATTATCTTGTCATGGGAGCTGTAAGTCGCTGGTTCATGAGGTTGCCTCCAGGGCTCGCTCGCACACTCGTCCATTACCGACTGTGCATCGGGGCGAGGTGGCGATAACACAGTAAGAAAAGCCGTTTTGCGTTCCCCATTTCAATACGTGCAACACAGTCATAATGAAAGAAACATAGCCGGCTGGAGTGGTCGAGCGGTTCTAGGCGCTACAGTCTGGAACCGTGCGACCGCTACGGTCTCAGGTTCGAATCCTGCCTCAGGAATGGGCGTGTGTGATGTCCTTAGGTTAGTTACTTCTTGATGCAATAATTTACCAACAGTCTGCGTCTCGTGGCCACCAAGGGCTGTTGCAGGACGATTGATTCACGGATCCAGTTATATGGCTCCTTCTGTGTATAGCGATTTTACAACAATGACGAGTGGGGCCTGAATATAGCATCAATGTAATGCCGAAACTGGTAGCACATAGAAGTTCATAAAATAAAACAAACTTCTACAAATCATACGGCTGTTGGTAAATTATTGCATCAAGAAGTTCATGCCAGCCGACGTCCCACGATCCATAATGGATCAACGAAGATTAGGTTAGTTAGGTTTAAGTAGTTCTAAGTTCTAGGGGACTGATGGCCTCAGCAGTTAAGTCCCATAGTGCTCAGAGCCATTTGAACCATTTTGAAAGGAACATACGCTTCTACGTCAGTCACGAAGTTCTATTTCATTCATGTATTTTGACGGTTACCCATCGTCATCAGGGGGGAAGCGTCCTTTATATGGTTCTTATTTGTGGTAAACATTCGGGATTTCGTGCAGCAGAATGTGAAGTGGCCGAGTGTTTAGATTGTGACTTGCGCTGTTAAAAATAAAGTGCATTAACCAGAGAAATTGAGCGGTACGCATTTTGCTACTGAAATACGCATATGCTTCTTACTGTACTAGCCACTTAATGCTGCATAACAAGATTTTGTGACTGATATACGAGGGTTGTCTTTTAAGTAAGGGCCGTTTTTATTTTTAATAAAAGATACAAATACTTTTGTAAAAAAACTTTTATTTTCTGATTCTACACACTTTTACCTATTTTTCTACATAGTTGCCTTGTTGATTTAAGCACTTGTCATACCGTACAAGTAAGTTTTTAATTCCCTCTTCAAAGAATTCGGCCGCCTGCTCCGACAGCCAAGAGTTCACGGCCGCTTTCACTTCATCGTCGCCATTAAAGCGCTGCCCGCCAAGATGGTGTTTCAGGTACCGGAAAAGGTGAAAATCGCTAGGAGCAAGGTCGGAGCTGTATGATGCATGGTCCAAAACTGCCCAGCCAAAAGAATCAATCAAATCCCGAGTCTTTTGAGAGGTGTGAGGCCTAGCGTTATCGTGCAGGAGCAAAACTTCTTCTGTCAGCATGCCGCGCCTTTTGTTTTGAATTGCTCTACGGAGCTTCTTTAGAGTTGCACAGTAGGCATCTGAGTTGATTGTCGTTCCTCATGGCATAAAGTCCCCTAGCAAAACACCTCGCCGGTCCCAGAACACAGTTGCCATAATCTTGCGCTTTGACAGCGTCTGTTTGGCTTTGACCTTGACGGGTGAGGTTGTGTGTCGCCATTCCATCGATTCTCGCTTGCTTTCGGGAGTGATATGGGATACCCATGTTTCATCTCCAGTGACAATTTGACTCAACATGTCATCCCCTTCTTCCTCGTAACGAATAAAAAAGTCCAATGAAGTGGCAAATCTCTTCCATTTGTGGTCCTCTGTGAGGAGTCTGGGTACCCACCGAGAACACAGTTTATTAAAGTTTAGGTTTTCAGACACAATTTTGTACAAAACCGATCTTGAAACTTGTGGAAATTCAAAAGAAAGAGTGGAAATTGTGAATCTTCTGTCCTCACGAATCTTTGTTTCGACTGCAGCCACCAAATCATCAGTGATCACAGAGGGCCGGCCTGAGCGTTCTTCGTCATGGACGTTTTGACGGCCTATTTTAAACTCTCTAACCCATTGACGCACTTTACCTTCACTCATTGCATTCAAGTCATAAACTTCTGTTAACTGACGATGAATTTCTGCAGCTGATAGGCTTCTCGCGGTCAAAAAACGTATCACTGACCGTATCTCAGACGCGGCGGGCGATTCAATAATCGTAAACATTATAAAGTAGCACAGCGATGCGTACACGTCAGCTACAGAGCTGCAACTTGCATCTGTGTGAACGGGAAGGATGCCGGCAAGTGGCGCGGCGCCCGCGCGAGCTACGGGACTACACGCGCGAACGGCCCTTACTTAAAAAACAACCCTCGTACAATGAGAAGCATATGCGAATTTCAGTGGCAAAATTCCACACACTGCCCTTCTTGCACCACTTCTGCTGTAAAATGATCGTGTGGCATTCACGGTCGGGAGTCCCCACCTGGGAAAGTTCGGCAGCCGAGTTACAAGTCTTTCCGTTTGACGCCACACTGGGCGACGTGCATGTCTATGATGATGAAATGATAACAGGATCCGGCCGAGAACAGAACCTGTGCCCGATGCATAACAGACGTGCTGACCATTCAGCTAAGCGGGTTGGCACTTATTGCACTGTAAGTACCTTTCATGTTGATTATTACTGCCGAAGTTGAACCATTATGGAACAAGGCGAGAAGCTCACAATTGGTTCAACTCTTACTTTAAGAGATTCAACTCCTACTTTAAGAATACACGGCAGAAGGTCATTCTCCGCAGTACTGACTGGCCAATGGGGCACACTAAATGGGGAGGGAGTCCCACGGGTCGGTGCTGTGCCGCTACTGTTTCTTATTTACGTAAATGATGGGCTTTCTAGTATTACTGATGATTCTAAAATATTTCTGTTTGCTGATGGCACCACAATGGTAGTGAAGGATGTTGTGTGCAGTATTCACGCAGTATCAAATAATGCAAAAAAAAAAAAAAAAGTTTCAAATGGCTCTGAGGACTATGGGACTTAACATCTGAGGTCATCAGTCTCATAGGACTTAGAACTACTTAAACCTAACTAACCTAAGGACATCGCACACATCCATGAACGAGGCAGAATTCGAACCTGCGACCGTAGCGGTCGCGCGTTTCCAGACTGAAGCGCCTAGCACAGTTCGGCCACAGAAGGCCGGCGTCAAATAATGCAGTTCAAGACTTACGTTCATAGCTTGTAGAAAATAGATTGATGCTAAATCACTGTAAGACTCAATTTTTACAGTTTCTAAAACACAATTCAACAAAAACGGACATTGTGATTACACAGAATTGGCATGTGATTAGTGACACTGAACTGTCCAAATTCCAAGACGTTCAGGTAGATAGCAAGCTGTCGTGGAAAGCCCATGTTCAGGATCTTGTTCAAAAACTAAATGCTGCTCTATTTATCGTTAGAACAGTGTCTGAAATAAGTGATAGTTCAACACGAAAAGCGGAATGCTTATTTTAATTCGCTAATGACGTATGCTATTTTTTGAGGTAGCTCTCCTGATTCAAAATGGATATTTTTGGCTCAGAAACGGGCGGTTCCAGCAATATGTGGTGTAAGTTCGGAAACCTCTCGTCGACGCATGTTTAGTAAGTAGGCTGGGAATTCTGACAATGGCATCTCAATACACATTTTCTTTAATGCCTTCTGTTGTTAACAGTTTCAGCTTAATTCCAAGAGTTAGCAGCTTCCACTCAGTTAATTCTAGGCAGAAATCCAATTTGCTTTTGGAACGCACCTTCTTGACTTTTGTGCAGAAGGGCGTGTGGTATTTTGCTACATTGATTTTCGGTTAAGCTGCCACGAATTTCAAAATCTAGCACTAATATACGCACTTTCAAGTCCAAACTGAAGAGTTTCCTCATGGCTTACTCTTATTCTGTCAAGGAAATCGTGGCAAAATTTAAAGAAAGCTAATTTCAGTGTAGGTATCTGAT
Source organism: Schistocerca nitens (assembly GCF_023898315.1). Lineage (NCBI taxonomy): Eukaryota > Metazoa > Arthropoda > Insecta > Orthoptera > Acrididae > Schistocerca > Schistocerca nitens. Next base: position 307,462,825 of record NC_064614.1, read on the forward strand.
TAAAGTTTAAATAAACATATGCCTTGTCATCTGCTTAGGATTCATATACATTTCCTTTAATCTACTATTACTTTTCTGTTATAATTTAATGTACTGACTCGTTCAATGATCATGGTGACTTGCTCCTCAATTTAGTACTACGGAGCATGACATAAAGTGTAAGAAGTACGAGGTGTGGCTAGAAAAAAACCGGACTAGTACTGGTGAAACAATAAAACGAATGCAATAAGGCTGAAAGTCGCGTGGCCTGTCACGTGACTCTCGCTCCGCCTACTGCTCGAGTTTCATCTGCCTCCTGCACTCAGTCTGCCCGTGGCGTCTGTTTTAAGTAGTTGACGTTTTGTCTGTGCGTCGGAAAATGTTGAGTGTACAGAAAGAACAGCGTGTTAACATCAAATTTTGTTTCAAACTAGGAAAATCTGCAAGTGAAACGTTTGTAATGTTACAACAAGTGTACGGCGATGATTGTTTATCGCGAACACAAGTGTTTGAGTGGTTTAAACGATTTATAGATGGCCGCGAAGACACCAGTGATGACACTCGCACTGGCAGACCATTGTCAGCAAAAACTGATGCAAACATTGAAAAAATCGGTAAACTTGTTCGACAAGATCGCCGTTTAACAATCAAAGCAGTGTCTGAGTTAACAGGAGTTGACAAGGAAAATGTTAGGCAGATTCTTCATGAAAGTTTCAACATGAACAAAGTGTGTTCAAAAATGGTTCCAAAGTGTCTCACAATTGAACAGAAGGAACGCCGAAGAATGATTTGTTCTGACATCCTGGAAAACATTGAAAGTGATCCCACCTTCTTACAAAATGTTATTACTTGCGATGAATCGTGGTTTTTTACTTACGATCCCGAAACTAAACGCCAATCGATGCATTGGAAAACTCCTGGTTCTCCACGACAAAAAAAAGCACGAATGTCAAAATCGAAATTCAAGGCAATGATGATTGTTTTTTTTTTTTTACATCAAAGGGATTGTGCACATTGATTGGGTACCAGAGGGACAAACAGTGAATCAGCATTACTACATTAGCGTCCTGGCTACCCTACGTGAGCGAGTACGGAGAAAACGGAACGATTTGTGGAGAAAAAAGTCATGGATCCTTCACCAAGACAATGCCCCAGCTCACAGTGCGTTGTCAGTGAAGACGTTTTTGGCAAAACACAACATTCCCATCTTAGATCATCCACCCTACTCACCTGATTTGGCCCCCTGTGACTTTTTTCTTTTCCCTAAAGTCAAGTCAGCTTTGAAAGGAACTAGATTTGAGACTGTTGAAGCAGTAAAAGAAAAAGCGACGGAAGTAATATATGGACTTACCGAAAATGATCTGCAGCATTGCTATGAACAGTGAAAAATTCGTATGGAGCGGTGTAGAGACCGAGGAGGAGAGTACATTGAAGGAGATAACATGAAGTTGTAAATAATTGTAGATAAATGTTTTTTCCAGCATCAGTCCGGTTTTTTTCTAGCCGCACCTCGTATTTTTAGAGCCCCACGTCTATAGGTTCTGTGGTTAATTCAGAGCAAGTCACTACCGTAGTTCACATGTTGCTGCGCGAAGCAGTCAGTGGTTACCGCTAATAATAACCGTGTGAAAGAAGCCTTCTTGATAATTTAGTCACAACTGTGCCTTCAAAATGGCCTGAATTCACGGTATGTGATTTCCTGTGGGCGTTTGTGATAAAGTCTATGAGCGCCACATTACAATAAGTTTAGGTGAAATGTGACCACATACCAACAACAGTGAACTCAGTACCTCTACACATTCTTGTAAAAGTGTGGGGGCGAGTTTCATTATTGCGCAGACGTGATTCGCTGCCTTTTCCCGATATATTTCTTGACAGAATAGATCATGGGTGTTTTGCATTTCGGTGAGCAATGCTGTCGCTATCATCATGTGACTGGGCTGGGAGACGTGCCTCATATCACTTTCCGCTAGTCCTATGCATAAGTTAAAATTGATCCCGAGTCTCCATTTTCATCAATGGATAAGATACTGTAAAATCGGTTGATTTTTTTTGAAACACCTATTATAATCCCATGGAGCAACCTTGAAACGTTTGTAGGTTTTAGTGTATTCCATCACGGAGATATTTATATACGTTAAACATCAAATCATTGATTACAGAAGTCGTTCTTACGGATCTTCACCTGACAATTACCTGAACCGAACGAATAAATTTAAATATAAGGTGCTGACAGCTTGTTTGAAAGCAATGTGCGCCACCCCTACCAATGCACTCTTCGTGGAAGCACACGAGCCTCCCATCCATCTACGTCAGCGGTACCTCTGCCCAAAATCAATATGAATACAGCCATCTGAAATCGATCGGATCAATACAGTGAACACTATACTCTTCATCACCTAGCCCCTAGCGTATTTAGTTACTCAGGAGATTTCAGGGAAGATCATTAAAGGACATAGTGTAGACTAAATAGTTTTAGCGTCCCATTCTCACTGAATTTGTGTAACGCGAAACAATAACTAGCACTACCTTTGACTAACATTAACAATAAAACTTTGGAGCAGTTTTAAAGACAGTATCCAGAGGCAATATACACACTGATGAGCTAAAACGTTATGATCACTGGCCAGCACGACGCTGGATGCCGCCTGGTGCCGCTGCGTGCGCTAGATGCGGTAATAAAGGTATACACGGCCGGCTGTGGTGGACGAGCGGTTGTAGGTGCTAAAGTCTGGAACCTCGGGCATAGATGTGTGTGATGTCCCTAGGTTAGTTAGGTTTAAGTAGTTCTAAGTTCTAGGGGACTGATGAACTCAGAAGTTAAGTCCCATAGTGCTCATGCACACGGAGCAGACACGTCAGGGATCACCCTAGCAAACATCTGGGCTCAAATGGGAAAATCCATTGAGATAATCCACTTTGACAAAGGGCAAATTATTATTACGTAGACCCTGTGAATGGATCTCTCGAAAACAGCGAAGCTGGTCAAATGTTCACGTACTACTTCCGTAAACATCTACAGAAAGAGGTACAAGGACAGTGAAACTACCACTAGGCGCTAAATGGTTGATGTCCACGACTCTTCACTGAACGTGGGGTTCGGAGGTTTGTCTGCTCTGTAACTACATTTTTGCTGCACTAGGTCGATGGTCGTCTCCACAAACGCCGTCATCGAGGTGAACGGCGTCTCGAAACGTGCCGCGCGCCACGGAGGCAGGCGAGTGGGAACAATATTATACTATGGGAGACATTCTCCAGCCCTTGCATGGGACCTGTGGTACTAATTGAAGGCACGCTGACAGCTGTGAACTACCTGCGTTTCGAGCTTGATGTCTTCCACGACGGCGTTGTCATCTTTCAGCAGTAAAATCGTCCGTGTCTCGAAGTCAGAACAGTGCTACAGTGGTTTGAGAAGCATTACAGTCAACTTACGCTGATGGATTGGCGACCAAATCTGCTTGATGTAAATCCTATGGAACCCATTTGAGTCTCTACTGGGCGCCATTACTGCGTACGTAAATCAGCGGCCAGTTATTACAAGAATTGCAATGACCTGTACGTAGACATCTAATGCTACATACCTCCACACCCTAACAAACTGTCGGAGGCGTGAAGAGCAGAATCAGTGACGTATTTCGTTCCAAAGACGTAGAAGCAAGCTATTGAGCAGATGGTCATAATGTTTTGGCTCATCGGTGTAGCTATACTGATGACTCCAAACCAGGGACTCTGTCGATATTTTGAAGTTCCAAGCAGAGGCAAGTACCACGACCGCAACATTTGTTGCGATACTAGAAGCAAATAGTTTCTGCTTGAGGATGGCAGAGTCTCTATATTTCCGACTCAGTGACTCTTTATCTGCTCTAACTGCACATGATAATTTTATCATCTGTTTGGAGACATCGCTGTACACGGGATTATCAACGTGCCGGAATTAATTTGTGAGGAAACCTATTCCGTAACTTTCGCTTCAGTGAAATCACACTGTGGGATGTCTGGCAATGATGATGTCGACCACTTAGTCAAAGACTCTCCTACGGCAAGACATACCACCTGGAATTTAATCCCAAGTAGGGATTAGCGATATGTCCTACATAGTCGCATCATAGAAGACTGGAAATGTGAATGGAAAGAAACAACAAGACACAAAGGCAAGAAGTACGCAACAATTCACCCATCGGTCCCCTATTCCATACAAATTCAATGTTAAAGCATTTCACCTCTCTAATAAACAGATTCAGATTTAACCACAGATATTTCTGCAAACGTCTTCATAGGCTGCACATCGTAGAGTCACCTTCCTGCTCTTGAGAAGAATGCGTCCTCTTCTTCGAGGACCCAGATTACTATTTCTTTGGGTGTCACAGACTACTTGGAAGAATTGCAATCCTTTTAGAAAAAGTGTATAGCTTAGTAATCCATTCCTAACATGCGCGAAGGCGTTATTAGCAACACAGGATCGCACACTTTTCTACGTGACGTAAAGAATCACTGTTGCCACAGGTATCCGCATCTAAGGCGAACATTTCCATGATAAAGGACGGCACAAAAGTGTTCTATAAGCAGTGGTCTATAACAATGTATGTTGTGTCTACAACAAGGTGTATGCTGAAGACCAATAAATTCAGTTAAATACGTCCTTCTCAATGTCTCGAATAAATTAAAATACAGACGTGAGTGCGGCAGCAGACGATGTGATTAGAAACCTTACTCAGTTTTTCACACTAGCAAAATGGGAAGCTGAGATAAACAAAATGGAAACGAAACACCATCGCTATGATACTGATGTCAGCCAGCAATGTGTGTAGTGTTACATTTTTGAAATAATGTGTGTGTGTGTGTGTGTGTGTGTGTGTGTGTGTGTGTATATGTGTGTATGTATGTGTGTGTGTGTGTGTGTGTGTGTGTGTATGTGTGCAGTCTCTGGTAGTGAGAAACGAATGAACAGTGTAGCACTAGCGCTTTACATTACTAAATAATTTCTTTGCAAAACAGTGTTGCACACAAGGGATAGACAGGAAGGGGCAGCACTGTTTTAAACAGACTGACCTTGTATTCGGAAGACTGAGGCTCCAAGTCTTCATCCGGCGTCCCTGAGTTAGGTTTCCCTGGTTCCTCTAAATTACTTCCGGGATGGTTTTTATCATAAGGCCATGGCCTACTACCTGTCCTATCCTTGAAACTTCCTGGCAGATTAAAACTGTGTGGCGGACCGCGACTCGAACTCGGAACCTTTGCCTTTCGCGGGCAAGTGGTCTACCATCTGAGCTACCGAAGCACGACTCACGCCCCCTCCTCACAGCTTTAATTCTGCCACCACCTCGTCTCCTACCTTACAGACTTCACAGAAGCTCTGATAGGTTTGCAGGAGAGCTTCTGTGAAGTTTGCTCGAGTTTGTTCAGGCAATGGTCATTGGCGGTTGGATCGATCGGTTGGTCGGTCGCGCACTGAGACACAAGTTGACTTGTCGGTCTTGAGCGTCGGCGCATGTGAGGGCGCCACGTCAGTCCAGTGGACCGCGGCGTAGAGCGAGGGGTAGTGACTTCGCGGTCGACACGAGAGCAACAGGAGTAATCCCACGACATCAGCCTGGCCGGTGCGAACTGCGACACCGTGGTGGAACTGGTTCTCAGAGCGCTTCTGGGCCCCTTCAGTTACCATCTTGTGGAGCTTGGCTCGGTCCTTTCCTGGTGCAGGGATGTCGTTTTGCCAGTGGGCGTGTTTCCTCTGCATGGTTGGGTCCGAGCCAGTATTTCCGCCGTCGTGTGTCTGGAAGTGAGTGGGACACGCACCAGCAGTGTAGTCGCGACGGAGCAGCAGTCGCGGACGGAGCAGCGGGCATTCGGTCGCTTGGTGCGGACCAGGAAAGACGGGAGATCGGCGCGCCTTCCTGCGCCCGTTGAAGCAGCTGGCAGCGGACGGTTCGGGAGAGCGATTTGAGGGTGCTGCGCCAGGTCTTCTCGAGAAATCTCAGTTTATTAGAAGTTAAGTGATTGGTGATATGTTGTGTGATTTACTCTTGTGAAATTCTACTTGTTTTCTTGGTCAGTCTCTCGTTCCCAGCTTGCTCGTTGTCTCTCATCCGCATTTGTTAGACAGTTAGTGTCTGTCTGTCGTTCGGAGCTGCCTCTGTCATGTTTGTCGGATTCGGTGTGTTACGAATTTATTACCTGGAGTGTAACGGCCTAATTCCTGAAATATGGTTTGATCTTGCCTATCATCTTGAGAGGCGGTACCTGTGTACTGTAGAGAATGTTAACTTGTTTAGCCAAACTTGTATAATTTTATATAAGATTGCATTTCATGAGCTTTTATTTAAATGGTCATTTTAGTATATAAAGTTGCCACCCTTCCACCGTAAGACTTTTCTTAGAAGTTAAAATCAAGTTGCACCTTCGGTGGCAAAGTTCATATTTTAATTTTAGTGTTTTCTACCATTTCCATCCCTTCTACGGGGAGCATAGTTTGTGTGCTTGTGTGAATTGTTAAAACTTTTAGTTTAAAGTAATCTGGTGTGTTGCAGATTTACACCAGTGCAGTCTTTCAGAAGCTGTTGTGAGCGGTCGTAACTGTGGCCGTGTCAAAGGGGAACGGCAAGGTTCTCTGCCCGAAAGCTCATACAGTCAAACTTGTTTCTTTCTGTCTCTGAATAAATTGTAACTTGATATTTAGAGGGTGCTTTCTGATTATAATTTTAAATATGTTTCTTTTAAAAAAATGCTTTTAGGCACTAGTAAAGTGAATAAATTACCATTAGTTAAAAGCAATTTGATTATGATTTCATCAGTTACTCCCTGGCAACTACTTCCACGCTTACATAGTGTGATTAAATGTGTTAATGTTCTTGATGAATCGCTAGTAAATAAAATAAATTTTTAAGAATATTCCTTGAAGGTAAGTCACGGTTCACTACTTTTGTTCTAAACTGAAATACCATGACATGTGTAATGTCGTTGTAAAAGTGATGCACGTATGAATATAACTACTGCTACAACTACTACTACCACTAACAGGTGCAATAAATTGGAATGTGCACAGATCATAATCATTTTTTATTGTCACAGTAGTCATGTTTAATTGGACCACGTCAATATAAATTATAAATTAACTGAATAGAATTGTACTGTCACTGCCTCTCGACTTCAATGTGTTTATTTTCACTTCAAAGTCCAGTGCATGTTTGATTGTCACGTTTGCACAACAAAAAATATGTATCACACTAACTACATCATTGTGACGAAACATGCGAGTAGATATCGTTACACGTGGACGCTTGGACACATTTAGTAGCGTCTATCCGTTTGTATTGGCATGCCGACGTAACTGAATCAGTATTTACATTTTGACTTCTGCAGTCGAGGTAGTTGGAAAAGGACCCAAAGTCTGAAACGTGCTCCGTGCTTTGAAGCAAAAGTAAGTAAACTGCATCGGAGATGCAAGGATAGTACAATTCAATTGTTCGCTGCAAAGCATGGAACATACAAGACAAATTTTATAATACTGCTTCGGTTGCTACGCCTAACTGGAAAACGTTAAATAACACTGAAGAGTATGCATGCTTTAAGAATGCATACATACACACGGAATGAGTGTTGGAGAGCAGAAGCAGGAATCCTGCATCACTTCCTGGGTAGGATCTTTTGGATGTGCTTTGCCAGATATGGAGTGTCGAGTGTTTATTTGTGCCATGTGGATGATTGTAGTAACACACTTTATGAGACCCTGCGGAGAGGTTTCGAATTTAATCCTAGATATTGGCGCAAAGATTGGTGATCAAGAACTTTAACCCACCACCTCTCCTCCCCCTGCCGGCCAAGTATCGGAAGTGAAAATTTTCCATCACTAAATTACCTATTTGTTTTGAAATTCTCTGGATCCTATTACCCAGATGTGAGTTCCATCTGCCTTTGAAACTGTTTAGGAACGTAGACGGGTACATAATTAACACACTAGGATTAAAAGTAAAATTTTAATTACCACCTGGAAAAGATAAGAATACGTAATTAATTTTTTGGTTTCTTTTCACGTCCATGTCTACGGTCGTGATATGCACTCATCAATGGACTGCGACATTTTGTTTTGGCTTTAGCACTAATGAAGTAATTTGGAAGAATCTAACGAACAAACAGGCTTCGTAGATATGACATTAATGAGTTCTCCGATGTGTTGCCGCTGAACCTGAGATAAAATTATTTTAAATTTAATGACGAAATATACCTCCAAAACGAAGTTCCCTTTCTGGTCTGCTGGCCTATATTTTCAACTACCTTGAAAAGAAGTTTTTCAATGAAAAAAATAAAAATAAATAAATAAATCGGTATGCACGCTACAGCATGTTCCAAAACGCCGCTCATAAAAACGGTATATTCCTGGGGCTCATAACTGGGTTCCATCTGTGATAGAGTGGTAGGATCAAGTGTTTTCGACAGCTTTTGGGGCTAGGGACCATTTGTACATCCAACAGAAGGATCGTCTTACTAGAGCTATCCTACGATATGGGTTCAAAGTATTACATACTCTCTTTAGCTTATGCAGCGGAAAAAGTAGGTTGGTTTCTTTTGAGTTGTGGTCTGTGGTGGGCTTTAAGGGGCTTATGGAGGCACCATTTAGTTCATGGGCAGTTCCTTGGAAAACCCGAAGAGTATGGTCGTTGGGTACCAAAACCGAGCCGCGGAACTACGGCGTGTATCGCAAACGGCTGGAATTTCTGTGATGTGTTCCTAAGATCGAGACCTCGAACAAACTTGAAAATTTTCTTGATATCTTTATCTGTTCCCTAGATAAAGAGATTCAAAGTTTCCCTACATGAACACGAAAAATATGCACCTAAAACTAGCACGGAGAACTATGTCGTGAAGTGTGTCCATTATCTTCAAAAGAGTTCTGTTCTTTTAAAAAACAGGAGGATTTTCGCCATTTTTCGGCTTCAATAGGGGTATTTTTCCGCTGGAATTATATTAATTCAGATATGTGAACGATAAATTTTTGTTAGTCAAAGGTGACGTTTATATTATTAATGCAATCGTCGCTAAATGAATGATTTACATGATAAAATAAATTTTACATATGAAACAGAAATTAATGGTTGCATTCATTTTTTATATTTGAATAACAGGAATGAAAATGGAAAACATAGTTTTGGAATCTTCAGGAAAAACACTTGTAGTGATACTTTTGTAAACTATCAATCAAACCATTAAAGCCAACATAAAAACGCTTTTTTCAGTTTTGCTATTAATCTCCTGTTCAAGCTTCCACTCTTAGAAACTGAGCGAGGATAAGAGCTAGATATCATTAAACACAATGTCAAAGCCAATGATTATGGTCCATATTATGCAAATAAAATATACAATCAAACTGCAACTAATTATCGGCAAAATGTAAGACCTGGTATTAGCAATAAATTGGAAGACAGTAATAAATACATTTGTTTGTCATATTACCGTAAAATTAATACGGATATAGCATCAGTTTTTAGAAAATATAAAATAGTGATTTGATTCTCAACTACAAATAATCTTGGGCGTGTTTTAAGTAATTCTGTTGACAGAAGTGTTTATCACGAATCAGGTTGTAACCTCCCCCTCACTTATCGACGTTAATGACAGTGAAAAATTAAACCTCGTGTACCTAATGGAAATTTGGGAAAAGCAATCGTCACCGAAGTTAATCTGTCGGTAAAGAGGGAGGAAAGGGTTACATCTAAATGAAAGGAAAAATGCAAATGAAATTGGTGGGAATTAATTTTGAAAAGGGATAAAGATAATTAAGAAAGTAAATGAGCGGCCGTTACGTTAACAATTAACTAGCGGTAATTATATATTTGAGATCTGGGGAAAATTACGGTCGCCAGTCCTATGGACAATTACTATAGTAACTGAAAAAGAAAGGTTATTACACATATAATTAGCACTAGAAGCGTGGCAACTGAAGGTTGACACGTGTTGTGTGAAAACTGAATGTTTGTCAGAAGTAATAAATTTCGCTACCCTCTGACTTAATTTAGCAAAAGAATTAATAAAACCGGAAAACTGCAAGTTAATTTAGTGACTGAAATTAACAGTGAGCTTTGTTTCTGAAGCACTACGAAATTCAGTAAAATAATGTTAATCTTGGGCTACCTCAACAATCATTTCAAAAGCTACTTGAATCTACGCAACTTAGAAATAAGAGATTTAACTTTGAACTTGAATTTAATGATTCTGAACAATTAACAATAGTAAAATTTAGTACGTACCAAGCTGAGCTGTAGTCACAGGTAAGCTAAAATATGGTAACAAAACTCGCACTCATAATTTGTGCTTGTGTAATCTAAATATTGCAGCCAGCTATGAATACTTTAACTGAACTTTGAAATTAAAGCAGTGAAATGAATAATATTACTTTAATGCTGGCGTTTGAATTTCAACGACACTCGGGTTCATTCCGGAAAAGGAAGGGACCCTGCTTGGTAATGCAATTGGGACAATGAGCAACAAATGTTCATGCTAAGTTGCTGTAATTATAGTTACGAAAATGGAACAGTTTGAAAAGCTGAGGTCTGCCATACAGTTCTAAAACTTTACGTGCTTTTAGTCTTCCTTGTTGGTTGATTGAAGGTTTGAAGCCGTCGATCGAGGAGGTGGCGACAGTCACTCATCGTCGGCCGTCGCTGTTGCAGAAGCTGGATGTTGGCACGCCTTCTTCTCGACACGGTCTCCAGCCGAAACGGGCTCTTGATGTGCGCCAGCTAATGCTTCCCGTCCGCGAAACCGTGTCAGAAACTAACATAGCAAGTCGAGCGCAATTACATGCTGCTAAACTTCGAAAGCGCGGCAAATCGCGGGAGCGTCACACAACACACCTGCTCCACTGCCCTACCCCAGCTAGACTCTGCTCTGCCCGCGCTCCATGCGGCCGAGTTCACACTGCCAAAGATCCTAAACACTTTGGTTCCTCACGCGACCTATCGATGTATTCGTTCGATAGCATAGTTTTCCCTAGGCAAGACCCAGCGTAAAAATACAAATAGTATTTACAAAACAAACCAATTATACATCGACATAAATGCATAAATATACAAATAGTAAAACAATTACAATATACAAAGACACAGAAACGTCATATCTTCAGGTAACAAAATAAGGACAAAAAAAATTATAGTACTATAGATGTAAATAGGAGGATATGCATTTCCGGCGTTACAAGGTGTGTATAAAATTAAGTGTTCAGACTGTGACGCCTGTTATGTGGGGCAGGTTGGAAGAAGACTTGAAGTTAGGTTGGCGAACATGTGTTCTTGGATCGGCATGATATAGTTGAAAAATTTGAGTTCGCTGCACACGTTATTGAGAGAGGACATCGTGTTCCGTCTTTGGGCTCTCATGTGGGATTGCTACACATAGCCAAAAAAGGCAGATTTATGGATCTTAATATCGAGTAATTCACTTAGTTTAAAATACAGGGTGAACATTACTAAAAACCGACGAACTGCAGGGACGGTTCCATGGCTGGAAATGGAGAAAAAAAGGTCCTGTGGACATGTATCCGGAATTTCATCGGTGCCACGATTGATGGCGCTGACGAATGAAAGTTCCTCTGACCACGTGCGTTGTGTTACTTGTGTGTTACAGGCTGTGTGATTGACGCAGCGTACTGTAAGGAGCGGGATGGTATGACATTCATGTCAGGAACAAGCCGAGATGTAAAATGTCGAGAGGAAGCACGGCTATACCAAAACAGACACTAACTACATCAGACAACTGTTCAAGCCCTTTTTGGGCGTTTGTGTGATCACGGGCCCTTTCAGACAGACGATTGTGAAGGAACGCGGAGTACACCAGATTTGGAGCTTGTAAAAGGGTTCCTTTCAGTATTCTATAGAACCCGGTCCTCCAAATCTGTTGTACGCACACTCCGCTGCCTACATACACGTTCGTCTGTCTGAAAGAATCCATGATTGCACAGACGCCCAAAAAGGGTTCGAAATGTTGTGTAGTTTGGTTGTGAAGTACTTGTTTTAGTCTAGCCGTGCAGCCTCTAGACCGTTTACATCTGTATCGCCGTATACAACACCATCTCAGCTTGTTCCCGACATGAATACCGTAATATTCTGCTGCTTACGGTATGCTGCGTCAGTTATACAGCCTGCAACACACATGGAATACGGCAGGTGGTCAGAGGAACTTTTCCGGACACATGTTCATAGGACCTTTGTTACCCCATTTCCACTCAGGAATCTTACTCTGCAGTTTTTTTAATGTTCAGCCTGTATAACACTCCGTGTCTGTGATCGTCATTAATCTTACGGGGCTAACACACTTATTACCTTATTTCTTTGTTACTTATATTTCACCGATTTACTTATTTGCTAAAAACTGTTTAAGGTAAGTCTATGTTTGATGTATCGGCTTTCGAGGGACATTGCACGACCGACCACTCAGATGTAACGACGAGCCAAGACGACAAATAATTAGGTCCTACGTTGCTCACATCAATAGTGGCATACAGAATCGACTGTGCGCTTGTAATGTTTATTCAAGGTTGTGGCAAAAGAAATCACAAAACATGATGGTTACATATCCTTGGCGCTGGTTTTGCTGACTATGGGAAAGGAAGTTTGTTAGTACATCGCCCAGTTCTTACCATAAGAGGTCCTCATGGTCACTTTCATGTCCTGTGAATTCCGTTCCCTGGCATCTACTGGACATTACGGCATATGTGATACAACAGCTCGAATATACGATAAAAAATTGTCTGTGAGATGTTGGAAGTTTTGTGTAACGCTATCTGATAACTGAGTAAGTACCTTTATAGTGTCGTACACGCAATTCTATTTCGTGGAATAGATTCAGTGTATGTGTCAGACACAAACTAATTTTTAAAACGATACACACCTAGGCAAAAAGTTTTGGTTCGGCGCTTTTGAGATTAATACACACATAAAAAAAATGTTTTGTATCACCTCGGTTCCGAGAGTTCCGGAACATGCACAGAAAATTGGAATAGAGATCAACATAAACATCATGTCCGCCCTTTTTTTGCTCATGAAAACCACACATTGCATGCTGTACCACTATGCAGCGAGACCTTCAGAGGTGGTGGTCAAAAAATGGTTCAAATGGCTCTGTGCACTATGGGACTTAACATCTTAGGTCATCAGTCCCCTAGAACTTAGAACTACTTAAACCTAACTAACCTAATGACATCACACACATCCATGCCCGAGGCAGGATTCGAACCTGCGACCGTAGCAGTCCCGCGGTTCCGGACTGCAGCGTCTAGAACCGCACGGCCACCGCGGCCGGCGGCGGTGGTCCAGATTACTGTAGACACCGGTAACTCTAATACCAAGTAGCACGTCCTCCTGCTTTGATGTATACCTGTATTCGTCGTGGCATACTATCCACAAGTTCATCAAGGCACTGTTGGTCCAGATTGTCCCACTCCTTAACGGCGATTCGGCGTAGATCCCTCAGAGTTGTTGGTGGGTCACGTCGTCCATAAACAGCGCTTTTCAATTTTTCTCAGGCATGTTCGATAGGGTTCATGTCTAGAGAACAAGCTGGCCACTCTAGTCGAGCGATGTCGTTATCCTGAAGAAAGTCATTCACAAGATGTGCACGATGGGAGCGCAAATTGTCGCCCATGAAGACGAATACCTCGCCAATATGCGGCCGATATGGTGAATGATGGCATTCACAAATCGTACAGCCGTTACGGCGCCCTCCATCACCATCAGCGGCGTACGTCGGCCCAGATAATGCCATCCCAAAACAGCAGGAAACCTCCACCTTGCTGTACTCGCAGGACAGTGTGTCTAAGGCGTTCCTGGTTGTCTCCAAACACGTCTACGACGATTGTCTGGTTGAAGGCATATGCGACACTCATCGGTGAAGAGAACGTGATGCCAAACCTGAACGGTCCATTCGGCATGTTGTTGGGCCCATCTATACTACCCTGAATGGTGTCGTGGTTGCAAAGATGGATCTCGCTATGGACGTCGGGAGTGAAGTTGCGCATCATGCAGCCTATTGCGCACAGTTTGAGTCGTAACACGACGTTCTGTGGCTGCACGAAAAGCGTTATTCAACAAGGTGGCGTTGCTGTCAGGGTTCCTCCGAGCCATAATACGTAGACAGCGGTCATCCACTGCAGTAGTAGCCCTCGGGCTGCCTGAGCGAGGCATGTCATTGACAGTTGCGCTCTCTCTGTATCTCCCCCATCGCTTTGGTTCACTCCGAGACGCCTGACCACTTCCCTTGTTGAGAGCCCTTCCTGGCACAAAGGAACAATGCGGACGCTATTGAACTGCGATATTGACCGTCTAGGTATAGTTGAACTACAGATAACACGAGCCGTGTACCTCATTCCTGGTGGAATGACTGGAACTGATCGGCTGTCGGACCTCCTCCAACTAATAGGCGCTGCTCATACATGACTGTTTACATCTTTGGGCGGGTTTAGTGTCATCTCTGAACAGTCAAAGGAATTGTGTCTGTGATACAATATCCACAGTCAAAGTCTCTCTTCAGGAGTTCTGGGAATAGGGGTGATGCAAAACTTTTTTTGATCTGTGTAGATGGCGCCTGCTAATTCTTTTATGGTGAAGTAAATTTATACGTCACAGAGCGTTAGGATCAAACTAAATAAACTGAGGTAATGAGGTCTCGAAACTCCAACGGCAACAACCGACCGCCATGTCGTCCTCAACCGACTGTCCGCGTTGGATGCGGATATGGGAAGGCGTGTGGTAAGCACAGCGGTCTCCCTGCCTTTGTCAGTTTTCATGACCTGGAACCGTCGCCGCTCGGTCAAGTAGCTCCTCAATTGTCATGATGAGGTTTGGTGCGCACCGGTACGTCAACGGCACATGGTAGCTCAGATGGTCCCCCATCCAAGTGCCAACCACGCTCGACTGCGCTTAACTTCGGTCATCTGACAGGAAACAGTGTAACATCGCGGCACGACAGTTGATCTGAGGTGAAGAAAACAGTTACCAATTTTGGTGAAATACGCAGCCGAGATGCTTTCTGTTTTTAGAGAGACAATCAAATCTGAAATCAGAACTTGAAAACTCATTTGTGCTATTTGATCTATAAATTTGTCCTAGTAGCAATGCCTTGTTTAACTTTTATGATTTTATTACTGTTCTTCGAAGGCATTTAAAATATTTGTGCAATTATGAACATATTCAGATTGAAGCTACCGGGAAGATGAGTGACATATATGTAACACATTAAACATTGATGGAAACAAAACGTGGAGATATTAGAATTGTCGTTGTCTGATGCATAATACAATGTCAGGTACGATAATCTTTGTTATGTAACTTTACTGAAAATATGAAGGCTTTAAAAATCGTATTTTACCGTTTCAGACAACTGAGATTAATGTTACAGGTGGATAGTTTTTTTGCGCTTTTATAGAACTCGCGATTTTCTGTAGTCATGCTGTCAAGGACCACTTCAGATAACATATACACACTGACGTAAATGTGAAGTGTTACACTATATAGCACCAGTCTGATTTTTACCAAACGTTGTGACAATCTTCATCACAGAACATTTATTAAATTATTTAATTTTCATTGCATTCCGCTCTGACGCACACCATCAACGTCAATATGAGGTGTGACACTGACGGTCACTAAGAAACACTTGTATTTGTTGTGGCATCCAAGCAGTCACCGAATGTCATTTTGAGGAATTTCTTGCCAAGTCTGAAGCACATCCTGTGTCATTTCGTGACGACTGATGGCTGGAGTCTGCTATGAAAGCATAGGCCGTCCTATCGTATTCCAGACTTCCTATTTGGGTGATGAATGAGGAGGCCATGTGGATCAGTAAATGGACTACCCGAAATGCAATTCTGCGTTATCCTGGAATATGCCATTTGATATCTTGGTCTTCAAAGTTATTGCAACAGGTTTTACCATTCTTGGCACATACTGACGAGTTTTTGGCATTTTTTGCCACAAGTCCTCCGATTGTTTTGATGCGGTTCGCCACGAATTCCTGTCCTGCGCCGACTTCATCTCTGAGCAGCATCTACGTCCTCAGTTACTTGCTGGATGTATTCCAATATCCGTCTACCTCTACACTTTTTACGCTCTAGAGCTCACTCTAGTGCCTTGGAAGTTAGTCCTTTATGTCTTAATCTGTATGTTTTTATCTCCTATCATCCTATCTCTTCTTCTTGTCAGTGTTTTTCGACCATGTGCAAACTCTAGGGATTGACCAATGAGAGAATCTGGAACAAAAAAATCTAGTGAACTTATGTCCGGAAATGCATGGTTTCCACGATAGAGACCATTTATTAAGTCATACATTCTCTACCTGGAATGGGCTCTGCATACACGACACTTTTAAGATTGCCCCATAACCAGAAATCGCACAGGTCGAGATCCGGTGAACGAGCAGCCGTGTAACTGGACCCCGTCGTCCGATCCATCGACCAGCGAAGACACGAATGAGACGCGTCCGGACGTTAAGGGCGAAGTGGGCTGGAGCACCATTATGTTGCAGCCACATAACCCTTCGAATCATCAGTGGCACTTCTTCCAGGAGGTGAGGCAATGTCACCCACAAAAAACGCCGAAAGATCCGGCCTGTTAGGCGATGTGGAATGAAGAATGGTCAAAAAATACGGTCGCCAATTATCGCGGCCCACACATTCCGGCTGGACCGATGCTGATGATTCGCTGTCACCATAAGACTGGGGTTCTGCATACTATCCCACAGATGGCTGTTATGAAAGTTGAAGATACCATTCCGTGTGAAGGTTCCCTCATCTGTGAGTAGGATGGATGACAGAAATTGCGGAATCGTGGTTGCCTGGTGAAACATGTGTGAATTCCTAAGGGACCAAACTGCTGAGGTCATAGGTCCCTAGACTTACATACTACTTAAGCTAATTTAAACTAACGTATGCTAAGAACAACAAAGGACTCGAACCTCCGGCGGGAGGGGCCGCGCAATCCGTGTCATGGCGCCTCAAACCGCGCGGTCACACCGCGCGGCTGCCTGGTGAAGAAACCAGTGACAAAACTGTACCCGATGTGGAAGGTCTGTCACTATTAAGCCCTGCACACGCTGTATGTGATAAGGTTAGTAGCAAGTGTCACGGAGAATGTTCCACGCGGTCGTCTGTCTTACCTCTACTGGCGCGCCAACTACCTCATACTGATAGGGCGGTCGCCTTCCACAGTGTTAATCTCGTTTTCCTCCAAGTCTGGTGTCCGATCATTTTGGGTATGTCCTTCATGATTTTCTGCTTCCCGAAACGACCTTGTCTCAGGCAAACGGTGAAATACTGTTGCAAACATTGATTGCTATGATTGTTGTTGGCGTGGATAGGTTTCCTGATACAGCCTCGCTGCCCGCCGCCCGTTGCCATTTGCCTTTCCGTAAGTAAACACCATGTCGCAAGCTCTTGAATCGAATACGGAACCATTGAGTACAACGCTGTATCACATCCACTACAAGGTGAGGCAGCAAGAGAAGTGAATAGGCCACATTACCAATTACTATGGCAGGACAGGGAGCTGGGGCATGACGTATGAGGAAAAGTAATTTGCTCTAAAAGGAAACCATGCATACTGTATCTGTGGCTGCATGGTAAAACGCATATTAGATCGTAGTCTCTGTAACAAAGTATGATTGAATAAATGGTCTCTATCGTGGAACCGGACATAAGTTCATTGGATCTCCTTTGTTCCGTATCCTTTCATCGATCGACCCCTAGTGTTTGTACGCGGTGGAAAAAATTATCATGTATCTTTCCTCGCCGATACTGCAGAAAACCTTCTCATTTTTTATGTTATCAGTCCACCAAACTACCAGTATCCTTCTGACGTAACACATGTCAAGCGCTTCAAATTTCTTTTTTCTCCCAGAGACCATAACTGTGTTCCGGACGAATATTCTAAGACGTTTATCCTCAAATTAAGGCAGTTGTTTGATATTAGTGGACTTCTTTCTGCATGAAAAGCCCTCTTTGCCTATACCAGACTGCTATTAATTTCTTCATTGCTTCGGACATCATATCTTGTTTTGCTTGCAAGGTAGCGGAATTTCTTGACTCTGTCTACGTTTTTTTTTTGGAGTAATGAGTCTTCTGACTGGTTTGATGCGGTCCGCTACGAATTCACGAATTCCTCTCCTCTGCCAATCTCTTCAACTCAGAATAGCACTTGCACCTACGTCCTCAATTATTTGCTGGATGTATTCCAAACTCTGTCTTCCTCTACAGTTTTGAACCGGCTGGCATGGCCGAGCGGTTCTAGGCGCTTAAGTCTGGAACCGCGCGAACGCTACAGTCGCAGGTTCGAATCCTGCCTCGGGCATGGATGTGTGTGATGTCCTTAGGTTAGTTAGGTTTAAGCAGTTCTAAGTTCTAAGGGACTGATGACCTCAGATGTTAAGTCCCATAGTGCTCAGAGCCATTTGAACCTCTACAGTTTTTGTTCTCTACAGCTTCCTCTAGTTTCGTGGAAGTCATTCCCTGATGTCCTAACAGATGTCCTATCATAATATTCCTTCTCCTTGTCAGTGTTTTCCATATATTCCTTTCCTCTGCGATTCTGTGCAGAACCTCCTCATTCCTTATCTTACCAGTCCACCTAATTTTCGCTGGCCGGAGTATCCGAGCAGTTCTAGGCGATTCAGTCTGGAACCGCGCGACCGCTACGGTCGCAGGTTCGAATCCTGCCTCGGGCATGGATGTATGTGATGTCCTTAGGTTAGTTATGCTTAAATAGTTCTAAGTTATAGGGGACTGATGACCTTAGATGTTAAGTCCCATAGTGCTCAGAGCCAATTGAACTATTTGAACCACATAATTTTCAACATCCGAATGTAGGACGACATTTTAAATGCTTCAGTTCTTCTCTGTTCCGGTTTTTCCACACTCCATGTTTCAGTACCATACAACGCTGTGATAAAAACGTACATACATCCTCATAAATTTCTTCCTCAAGTTAAGGCCTGTGCATGAAACTAGTAGACTTCTCTTGGCCAGGAATGCCCTTTTTGCTAGTGCTAGTCGGCTTTTTATGTCCTTCTTGCTCCATCCGTCATTGATTACTTTGCTGCCTAGGTAGCAGAATTCCTTAACTTCATCCACTTCGTTACCATCAATCCCGATGTTAAGTTTCTCGCTGTTCTCATTTCTGCTACTTCTCATTACTTACGTCTTTCTTCGATTTACTCTCACTCCATATTCTGTACTCATTGATTGCTCATTCCATTCAGAATATCATGTAATTCTTCTTTACTTTCACTCAGGATAGCAATGCCATCAGCGAATCGTATCACTGATATCCTTTTACCTTGAATTTTAACCCGACTCCTGAACTTTTATTTCCATCATTGCTTCTTCGATGTACAGACTAAACAGTAAGGGTGAAAGACTACATACCTGTCTTTATAATCTGGGCACTTCATTCTTGGTCGTCCACTCTTATTATTCCCTCTTGGCTCTTTCCCTATAGCTTACTCCTATTTTTCTCCGAATTTCAAACATCTTGCACCTTTTAACATTGTCGAACGCTTTTTCATACGAACGTGTCTCGATTTTTCTTTAGTCTTGCTTCCATTATTAACTGCAACGTCAGAATTGCCTCTCTGGTGCCTTTACCTTTCCTAAAGCCAAAATTGATTGTCATCTAACACTTCCTCATTTTTTTTTCATTCTTCTGTGTATTATTCTTGTAAGTAACTTCGAGTGCATGAGCTGTTAAGCATATTGTGCAGTAATTCTCTTTATTGTCAGCTCTTGCAGTCTTCGGAATTGTGTGAATCGTATTTTTCCGAAAGTCAGATAGCATGTCGTGAGATTCATACATTCTACACATTGTGAGGTAACGGGCGAGTTGTGACGCCCTGAAAATATTCTAAGTTCGGAGTTGGCATGGCCGCGCTGGGGCCTCTCGGTGGGCTGTGTCTCATCGGCGGCCACATGCACGAACATTAGCTGGGGTCCACGGACCGCGTGGCTGGGAATTCCATGGTGACACTGTGTCGATGAAGGAGACATGCAGGGACTTTGTGAAACCTTAATAGCAGCCATTTTACAGTTCGTATGGAAATTAATAGTAGCCAGATAAATCATGATACCTCAAAAAGAAACAATTACCTTACCATTATTTGCACGTCCATTCTGATGGTGTAATCAGCTTTTCAGTATCTTTAGTAGTTTAAAGTTTAGTATCTAACGATAAATTATACAAGTAACACCAAGCAACGAATTCCAAACTGTAAACGGTTCATCCAATTTTGTCAATCTATGTGACTTTCGAAAGATATTAGTGTAAACCTAAATTGATATAAATCACAGACATGTAACTTGAATAGTACATGAGTTGTTGGAGGTCAAAGTGGCCGATTACTATCGACAGCGTCAGGCCATAAGTACTCTACAGTTAGGCGAAAAACGGTAGCAGCATCCTTATAAATATATTTATTCATCTATGTCTTGGTTTATATCAGATCTATACTACTCATGAAGAAATTGGTTAAATATTTACTGTGTTTTTGAAAGCACAGAGACATTAGGCTACTGTCCTACCTTTTGCTAGCTATTTCTTTGATATATGTTTATTTAATTTATTTATGTATTTAATAATGCGTGTTAGAGCGTGTTTATGGTCCAGCCGTAGGAATATTTATTTTATTTTCAAGTTATTTAAATGTAAATCCAGTATTTCGAATGTGTTTCAAAATGTTTGTGAGGGTGTGTTGGTTTGGAGACATGACGGAAATGCTATCGCCAATCACAGCGCTCGTTACTAAGGGAGGCGACTACCGAGGTAATTGGAGAGGGAGTGCGGAACAGGACAGTGTGAGGGAAAATACGGGCACAGGACACGGGAAATGCTGGACGCGACGGCGCGCGGACACCCAGTCGCGGGAGAGACTTGGTATGTGGAGCGGTTTGCGCGTGGTCGCGAGAGAGAGAAATACTTCAGAGTGTGGTCTTGTGAGATTTCCGAAGTTTCTACAGTGAAGATGTAGTATCCGTTTATAAGTGAATATCTCACGAGTTATGTTGTCAGATGGTTCAAATGGCTCTATGGGACTTAACATCTGTGGTC
Source organism: Schistocerca nitens (assembly GCF_023898315.1). Lineage (NCBI taxonomy): Eukaryota > Metazoa > Arthropoda > Insecta > Orthoptera > Acrididae > Schistocerca > Schistocerca nitens. The sequence continues at coordinate 307,483,878 of NC_064614.1, forward strand.
ATCAGTCCCCTAGAACTTAGAACTACTTAAACCTAACTAACCTAACGACATCACACACATCCATGCCCGAGGCAGGATTCGAACCTGCGACCGTAGCGGTCACGCGGTTCCAGACTGAAGCTATGTTGCCGTTCATAACGAATTACATGCAGTAGGAGTCTATTGTTTCCCTGTTATTCAACTTACATTTTATTTAATTGCTGGACCATCGACACCAATAAGTGTTTTGCAGAAATATACCACATTCTAAAAAGTACCTCTACTATCGTACTCATAATTTAAAGTCGTTAAGATAGTACCTGCAGATTTTATTTATTGCAGTCTTTTATTTATAAATTTCTACGTTACATTCGCGATTGCCAAGTGATAGGAACCTAAGACCATTCAGTTCATGTGTATATTCATATTGTACACTGTAGACTCAGCAGTATTTGGCTTGTAACGCGGCAACTACGTATCCCACCTCCTAGACAACGAAATCAAACAAAAGTTTTAATATTTCAACTTTGAGTCTGAGGGTACGTAGTTGAGGGCTACACAAACATAATTTCATTCATTATTACTGAAAGCCCGCAACGCCAACGTCAATAATCGTTTTGTTGCTACTTTCACCAATGATTTTAGAAAATCTGATGGAATATAACCTCCCCTTTCTTCCTTATTTGATCTTTAGTCTTCCAAAGCTCTCTTAAATTATGATTCTAATACTGGATCTCCTATCTCTTCTAAATCGACTCCTGTTCCTTATTCTACCACATCAGACAAATCTTCCCCTTCATAGACGCCTCCAGTGTACTCATTCCACCTTTCCGCTCTATTTTCTGCATTTAACAGTGTAATTCCCGTTGCGCTCTTACCGTTCTTCACATTTTTCATGCAGTCATTTCGTCTTAGCTTTCCTGCTCTTCCTATTTATTCATTCCTGAGCGACTTGCACTTCTGTATTCTTAAATTTCCCTGAACATTTTTGTACTTCCTTCTTTCATCGATCAACTGAAGTATTTCTTCTGTACCCATGGTTTCTTCGTAGTTACCTTCTTTGTACCTATGTTTTTCTTCACAAATTCTGTGACTGCAATTTTCGGAGTTGTCTACTTCGTGGTTCCCGATTTTGATATTAAGTTTCTCGCTGTACTCATTTCTGGTACTTCTCTTTATGGTCATTGGTCTTCGGTTTACTTTCTATCCATATTCTGTATTGAGTAGGCTGTCCATTACATTCAGTAAGTTCTGTGATTCTTTCTCCCTTTTATTGAGGAGAGAAATGCCATTTGCGAACCTTATCACATGCATCCTACCAGAATTCTTCTTTCTCGTCCCCAACTTCTACTCTACCATGATTTGGATATGAGACCACCATAGCAGGGGAACTGATGTAGATATTTGTTGACTCGGGCACGAATGATCCGGTACAGGTCTTTTTACTGTCTTCCCAGTCATCTTACTTATATCATGGCAACGGATAAAGATTTACAGAATAACGAAAAGGCCATGAGTTACATATACTAATCTATCTTCTTACAAAATTTCAACCGATTCCCAGAAGCCTGAAACATAGAAGCGGCGCACGTAAAAAGAACCCTCACAAAACAAGTTTTTTTGCCCGTAAAATCCGAATGAAGGTAGATTTTGGAAACGAATTTTCAATATTATCGTAAGAACGAATTTTTTATGTATTTAATTCACTCTAAACCGTTTCCGCGTAGTCAACTGACGTAAGAACGTATTTTACGCGCTACATTTAGTGCAACTTAGACCCATCGTGTAAGACGTATGCTTTGCCGGCGATGGGAGAGGCATGACAGAATCTCTGACCAGAGAGTAGTTTATCGTTAGTTGTTGCTTGTCGCTAGTCTGCGCTTGTCTGCGCGAGTCGACAGTAGTAGTCTGTAGTAGGCTGGTGGAGTCGGCATGTGTCGGCTGTGTGCTCTGCTCGCGACTCTGGTCAGGACTCTGGAGGATGGGTATTGTTGTAGAAGGTAAAGAAGCAGCCTTGCGCATATTTAATAATGGATATTAATTGTAATTTAATTTGTTCCAAAAAAGCCCCAATAATAATTTTTATAATATAAAGTAACTCTTTTAAAGAAACACATTCATTTCAATTTAAAGAATATTTCCAATGCATTATCATTCCCTCCAAGAATAAAAAAAAAAAAATATACGCCAGCATTGCACGAAGCTGTGTCGAAAAATACCTAATTAAGAGCAGATATAATTGCAGTTTTTATTGAGGTAAGAATTTTTTGCTTTTTTTATTCAGAATACAGGGCCGAAGGACAGTGCTGCTGTCGTCATAAAATTCATCAGGTTACAAAACTTTTTTTATTATTTTGGTGTTTAGGAATTTTTCTGTTTCGAACTTGGCATTAAATGAGAAAAGAATTTTGTGGTAAGATTAAATGTGAATGCATTTTTGCACACAGACAATAAATGGGAGCCAATTTTGTTCAGAGGTCACAATATTATTTAAAATTCATTTAATTATTATTCTTTGTGGAGGTTACATTTGGCTCACATTTTCATTTTCAGTTTTTGTGGGGAAGTTACACTTGGCGACCCTGCCAGGATCGTATTTCTTTGTGAATCTTCTGAAAAGTAGTCATATATCTGCTCTTATTTACTTATATGTAGTTTGCATCTGGCGCAACGCATTTTACTAATTTGTCACTCTTTCTTTCACAGATCATCGGCAATTTGTTGCTCTTTTGTTGTATTTGTGTTTGTTGGATTTTGCATTGTCTTTTTTTTATTTGTGCTTAATTTTGTTTTGTGAAAAATGCTGCGAAAAACTGTTAACAGTACTTCGCGATGTGCAATGAGTGAAATAGCCGACTCGAATAATTTGACCGATAATATTTGTGGCACTCAGTGTAATGATGACAATCCCCCATTTACAGACAATCAGTGCGTACTGACCACCAGTAATGATTTTAATGCTGATGATGAGCAAACAAATTCAATTGTGTCCTCTCTTAATTTAACGACGATTGATGACGCGGGATGTTCTGTTACAATGAACGCTGCCCAGCTTGACACACCCGGTTTGCAAAGTTTACGTAGCGAACAGATAATTGTTTCTAACGAAAATGAACAGTATACTCAAAGTAGGTCAGATTTATTTGATTCCGAGGTAGTGACTAACAGTACACATCCGATTGGGAAACCTTTTCGAGAATCACAGAATGACCAAATGGTTAAACAAAACGTGACAATTGCAGGTACACCATCATACAGTACAGAGAATAGAGCCGCTGATTTTGGCTGGGATCAAGTTATGGCATTATTACTACAAACTAATGAAACTGTCAAAAAAATTAGTGAACAGAACAAACAACTTAATGAAAGTCTTAAACAGTCTAATGATAGACAACAATCACAAACAACTTAGTGAAAATCTCAAACAACAACTTAATGAAAATAATGAAAATCTCAAACAACAGCTTAATGAAAAACTAGACAACAATTCCAAACAGTTGAATGAAAAATTAGACAACAATTCCAGACAGCTTAGTGAACAGATTACAGCCATTGCCGCGCAATGTCATGATACTGAAGAACAATTACGTGAAGAAATTAAGGCTTGTGCAAGTAAAAGTAGTGAAGAAATTAGATCTGTTGCACAAGAATTAAATAATAGACATGCAGATACAACTAAATTACTTAGAGACGAAATTAGTGCAGTCGGTAAACAATGCTCTGAAAACACAACACAGTTATGCGAGGAGTTTAAATTAATGACAGCAGAACTTTCGCGTACACTGGATGCAAAGGTAGACGCGAAATTCGACCAACAGAACAGCAAAATTGACGAACGTTTTAATCATCACCTACAAAACAGTGATACGCGTTTCCGTAAATTTATGCAGGAACAGAATAAAGTAAAGCGACAAGCCATGGAAACAATTACCGCACAGAGACAGGAAGATAAACGTAAATTGTTTACGAAAGCAAAAACATACGTAGACAACAATATTGCTACAGTATCAGACGAAATTAATACTATCAAACAGTTGAACACCGAATTGCGTGATGAAATTTCCGATCTTAAATCAAAAACAGATACACATACAGTAGACTTTCAGACAGTGGCCGACAGACTTGAATAATTAGAACTAATTCAAGATCCCGAAGTCATCAAAGCTGACGTTAAAAAATTGAACGAAACCACACGTAAAATACAAAAACAAATTAATGCTTGTGACATTGAAAACGATGAACAGGTAAAAATACTGACTGGAAAATATGATGAATTGGCCAGTCGTATTGACGTTATTGAAGGTAATAATGACAACAAATCAGACGATACTTCACCGATTTCGTTTAATCAAACACCTGAATTCCAAAATTTACAGCAGACGATCAGTGAGATAGATTCGTCCAATAATACATTACGTAGAAAATTGTCAACTTTACAGCAAGAAGTGACAGAGATAAAGAATATTTCAGTTAATAACATGTCACAGCATACAGCACATTCCGAACATTTCTCACACTCACACAGCCAGTATAATTTAGATAATTTACAGAGAGTACGTGACTTAGATTCCGAACAGTCACAGACAAATAGATTCTCATACAATCGTGAACCTGTGCAGACATACAGAGACGATAATTTTGATTACAAACATTTTCTATCAGTGAGAAAATTTAAAGTATTCAAAAATGACAGAACACAGATTCACCCCTTGGATTGGATACAACAATTTAGCTTTGCTTTTCCACCGACTTGGCCTGTAACGCACAAACTTGAATTTATTTGCAGTTTTTTGGAAGGCGAACCGGTAACTCGTATGAGACCGATCGCGAGACAATGCTACTCGGTAGAAGATTTTCAGAATGCTTTTCTGTCAGCGTATTGGTCGAAGACGACACAGCGCGGAATCAAGGATCAATTAATTAGTTTGCCAAATTATGAGAACTCAAATTTTCCCAGTGTCACGCAATTGTTTGAGCGCATGGTTCAACAAAGCCAGTACTTAAGTGAACCATACAGTGAATCTGCACTTATTCAACTATGTATTTCTAAATTACCACGATCATTAAGAGTGTCACTTTTAACGGGTCAGCAGAAAGAAAATATTTCGGCATTCAGAGATCTGTTACAGCTTTTGGAAGTGCAGCAATCGGATTATTCCTTTATACACAAAAATTTTTCATATAATAACCAAGGTCAACAAACATACAGTAATTACGATCAGCCATGCAATTTCAATAGCAAAGCTAATAGACGCTTCAGGAACGACAACCACCAGAACTTTAATAACAGACAAAATTTTGATTATCAGTATCGTCAAAATTATCAGCAACAGGAACCACATTTTTGTAACAATAGACGTTTTTCACCGCAACAGCATGAAAGCCAACCGGTTAGCATACCTAACCAACAATGTAATGCACAAGGTCAAACAAGCTTTAATGTTTCGCCGCGTACGCGTATAGCGTCGGCCCCAACAAATAGTAACGCACAGCAACAAGGGAATCAGTACGTACAGAAAACACACTACTTCAATTCCTATCGCAGTGCGCCGTATAGAAATGACTATTATGACAGACGTAAAAATAATGAGCACAATTTTCAGCGTACATTTAATGACAGTCGATCTTATCAGCAGCAAGAACATCAGCAACAACATATTATTATGAATGAACCAGACAGTAGGTATCATCCAGAACGTAATACGCCAGGAAGAAATAACAGAACAGTACAAATAGTGGAAATGCCACAGCATCCTCCTGAAAATAATAACACGTCAGATAGAATTTGACTAGATACAGTACAGGTTGCATCTTCCAGCAACGTAAGCAGTACCTCAGATACACAGAATCTTGTTCACGAAAATGTTATTACTTTTGACGACATCCGAGACACTCTTTTGCAGGAAAGACCAGTTGTTCAAAAAACCATTTCACACCCTGTCATCGAAGTTAAAATTGGATCATCGAAATTTTCAGCAGTAATCGATTCTGGATCACCTATGTCAGTTATAAATGAAGAAACTTTCAACGAGTGTAACAAAGAATACCTATCCTACGTTACCATTAGGCAAAACGAAAGTAAAAGGAGCAGTATCTAGTAAAGGAGTAGATGTAAAATTACAGACACATTTGTCATTTTGTATTGCAGGTCATACATTTCACTCAAATTTTTGGATTGTCCCCTTATTGACAACAGACGTTATTTTAGGTACGAATTTTCTGGTACAACATGACGCAGTTATTGATTTTCAAAATTCCTATTTAATGTTAAAGGATGAAAATGTACAACTGGCTTTAGAATTTCAGCACTCTTTATCTGCGGAAGAACAAACAATTAATCGTACAGAGGTCATTTCCGCATCACGTAACATAGACTGTAATTCCACATTGTTCACAGATACGTGCGTACACAACTATAATACTACAGACGAAGCCGACTATGACGTTATACAGATGATTTCTGATAAAGTTAAACAGAGCAGTGCAAATACAGAGGACGAACGCACGCAACTACACAAAATTCTTTTACAGCAAGCTCCAGTTTTTGACAACGTTCCTGGTACTATGTCCGGTTTTATGTATGAATTTCAAGTTAAACAGCACGACACATTTAAAGCCAAGCATTATCCCATTCCATACATCCATAGAGAACAAGTTAAGAAAGAATTGCAAGCTATGCTTGACCAAGGATTTACTGAACCGGCAGTTAGTCCGTGCATAAACCCGCTCCATATTGTTAGGAAAAAGGATGGTTCACTTCGCCTCGTACTTGATTCGCGTCACATCAGTGACATTATTATTAATGAGACAGATCGCCCACAGACACTAGAAGAACTTCTACAGAAATTTCGTGGTACTGCTATTTATTCCACATTAGATTTGAAATCAGGATTTTGGCAAATTCAGCTCCATCCGAACTGCAGAAAGTACACAGCATTTCTCTGTTTTGGTGACTGTTATCGATTTTGTAAATTACCGTTCGGTTTAACAATTTCTTCAGCAGCTTTTATTCGCGGTTTGAATACAATACTTCCGACAGAACTTAAAGACAGAATCACAACGTACGTAGACGACATTCTTATTGCAGAAGCTAACTGGTCTGAACACAATCTAATTCTTGAACAACTGTTACGAACTTTTCGTGCACAAGGACTCACAGTTAATCTCAGTAAATCGCACTTTGGTAAAACTTCTATAAAATTTCTTGGACATGTAATTTCAGCAGAGGGCATTACGCCTGACCCGGAAAAACTTCAAGCTTTACGTGACATTACTGTTCCTACGACGAAGAAACAACTACGCAGTTTTTTGGGTTTAATTAACTTTTTTCGTAAATTTATTCATTACTCTGCTTTAGACACCCCTAGATTATGTCAATTGACAGGTAAAAACACTATTTGGTCCTGGGATAGGCAAGCACATTCTGAATTTGTGAACCTGAAAGAAGCCTTGTTGAATGCACCACTTTTATCGCACCCAGATCTTACCAGAAATTTTTCCATTGCCACCGAAAGTTCTAACACCGCTTTAGGCGTACATATTTTTCAGGAAATTGAAGAAGATGGTTGTACAGTAATTAAAAACATCGCTTTTGCAAGTCGCATTCTGTCACTTGCTGAACGAAATTATTCTGTCACAGAACTTGAAACATTATGTGTTGTATGGGCTTTTACCAGATTTAGGCATTTTCTTTATGGAAGACACACTTCCGTTTACACAGATTATAGAGCGATACAATTTTTACTTTCGGCTAAATTTACACACGACAGATTAAGTAGATGGAAACTTTATTTACAGGAATTTAATTTTACAATTGTTCACATTCCCGGCACACAAAATATTGTAGCAGACGCACTATCCCGTTCTCTTAACAACAATCAGCAAGACATCGCAACCAACTTCTGCAAAGCAAATTTCAGCGTCATGTCCATTCAACAAGTTGCATTTGAAAATTTCATTTCGTCGTCATTACAAGACATAGCACAAGAGCAGAGTAAAGACAACGTGTGGAAAGAAATTAAACACCTTTGGCAAGATAGGAATAATGTTACCATTAGAAACCATTACACTGTACGCAATGACATTCTGTTTCGCCGCTCTCATCCTGACAGCAACAATTGGTTATTATGCATTCCTGACGAACTTGTTAACAAATTAATCTGGTATACTCATTTAAGTTACGCACATTACGGAGCCAGAAAATGTTTTCTTATACTGAGACAGAACTGTTATTTTATCAACATGGAGAAACGTATACGACGAGTTTTAGCGTCATGTAAAATCTGCCAGAAAGCTAAATCAGACACGACTTCACATACTCCTCCATTGCATCCCATTGTACCTGTTAAATTGAGACATATGGCCGCTGTAGACATTTTTGGTCCGATTCCCAGAACTAATAGAGGTTTTTGCTACATCTTTGTCGCTGTTGAACTCACTTCAAAATTTGTTACCTTCACTCCGTTACGCAAAGCTACTGATAAAACTGTTTCGAAAGCATTTGTAAAACATTTTCTATTTCATGTAGGGCATGTGTTGAAAGTAATTTCCGACAATGGATCGCAGTTTCGATCTGCTATATGGACACGAATGTTACGAGCTAGAAACATTTCTCCGATCTATATATCCAGGTACCATGCTTCTTCGAACCCTTGTGAACGATTAATGAAAGAAATTGGTAAACTTTGTAGAATATACTGCCATAAAAAACATATTGATTGGGACACATACATACTCTCATTCCAGGATGTAATTAATTCCATACCGAATGAATCTACTATGCTATCTCCGTCTGTTATACTGAAAAATGTTGAACCACCTAACAAAATTAAAGAATTAGTAACCTTTCCTACATCTCGTCGACTACGACACCATGAAATAATTGACATTGCGCTGAACAACATCAAACGTGCCGCAGAGCGACGGAGAAGACAGCAAAAACAGGTTTGTACACGCCGTGACTTTCACATTGGACAGAAGATATTAGTACGTACACACTATTTATCGAACAGAGGAAAGAGTAGATGCAGTAAATTTGAGCTTCTATACGCAGGTCCATATCGGATTCGCAGCATTCCTCACCCCAATGTAGTACACGTCGAAACTTTGAGAACCAGAAAAACCAAAGGGAACCACCACATCTCAAACATCAAACCTTTTATTGAATGAACATACTTTATGATTTATCACACTGTAATGCCATTTCCTAATTTTTTTATGACCACTTATGCAATTATATCCACATGAACACTTACTGATGATTGTCGTATTTTTTCTTGGCAAGTGCCCGGCAAGGTAAGGTTAGCAGGTCGCTCTTCTTGTCGTTACACAACAGACCGTGCATATTTTCCATTTTTTTGTGTATGTATGATTGTTTTCCTGTTTTGTTTATATGCACCATGAAATATCTAAGATATAACAAACACCAGTTGACTTTAACATTTTGCCTTATGATATCTCAACATCGTGACTACTTTAATTTTTTTTTCTTTGCTGCTACATTGTGATACACTGTGTACATTTTTGCCTCTGGACACTATGTTTTTGACATATTATGTTTTCTGTCATGCTATGCTGTATGCTCAATTATGTTACTATAAACCAGTTTTTATTTAATGGGTATATGAATTAAATGCAAGACATTAATCTTTGTTCATCATTTTCAGAAATAAATAACGTGTAAAAGAAATAAATTAAACAGAAATGGGAATTTCACCTTCGGAATGATCGAGAGAAGATGCAATACCTCATGACGAAGAGTAAATGGATCAGAATTAACAAGCATTAACAAGAATATACTATACACATCGTAGAATAGCAGTCTTAACTAATTTTTTCTTTCAGAATACGAGGCGATTGATGCAGGCTGCCAGACAGAACTACACATCTTAGTTTTAGTGATGAAATATGCTAGAAATAAGGAATAGTTGTATAATGAATAATGAAGTGACTTTTTTGCAGATGATAATGAATGGTGATGAATAATGATGAAGAATATGCTACTATTGATAATGAAGTTTTTCTTTACAGATGATATTAATAATGGAGTTATGATGATATGGATAATGAAGTTTTTCTTTACAGATGAGGATAATGATGAAGTTTATATATTTACTGTTAGTTAAGAGATGCTATGTAGTTATTTAAGTATTTGTTGCAGTTCGTTTTGACAGTATGTCTTATATCGCATGGTATGATGACTGAAGATTTTGGAAAGGACAGCTAGAGAACATATATATTTTTTATACACATTTCACTACCTGTTAATTCAAAGTTCACTACTTTTCAGCATAATATGCGTTTCTTCTTTCAGTGTAATAATCCATTTTTGTATATTTTGCAGGAGAAATTATTCATGAAATTAATGTGCTATAAGCAGTTGTTCATTAAATCTATGTCATTTATGAATGTGATCACATATACTCTACTTGCTTCATAACCTTGCTACAGCTGACTCGTGACGAATGACGTTATACATCTTCATTTGCAGCAATAACTCACAAGCAAATATTGTTATGCCCCAGTAATTTATTATCGATCCCAACGCAATGCATTGCTAGCACAAAAAAAATTGTATTACCAGTCCCAAATAATGCTACCAGTTTAAGAGAGTTCTGAGTAATACTGATCAGCTCTGAATAGTATGTCACTTCAATAATGAATTCTGAGTAATACTGAATGATGCTTTGTAATAATGCATAAACACTATGTGCATAATTTCTGTAAATAGTATTTTTGTTATACTCTATAAATGCTATGCCAATAATTAACTCTTGCTTTGAATGATGACTTCTTAATAATGCATAAAAAATGGTTTGTAACTGGCCAGTGAATGCCACCTATTACTGTAATGAGATGACCTATGATGCCAATGATTACTACAATTAGATGAATTATGTATAAATGCTATGCCAATAATTAACTCATTTTCAATGATGACTTCTGAATAATGCATAAAAATGCTTTGTAACTGGCCAATGAATGCCACTAATTACTGTTATGAGATGACCTATGATGCCAATGATTACTATAATTAGATGAATTATGTATAAATGCTATGCCAATAATTAACTCATTTTGAATGATGACTTCTGAATAATGCATAAAAAATGCTTTGTAACTGGCTAATGAATGCCACTGATCACTGTAATGAGATGACCTATGATGCCAATGATTACTATAATTAGATGAATTATGTATAAATGCTATGCCAATAATTAACTCTTGCTTTGAATGATGACTTCTGAATAATGCATAAAAAATGCTTTGTAACTGGCCAATGAGTGCCACTGATTACTGTAATGAGATGACCTATGATGCCAATGATTACTATAATTAGATGAATTATGTATAAATGCTATGCCAATAATTAACTCTTGTTTTGAATGATGACTTCTGAATAATGCATAAAAATGCTTTGTGACTGGCCAATGAATGCCACTGATTACTGTAATGAGATGACCTGTGATGCCAATGATTACTATAATTAGATGAATTATGTATAAATGCTATGCCAATAATTAACCCATTTTGAATGATGACTTCTGAGTAATGCATAAAATAATGCTTTGTATCTGGCCAATGAGTGCCAATGATTATTATATTGAGATAATTTATGAACATTATTCTGTAATACTACATACATGGTACAGAAATGTTCAGTAACTGGGCGACGAGTGCCACCAATTACTCAAATCAGTTGTTAGACTAGTGTAATTTTCAATTAAGACTAGTATGTGACTTAGTGTCCTTCACCTCCTGACCTAATTACCAGAAATTACTGCAATATCCGTTTGTCCTGTCTATCTTCATGATAATGGAGCACTATATTTGGTTTTTGCACTAATTCTTCGTTGGTCTACTTTACAAGAACGTGGTGTTGACACGACATGCTGTCCACCAGCTTGAGTGATGGAGATGTTATTATGGTCCCACTGTTTGGTGCACCTAGTGTACTACCAAAATGATAGCATGGAATATTATTACGACATTTCAGTGTCTTGGCTACACTGATTAATACTCCAAGGAAAAGAACTTCAGATGGTCTCACTTGGTGTTGTGCTTCTATAGAAAGATATGGACTTTCAGTGCAGCTGCGTGCAACCTAAAGTGCTACAACCATTATGCAATCCTTCCCATTCCTTTCCTAGTTCTTGTAAAATGGTAAACACTTATACAATGCGTTTAAATTCTTGTAAAATGATAAAGACATATACAGTGCGTGTGCACTTTATTTCACTCCATGATATGTTATGTAAAAATGCTAAAGACTTCTACAGTGCGTGTGCACTTTATTTCACTCCATGATATGTTATGTAAAAAATGCTACAGACTTCTACAGTGCGTGTGCACTTTATTTCACTCCATGATATGATATGTAAAAATGCTAAAGACTTCTACAGTGCGTGTGCACTTTCGTCATTTTGTTAACGTGATTTGTATTCATTGCATATACATTTTTGTGATTTGCTGATATGTTCTGAACTACAGTGCGTGTGCACTTTTGTCATTTGTCAATATGATTTGTACTCATTATGTTTATTTGTTGTAAAAATGCTAAAGAGTTTTACAGTGCGTGTGCACTTTTGCCGTTTGTTAATATGTTTTGTACTCATTGTGTATACATTTTGTTATTGCCTGATATGTTCTGTACTCAGTGCATGTGCACTATATTCTATTTCATGTTCTGCACCTCTATATATGTATATATTCTGTGATTGTAAAGTTAGTTAATTAAGAAAAATTTGTTGCTCATGTCAAGTCCAATTGACTCACCATCGCTGCCAAATTTTTGCCCCCCCCCAGTGGAGGGTTATGTAAGACGTATGCTTCCCCGGCGATGGGCGAGGCATGACAGAATCTCTGACCAGAGAGTAGTTTATCGTTAGTTGTTGCTTGTCGCTAGTCTGCGCTTGTCTGCGCGAGTCGACAGTAGTAGTCTGTAGTAGGTTGGTGGAGTCGGCATGTGTCGGCTGTGTGCTCTGCTCGCGACTCTGGTAAGGACTCTGGAGGATGAGTATTGTTGTAGAAGGTAAAGAAGCAGCCTTGCGCATATTTAAAAATGGATATTAATTGTAATTTAATTTGTTCCAAAAAAATGCCCCAATAATAATTTTTATAATATAAAGTAACTCTTTTAAAGAAAAACATTCATTTCAATTTAAAGAATATTTCCAATGCATTATCATTCCTTCCAAGAATCAATATATATATATATATATATATATATATATATATATATATATATATATATATATATATATATATATATATATACGCCAGCATTGCACGAAACAGTGTCGAAAAATACCTAATTTAGAGCAGATATAATTGTAATTTTTATTGAGGTAAGATTTTTTTTTATTCAGAATACAGGGCCGAAGGACAGCGCTGCTGTCGTCATAAAATTCATCAGGTTACAAAACTTTTTTTATTATTTTGGTGTTTAGGAATTTTTCTGTTCGAACTTGACATTAAATGAGAAAAGAATTTTGTGGTAACATTAAATATGAATGCATTTTTGCACACAGACAATAAATGGGAGCCAATGTTATTATATTATAAATTATATAATAATATGTAAATTAATATTAAATATTATTATAATTGGATATAATAAATATAATTAATATTATTAAATATAAAGTTTTATATTAATATATATAATTATATTAATTATAATAATATAATTTTATAATTTATCTATAATTAGATTGTTTAACTAATTAATATTTAAGTTAACTTAATATAAAGTTAATTTTATATTAATACCATATAACAATATTATTTAAAATTCATTTAATTATTATTCTTTGTGGAGGTTACATTTGGCTCACATTTTCATTTTCAGTTTTTGTGGGGAAGTTACAATCGTATCTCGACAATGGATAAAGATAATTGGATAAAAAAATTAGTTTTGACTTTATCCATTTATCTACCTTCTGGCAAAGTTTGAACCGATTCGTACAAGTTTAAAGTACAGAAATGGTGCGCTTCAAAGACCTTCCACAAAAACGTGTGTTTTGCACGTAAAGTCCAATCTAACCAAGAGTTTTCAAATGGTTAAAAATTATCAGACCATGGTCCGATACAACGGTGGACCAAATTTGAACCTTCATCTCGCTCTAGTCCAGAGTTATTTTAGAGTGATTGTTTTTGTGGCCAACGGTCTTGCCGCAGTAGTAACACCGGTTCCCGTCAGATCACCGCAGTTAAGCGCTGTCGGGCTGGGCTAGCACTTGGATAAGTGACCATCCGCTCTGCCGAGCGGTGCTGGTAAGCGGGGTGCACTCAGCCCTTGTGATTCAAACTGAGGAGCTACTTGATTGAGAAGTAGCGGCTCCGATCTCGTAAGCTGACACATGGCCGGGAGGGCGGTGTACTGACCACATGCCCCTCCATATCCGCATCCAGTGACGCCTGTGGGCTGGGGATGACACGGCGATCGGTCGGTACCGTTGAGCCTTCCAAGACCTGTTCGGAAGGACTTTTTTTGTGCTTAAAATCCGAATGAGGGCCACTGTTTTTGCACGTAAAATACGAAAGAGGGTCACTGTTTCTCTGCATGTAAAATCCGAAAGGTGCACTTAGAAATGGCCGAGCGGTTCTGGGCGCTTCAGTCTGGAACCGCGTGACCGCTACGGTCGCAAGTTCGAATCCTGCCTCGGGCATGGATGTGGGTGACGTCCTTAGGTTAGTTAGGTTTAAGTAGTTCTAAGTTCTAGGGGACTGATGAGCTACGATGTTAAGTCCCATAGTGCTCAGTGCCATTTTTTGAACTTAGAAATGGTGCCACTAGCTGAGCCTTAGTTTCTGCCAAATTAAAGCCTTTTGCAAAAGGAATTAATCGATTCGCACAGCTTGCCTTGGCGCAGCTCCACTTCGTCGTTTGAAACTTGCTTAATATACTGTAACATAGTTACAGTATGACAGATGCTCGAATTGCTCTAGAAATGACCGCAGATTTTGGCGGAGTCAAAAACTTCCTAGCCCATGTTCGTAGCTCAAATAGGAACGGAACACCAAGACCCCTCCAAACCGCGATTCTGCGCACGGTGTTTTCGGACATCCATTGCCGGGAAAAAAGTCGTAGCACCAAAAAATAATTAATGTAATGAAATTACCTAGACATTGTATACCTAGACATTTGTGTAGGTAATACAACACCACAGGTTAATCTAAGCTCGGAATAAGCCACAGTGAATGTGAAATGCTCGTACATTCATATCTGGTGTAAAAGCCAGAACATTCAACATGCATACGCTGTGTTGTGCAGATGCGGAATGTCAGTTTGTGGGATGGAATTCCATATCTTTTGGACTTGGGACGTCAATACAGAGTCGGTTAATGCTGTTTGTGGATGACGCTGGAGTTGTCGTGTGATGATTCGTATATGTGCTCGACTGGAGACAGATCTGATGATCGGGCTGGCCAAGGCACTGTATTGACACTGCAGAGCGTGTTAGGTTACAACAGTGGTATGTGGGCGAGTGTTATCCTTTTGGAAAACACTCTCTGGAATGTTGTTCATAAATGGCAGCACAACAGGTCTAATCACCAGATTGACGTCCAAATTTGAGGCCTGGGTGCTTTGGATAACTACGAGAGTGCTCCTACTGTCATACGAAATCGCACATCAGACGATAACTCCAGTTGTAGGTCCACTGTGTCTAGCAGGCCCTCAACTGGCCTCCTTCTAACCAACACGTGGCCATCACTGGCACCGAGGCAGACCCAGGTTTCATCGGACAACACAACAGACGTGCGCTCTCACTTGACCCCACTGATGCCGCAAATGGCGGTGGTTTGAGGTCAGCGGAATGTATGCTACAGAGCGTCTGACGCGGAGCTCAGGTTGATGTAACCGATTAGTAACATTTCTTTGTGTTACTGTGGTATCAAAGGCTGCTCAACTGCTGCTGCAGGTACAGTACGATGCGCCAGAGCCATACGACGAACACGATGGTCTTCCCTCTCGGTAGCGCCACGTAGCCGCCTGGAGCCCGATCTTGTTGCGACCGTACATTCTAGTGACCACCGCTGGCAGCAGTCATACAGCCAATACATTCCTGCCAAGCCTCTACGCAGTATCGCAGAGGGAACATCCAGCTTCCCTTAGACCTGTTACATGACCTCATTCAAACTCAGTGAGGTGTTGACAATGGCGTCTTTGCCACCTTAAAGGCAATCTTGACTAACATCATCTCAGTGGTAACTAATGCTCACGATAGTTACAGCTTGTTGTATTTAAAGCAAATTTGAGTTGCATCGTCGTAGTGTCGCTAGCATAAGAGGTGCTAGCAGCGCCCCCCTTATGCGAATGGCACGGAATGTGAGTAGTCGTCAACTTTGAGATGTAGAAACTAATGATAGTAAGGTATACCCTGCTGAAAGTAAGAAAAATCACGAAACTACAGATGTAGGTAAGCTAACATTCACTGTAGTAGGTTAAGATAGCGTCGCACTTACAGACGCTGTCCGCGAGTTGTAAAGTAGTCGCAGCCAGTAGTAAGTATTCAGCAGACAGCACCAAACATCTGTTAAGCCAAACTTGTACTAAACAAGTGCGAAATGGCAGCAAAAGGAACCTCGACAAAAGAAAAAAGTAAAAAAAAGGGGGGAGTAGTGAATTAGGTCAGAATACACCTCGAGAAAGGCTTTGTTAAGTAAATGAAAGGCTATGTTAAGGAAATAGCTTTGTTCATTTAACAGCTGACTCCGGTGGTTTCAAGCCCTTCAAGCTATCAAAACGGCATCTTGTAGCAACATACTGACAGATACCAAGAGGCTGTTCTAAGCATCGTACTTGATTTTCACTTTGTAAAATGAGAACGTTATTGTCTACGTTACAGCTTTCTCGAAAGCGGATATTAAAAGATATCTCTCTTTGGCATATATAAAATTTCGGTCTGACTCAAACGCACCCCACTTTCAATACTTAATATGAACTGCTTATTTCTTACAGACGCTTATAGTTCATATTGTCATAAATATGTAAAATAATTTGAAGTATAAGTGTGAATGTGGGAGTTATTTAAGAATGCAGAAGATGAACATTTTGAGGCCAAATGAGGATGATGAACTGAAGTAGATGTGACGCCCAAAAACGTCAATGTGGCCTTTGAAAATAGAGCTGTAGATTCGAAACGCGTCAAACTTAAAAGGGGAAGTAAAATTTCGTGACTGAAGACGATGTATTGTTGGACTAGTACCCATAACTATAAAGTAAACTGTTTGGTATGGATATTTAGAAAACGGGATATCCTTAGCTTTAAAAAATGAGAACTTGCGTTTCATTTTCTAAATAGTCTTCGAAGTTTGGAAATACAGAATAAGCTGTTACGTACAATTATCATCTAATTTAACGTATCACATCAGTTTACTGTTGGATTCCTCAGATCCCAGGTATGGTAACACTTATATCGATTAGAAGTAGGTTTATATTATGTAACTGTGTATCAGAAATTCTGAAGTGAGTATTCTGTGTTATTTAAACTGCTTGATCTGTGGCAACAAATTAGGGTTTTGTAATGTATAAATGAAAAAAGCAAAAGGTTATGTTAAAATGATAAATTATTATAATATGTGTATGTTAAAAAATAAGAAAATGTTTATTGAAAGTTGATTCAGCTTAGGGAACTTGTATTTGTAACATCTAAGAGCTGTAGGGAAGTCTCCCCGCAACAGAAGTGGAATGGCGTGATGTAAAAAGTGTTTTTGGCAGTCGAATTGAGCGGTCCCTTTGTATGAACAGCACTCAGTATGGGGCTAGCTGTAGCACGGTACACTCTGGCGCTGCTAAGAGAGGCAATTGGAAGTTGCTTTATAAAGGATTTGCCTTGGATGTGAATCTGGCTATTGTTTGGTATTCTCGGCATAAAGGAATGGCTCTAATATGTCGAAAATCCGACACGAAGAAGAGATTTTATAGAGCATTCAAACAATTTACAGGTCTATAAGAAATAAAATATAAAGTGTTAACAAAATTAAAATGGATACAAAGACGACAGTAAGTCAGAACGAGCGAAACGAAAGAGTAGCTAGCGTACTAGGTGGTAGTAGTTCACTAGACGAGACCACAGATGACGCCACGGGACAGCAACGGGCTTACGTTGTATACCACAAGGATGTCAGCGATCAAATTCAAACGATGAGCTCGTTGCAAATAAACAAAGTAGGTCCCACCCTCCCCTGAGACCCTGCACCCCATACCTGCCTCTTTCCTTCCCACATCCCTCCCTACCTGGCCCTCTTCAGCGCGCCCCCCGCTCATCTCTCCCATCTCTTCCCCTCCCATCCTTCTTCCGGTCTCCCTCATCTCCTTGCGTCAGGCAGATCCTCTGTTTTGATCATCGTCAGTGTGCCACATCAGTGTTGTGTTTAGTGCTGTTTCTCCTGTGCGTCAAGAGGTGTGATTTTAATTGTGTACTGCCCGGAGGTTCGCCGTCGGTGTTTGTTCTGTGCTACGCCATCTGTCGATACCTTTTATGCTCCAGTCATACTGTGCCTTGTGTTCTTTTAATTGTCGCAGTGTGTGGCTTTTTGTGCGTGCTACTTTTAAACAGTTTTTTATCTCCATTTTACAGTCACCCCGTTTTTTGTCTATTGCCTTCCATGATGTTCCCCCTTTTTTTATATCTCTGTTCACCATATTCTCTCCTTTGTTATTTTTAAATGTCTTCTATTGTTTGTTCTATGTCTTTTGGCTGAAGAGCAGCGCATATGCTGCTGCCAGCTCGCCCCGATGGGGAATTGAAATACAATAAAGAAAAAAAAAAGTAGGAACGACGACACAAATGAAGACAGTGGTTATGTTAACGACTTGATGAATGTGTGCAGTTCAACGAAAGTCGAAAGTGAGCCGAGCGAAACACGAGAAATAGAATCTGAATATGAGGACACCTTAGAAAAAGATAGCGAAAAACCACTGAGCATGAACGATTTGTTAAAAATGTTGTCTGCACAAATTGCAGCACAAGGTCATCAAGTTAAAACACAATGTGTTAAAATCAGTAAACAGATCGAAAAAGTAGGTTCAAGGTAGGTGTTGAGGGGACTTAAAAACAGGGATAGATACTATCAATAATAATGTCACCACTATACAGGGACAGATTAATGACATCAACAATAGGTTCAATAGCGAAGTAATGAAAACTCAAGACACTGTAGAACCTTTGGTTGTAACAAAAGTTGATGAACAAGTTTTCGGCCTCAAAACCGAATTAGTAAACAAATGTAAAATCGAAATTTCTCAATTGAGACAAACGGCGAATAATTCCGAAAAGGAGCTGAATAAACAAGTAACAACATGCAAAAAGAAGTGTGATCAGAATACTTCCCAAATCCAAGGTAAAGTGAGCGACCTAGAACGGAAAGTAAGAGAAAAACCGAATTATGTTACTGACCGAATAATGTGTAACAAATTGCTAGAGGGCGAAGAACGATTCGATCTGGCAAAAAGGCATAATGGATGGCACCCATTAGATTTTTTGAAAAACTGGGAAAGGAGTTTTCCTGATTACGTAATGGACCAGGAAAAGATCAAAGTGGTTATTAGCGTAATATCTAGCAATGCGAAAAGATGGGGCTTAAATTTGGATACAGAACAAATGTTATTTGACGAATTTAAACAGAAATTTATAGAGGAATACTGGTCAGACCAAAAACAGGACTGCCCATGGCGGGAATTTATCATGGCCAGTATATGACAATAGAGGCAGAAGCTCAATGAAAGAGTTTTGCGAAATGTGGTATCAGAAACTGACACACTTGAGAAACAGACAAACAGAATCCGAAACAGTGTGGAAACTATGGAAAAAGCTCTCGGAGGATTCAAAACAATATGTGGGAAGTAATCACAAAAGCTTCTTGTCGTTTTAGGAAAGGATAGAAGACGAGGACCACTGGAGAGGGAACTGTGATTATCATCAAAATAATAACAACCAGAATAGGTAATCACGAGAATAATGAACAGAATGAGACCACTGGAGAGGGAACTGTGATTATCATCAAAATAATAACAACCAGAATAGGTAATCACGAGAATAATGAACAGAATGAGAACGAACGTACCACATAAACATGATGCAAAGAGGTAGAGACAGAGGTCGCAGTAACATGTCATTTCGCGTTAGAGGATTTGCATTGGAAAACTATCAAAACCGAAATGACACGGAAAACTAAGGCCCACGTGTTTTATGGGCCAGAGTCCCGTGGACAAATATTACTGAGTCAAACTAAACAAATCATACTGGCTAAAACGAAGTAAATTTAAGACACAAGTAAGCGGCAGAGCTGTGTCGCAAGGCGGTGTGCTCTGAACAACAGGTGTGAACAAGAGTAAGTCACTGGCGACAGACTATGTTACAGGGGCTAGCATGCGACAGCTGTCCGATGCGTGGCTGCAGTAGCGGCAGTAGGAAGAGATGATGTCACAAGGGAATTCAGTGGACATGTTTCGGTGGGAAATATCACCAAAATGAGAAAGGAATCAGACATGTTATTAAGTAAAAGAGAAAGCATCGACAACCAAGCAAAAACAGACAACTTGTGCGAAAAGAAGCCTTTAGGGATCACAGAATGGCGTGATGATTTGTTTTATGGTTTAAAGCAATATGAGTGGGAAAACTTTAAAAATGATTATACAGCCAGAGAATTAATAAAAGGAAGAAACGAAAGTGGAAACGTAGAAAAGAGGGCGTTGTCCGAAAATGAAAAGGAGATGAAAGTAATTAACGCCGCAGAAGGTGCGCGAACAGCGATTTCAGATGAAGTGGATGGTAAGGGTGAAACGTCCCCTTTGAACAATTATACACGACTGTACTTAAACTGATACACAATATTTTTTAGCGCAACGCAATCTGACTTTCAGAAATCCCTACAAAAGAATGGCCCTGACTAACATTAACCTATACGTTTCACAAATCACTTATCTCACAAAAATCTTGGTTACTCGAGCTACTGCAATACAGCGAGCGCCACTACTGCCAGCTAAATAAAAGATTCAAACTACGGAAGGCACTAACTACTGATAGGCATCGTTAGCAAATGAAAGATTTTAGTAGAGAACAAACAACGTATTTACCTTAATAGTCATAATATATATAGCAGTTCATGACAAATTACAAAACTCCGCCATCTCTCTCCCCACATCCACCAGTGCTGGCGGCTCACCTCCAACTGCGCAACGCTACGCGCTGTTCACAGCCAGCTGCCTAACACTACAATGGCGAGTATTACAACAATGCAAAGCAGCCACAGACTGCACACAGCACAGCCAGTGATTTTCATACAGAGGTGGCGTTACCAATAAAAAAACCTAAACAGCCTACTTACATAGCCCCCATGCTCCCCACAAAAAATTTTACAAATTGTTTTGGGCAGTGGCCAATAATGATTTGATAAAATTTTCCATAATTACAATAACAAAGAAATCAAATGCACACACTTATTGATACAATGTTGGTGAAAAGCTCAAATTTCCTCACAGTCCATAAAGACAGTCCTGATCGTTCATCACGGTAAAATAGTAGTGTTTTTCTCAAAGTCTGAGCAGTAGAAGAAAATGCACACGAAAGTAGTGGATTTCCATGCAGTCTTGAAGAAGTAGTGTTGTCCTTCCAACGAAAAGACAGTGCTGACTCTCGACATGCAGACAGGTAATGGGCCACAACAGAGCAAACCCACAGCAGAGTCAGTCGAAATTTTGAAGACTATTGGTAGGTAGGTCATCACAGAGCAGACCCACTGTAGTCCTGGTAGAGATTACGGTATGGGTGGACCACTAGAGGTGAAGACCCACTGCAGTCCTTGTAGAAATAATGGTATTGATGGATCATCAAAGATGTAGACCCACTGTAGTCCTTGTAGAGATAATGGTATTGATGGATCATCAAAGATGCAGAGCCACTGTAGTCCTTGTAGAGATAATGGTACTGGTGGGTCATCAAAGATGCAGACCCACTGTAGTCCTTGTAGAGATTACGGTACTGGTGGGCCACCAGAGGTGCAGACCCACTGCAGTCCTTGTAGAAATAATGGTACTGGTGAGTCAGCAAAGGTGTAGACCTACTGTAGTCCTTGTAGAAATAGCCAGCAGCCATCTGTTGTGACTGTGCAGGTGCACAATCACCATTGAAGAGTCTTGCGGACAATATAGCAAGTCCATAAACCACCACTTGTGCACTCACAAAGTTTTTGGAATTGTCCTTAGAACCAGCAATGCTGTTATCCAGTCCCTTGGTGAATTATTAACACACGTGCAAACACTAACAGTCCCTACTTCTCACATATTGTCCATATACTATGACCAACAGAAATGTGTGCAGTGAAATGGAACTTACAAGTTAATAATATGATGAACTGGTGTCAATTACAATTTTATAACATAAGAATACAATTACAAAGGTACAAAATACATCATTAAAGAACATAACAATACAGATAACAATTGTAGTAACAAACTTTACAAAAGAATCGAAATAACATATACATCAGTGTTACAGGAATTATGACATAAGTGAATATATAAAATAATGAGAATAGTTTTCGAAACATTAATTTCACACATGAGCATTAAAACAAAACAGAATAAATAATGTCTAAACATCTTTACAAAGTAAATAACACAGTATTAGAAAAATTCTACAACAGAACAACATCAGCTAAACACATAAAGACAGGAAAAAAACAAATATACAAGAGTACACAAACACATAGTGGGATAACACAAGGAAAGGACAGGGTTTCTTTTACTGCAGTATTTTGCAAACAAAACTTTCTTTACTTCTCGGAGATCTCCCTTCGTTCTTCATTATTTCCAAAAAGTCCTATCTATACCTGTTTTCTGTACTTTTTTCGTATGACTTCTCAATGCATTTCATCGCAACTTATTCTCTTATATAGTCTACCCATGTTAAGCTAACTTAAATCTACTGAGCTCAGATACTAAACTAAGGAACGAAGCAATGCAGCAGCACAAAACAATTAACACAAACAGCAATGATAAAAAATACAAAAGGCAAAGCAAGCAGCATAAATTACAACTAATATAAGGCAATGAGCAGCAAACAAGAAAAATAAATCAGTAGTAAACTGGCTTAGCAGAGTAACACAAAGTCAAATTCAGTAACACTATGCCTGGCAAACAGCAGCTTATGTCTAAACATGACAAAGGTCAAGCAAAAATAATATTACAGTAAAAATGGTCATGTTTAATACCTATGTCACATCTTAACACTAGAGTGATGCATCACGAGAACTTACACTAGCAGATAAGTTACCAAATCGTAAAGAAATTATTTATGCAATTCCTGTGAAGGGAAATGTCTATTTATGTGCCCTCGTTTTCTTGGAAGTAGATCATAAATTTCTTATTGACTGGATCTTTTTCTCAAGGCGGCTGGCACACCTGGCCGCTCACAACGCATTACGTCACGGTCACTTACCTTTCATACCGAAAGATTTACGACAGCAGTTTCCGCTACAGTGACAGTCTCTTATAAAAATATTTCACAGGTCAAGAATTTGCGTTACAAATCTGTAGAAACAAAATCCTATTGATATACCAGTGTCCAAAAAATTTTCATAGGCATTGTGATACAGTCACGCATTTACATACATTTCATATCTCTTAAAGTACGATTCTTGGTTTCCAACATCCTTTTTCACAAGTCAGAGTCCCTAACCACTATTCATTACTCCTTACCTTATTACACATATATATATTCGTCGACACGTCAACTTGTGACGACACTTCAATATTTCATCATAATAAATACATAGCATAATCAAATTCCTCATATAGCATCAGCTTATTGATCATAAACATACCTCAACAGCATAATACACATCATCGTCGTAATAATATCATAACATCTCAGTCAATTCTCAAAATCGTTGTAGCTTCCTCCATTAATTTCAATACCTAAAAAAATTCTCTGCTCATTTCAATAGTGTCATCAAGCGTACTTTAAAAATCATAATGTCATACCAAATACATCATTCAAAGCTCTCATAGTATCACAATGGTTCCAAAAAAAATATGAACAGTTCACAAAGTACAGACAAAATACAATTTCATAAGTGTGAAGTTATCCAACTGTGTAATTACGTAAACATCTGTCACTGATGTAGTAAAATAAATGTTTGTCTCTCTCAGTTAAATAATCAGATAGCTGTGTAATTCTGTGTTAGAGAAATATGGTACCGATGTGTAAAGTTGTATAAGCAAATACCATATTAGCTAGGGCTCCTTGTGCTTGCCAAACACATGGTACACAAAGTAAGCGTGTACCCCCCTGAGGATTAATGTAATTATACCCTCAGGTGTTACAGATTACAGCAATGGAATGAAATGTATCACAGAAAACCTTTGCATCATTGTACTTCAAATATCATTAAAAATAAATGTTTTAAGTAGAAAATTAATCACTCAAATACGTGTACTGTAGCGCTAAACTGTGCGTCTTGTAAGATAATCTCTGTGGAAGTCTCGTAGTTATTGTCCTCTGTAAGCAAAGTTCTGCTGAAGTCAATGTACTTACCTCATGATAAACAAAAGTGAAATGCTTTGTGTATAGATATCGTAGTTATTATGCTTATTGGCGTGATGAAGAAAGTACTGTACAGTGACGTATTGTTGTGCCACGAAAAAGGCTGTCTCATTGTTGCTATACCACAAAAGTTACTACTAAAACATGTTTTACTTTCCAGAAGAATTCAGAAAACTGTGCAGATATAAAACAGAAACACTGAAAAAGCAACATTGTAAATTGTCACTCATTAGTAGCGTCATGATCAAATCGTGTAGCTGTCACAGAAACCAAATACTAAGTCATCTTTAATCTCACACAAACTACTTCAAATAAGGAATGTCTTTTCAAGTAAACCAAAATGTTGCATTAAAATCTCATTAGCAGTATATGTTCTAAGTATGTAAGCCTTATAGTCGTTACGTAATTGAGCAACTAACGAGCAAGAATGTACACACACAATAACACTGTGTCGTCTGTTCACAATAACAATGCATTCGTAATTTCTGTTTAAAAATGTTCCCTAGGTTCTAGACTGGATATTTAACTTCAAACATTGTTGCATGGTAACAGTTGCTAAGTCTGACAATGCATACTAGAAATGTGAAGTGAAAAGTTTTATGGCTAAGACTAAGTTAAAAAGCAGATCATCTCTCAATAAACGATTTTACATGTGAAATGTGGTGCAATCCTTTACCCTTTTTAGTACGCAGAGTTTCAACTTCAAAGCAATTGTCATGTTTTATACGTCGGTAAGGAATGCTAAATCTTTTCTCAAGGTTAGCGTCTGTGTTATTTTTCTCTGAGCCAGCCGGCGCAGGTGGCTGCCTGCGGTGCGAGTCATTGTCTGTCTCTTCGTTGGCGCGCGTCGTTATTGGGATTAGGAGACCTAACTTCTACAAATTCGCCTTGCCGAGAGGGCCCAGCTCTGTTAGAATCCCGCCAGTTCTGATGCAATTCAGGTCTGTCGTTATGAATATATCATCTGTCGTCATGTCGGTAGATCCCGTAGTTTCTTCCTTGTCCGTCACATGGTGGAGAATTTCTCCCTGAATCGTAACTGTGCGCCGAACTGTTGCGTCTGAAGTTATTCTGCCTCCCTTGATAATAATTGTTTTGGTTTCCATATCGTCTGTGTCTCTGGCTGTCTCTGTGATAGTCATTACTATGGAAATGCAATCTTTCTCTGTAATTATTTTTACTCTGCCAACGGTTGTCATACGGGTGGTGTCTGTTTTGGTCACGATTTGTGTTGTGAGAATAGCCTTGTCGTGTCCAGTTATTATTTCTTTCATCGCGGAATTGTGACAGATGTGACCTGTAATTGTTGTGTTCCTGTTTTCGCGTTCCGCGATTGTCAGTGTCAATTTCTAATTCTTGTAAGAGTCCCTGAAATGCTTCAATGTCGTCTTTGCAACATCCTGCCAAAATAATATGTCATAAATGTTCAGGCAGTTTGATTAAGCAAATGCGGATGAGTTCTGAGGGGCTGTATGGGTTTGACAGGAACTGATTCTTGTGCAACATGTCTTCAAAATATTTCACAAGACTGGAAAATTCACATTGTTCGAAATGTTTCATCATTATGATGCTATGTTTTACTCGGTCTTGTGTAGCTTGAGACCAATATGCTGAGAGGAAGGCATGATACAAATCTCCTTCACTGTGGCAATCGTGAATGACCGATCGCATTCTTACAGCTGGTTCATTCTCCAAGTAGCCACACATAAATTCTAACCTGTGCTCCAATGACCAGTTGGGAGGAAAACAATGAGAGAATTGATGGAGCCACGCTTGTGGATGAATGTCGTTGCCAGAATTCTTAAATGTTTTGAATTTACGTGTAGTAATGAACAGCTTCTAGTCAAAATCATCGTGTCGGCGAATAGCATATCAGTCATTGTTACGTCGTTTCGGCGGTTCCATTTCAAAATTCGGTGCACCTTGCCAATTTCTTTCATAGTTTCCGAAATGCCCTGTGTTATTATTTTGTGGCTTTTCCGTATTTCTATGTCCCTCTTCCCGTATTGGGGCGCGAGTGTCCTCTGAAATACGTAACTCTTGTATTACCTGTGTTAGCTGATCTTGTACTTCCTGGATTTCTCTTTGGTGTTGCATATTTATTTGATTCTGATTTTGTTTGAATTTCCTAATTTGTTCGCACTCTTCTGTGTCATTGAAGACTACCGGTCTTGTGTCATTGAGATCATCATCTACCTTTGTAGATAAGTTAGTGAACTGATCCGAAAGTTCGGCTACTTTCTCCGATAGTGTACTTATTTCCTCAGTGTGTTTTTCTGAACCAAGTTTCAGAGTATTTACTGTGTCCTTTAAGTTTTCCTGAGTTTTTGCAAGTTTCGTAACCGAATCGGTAGATGCAACTGAGTCAATTTTAGCTTGCAAGGTCTCATGATTTTCATGAACAATAATTTGCAGTTCTTTTATGGCTGCTTCGTGATTCTGTAATGCATTTTCATGCTGCGAAAAAATAGGTTGAAAATGCTCACAAATTTGTGTTTTTACGTCATTACAGACTTTTTGACATTTCGATTCAATGTTATGTAGCTCAGTAGTTAAATCTTCACGTGTTTGTTCAAGCTTATGTTCCACTGAGTCTAACTTTTGAAGCTTTTGTTCCATTGCGTCTAATTGTTGCTGTGTTTGTCTCTGGTGTTGTTCCATTGTGTCTAACTTTTGAAGCTTTTGCTGTGTTTGTCTCTGATTTTGTTCCATTGTGTCTAACTGTTGCTGTGTTTGTCTCTGGTTTTGTTCCATTGTGTCTAACTTTTCAAGCTTTTGTCCCATTTGTTGCATTAATTGTAATAACAATGCACTGGTGTCTGGAACATGTTCCTCAGTGCTTTTCGGCAGTGAATTTTCACCGGCAACATTCACATTTTGACAAGTGGAAAATGTGTCTTGACTCATTTGAGAAAACGGTGAGAACCCAAAACCTGAGTCTACAATATTTGCAAAATTGTGTCCTGTCATTCCCGATTCCTGAGGCGAGCTGTTACCGACCGATCGATCGATAATGCTTCCCTCTTCACTAATTGTTTCACTGTCTACGCCATTGTTTGCCGCCCGCTCCATTTCCCTATGCACAATTACCAAATTACTACTTTGATCATTAGTTAATTCATTACTCTGTGGCGCTAACACACTGCTTTCGTTTTCACTGTCATTTCTCAGTTTACTTTGGAGCCTAGTATTACGTTTTTCACACGCCATTATTGTCACAATATTTCACACAACAACACAGAAAAGCACAATTTGAAGAGCAAAAATAAGAGAACACATTAACATAACACTGAAAATAATATCTAGTTAATTGCAAGCGCAGCTGCGAAATACTTGCTGCAAATCTACATACATGCCACAACTGTTTTACTGTTGTTGTTGTGGTCTTCAGTCCTGAGACTGGTTTGATGCAGCTCTCCATGCTACTCTATCCTGTGCAAGCTTCTTCATCTCCAAGTACCTACTGCAACCTACATCCTTCTGAATCTGCTTAGTGTATTGATCTCTTGGTCTCCCTCTACGATTTTTACCCTCCATGCTGCCCTCCAATGCCAAATTTGTGATCCCTTGATGCCTCAAAACATGTCCTATCAACCGATCCCTTCTTCTAGTCAAGTTGTGCCACAAACTTCTCTTCTCCCCAATCCTATTCAATACCTCCTCATTAGTTACGTGATCTACCCACCTTATCTTCAGCATTCTTCTGTAGCACCACATTTCGAAAGCTTCTATTCTCTTCTTGTCCAAACTAGTTATCGTCCATGTCTCACTTCCATACATGGCTACACTCCATACAAATACTTTCAGAAACGACTTCCTGACACCTAAATCTATACTCGATGTTAACAAATTCCTCTTCTTCAGAAACGCTTTCCTTGCCATTGCCAGTCTACATTTTATGTCCTCTCTACTTCGACCATCATCGGTTATTTTACTCCCTAAATAGCAAAACTCCTTTACTACTTTAAGTGTCTCATTTCCTAATCTAATCCCCTCAGCATCACCCGATTTAATTTGACTACATTCCATTATCCTCGTTTTGCTTTTGTTGATGTTCATCTTATATCCTCCTTTCAAGACACTGTCCATTCCGTTCAACTGCTCTTCCAAGTCCTTTGCTGTCTCTGACAGAATTACAATGTCATCGGCGAACCTCAAAGTTTTTACTTCTTCTCCATGAATTTTAATACCTACTCCGAATTTTTCTTTTGTTTCCTTTACTGCTTGCTCAATATACAGATTGAATAACATCGGGGAGAGGCTACAACCCTGTCTCACTCCTTTCCCAACCACTGCTTCCCTTTCATGCCCCTCGACTCTTATAACTGCCATCTGGTTTCTGTACAAATTGTAAATAGCCTTTCGCTCCCTGTATTTTACCCCTGCCACCTTCAGAATTTGAAAGAGAGTATTCCAGTCAACATTGTCAAAAGCTTTCTCTAAGTCTACAAATGCCAGAAACGTAGGTTTGCCTTTTCTTAATCTTTCTTCCAAGATAAGTCGTAAGGTCAGTATTGCCTCACGTGTTCCAACATTTCTACGGAATCCAAACTGATCTTCTCCGAGGTCGGCTTCTACCAGTTTTTCCATTCGTCTGTAAAGAATTCGCGTTAGTATTTTGCAGCTGTGACTTATTAAACTGATAGTTCGGTAATTTTCACATCTGTCAACACCTGCTTTCTTTGGGATTGGAATTATTATATTCTTCTTGAAGTCTGAGGGTATTTCGCCTGTCTCATACATCTTGCTCACCAGATGGTAGAGTTTTGTCATGACTGGCTCTCCCGAGGCCATCAGTAGTTCTAGTGGAATGTTGTCTACTCCCGGGGCCTTGTTTCGACTCAGGTCTTTCAGTGCTCTGTCAAACTCTTCACGCAGTATCTTATCTCCCATTTCGTCTTCATCTACATCCTCTTCCATTTCCATAATATTGTCCTCAAGTACATCTCCCTTGTATAAACCCTCTATATACTCCTTCCACCTTTCTGCCTTCCCTTCTTTGCTTAGAACTGGGTTTCCATCTGAGCTCTTGATATTCATACATGTGGTTCTCTTCTCTCCAAAGGTCTCTTTAATTTTCCTGTAGGCAGTATCTATCTTACCCCTAGTGAGACAAGCCTCTACATCCTTACATTTGTCCTCTAGCCATCCCTGCTTAGCCATTTTGCACTTCCTGTCGATTTCATTTTTGAGACGTTTGTATTCCTTTTTGCCTGCTTCATTTACTGCATTTTTATATTTTCTTCTTTCATCAATTAAATTCAATATTTCTTCTGTTACCCAAGGATTTCTATTAGCCCTCGTCTTTTTACCTACTTGATCGTCTGCTGCCTTCACCACTTCATCCCTCAGAGCTACCCATTCTTCTTCTACTGTATTTATTTCCCCCATTCCTGTCAATTGTTCCCTTATGCTCTCCCTGAAACTCTCTACAACCTCTGGTTCTTTCAGTTTATCCAGGTCCCAGCTCCTTAAATTCCCACCTTTTTGCAGTTTCTTCAGTTTCAATCTGCAGTTCATAACCAATAGATTGTGGTCAGAATCCACATCTGCCCCAGGAAATGTCTTACAATTTAAAACCTGGTTCCTAAATCTCTGTCTTACCATTATATAATCTATCTGAAACCTGTCAGTATCTCCAGGCTTCTTCCATGTATACAGCCTCCTTTCATGATTCTTGAACCAAGTGTTAGCTATGATTAAGTTATGCTCTGTGCAAAATTCTACAAGGCGGCTTCCTCTTTCATTCCTTCCCCCCAATCCATATTCACCTACTATGTTTCCTTCTCTCCCTTTTCCTACTGACGAATTCCAGTCACCCATGACTATTAAATTTTCGTCTCCCTTCACTACCTGAATAATTTCTTTTATCTCGTCATACATTTCATCTATTTCTTCATCATCTGCAGAGCTAGTTGGCATATAAACTTGTACTACTGTGGTAGGCATGGGCTTTGTGTCTATCTTGGCCACAATAATGCGTTCACTATGCTGTTTGTAGTAGCTAACCCGCACTCCTATTTTTTTATTCATTATTAAACCTACTCCTGCATTACCCCTATTTGATTTTGTATTTATAACCCTGTAATCACCTGACCAAAAGTCTTGTTCCTCCTGCCACCGAACTTCACTAATTCCCACTATATCTAACTTTAACCTATCCATTTCCCTTTTCAAATTTTCTAACCTACCTGCCCGATTAAGTGATCTGACATTCCACGCTCCGATCCGTAGAACGCCAGTTTTCTTTCTCCTGATAACGACGTCCTCTTGAGTAGTCCCCGCCCGGAGATCCGAATGGGGGACTATTTTACCTCCGGAATATTTTACCCAAGAGGACGCCATCATCATTTAATCATACAGTAGAGCTGCATGTCCTCGGGAAAAATTACGGCTGTAGTTTCCCCTTGCTTTCAGCCGTTCGCAGTACCAGCACAGCAAGGCCGTTTTGGTTAATGTTACAAGGCCAGATCAGTCAATCATCCAGACTGTTGCCCCTGCAACTACTGAAAAGGCTGCTGCCCCTCTTCAGGAACCACATGTTTGTCTGGCCTCTCAACAGATACCCCTCCGTTGTGGTTGCACCTACGGTACGGCCATCTGTATCGCTGAGGCACGCAAGCCTCCCCACCAACGGCAAGGTCCATGGTTCATGGGGGGTGTTTTACTGTACAACAATGAAAAACTAAAACTACAAAGGAGATTCTCTCTACAATTACGCGCTAGCAATAAACAAAAGCTACACTAATTACACAAACAACAAGAAAAAATCAGAAGATTCCAGTGAGGTATCCTCGGCTAAGGGTCGACATATGAAACGTCCCCTTTCAACAATTTATACAGGACTGTACTTAAACTGATACACAATATTTTTTAGCGCAACGCAATCTGACTTTCAGAAATCCCTACAAAAGAATGGCCCTGACTAACATTAACCTATACGTTTCACAAATCACTTACCTCACAAAAATCTTTGTTACTCGAGCTACTGCAATACAGCGAGCGCCACTACTGCCAGCTAAATAAACGATTCAAACTACGGAAGGCACTAACTACTGATAGGCATAGTTAGCAAATGAAAGATTTTAATAGAGAACAAACAATGTATTTACCTTAATAGTCATAATATATGCAGCAGTTCATGACAAATTACAAAACTCCGCCATCTCTCTCCCCACATCCACCAGTGCTGGCGGCTCACCTCCAACTGCGCAACGCTACGCGCTGTTCACAGCCAGCTGCCTAACACTACAATGGCGAGTATTACAACAATGCAAAGCAGCCACAGACTGCACACAGCACAGCCAGTGATTTTCATACAGAGGTGGCGTTACCAATAAAAAAACCTAAACAGCCTACCTACAAGGGAGAGGAGGGTGCAGCGCAAAGCACACGAGCTGCCTAAGTTAAAGAAATTGGCGCTAGAAACAGAAAATGGCATGATGTAAAAGGTGATATTGGCGGTCGAACTGTGCAGTCCCTTTGTGTGAACGGCACGCAGTCTGTGACTAGCCATAGCACGGTACACTTCGACGGTGCTAAGAGACGCAATTGGAAGCTGATTTACAAAGGTTTTGCCTCGGATGTGGATCTGGCTATTGTTTGGTATTCTCAGCATAAAGGAATGGCTCTAATATACCGCAAATCCGGCGCCAAGAAGAGATTTTATAGAGCATACGAACATCAGGAGCCATGAGTACAGTTAGCCGCCATGTCGCCTGTCACCAATCTTCGCCACTGCTTCACAGACTTCTTACATTCAATAATGTATGTGGACATGTACCAGTTAATTTGTGTGGCGTTTTAATAAGAATCACAAAAACATAAGTTTGTGTCCGGAACCATATTTTCTATCCTGATCAAGAACCTATGCAGGGTCCTCACCTAAGTGCTACTAAAACCGAGTATCGTGATTTAAATGAACAATTCTTACCTTCAAGTGTTTAAAAGTAATTTTTGTCTAACGTTAAATGAGCAGTAAAAGTTAGAGGTAAAATCATAAAAGTGAAATTGGGCATGTTTTTGCTAAAGTATCCTTATTTTATTACAAAATATAGTTTTGTAGGATGACAGTGCAAGATTGCTTGTAAATATTATTGTCTAGAATACCTGATTCACAGGTGATAAAAAGGTGAATAAGTTATGCTCATTTTTTAGAAAAAGTGTGGTTTTGATTTCTGTCATGAATGGTTCCTTTTTTGAAGTTAATTAAGTCCAGTGTTGTATTTTACTGTGTTGCAAAGTAAATTATGAACTACTCAAAGTGAAGTGAATGATTAGTTTTTTGAATTAGTATTTTCTAGTGTAATAATCAAAGATCGTTGACTAATGAAACTATACTAGCTTATGGGTGCCCATCACATTCTCCACCTATTAGGAAAAAATTGTAATATTACTGTTGTTAAGGAAAACTGATATATGTAGAGGAGTTTAAACATTGTATTTACGATATTATTCATCTTTATTTGTGTTTTTTTTTTTCATGTCAGTCAAGATAAAAGCCCCCCATGTCCAAATTTAGTTCTACACTACATGCAGTAACATTTCAGTATGGGATTAAGTAATGCTCTTGAGTGTGGTTGTCATTAGAAGGAGCTTGGTGTACAGTTACTTCGTCCGCAGCTCGTGGTCGTGCGGTAGCGTTCTTGCTTCCCGCGCTCGGGTTCCCGGTTTCGATTCCCGGCGGGGTCAGGGATTTTCTCTCCCTCGTGATGACTGGGTGTTGTGTGATGTTCTTAGGTTAGTTAGGTTTAAGTAGTTCTAAGTTTTAGGGGACTGATGACCATAGATGTTAAGTCCCATAGTGCTCAAAGTCATTTGAACCATTTTTTTTAAAATTACTTCCTATAATTTACTGGTGTGCGCTTTATTGGTAACTGCTGCTATACACAGTTCAGAGTGCACTGTGTCAGTCTGTATCCTGTTTGCTATTCAACGGGAAGTCTCAACGAAAGTAACGTCAATAACCAATATTCAATTTTCTTAAACATATATTTCCGAATGAATGTGCCTAATTGTGCTGAGGACCGTTCATTTTTTTCATTCATTGATTATTTTACCATTTCCATTAACTAACAAGGTTAATGTCGTTTGGTTTTTCTGTTAATTTCACCAAATTCAAAATTATAGTCCGATACCTTTGTCCATTAGACACACGCGCGGTCAGTCTTCGAAATCCTCTCAGAGGGTAACGTTGGCGTGTTTCACGTTAGACTGATATACGTTAGTGTTATAGCATGACCTTAGGCTTTGACAGATTTAATGGTAGTGTTGTTTCCTGTCGACGACTGAAGGCTATAATGTCTGGTAGTCAGTCTTATTTCCACCAAAATGAAGTATTCTTCGCTGTCTACACCACCGTCTCAACCGAGCGAGATGGCGCAGTGGCTAGCACACTGGACTCGCATTCGGGAGGATGACGGTTCAATCCCGCGTCCGGCCATCCTGATTTAAGTTTTCCGTGATTTCCCAAAATCGCTCCATGCAAATGCCGGGATGGTTCCTTTGAAAGGGCACGGCCGACTTCCTTCCCTAATCCGATGAGACCGATGACTTCGCTGTCTCGTCTCCTCCCCCAAACAACCCAACCCACAGTCTCATACTATCTAGTTGTGTTTGTTGTATGTCTAGACAATGTTGAAGCCTTTCGTGGACATCACAGTTGTGTACAGGATGGAAGTCACATCATTAGAAAGTTATTGCAGAATGTATGTTAATCAACGCTGTGGCGCAGGGAGCTGTGGGAATGAAAAGTGGCTGGGACTGTGTGGGCGCAAATCATTAACAATATTTAAATATGAAACTTCCTGGCAGATTAAAACTGTGTGCCCGACCGAGACTCGAACTCGGGACCTTTGCCTTTCGCGGGCAAGTGCTCTACCAACTGAGCTACCGAAGCACGACTCACGCCTGGTAGAAAATCACTGTGTAACATAAAATTAATACACTACTGGCCATTAAAATTGCTACACCACGAAGATGACGTGCTACAGACGCGAAATTTAACCGACAGGAAGAAGATGCTGTGATATGCAAATGATTAGCTTTCCAGAGCAGTCACACAAAGTTGGTGCCGGTGGCGACACCTACAACGTGCTGACATGAGGAAAATTTTCAACCGATTTCTCATACACTAACAGCAGTTGACCGGCATTGCACGGTGAAATGTTGTTGTGATGCCTCGTGTTAGGAGGAGAAATGCGTACCATCACGTTTCCGACTTTGATAAAGGTCGGAATGTAGCCTATCGCGCTTGTGGTTTATCGTATCGCGACATTGCTGCTCGCGTTGGTCGAGATCCAATGACTGTTAGCAGAATAGGGAATCGGTGGGTTCAAGAGGGTAATACGGAACGCCGTGCTGGATCCCAACGGCCTCACATCACTAGCAGTCGGGATGACAGGCATCTTATCCGCATGGCTGTAACGGATCGTGCAGCCACGTCTCGATCCCTGAGTCAACAGATGGGGACGTTTGCAAGACAACAGCAGCATGGACTATCAGCTCGGAGACCATGGCTGCGGTTACCCTTGACGCTGCGTCACACGCAAGAGCGTCTGCGATGGTGTACTCAACGACGAACCTGGGTGCGCGAATGGCAAAACGTCATTTTTTCGGATGAATCCAGGTTTTGTTTACAGCATCATGATGGTCGCATTCGTGTTTTTCACGACATCGCGGTGAACGCACATTGGAAGCGTGTATTCGTCATCGCCATACTGACGTATCACCCGGCGTGATGGTATGGGGTGCCATTGGTTACACGTCTCGGTCACCTCTTGTTCGCATTGAAGGCACTTTGAACAGTGGACGTTTCATTTCAGATGTGTTACGACCCGTGGCTCTACCCTTAATTCGATCCCTGCGAAACCTTACATTTCAGCAGGATAATGCACGACCGCATGTTGCAGGTCCTGTACGGGCCTTGCTGGATACAGAAAATGTTCGACTGCTGCCCTGGCCAGCACATTCTCAAGATCTCTCACCAATTGAAAACGTCTGGTCAACGGTGGCCGAGCAACTGGCTCATCACAATACGCCAGTCACTACTCTTGATGAACTGTGGTATCGTGTTGAAGCTGCATGGGCAGCTGTACCTGTACACGCCATCCAAGTTGTGTTTGACTCAATGCCCAGGCATATCGCGGCCGTTATTACGGCCAGAGGTGGTTGTTCTGGGTACTGATTTCTCGGGATCTATGCACCCAAATTGTGTGAAAATGTAATCACATGTCAGTTATAGTATAATATATTTGTCCAATGAATACCCGTTTGTCATCTGCATTTCTTCTTGGTGTAGCAATTTTAATGGCCAGTAGTATAATAATAGTCCACGCGATAACAGTAAATGAATCATTTATGCGTAAATGAACGGAAAATTACAACGGAAAATTTTAAACACGAAGTGAAAAGTTTATAAGATCTGCAGAATTCAATGATCTTACCGATCGCACGTTGTAGATGGAACTATTACTGGATGAAAAAACTTTAAATTTACTTCATCCAGTTGCAACTGTGTTCTTGCTATGAATTCTTGCAACGTAAAACATAGTTTGCTGAATTTCGTACATCAACGAAGCGGAATGTTGCTCTTTTTCTTGAATTTATCTGCGGTCTTCATTGTATTTCGAATTCTATGGTACGTAATTCACTTTTATGAATATACTCTTCTCCTTTTCGAATAATATTTTGGAATGAGTAATAATAACAACGTTAAATATGGAATTATCCACCTATATAGATATTATATTTTCCAAAACAATGTAAGACATTTTTGTACGCTTATTATTAATATCCGATCCATTTATTTCAAGTCTGTGCGAAATGCCTCGAAAAAATTCGAAGTCACGTCTTCGAGATGCAGTTTCATTGTTAGTTGCGTCACGTATACCAGCAAGTACAGTAAGCTCCAGCGATTCAAATGTTGAATCAACTGATTGTGAATCAACTTATTCTTCGGATGACGATCTATGACCTTTCAATCAACCGATTGTATGTTTCATTGTATTATATAACATATGGATACATATTGTATTTTATCTATGAAATTGATTAATGTTAAATCCGCCATATTGTTTTCATTTCAAATTTTGACTTCGAATTCATAATCAGTGACACAGGAAACCCCAGAGTACTGACTTTCAGCCGAATTTATAACGTTTTCGACTTTGGGCCAGGTTTTTGGGATTTGGCCCCACTGAGCGTCTTGGCGGTATTCATGACAATTTTGGTGTTTCATATGCGCCCTGCTGTGGCAGAAGACAACACCAGCCCTGTGGGCAACAGCTAAGTTAGGTGGCGGTAATGCAAAACTTCCTATATAAGCAAAGTAATCTAATGGATATAATTAGGAGGAAGCTCACGAAGTTTTTCCCTCACTGCCTAACAATCACATCAAAATCTTATGATATTAATCTGCAGCAATTTCAGAAGGTAAGACCATAGAAAATTGGTAGCAAAGAATTCAAATACTGGACAGTGTTTTTAGAAGAGAAATTTCAACCACGAAAAAGGTCACTTACCTGACACAATTCTTGGGTACTGTTCGGTAGCCTGGCAACCTTAGAAAGTTCGACTAACGGGTGCAGCAGAAGGAATTCAGAGCATAGCTGCACAAATCGATAAAGGATTATTTGTTAGCAAGAGAATGTCGCAAAAGATCATTTTATGTCACGGATGTCTTACTCTTATAACTTGCCAGAGCATATATTCCAAAAAGAGACAAACGAATATGAAGTTCTCCCACATACAACTTAAATATAAATCAAAGCGTTCGCCGATTACAAAACTTCGAGATTATTCTGAGCTGTGCTGCCAGCAGATCTTTACAGTATAGAACCGAAAGGCGAGAAGCAGATAAAGGTGTACCGTGCGAATCCTCTGCCAAACACCCAACGCTTGCAGGGAGAGTTCCGGTGTAAATATATGCATCCAGTACGTTACTGCATTATTTCTAATGCTGCGAAACTTGCTTTGTAACGTTGATGGCATACATACGGATCCTTAACAATGAAATGATGTAAAAGATAGTAACGGAGTTTGCTACACCACAGTGAAAAATGTAAGTTAGGCCTGTTGCAGAATGCGAGGAACAAAATCGAAAAGACTAGCAAGAAACTTACGGATGTTGAAATACAGGTAGATACGATACTTTTATTTTTCCATAAACATTTTCTTCTGCAAGCCCTGTTTCTTAACTTAGTACAAATTTTACGTGAAGTCGCTTCTGATATTCGTGCTAGTTTCATCTACTGCAGCTTCCTACAAAAGTTCTAGTGGCCAAACTTCAGCAACGCAGCTAAAAATAGTTGCGGCTCCTGAGAGACGGAAACTAACAAACAGTCTGGTCTTACAGAAAAGAAAAAGGAAGACGTGAATGAGTAACGAAGCAATTTTGTAATATCCTCATGGAAGTAGGTGCTTACGGCATTTATTAATTTTTTATTCTTTTTCATTTCAGGAGTGGTCATTAGAAAGACCTTTCTTTTGAATTAATTCTACGTTATTTTCAAAAGGAACACAATATCATTAAGTTTCATAATTTTTACGTCATACGAGTGTCAGAAATATTTCATAATATTCAATGGTGACTGACTGTTGTTGATGATTGTCGAAACACAATTGTTCTTCATTTTGGGGCTTCATTTTGCTGTAAACGGACAAAATTAAATGTGCCTCGTTCCAACAGGTTAGAAATAAGCATGAATCTGAAAATCAGTAAATTTACTTACGCGTCATGTAAATGCACGAGAGCGTGCTGAAAAGTAAGGAATTTTTTTATCTGAAAACTCTTAAAACTTTGTAAATAAAACAAACTTTATTAACATTCAACATCTTTATTCTTCGTGTCTACGTGTCTACATATTTTTTCTCGGCTCAGTTACCCTGGGGACGAACACATTTCTCCCAATGAGATATCAGTTTACTGACACCGTCACGGTAGAACGTTTGACTTCGTTGACGGAGTCACACCTCACCTCTGCCTGCACCGCTTCATCACCACCAAAGTGAAGACCTTGAAGTGTTCTTTAAGTTTTGAAAACAGCTGAAAATCGGGAGAGGTCAGGTCGAGACTGTATGGAGGATGATTGAGGACAGTGAACCCAAGGCGTAGGGTTGCTGCAGATTTCGCAGCGCTCGTGTGTGGTCTGGCACTGTTATGCTGAAAGAGACCGCACCCCATGTGTGTAATAACTCTTCGAATTCGTGCTGTTAGTTTACTGATCTGTCTGTCACGCACCGACACGGCTACGTTACACACCGCCGTGTTACACGCTACAATTAGAGAGCCCTCTAGCGGGACAGGGTTGCAACTTGCGTCAGAGAAGCGGTGTAGCCGACCGAGTAATATGCATGATATGTAAACCTCAACCGATTTAAAAAAAAAAAAAAAAAAAAAAAAAGTACTGGAGGCATTACTTTTCAGCATTCACTCGTCGTTTCGAAAAATTGCTTGTATTTTTAATACGCTGTTTTTATTGTTGTTTTTAAAGTTTTTTGAAATTTTTCAGAATGTTTTGTTGTCGACGCAGCTCTCCATACTACCTCTGCAAGCCTCTTCATCTCCGAATAACTGCCTATTAACTTATTCATCCCTTGGTCGTTCTCTACAATTTTTGCCCCTCAAACTTCCTTCGCTCGCCAGATTGACGATTCGTTCATGCCTCATGATGTAACCCATCAACCGGCTGTTAGTCTTGTTGAATCATAACTTTCTTTTTTCCCCTATTAGATTTCATGTGCCCTCATTAGTTACTTGACCTACTCATGTATGTAATCTCCAATCTTCTTATGCAGCACCACATTTCAAAAGCTTCAATTCTCTTACTTTCTGAACTTCTTATTGACCAAGTTTGACTTCCGTACAAGGCTATGCTTCATATAAAATCTTTTAGAAAATACTTCCTGACAGTAAAATTTACAGCAGATGTTAACAAATTAATCTTTTTGAAAACTCAGTTTCTTGCTATCGCTAGTGTGCACTTTATATCCTTCCTACTTTGGCAGTCATCACTTAGTTTGCTGTCCAAATAGCAAAACTTATTTTCTGCTTTTAGTGTCTCATTTTCTTATCTAATTACTTCAGCATCATCTAATTTAATTCAACTACATTCCATTACCCTTGTGTTTACTTTAGTTGATCTCACAATCTGTTTTCAGGACACTATCCATTCCGTCCACTTGCCCTTCCAAGACGTTTCTGTCTCTAACAGAAGTTCAATGATATCAGCAACTTTAATTCTCTTTGTAATTTTATCCTTGATTTCCTTTACTGACTGCTGATTTTACAGTCTGGATTACATTGAGAATAGGCAACAGGACTGTCTTTCTCCGCCTTCTCAACCATTGTTTCCTTGTCATGTCCTTCGACTCTTATAACTGCAGTGTGCTTTCTTTACATCTTTAGTTACCCTTATTTTATCCTTACTGCTCTCAGAATTTCATAGAGTGCAATAGCTGGAACACATTCTTTGGAATTCTGAAGGTAGTTTTTCTGGGTTTCCTAGGTAATTTCAAATGCTACATAAATAATTTGAAAAATGAGCTTCTACGAAGAATTTTACGTATGAAGATGTTCAAGAACATTCCAAGAAAAATAACAAAAGTACTTAGAAGAAATGAAACTGAGAGAATACAATTTTTGAGAAATTTCTCAAAGTTGAAACAGACTGATGGAAGGGGCTATAAACGTGATGTAAACTTCTACAAAATGCATAATATCTGCAAGTTGTGTGTTAACGAGATCATGTTTATGCCATGAATTCTTTTTTCCATTAGTCCGTTAGTTACAGATCTTCTCATACAGTAAACATTTGTGATAATGTTTGAGATAAATGCTTGTTCCTAACTTCTCGAAACAAGATGCACATATCTGATTTCGTTAACTTGTAATAAACTGACTTTTCAAATAGAAGTTCACACACAGAAACACTGTGTTCCAGCAAAGAAGACTACATAGTTCTTCGAAATCTGCACAGAAACAAACAATTATTAAACGGGTTGGTTGCATGTTTATAGCGAGAATAAAGTATCACTTATTTATATTACATTTTTACATCTACAATGAGATTAGCTTCAGAGAGTGATGGAGGTACTAGAGTCCAAAATGTATCGTTCTATTACTAATCCAGTCAATGTTTTCTTCTGTTCCTCGAATTGATCCTAGTTTTAACATTACTGCTGTCGATGAACTGCGTATCGTTTGAGGTATGTGTTTCCCTCAGGTAAGAAACTTGTGTCGATTATCAATAGATATGTATTTCATGCTACTTTGTATGTGACTACAACTGTACTTCATGCTGATTGCTTTGTGCGGTAGCATCAGAGGCAAATAAAACAGAAACTAGATCAATGGAATCGCATCTGGCGACTTTTCAAGAAGAATAAATGTATTCAAAATGGAAAACAGTTGCTTTAGTGACAAAACAATGAAAGGATCAATAATCACTATAAGTTCTTCATAAGTCTATGGTCAGAGGTTAATAAAGCTAATAGTAACCACTTCAATGCGTAATTGTAGGATGAAATAATTCTTTAATGTGAATTTTATGAGAGCGTCAGCTGTGAAGTTGTCGCCAGGATAGCGCTCAACTAAAGAACACATATGTGGTGGACAGCTCTACGGTTAGAAGGACAGCCGAGTGGAAAGTTCGTCGGTTTTAATCGCGTGCCGGCGGTGCAGCGGGGATGTGGACTTGCTCCTGGGGCTTATTACCTCACAGCTCCCCGCCCCTAAAGAACAAGCGGTCGCTTTTTCCGCTCTGCGAGACTTCAAAGGTTAATTGAAATGGCTTTGTTTGTTCTTGGGCAATATGAGGAGTCGCAGAGAAGAGGTTGTATATTACACCTGCGACTGACGACACTACTTCAATATGTCCGCCCCAGGCGTGTTGTCTTAGTCGGCGCATCTGCGAGATTGTCCATTTGCTCTTGCTGCAAGCAGAACGCGCCACTCCCCTGAGATGCAGTCTCGAGAAATTTACATTGGAGCGCGACTTTCCTGGTTAGTGAACTCTCAGTGTTATTTCAGCGTTAAATGAGGAAGTAAAAATATGCATCAAAGAACCACAGACTCCTAGTTAACTCGTTAGATTGTCAGTAGCAACATACTCGTAATAATTTCTGAAAAAAGCAATGCAGCTACCAAACTGAAGAATAAAGAATGTCGAACCAAAACACCTTCAGTCGTTTAAATTTCCATCAGTTTCAGCGCTACATTACGCCATATCCAGGCCCCCTGTTCAGAATCCCATGTTCGGTCCAGTCTAACACTGTTTCTATAACAGTTGGCAAGTGATGATCGGAGGGATCACTGTGTCAAGACAAATCCGCGGATGCCGGTCACTGAATGCTATCCCCTATTTTGACTGCACCAGAGGCTGGATTCTACCTAAACGTCGGTCCGGGGGCATGGAGATGGCGTAATGTAGCGCTGAAACTGGTTGCTTAAATAAAGTAACAACTTGAAATTTCGACGGCTGAAGATGTTTTGATTCGACATTCTATACTGAACAGCCGAGATCCCACAACCATCTGTATAAAGACTGACTTACAGAGACAATCTGAAGAATGGTTTGAATACGAGATTGTGATTATTCTTTCCTATGAACTCTCAATTAGACTGATAGACTGTTGGACTGGCATTATTTTAGTGCATGTTGCTACGTTACAGGTGGGAATTTCACTGTAGGCCGCCATAAGTTTTTACATTCTTAGATGTCTGTACCGCAGATATTGTCATTTCACTGTAGCTAGATGAGTCTACTAATAGAAAACCTACAAAGAGCGCCGTAACGTAGTGTGCGCCGACTGGCAACTTTTCATTCTAACCAACGTGTACGTCGTATGCACACTACTTCTCTCTGGCATTTTACAAACAGTAACACATATAGCTCTCAGTTATAGAATTATAAGAACGAACCACAAATTACCGGTTACTTCATTCACAGCTGCACCTTAGCTTTATTGTCTTATTTATTGTTAAACCTAGGTTTTGTACGAAGTGATAGATTACAGTCGCATATCATCAATTATGCAATCGAAGGCTATTTTCTGTTTTCATGAGGTGCAGAGGTACATTTTTGTACATTAAAATCAATGTTAACCTCATTATTGAATAAAAAAGTATTCGGCTCCTAAGCTGTGTCTTATCTGAGGACTCAAAAGACAATCTGCTGATGTTATGAGCAGAACTCCATGTCTGCGTTAGACTCATCACAACACTCGTCATATAGGGAACTTACGATGTCTTGCATATAGCAACCTAAAGTAAAATGATACGGAAACATATCATGCATGAGGGAAGACATCGATACTGCTGAAGTATTCTGGTGAGCATTTTTAACGTTAATGTTTAATGAAGTTGTCCCGCCTAGATCGAGCCACACTGGGAGAAACACCCAGTCCTTCAACTCCGGGTGGGAGGGCTATGATAAAGCTTCAATTTAGACATCATGATGAAAAAGACCGATTCAGCTGTATGATAAATATTTATTTATGATCGAAATAGTTTCATGGCGTTAGAGTCACATCTTCAGGGATACATATTTATTTCATAACTTAGTTCACGTGATAACCAGTAGATGACGCAACATTCTCTGTCCGATTGTGATAAAAATGTTCAACCGTCAAGAGATCAGTTGGATCATAAATGTTTATCATATTGCTGAAGCTGCCTTCTACAGCTGTGGATGCCCACAATACAAAATGTTTTGCTTAGGTTTAAGGCATGATATCAAAGGTGCTGCAAAAATTCATTTACAAGGAATTTTAATCATTCAGGTTTGTAGCTCTGAGGATCTGGTATAAATTTTAATGCAAATAATATTTATTAAACCAAATTGCAATAAAAAATGAAACAAACATTTTTCCTTACTCAAAATTGCTTTATGGTCGGTTAAATTTAAAGAAAAATTTATGTTTAATAATTTGCAAGACACTAACAACTTTCATTTCACAGGAGGAATGCTGGTTTGAAAAAAAAAAAAAAAAATCAGTTATCCAACATTTACAAGCCATAAACGAAGAAATGATACCTATCTTTGCATTTATTTTGCTGTGTGACTTGGTCTCTTATGTTTTGTATGGCTTTCAGTTTAGTCATTTTTGTTAATAAGAGGATGGACTCTGAACGCTAAGATTAGCAGTCCTTCTGTACTTAGTGTATACGTGGTTATCCCTTAGATATTGTAATGAATGTAACGTAGGAGAAGATGTTTTTAAATTCTATTGTTTGAAGATCATTTAGACGTCACAAGAACGCTGTGTACAAATATGTGCATTCATCCTGCTATACAAGATTCATTAGATACAAGGTTCATTAGATATTAATAAGCAAACATGAAAAATTAACCATGAATTTAATGTAAAAGATACATTTCAAGTGTCGTATGTAACATTTTCTAGTACTATGAGGTGTCTAAATGTATAGTATACTCTACATATTTGAAGTCAAAGCTACTTATGCTGCAGTTATTCGCATCGTATATACAGAGTGTTTCAAGATCATACCAACAAACTTCGAAGAAAGATAGCTCACACATAGAGAATCATTTTTCTTAAGAAATATTTCTGCTTTGGGTCGTCGTTCATAAATTTTTACTTGTTGCTCTGCTACTAACTCTGCTACTAAGGCTTCACTGTACCTTATCAGATGACGATTCTCACTTGTGGGCCTAGCGCAGATTACGGATAATTTGTGGCTTAATGGCATGATTATGTTTGATAGTGAGTCGCGGGACAGAGGAAAAGACATTCGTAATATATACGAGCAATAGCTTCTTGACAGGACACACTACCCACGGTGAATGCTTCCGAGAAGCAGTCTGAGTATGTTGGCTGTGGGAGGTACGATGTGAGAACACCAAATTTCGAGGATGCAGCAGCAGCGAGGTTTCCTTTCTAATAAACCTTGTGAGCCACCACACCCA
This sequence comes from Schistocerca nitens, assembly GCF_023898315.1. Taxonomy (NCBI): domain Eukaryota; kingdom Metazoa; phylum Arthropoda; class Insecta; order Orthoptera; family Acrididae; genus Schistocerca; species Schistocerca nitens. The sequence goes on from NC_064614.1 coordinate 307,528,336, forward strand.
CGTCATGACACACGTTTCTTGCAGTGCTCAAGCAACCGGTTCTAGTTACTGTGTGAGGGTAACTTTTATGTGTACAACCTTCAAATTAACCAGGAACTAGGACACTCGATTTCGAACCTGCTTTGGAAATCTATTTTGCAACACACACGCACGCCCCCTCGCCTTCTGCATATACGCACAATCAGACGTAATTTACGCATGTCAATTATTTGAACACATCTGAAATTTCCAAATCTGGGTATTCGACAATCTACATGTTGTTACTGTTGGATTTTATATCAAAAGCATTGTATAGGGTGCAGTCATTTCTTCAACTAGGTACTCTCTCCTCTAAAACTTCTACCATCTTTCCCACATAGCCCATAGTAATGACACATGGACGAAGAGATGCGTCCCTAGGGAACCCTATTGTAACACGAGCATTGCAATAAATGTAGCATTATGTGTATTTTTGCCTTTGATTTCGCAGCTGACACACCAAGCCCCTACAACAGGACGAACTCCCTCTCAGCGTCCTGTGCACTTACAATAAAAAGCATTTTTTATTGAAGTTTCCGTCATCGGACTTTATTTTTTAATATTCATCTATTTCACACTATCGCGATTTCAGCTTTATAGCCATAATAAAGAGGAAAGTTGAAACATATCTTCACATCATTTAGACATTTTCTTGTCTTTCACCTCTCAGTAATGGCAATAAAACTGAAATCATGATAATGTGAAATAAATGAAAATTGTTGCCATCCAGAGAGCTGAGGTCATGTTATGAGCAGAAGGCCTTGCGCAGAGTATGGGTGATAGCTCCAGTTTATGCCTGGAGGTTTCAGTGACACGGTAGTATCTGCTATAACATTTATTTCCTGTGTCGAGTGTAGCGATTTATGAAGTGTCTACACACTTTTTCAGTTAGATTACATAATGAAGAGACAGAGCTTCCGAAATCAGATGCTGGGTTGTAAGGCGTACTCAGGAGCAGATACAGACTCAGATCACAACGTACTAGTGATGAAGAGTAGGCTGAAGTTTAAAAGATTAGTTTGGAAGAATCAACTCGCAAAGAAGTTGGAGACGGAAGTACGAGGGACTGACGAAATACGCTTGACGTTCTCTAAGGATATAGATACAGTAATAAGGAATAGCTCAGTAGATAGTACAGTTGAAGAGGAATGGACATCTCGAAAAAAAGGCAGTCGCTGAAGTTCTAAAGAAAAACACAGATACAAAGAAGGTGACTGCGAAGAAACCATGGGTAACGGAAGAAAAAAAATTGTTCAAATGGCTCTGAGCACTATGGGACTTAACTGCTGAGGTCATCAGTCCCCTAGAACTTAGAACTACTTAAACCTGACCAACCTAAGGACATCACACACATCCATGCCCGAGGCAGGATTCGAACCTGCCACCGTCGCGGTCGCGCGGTTCTAGACTGTAGCGCCTAGAACCGCTAGGTCACTCCGGCCGGCGTAACGGAAGAAATACTTCAGCTGATCGATGAAAGAAGGAAGTACAAAAATATTCAGGGAAATTAAGAAATGCAGAAGTACAAGTCGTTGAGGAATGAAATGAATAGGAAGTGCAGGGAAGCTAAGACGAAATGGCTGCATGAAAAATGTGAAGAAATCGGAAAAGAAATGATCGTCGGAAAGACTGACTCAGCATATAGAAAAGTCAAAACAAGATTCGGTGAAATTAAATCAACGGTGGTAACATTAAGAGTGCAATGGGAATTCCACTGTTAAATGCAGAGGAGAGAGCGGGTAGGTGGGAAGAGTACATTGAAGGCCTCTATGAGGGGGAAGATTAGTCTGATGTGATAGAAGAAGGAGAGGTAGGGGATAGGGGACCGAGTATTAGAATTTAAGGGAGCTTTGGAGGATTTAAGAACAAATAAGGCAGAAGGGATTGATAACAGTCCATCATAATTTCTAAAATAGTTAGGGGAAGTGACAACAAAACGATTGTTCCCATTTGTGTGTAGAATGTATGATTTTGGCGACATTCCATCTGACTTTCGGAAAAATGAAGTGCTGCTAAGTGCTGTACCTCCTACTGTACTCCCCCTACTTAAGCGCTCGTGAGTTAAACTCGATTTCTAAACTGAAGGAAAAACTTCATGGCATTCGCTTCAGAACTGCTCCAAATTTGTCGGGCAATAGACCGCACCGCTGGAACTGGCAACACACCTGACACTGCTAAGAGTATCCTACGACTTCCACATCGCTGGAAACGGGTTATCCACAATGCTGGTGGCTACTTTGAAGGTCAGTAAAATTTTGAAACACGTATCTATTTTGTACGAGCTGTAAATAAATAGTTGCCACTATTAAAGTTCCAACCTTTGTGTAAATATTTGTTTAAACGTGAGTGTAGTGCGTATCTTTAGCAGATGGTCTAGGTATGTGCTTGTGCTGTGGGTAGTACTGCTTATTGTGTTGTTGCAGGCAGATATGCAATGACAGAGTTGTTGCAGAGTCAATCCCCCTTCGGAAACACTAGTGGCCTCCAGTTCACGACATACTGCAGAGAGATTTGAAACATAATGCAGAATAATAGCACAGTTTAGTGATCAGAACTTGTATGGCACCTAGTCTCTTTCCATTGAGGGCTAGGTACAAGCGAAGTAAATTTTTTCCACCCAGAGAGTTCAAAACGGCTTTGGAACATGGTTTACTACCTCTCAGTCAAGAAATTAATACGATTTAGAAGTACGATGCTAATTAGAATAAAACCTGCCATACACAAACCTGCATAGATAAATTAATCCAGCATTATACACCCATCTGTTTACACAATGAGAAAGAGCCAGCCAAAATCCCTCTCTTCGAACGTAATTTACAATAACCTGCCTGGCACGGTAAGCAGAGGACTAATAGGGATGTGTGATTTAGTTACAACACAGACCTACCTTGTGATGCTGTGTACTTGAAGTCCAGCCATACATACTCGACCCGACAACCTACCTGCCATAGCCTGGGATATTGTTGGCGTTACGCTGTGCTCCCATATGCGAAACTTGATTGAGTGCTGCATTACTACAATGAGACTCTAGAAGCGGTCGGTACACTATTAAATGAACAACAGACAAGTCACGTAAAATCACATATATTGTTGAGGCCCTTTGTCCTCCATTTAGTGTTATGTACATGCGTTGCAAAATTTATGCAAAGATGACAATAGCAACGACCAGAACTCAAGGAGCTTGTGAGATATAAACTAATTCCAACTGAAAAGCCAATTACGCTCTATCGAATTAGCTATTAATCCATACCGATACAGTCTCTATGCTGCTCTGCCACACGGGCCTCACACACGAATTGCCAAGATAATTTTGGATCTGCCGACAGTTTGTCACGCGATTTGTCCAAGACCCAAAATAAGCTAATCCCACAATCGTGACCAGATGGCTATCAGCGACAATATGTCGCAGTTCTGAGACGTACGCAAGTAGGTAATCTGCCTCGTCCAACTTACCATCTGGTTGAGTGATGACTTATGACGCTCCTTAAGCTTTGTTCAATTAACCTATCTCCAACTCAGTCAGATATTATCATCTTCACTATAAACTTTGATGCACCAATTAAAAGCACTGTAATGTGATTGTGCGTATTCAGACTTAGTCTACATCAAATGAATAAATTCAAAGTTTATGATGCAACTAAGGTTGGCTGCCGTCTGGCATAGGTCCTACCTCAGTCAAGCACCGACGTGTTCTCCTCTACACAATAGTCTGTCACCCATACATATAACTTTTTGGCCTTCTACGACGTCAGGTAAACCACATTACTAATAATTTTCATATCAAAATTGTAATGTCCTACATCGATTCCTTCAGTGGAAACTCTACCGGCGCTATCTGAAATAATTCTTCTTAACTTACAAGGGGAGGCCACGACGTTTGTAACGCTGATTTACATTAAACTTCGTACACTCGTGATACTCCATGAGGACAACAAAATTTGTAAGCAGTAGCGCGTACTTCTCAAAAGTAACTGAGAAAATCGGAAGATAATTTCGGTCGTCAAATATGTATCTTTGCGTGGACATTTTAACAATGAAGCGGCTGCAGCCGAGTGGTGCCGCACGGTAGCTCAGCATGTTCGGTCAGATCGTTAGCTTCCCTTTCTAATAAAAGAACTGAGCGAACGGGTGAACGAACAAACTGAACGGGTATCATCGGACGTCCGCCCTGAACAAATTCAGCGAACGACATAGTACAATTATTATTTTTTTTTTAAAAAAAAGTGGTTGGCGTTCAAGCCGCTGGAATCGAGTTCCCTTCGTCAGTGTTTTTATTTTCAGCACATTTTCTTTATTATTTATATTACAATTGATATAATGGGAAAAATACTTGTAATCGGATGAACTTTTATTAAATTTACAATGTTATTTGACAGTGTACTAATTTTTATTATCACAGATAATATAATATTCGTAGCTATCGGCTAGTATACGACCAAACGCATAAAGTTATGCTGAAAATTTATGCTTGTCAGTGTCTTCAAAACTGTTCGTATTTAATCGAAAGAGAACGAGAAATTGCTTCTCGGAAGACGCTATTAAAATACACTCGATACTGCATAACCAATTATCAGCGCCGATTTTTAAGGAAATACTGCGTTATGCATGGTTTGCATCGTCTGAAAGAGAGGTTTTTGAAAATGTTAACGAGGTTTGTTTTTCCACAGAAAACGTCAAAAGACCTTGCGTATGCGGAAATGTAGCATTTATTTAATGCAGCTCGTGCCGTTTAACTTGATGTTTTCCATGTTTTTACGAAAAATAGCATCCTGCAACTTGTAATGTCGAAAGCGACGATTAATAGTACATCTTTCGAAAGCCGTCTGTGCCGGTCAAAACTTGGAGGTAACAAGTCGTTTCGGGCTCCTTCCAGGTATAAGGGATTTCTCAAATCACGGACAGGCATACATTTTCAGTATCTCTTTATGCGTTTGGTCGTTTACTAGTCGATAGTTATGAATATTACATTATTTGTGATAATAAAAACTAGTAGACTGCCAAATTTTACACGTATTGTCCCCATTATATCAGTTGTAATATAAATAATAAAGAAAATGACTATGTTGAAAAATAAAAAAAAACTGACGAACGGAACTCGATCCGGCGATCCAGCGGCTTGAATGCCAAACACTTTTTTTTTTTTTTAAAAAAAAAGACATTTTGTTCTATATTGTTCGTTGAATTTGTTCAGGGTGGACGTCCGATGACTCCCGTTCAGTTTGTTCGGTGAACCGTTTGCTCAGTTTTTTTATTATAAAGGGAAACTATCGCTCTGACCGAACACGCTGAGCTACCGTACCGACACCACTCGGTTGCAGCCGCTTCACGGTTAAAATGGCCACACACAGATATATATTCGACGACCGAAATTATCTTGTGATTTTCTCAATAACGCTTGAGAAATACGCGCTACTGCTTACACGTTTTGTTGTCCTGATGGAGTACTACGAGTGTACGAAGTTTGCAGTTAATTCGCGTTTCAAACGTCGTGGCCTCCCCTTGTTAGTTTTATAAAATTTGTTTCTTGGGTGAACTGTTTTCGTTTCCTGGTCGTCCGTACGTTGTACACTTTCACCTGCTGTTTGCCGAGAGTTGCCTGTAATAGCAAATTGCGTCTGAGTTTCAGGTTTCGCCCTTCACATTCATATGCTGTCTTCCAGAAAGCTTCAGACACTGCGATATAAACTCAGCCATGATGACTTGGCGTCTGTGGCCGCTCTGTTATTTCACCTCACGACAATAGATAGACTCTAGTTAATCCGGCCATTTCTGGCACATGTGGGTGCCGGATTAGCGGAAGTCCCGGATTATTGAATGTCTGGAACTTATTTTATTCATTTATTTTGTTTTTTATTTATTTTGGAAACGTAGGGGTATACTGTACTGTACTTTATTAAACCGAAGGATACAATTTTAAATCATAGAGGATATACGTTATTAAATACAAGAATACATTAATTTTCAAAGAAAACTTACTCCTTGTGTGTATACTGTACATAATTACACAGTCGTATCAATCACTATGAAACATATGCATAATTTTTAACTCTCGGAATGATGATACGCAACAGTCGCACGCTTTATCACTCAACCACTTTACAAGCATTACATCGGTATTACATGTATCAGGTTGTTGCATAATGTACTCCTGGAAGATCTTGGCAACTTCAGCACCTGCCGTGTGAGAAACCTTCACGCTCTCTCCTCCTGTGTCCTCTTCTTTATCACTTTCATCATTACTTTCTTGCACGCTTTTGATTATTTATTCATCTGCTAAAGTTTGGTCCGTGTCACAGATTTTCTCAGTAACATCTTCATCATGAGCTTTGTTCTCCTCCTGGAAGGTTGGGGAACATGTCACTGTACAAAGTAATTGATAATTCCGAATTGACTGGCTCATCGGCGTCACTCACTACCGGATCCAACTAGGCATCAATGGGTGGCCACAATTTTCTCCAGCTCTTCATTAAGGTAGCGCTCTCCACTTTATTCCAGGCTCGGCTGCTTGGAAAACAACATCACGTAAGTGCTTTCTGTGCCTTCAGCACAGTCTCGATAGAGTCGTTTTTACTTTCATTCAGCAAGGAGACGTAAAATGAATGTCGATAATGACGTTTAATTGATTCCAAAATTCTCTGGTCCATGGGCTGAATTAGGGCGTCACATTGGATGGGAGAAAGAGTACTCGTATACCATCGGACTTAAGAGAAACATCTGAAGGATGACTGGGAGCACTGTCAGTTATAAGAATAGCTTTCAGTGGAAGCTTTTTTTTCTTTAGTTCTTTTCTCACTACTGGTACAAATGTTTCATGGAACCACCGAGAGAATATTTGTCTGTCCATCAACGCTGAGCGCAATACTACACTGGTAGAGCATTTATGTCAGTTTGTTGAAAACAACGTGGATGTTGGGATGTTCCTGTCACCATCTACATCTACATCTACATCCATACTCCGCAAGCCACCTGACGGTGTGTGGTGGAGGGTACCTTGAGTACCTCTATCGGTTCTCCTTTCTATTCCAGTCTCGTATTGTTCGTGGAACGAAAGATGTAGGTATGCCTCTGTGTGGGCTCTAATCTCTCTGATTTTATGCTCATGGTCTCTTCGCGATATGTACATAGGAGGGAGCAATATACTGCTGGACTCCTCGGTGAAGGTATGTTCTCGAAACTTCAGCAAAAACCCACACCGAGCTACTGAGCGTCTCTCTTGTAGAGTCTTCCACTGGAGTTTATCTATCATCTCCCTAACGCTTTTGCGATTACTAAATGTTCCTGTAACGAAGTGCGCTTATCTCCATTGGATCTTCTCTATCTCTTCTATCAACCCTATCTGGTACGGATCCCACACTGGTGAGCAGTATTCAAGCAGTGGACGAACGAGTGTACTGTAACCTACTTCCTTTGTTTTCAGGCTGCATTTCCTTAGGATTCTTCCAATGAATCTCAGTCTGGCATCTGCTTTACCGACCATTAAAGGTCATTCCATTTTAAATCACTCGTAATGCCTACTCCCAGATAATTTATGGAATTAACTGTTTCCAGTTGCTGACCTGCTATATTGTAGCTAAATGATGAAGGATCTTTCTTTCTATGTAATCGCAGCACGTTACACTTGTCTACATTGAAATTCAATTGCCATTCCCTGCACCATGCGTCAATTCGTTGCAGATCCTCCTGCATTTCAGTACAATTTTCCATTCTTACAACCTCTCGATACACCACAGCATCATCTGCAAAAAGCCTCAGTGAACTTCCGATGTCACCCACCAAGTCATTTATGTATACTGTGAATAACAACGGTCCTACGACACTCCCCTGCGGCACAACTGAAATCACTCTTACTTCGGAAGACTTCTCTCCATTGAGAATTACATGCTGCATTCCTAGGAACTCTTCAATCCAGTCACACAATTGGTCTGATAGTCCATACGCTCTTACTTTGTTCATTAAACGAATGTGGGGAACTGTATCAAACGCCTTGCCGTAGGTTATGACTCCCGTTTGCGTTACAACATGCCATTAATGTTACGTGCTGTTTCTGTTGCTTGTAACCACTATCTTCCTTCTCGATCTTGGCAGCTAATGTTTTTGAAGGAAGCATCACGTAAAAGAGTCCTGTTTCATCAACATTATACAAGGTATGAGCAGTTAAATCTTCTTCCTCTATTATCTTCCGTATCTTGATCACAAACTCATCAGAATCCTTATCATTAGCTGAGCGACTTTCCCCAGTGACTGCCAGCTGCCGAATGCCATGTCGTTTTTTCCAGTTTGATAGCCAACCTTCCTCGCTGCAAACAAGTTACTACCGCCAAGTTGTTTGTTAAATGCAGGTGCTTTTTCCTTTATAATCGGGCCACTGACTGGAATTTCTTTACTGCGTTGTTGTATGAACCATCTATAAACAGCTACATGCAATTCTTCATTCTCACTCTTTCGCATAACCTTCTGTTTTCCGAACTCACTATCCGTTTGTGTTGAGTACTGTCGAGTAACATCTTCTTTCTTTTTGATGTCATAAATAGCTGCTCGTCCAGCACTGAACTCAGCAGCAATGGCTTTCTGCGAAGAACCTCGATTTATCTTATCTAAAATTTCGAGTTTCTGCTTGAGGTCTAGCGTAAGGCGTTTCCTTTTAGAAGACATGATTCCGAACTGTAAAGAAAGCTACAACTTCAAATACAGTATATAAAGTATTGGTTAAGTAAGCATTGCTTCGCACGGTAATTCATTGTGCACGTGTTTTTGGATGTGCGCCGGATTACTGAGATGCGGACTAGTGAGGGCCGGAGAGTCTAGTGTACCTTCGCGCGCCCGCCCGGTTGGCCGTGCGGTCTAAGGCTAGGCGCAAATTGAGACGCGTATATCGCGTGTGGCGCGACGCAGCGCAGCGCGCGTTTTTGTAACATCACAGGTTCAAATAGGACCGCGCAAATTGTGACGCGACGCGACTGGGACGCGACACGCGCCTGCGCCAGGTCGCGCGGCGTTGTGGTTGAGGCACAGTTTCTCGTGCCGCGCGTCGCGCTTGCCTCGCTAGCACCGTGGGAAATTTGAGGCGGGGAGTCGAAAAGTAGCCCGACCATATGTTCACATCGGAACGGCGCATATCAGCAGTGGTAGTATTGCCAATACGATAAATTTTTCCTTACTGTGTACTGAATTTTATTGCCTTTGGGTAGTGTTTCGTTTTTCGCCATTTAAACGCTCCAGCTTTCTTCGTTAGCACGTTATACTTTTCTGTTATTTATATCTGCATAGTTTTGTTTTGGTTTTCTTCTGTCAAGAAAAATGTATACTTCAGCAACTGATAGGCCAATTTCCGCTGGAATTGCACCATATGCCTCCGCGTACACCATACTTCGCACGCGCCGACTGGAGACGCTGTGCGCTGACTGAACAGAAGCGCGTGCAACCTCTTATCTTTCTCAAACGATTTTACAGAAACTATTCTCTGAAAATATATGATTTTTGCCTTACTTGTAGCATTATATGTCAGCTTCGTGACAAAGTGCTGATCACCTCGCTAATGACCATTCTTATTGTGATGTACACATTTTAGTAAGACACTACGCAAAACTCAAAAAATTTGCAACGAAAATTAGGGGTCGCTATGATTTTGCGTTTGGTGCGTATTACACCATATGTTGCTGCGTATGAAATTTAGCTAACATGCTGAATTTTTGTTTAGACTTGGGAGGAGATATCTATCTGCCTCCGATCTCGAGAAAATGGATCCCATGTAGCGCGCTCACTTCCAATCTCACGCCCGCGAGAATGAAATACTCGCAACATCTCTCGTATCTCCTAAACCGCTCGAGACATCGAAACGAAAGTTTGGCGAATGATAGCACACAAGGAGGAGAGTGTTTTGCCAATTATTAAACACACGAAACTTTCTTATCTATGGCGATATATCACTACTTATACTTCTTTTTTTTTATTTATTTATTTCGCCGGCCGCGGTGGTCGAGCGGTTCTAGCGCTGCAGATCGGAACCGCGGGACTGCTACGGTCGCAGGTTCGAATCCTGCCTCGGGCATGGATGTGTGTGATGTCCTTAGGTTAGTTAGGTTTAAGTAGTTCTCAGTTCTAGGGGACTGATGACCTAAGATGTTAAGTCCCATAGTGCTCAGAGCCATTTGAACCATTTTTATTTATTTCACTCCAGTGACCGTAATTTTTTAAGAGTTATCGACAGCTAGCGAAACAAGAGCTTCCTAGTATGAAAATAAACATGAAATTTCTTCTTTTATATTACTGCAAACCGATACTATGAGGTTTTTCGTAAGCTATTGAACTTTGTGATTGCCAATTACTTGTTTAATGAGGCCCTCCGTGTCGGAATGCTGTCTCAATAGCTGCTGTGAGATGAGTTGGGCAAACTACAATGTGACAAAAGAAGTACAATTAAACCAGTCACCAAGAGAAATGTGGCCTTTACTCATAAATGGTGATGCTTCTTCGAATGAGAAAAGGTTAACAACTCACACAAAAACAGATTGGCAATTCTGCTGGAATTTTGGTGGCATCCCTGTAACCCATCGTATTTTTAACACTGAGCGTCTGGAATGGAAACTTACCAAAGGATTTTATTCCTTCTCTTGATCTGAGCAGTATTAAAATAATGACGAGCGTTCATTCAGACGGAATGATAGGCACATGCCAGATACTGTTCACTGACCTAGGGCTTGCCAAACTGACAATGCGTGATCGCGGATAAAATAGTTGTTATTGAGAAAAATAAACAATTTGTCTGTCGCACAACACAATGGTCAGTGTATTGTCAGCAGCGAAGGATAATGCGTGCGACAAGAATGCACAAGCTAGCCATGTGTGCCTTGTGAGATGGAGTTCGAAAAACATTGTCATGAAAGTAGATCTGCCTTTGTCAGCAGCACATTTCAACAAATTAAATATATCTAATCATAACACTCTTTTAGGATATTCCTACTTTCGTAATAATACCGACCATTTTCTTCATTTGTGTAGCCTGTTGTCGTATAATTAGTTTATTAATGCTGATAATGTCCATGAAACAATTGAAACGCTTTTTTTCACCACGGCGAACCAATTAAAACATCGTTATTTGTAATTGTTTTTCCACTGTTTCTAGCTTGCAGTGGAAATATGTTGTTTACATGCATGTAGTACAGTGTGGCGTATTACATTATTACATCCATATCAGATTAATCACAGTGAAACTTCTATACTTCAGATCTTGGACGGTTTTTACCACAAGCACAAAGGGATCACACCTGTGGAGATTATCCCTTTCTAAGTTTTTGTAACAGATCATACAGATACGCTAGCTTACTAGGCAGCGAGAATATAACCTTGCCGTACTTCCCTGCCTTGCTTCTTAATCACATGATTTTATAATATTCCTTGCTTCCTTATTCACTACCCTCTGTCCGTTCTAGCGATCTGAAAACATCGCAGAGGCATATGATACAATTCGAGCGGCCAATGGCTCATCAGTTACTGAAGTATACATTTTTCTTGACAGAAGAAAAACAAAACAAAACAAAACTATGCAGATATAAATAACAGAAAAGTATAACGTGCTAACGAAGAAAGCTGGAGCGTTTAAAAGGCGAAAAATGAAACACTACCCAAAGGCAATAAAATTCAGTACACAGTAAGGCAAAATTTATCATATTGGCAATACTATCACTGCTGATATGCGCTGTTCCGATGTGAGCATATGGCCGGGCTACTTTTCCACTCCCCGCCTCAAATTTCCCACGGTGCTAGCGAGGCAAGCGCGACGCGCGGCGCGATTAACTGTGCCTCAACCACAACGCCGCGCGACCTGGCGCAGGCGCGTGTCGCGTCCCAGTCGCGTCGGGTAGCAATTTGTGCGGTCCCATTTGAACCTGTGATGTTACAAAAACACGCGCTGCGCTGCGTTGCGCCACACGCGCTATACGCGTCTCAATTTGCGCCTAGTAACGCACGGCTTTCCGGGCGGGAAGGAGCGCCGGTCCCCGGCACGAATCCGCCCGGCGGACTTGTGTCGAGGTCCGGTGAGCCGGCCAGTCTGTGGATGGTTTTTAGGCGGTTTTCCATCTGCCACGGCGAATGCGGGCTGGTTCCCGTTATTCCACCTCAGCTACACTATGTCGGCGATAGCTGCGCAAGCAAGTTCTCCACCTATGCGTACACCACCGTTACTCTACCACGCAAACATAGGCGTTACACTCGCCTTGTGCGAGACGTTCCCTGGGGGGACCCACTAGGGGGCCGAACCGCACAATAACCCTGGGTTCGGTGTGGGGCGGCGGAGGGGTGAAGTGGACTGCAGTAGCCGTCGTGGGGTTGTGGACCACTGCGGCTCTGGCGGGGATGGAGCCTCTCCGTCTTTTGTAGGCCCCTGGTTAACATACAATACAATACAATACTATCGCGCGCTGCCACGAGTGGGAGACGACCGACAAAGGCCGTTGCGTTTTGTCCCTCTTCCCCATTATATGGGAAAGACTGAAGGTGAAGCATGTGGATCCAAGTCGCCACATTGTGCACATTTTGACCGGCCACGGTCCGTACCCAACACATTTGAACCACGTGGGTCTTAGGGCCCTGCCGTACTGGGATGCCACGGCATCTCTGCTGGCAGAGACGGCCGATTCAATACACTGGGCTCAATGGGGCCTCCCGTACCTGGAATGCACCTGACGCTGGCAGCAGACCCGCACCCGGACGCCAGCAGACCTGCCACGCGCTACCTGCCGCTCACCTGTGCTCAGTTTTGTTGCAGTTTTGCGTGTGTGCCACCACGGATAGTTTCGACACGGAAGCTTTTATATGTGAAATTCAGACGAGACCAGCTATTTGGGACACATCATCCGTGGATTATTCGAACAGCGAACTGAAAAAAACGTGTTGGGAACAAGTTGTTGATATTTTCGGAGGAAATGAATCGTCTTTGGAAGTGAAGAAAGAACTCGGTAAGTGCATCAAAAACATTTTATTTTTCATTACTAAAGTTTACTGAACGTAAGTACTTTGCTACTTGAAGGGATCACGATTAACAAAATACTCTGAAAATTTGTCTCTCCCTGCAAGTGCAGATCGACCGCTTCTGCCTGAATGGCCTGCACATTCATTGTTCTCAAACCAATTACTTCAAGTGAGTCTTCATAGACGAATCCATCTCTTGCACGTACAAAATTATGCAAGTTTTAACTATATCTTGCGCAAAATCATTGCCCACATTTAGTGGACAATGAAAGATTCTCCACTTGTTGGAGAGGATACCAAAGGCACATTCCACATAACGCCTAGCCCTGGATAATCTGTAATTGAAGATCTTCTTCTCGTAACTAAGATTATTTCCACCGTATGGACGCATCAAATTTTCACTCGTGCCAAAAGCCTCATCTCCTACCAACACATAAGGTAAAACAGCTGAATGTTTTTTTTTTGTCAGTGGTGAAGCTTTAGGTATCTTCAGGGAATTGTTCATTAGTTTCTTTTAAAACAAACTGGTTTTGAAAATTGCCGAATCATTACTTTGTCCATAAGCTCCGACGTCTACGAAAGTAAAGTTATAGTTAGCATCGCACACAGCGAGCAAAACAATGGAAAAGTAATTTTTGTAGTTGTAGTACAAGGAACCTTAGTGAGCGGGATTAATCACTCGTACATGTTTGCCATCAATTGCTCCAATGCAGTGAGGAAAGTTGGCATTCTTTTCGAAGGTATTTGCTATTTTTAACCATTCTTCTGTTGTCGGCATAGTTTTACTTGCATAGAGTTTCTGGCATAACAGGATACACACTTCTCGAACAATTTCTGTGGTTGTTGTGTGCCCGAGACAGTATCCATAATGCAGTTCCATGAAAGAACAACCAGTCGCCAGATACCAGTAATAAATTAGGCAACAATGAGTACGACAAGCGATTCGTATGACTAGTTTTCTTCCTATATAAGGTAAAATGACACATGAAAGTAAAGGACTTTTCTGTGAAATATTAAAAGCTGTGCTATAATGGACGCAAAAACCAACAATACAAAGCCTCTTGCAAAAGTTAATTTTTCTGTATTCATTACTTTTCGATGTTTACTCGCGTCTACATTATCAAGTTTGCATGTGTACATCAAAATTGAATAGGTATTCATCTTAGTGTCGCTTATCGTAGAAAAGTAACTACTGTACATCGAACTTATCGACTAACTCAAGACCAGTTTCTCCCCTTTTTTAATGAATTATTAGTAATGTTTATCTTTAAGCGATAACGTCATTCTCTTGCGCTTTCGCGTATTTAAGAACTAACGCGACACGGGGCCGCGATTGTCAACTGTCTAATCAAACAATAATCAAAAGCATGGGACAGGAATCGCACGTATCTCAGACGGGTAGTATCAGCGCGACATGTCCATTAAAATTCGGATAATCACGAATACGTATCAATGAGGTCCGTATAATGCAGTCTCCACCGTATATTTGAATTTAAACAAAAAACGATGGGACTATTTCTCACAAATAACACGGATCGTGACAAAACGTGCATATATTTTGTTGCAGGCTTGGCGTTGCAGAAGAGGTGGAAGAATCTCAGAGGCTCTTTTGCGCATGAGCTACAACGCAGGAAATCCTTCAAGTCAGGATCGGGTGCCACAAGGAAGAGCCAATACATTTACTTTAACCAACTGTCGTTCCTTCAGACCGGGCCGGCCGCGGTGGTCTAGCGGTTCTAGGCCCGCAGTCCGGAACCGCGAGACTGCTACGGTCGCAGGTTCGAATCCTGCCTCGGGCATTAACGTGTGTGATGTCCTTAGGTTAGTTAGGTTTAAGTAGTTCTAAGTTCTAGGGGACTGATGACCACAGATGTTAAGTCCCGTAGTGCTCAGAACCATTTGAACCTTCAGACCGTTGCCAGCATAAGGGAAGCTGAACTAGCTGAGGATCCGCACGAAAATGAAGAAGAAGAAGAAGCTGCACCTCGTGCAGGTGCGGTTCCGTTAAGAAGAAATAGAAAGAGGAGGAAAGAAGATGACGAAGACCAACTGATTAAGCTACTTAATGCGAGTATTCAACAGAGAGAATTACAGGGGCGGCAAGCAGAAGAGGATGAAGACAGAATGTTTTTGTTGTCTCTGTTAAACCCCCGTCGTGGTATTCCCAAGGAAAGGAAAATGGAGACGAAAATTAAAATAATGAGTGTGATTAATGAAGCTCAGTACGGACCACGCTATTTACAGAGTAATGTTCATTCAGGACACTGGCCAATAGGAAATTATCGTCCTACAGTTTCCTGTCATCCTGTACCTGATGCTCCACTGCAGTCACAATCTACTAATACAGTAAATTACTATCCACAACAGGCACCTCCAGAACAAAATTACACAGTTACGTCTCCAGCTGCAGCAAGTGATGTTAATGGGTCAGAGTCGTCGGACTTTGTTGATTTGTTTTAAGTTTTTTTTTGTAATATTGCTTTGTCTCATTTGTAGTATTGCTTTAAGTTTAATTGTAATATTGTTTCAAGTTTTATTTGTAATATTGAGTTTTATTTTGTAATAAAGTACTTTTCGGATTAAGACTGATAAAACGCTTAAATGCGTATGTTACAGTTACAACTCAAATTGCAAGTATCACTGCATAAAACAAATAATTAGCTACTGAGTAGACCGGTAGTTAGTTACCTTAATGTCACGAAAATCTTTTCTTCTGGTGAGATGGCTTTCCTTAAAACAGTGTCCTTTTTCTTCAGTTCATCTCGGCAGATCTCCACTAATTCGTCGAATGAACGTACTGACATTCTCACGTAATTAAAAAATTTATCACTGTAATTTCTCAAATCATTGTATAATTGTATGAAATAATCCGTTTACATCACGATCAGCAATGAAGGGGTGTACCCAGAAATTCTTCTTTCTCTGTCGACGACGCACACAAAGCACAGCTACTAGCTCCTCTACGTCCATTTCGACACTGAGCGCAGACTGAAGGAGTCCCCCCTGTGGCGTCCCTGCTGGGAGCCGCACCGGCAGGCCGCGAGTTGCCAGCAGAGATGCTGTGGCATCCCAGCGCGGCACGGCCCTTAGCCAGAGTGCTACGTGCACATGCGGCGCATACGGTTCACCAGAGCGCGTGCAGCTACAGTGCAACACCCTCACACATGCAAAACGTGTAACATAATATAACGACATCAAAGAAATTTCTCGCGACCCAGACTAATATACGTAACGAGATAGTCACTACATCTGAGGAATACGTCATACGGGGAGGAGAGGCTCGAAGATTAAGTTCCGAGGCTTCCCATTCCATCTACGGCACTGGTCATGCACACAAACATATAACATTACAGCACACATACAATGTGTGGAACGACGCCTATTTGTAGTAACGCTAATAGTGCAATCGGTTTGTTCTACATAAGCACTTAAAAGATGTAATAAGTAGTACTAGAAAAGACAGTACAACCAAATACACATAATCACTCACGATGTATTTCATTAAGTGTATGTAAGAACACGTAATTTTGTGCGCTACTTCAGACGGAACACACTCTATGTTTCTGCCGAGGCCCTCCCGCCTGGAATAGCAACACGAAGCTTAACTTATATGTTATATTTTAACAGAAAAAAAGCATTGCAAATCGTCCCTATCCCTATGTTTCTATTTTTTCTAAATTAGTAACATTTATTATTTTAACACTCATTTTTCTACAACTAATTCAGTTTCTACGTATTCATTTATTTATTTGCGTATGGCAATACAGCGACAATATTTTATAAAGTACAACAATATGTAAACGAAATGTATAAACAAAACAATGTGTAAATAGTACATGTGTAAAAAACAAGCAATGGCACAAAAGGATAAAGTACAAACACTCAAGACAAAATAACTACACGTTAAAAGCTTAGTAAGCCTGACTAGAAACTCATTCATACATTTAAAGCTCAATATCTAGATTGCACAGCCAATCCAAAGCAGAAGGTTTCACATATATGACCTCAGAGACAGGTCCGGCGTATCTTCTTAAGGGGAATTCCTCAATAATATGGCGGACGTTCTGTTCTGGTGCTCCACAGTCACAGGCTGGTGAGTCGCATAGACCCCACTTGTACTTATATGCGTTGCATCTTGCATGGCCCGTTCTGATACGGTTTAATTTAGTCTAGGTACATCTCTTCCGGTCAAAGCCCGGTAATTCCAGAGTAGGATCTTGGATACCTTGTTTATTAATTCCAGAATCATTCCAAAAGTGCCGCCATTGCTCCTTGATGTCAGGTTGATGTTCTTGTGTATTAACCCATATAGGCTTCCGTGACTTCAAGCGGGTCGATGGTATTTCGTTCAAAACATCATTGATTGGTAGATTCTGTGGGTAATCTGAGTCATGAATTTTTGACCACTCTCTTGCTGCTGCTTCTTGCCTTCTCAATTGTGGAGGTGGGATATTGCTTAGAGTATGTAGCCAAGGGACTGGGGTGGATTTAATAGTACCGTTATTATCCTCATACACTCGTTCAACTGGACGTCGATTTTCTTAGTATGAGTGCTCGAATGCCAGACAGCAGAGCAATATTCGGCAACAGGATATACCAGGGCTATTGCGGCAGTATGTAAGGTGGATACCTGAGCTCACCAAGTCGAGCCAGCCAATTTTCTCAGGATGTTGTTGCGACTCTTTAGCTTTTGGCTTACGTTTTCTACATGTTTTTTGTAAGTCAGGGAGCGGTCTAGTGTTATGCCAAGGTGTTTGGGGTTGAAGTTGTGTCTGACTCTTTGTTCACAGAAGTTCAAATTCAGTTCCTGGTGGGCCATTCTATTGTTCAAGTGGAAAGCACACACCTCAGTCTTGGTTGGATTAGGGCAGAGTCGCAATTTTTTCTAATAGGAATTCAAGGACTCCAGATCTTCTGTGAGTACATTCGCTCCTTCCCCAAGTGTTTTAGTTTGTACAACTAGTGCAAAATCATCGGCGTAGCAAAATTTCCTGCTGACTGTATTTGGCAAGTCTCTAATATACAAATTGAAAAGGGTTGGAGCCAACACAGATCCTTGAGGAAGGCCATTTTTTGTCTTATACGATCTGCTGGTGTTGTGGCTGATGCTCACTTTCAAAGACCTGTTCGTCAGCATGTTGTTCATTGATCTCTCACAGCCACACAAAGCGACAAAACAAGAATTTTCTGCGTAACTCACTTTCATTACCCTTGTTTTATTTCTCGAAACAAATGTTTCTAGTAATGGGGAACAGTGTACGATTACACGTGAAACTGTATTATGTACGACGTGCTTTTTTAAAACATCAGGCAGCAGGTCTTTATATGAAATGAAACGCTCCATTTCTTTAACAGAAAAAAAAGAAACAACTTCACTGATGGCGCTCCCAAAAGTAACGTGATAACTGTGAGGAGCTGAAACTCGGACTGGGCGTCTGGAGGGGATAAACACACCGGTCTACACAAGCAGAGCAACACAGATCACTCGTGGTGCTGTCAGTCTCATTACTTTCCTCACACACCTCGTAGACACCTGTCGCCGTCGTCTGTAGCCCAGGGTCCACAGCCTGTCGCTGCCGAAGTGCTACTCGCGTCGGCACGGCGTGCGCTGCGGGTGAGTGAGAGAGTGCCGGCACTTGCCGATTCGCCCCTCGCTGGAACGAGTGCGCCAGCAGGCGGGCGGCCAATCTGAGGAACGGCCTGCACTGCGCCTCCTTTCAATATCGCGGGACTCGCCGCGCCTCGCCGCCGCCACCGCCCTGGCCCCGGCCGCCAGCCCCTGCGCGGCTCGGCCAAATATTGGCTTTCACGCCACTTCAATGCGCGCCGCACGCTGTTTGCATAGAACTGAGTATTGCGCTGTAACGACCCTGTAAATGAGGGCTGCCCGCCGGCCGTGTTTCATTTTCCTGCCTCCCGAACTTCGCGTTGAACTTTGTGTGTACGAATGGGCGCACGAGTTTTCAACTCGTAATCACGTGCAGTGCCCTCAATTTTCCGTTTCTTTTCTCGGCAAATATTTACACCGTTCTGTGTTGCTAAATACTCGCGCTGACGTAGGTTCCGTTTTTATAGTTCTGGGATCAAAGGCTGTGCAAATGGCGTCGACCGACCCGAAAAGTTTGAGACGCCATTCACCGTTACTGTTAGAATCGACCCGCACACTCCCAGTCTTTAATAAACCACTAGATGACCATAGCGTAACTTTCCTAAGCGTTAGCTCATATGTGATACACTATAATTCAGTTGGCCCTACAGAAATTATCTGATGCAGCCCAAAAAACCTGTGACGTCGTCATAAGGTCGATATTTCCCTGCTGGCTTACTGTATGGTACTAATTTCCAGTAATCTCACCTTGCAAATGATTTTAACACACTGACAGGTGGTATGGCCTGTTCAAAAATGGTTCAAATGGCTCTGAGCACTATGGGACTCAACTGCTGTGGTCATCAGTCCCCTAGAACTTAGAACTACTTAAACCTAACTAACCTAAGGACATCACACACATCCATGCCCGAGGCAGGATTCGAACCTGCGACCGTAGCAGTCGCACGGTTCCGGACTGCGCGCCTAGAACCGCGAGACCACCGCGGCCGGCTATGGTCTGTTCGTAAAACAGTAAGGTCTCTGAGCACTATGGGACTTAACATCTGAGGTCATCAGTCCCCTAGAACTTAGAACTACTTAAACCTAACTAGCCTAAGGACAATAAACACATCCATGCCCGAGGCAGGATTCGAACATGCGACCGTAGCAGTCGCGCGGTTCCAGACTGAAGCGCCTAGAACCGCTGGGCCACACCGGCCGGCAAAACAGTAATCCTTCAGTTAATCTACGTCCATCTTCAGTGTAATTATAGTAATACGTCGTGCCTAGTGACCAGGTGTAACGCAGAGCCAAAGTAATAAGGTAACAGTGAAGTAAATAATTTATTAAACACCGAACCGACAGAGTACGTACTGTAATTTATTCGTAATCCAAGCATTTTTCTTAGTATTGTAATATGGTACAGATAGTTAGGCGCTAAGGCAGCAATCAACGAATCCTGCATCGCTCAAAGAGTTTTGCATCGGAATTATGTGTAAATACGTAAGAATAGGCCAACATTTACCATATTCAAGCACGAAAACGACGTTGTTATCGATACTTTGTCTGCTCACATTGCACTGGTATACGGCCTGATTGTAGTCTCTGTTGTCAGACGTCATGTTTTCCGTTGACATGCTCCTTATTTATGAAGATGTAGAAAAAAGCGTTCTAGGAACTACGTCTGTATCAGAAACGGCATCCAGATAGGCGACACCGTACTGCAAAGACCTTCCGCAGTGTTGAAAGACGCTTAAAGACAACAGGCGTGATTCAAAAACTACCATCTATTCGAGAGAGGACCGTAACATCTGGTACAAATGAATAGGCTTTCCTGAATACAGCTCGTACTAATCACCACTTGAGTACAAGGGCAGCTGCACAACGGTTGAAAACCTGCGCCGCGCGGGAGTAGCCGAGCGGTCTTGGGCGCTGCAGTCATAGGCAGTGCGGCTAGTCCCGGCGGAGGATCGAGTCCTCCCTCGAGCATGGGTGTGTGTGTTTGCCCTTAGGATAATTTAGGTTAAGTAGTGTGTAAGCTTGGGGACTGATGACCTTAGCAGTTAAGTCCCATAAGATTTCCCATACATTTGGACTTTTTTTAAAAAACCAGCTAGTCGTCGGTATGGCGAATACTGCATTCACGTAAATATCATCCAGCTACACCAACAGCTACAGAGGCGGAATTTCGAGGCTCGAACGAATTTGTGTCAGGAAATCTGGAAAATAGTGCAGAATTCCTATTGCATATCTTGTTCAGACGAATCGCAATTATACAATAATGATACCGCCAGTCGCTCGCTACAACAGGCACTATTGGAGTATTGACAATTGTCACTGGCTGCGACAGATAGCCTGTCAAGTACGATGGGGTTTGGTGCGGAATCTTGGGTGATCGCCTTACCGGACCATATTTCTTTGAGGTCTTTTTGACGGGCACTCTCTACCTTCACTTTCTGTGTCAGGAATTCCCACTGCTGCTAGTGGATGTGCCATTGTAAGGTCGTTTAACGATATGGTTTCAACAGGATCGAGCACCGCCACATTCGACTTTCCTCGTTCGCAACCATCTGACTGAGGAACATTCAGGAAAATTAATAGGAAGAGGAGAACATGTTGATTGAGAACATGTTTATTGGCCCACCAGATCACCAGATTTAACACTTCCTGTGGAGGCACTTGAAACAAGTGATTCATACGCAAGCGCCGGAAAATACCGACCACTTCCGTCAACTCATCACAGAAACCTGACGATGAATGACATCGCGAATGCTTCGGCGAGCAATAAGATCTATTCAGTAGCGGATCCAGAGGTACATAAACCAAAAACGGTAATCACATCAAGCATTTTAGGACATGATAAATATTGTCAGTGCAGTTTTGTTTCCCTTACTTCTATTCCGCATTTGGCCGGCCTGTTGACGGATTGATCCTCCTTAGGACCACAAACACTTTCATTGAGACAGAATTTGCGTAAAAGAGGACATCTCAAATACATTATGTGCTTTAAACTCTAAGCAAACATAAAAAACAAACGAAATCCTCGCACCAGATTTAAACGTCCCACCTGTGACGCAAACTCTCTCTGGAACGCTCGGTCTGTCCTTATCAACTACGCTACATTTCAGGACAGCACAACAGGTTCCTGGCTTTTCAGTGCTATATTCTCTATAGCTTGGTAATATTATAACATTACAGCTAGCTTCCTGTTATGGTGAGACAGTAAGCGTCAAGATATTGTTGATGTTTGCTGAACGTACCAGACGGACAGATGTTTTCGGGACAGATTTAAAATTGCGCGTTGCATAAAAAGACATCGTTAGGGGCAAATCAACATAATATAAACCATGATGTGGTGGGTTGTTTAACTAAACTGTCCTCCTTGGGTATTTCCTAAACAGTTTAACATATCGCAACTATGTTTTCATCCAGATTAATTGTGAAAAGTCTGCACAAAATAACTTATAAAATCTTTTCATAGAAACATTAATTACAGAGATATCAGTAACAACTTTGCTCTTTTTCGAAAATAACTTTAGTAATTAATGCTGATAATATCATAGTTCTAAAACAGAAATCCAGTGGCGTCTGGCTCTTCAAAATCCGATAATTAGCTTCGGAGAAAGTGCAATACCTATAATTTAGAATTTATCTGTTTGTGAACCGAAAATCGACTGCTGTCGTAAATGGAAGTTGGTGTTGTTATACGGAACTGTGTGTCAGTCTGATGAGGCGCTCCAGCTTGACGCAGCTAGCAGGGTCTACTTACAAAGCGGAATCTCGGAGAAAATTGCTGTTAATCACATTTGGCTACGTGTGGTTGGAACGACACACCAGCTAGAAGGTAAAGAACGTGGCATCCAAGGATTAGCTAACGACTGTAGCAGTTCCGTTCTTGTTTCTACCAAAGCCTGGAAAGAAGGTGCACTCAATAATTGAATGAATCTGTAACACTGGAATTTGAGTTATAAAGATTGTTAAATACGAGGGTTGCCCAGAAAGTAACGCATCGCATTTTTTCTTCAACAGTTCTTTATTGAACATAATGAGAATTACACATACGAAAGAATGGCGTCTTATCTGCGCACCCTATTTTTCCAGGTAATCTCCATCCAGTTCTACGGCCTTCCTCCAGCGCGAAACAAGGGCTGTATGCCCTGTTGGTTCCAATTCTTGTTCTAGTGGCGGAGCCAGTGCTTCACTGTGTGAAACACCTAATCGTTCTCAAAATGTCTTCCACGAATGGAATCCTTTAACGGTCCAACAAAATGGAACTCCGAGGGGGCTGGGTCAGGCTTGTCGGGTGTGACAGCCGTGGATGGTCTCCCCGACGGCTGCAAATAATGGAGCTTTGCCGAAACGCCTTCTGATGACCTCACCCTGTGTGTCCAGCGACTAACTGCACCTCTGTCCCTATACTCTGACCAAGCGTTCATGAATATTCCCCACAGTTTCTTTCTCCGCAGTGAGAAATTCAATGACGGCACGTTGTTTGTAACTTACATCACCCAAAGACACCATTTTGAAACTGTTCTGTAGCTACGCTATCTGTCGGAAGTGACGGAAACTTTGCGCGCTCATTCAGGAGACTTCAAATAATACATGCGCAACGTTTCGCGTTCTAAGCATTATTTCCGGCTGAGAAAAAAATGCGGTGGATTACTTTCTGGACAACCCTCGTAATAACTTCACGTCAGGAGTTTAATGTCAAGGCACACAATTACACTGCAAAATTGCATCAGTAGCAACAACAAAAAGGAAATCACGACAAAATGTGCTCATAAACACTTCCTTAAAATTCGATTTATGTCATAAACTGTTCGAAATGCCATCCATTACTGCAATAGACGTTTGCAGTAGCTGGTGCACGAACTTTTGGAGAGACTGAATACCAGGGCGGTTCGCTGATGTACCTGACAACTCCGCAAGGGTGGCCGTAGACATTAAGAGTTACGTCACAGCATCTCAGCGAGAGAACTGCCAGCGATGCCAATGTCTGCTCATAGATGCAGGTCGAGGGAAGGCAGCTACTGCACTCCCATAGGTAGTTCAGGAGCTCACCACGGACCATTAGCTAGGCCTCCAGGGGGCCTAGTGGTATGTGGCACCCAAATTTTCTCGTCAGCGGAAGTGAAGACAAAAAAATGGTTCAAATGGCTCTGAGCAGCGGAAGTCATCAGTCCCCTAGAAGTTAGAACTACTTAAACCTAACTAACCTGAGGACAACGCACACGTCCATGCCCGAAGCAGGATTTGAACCAGCGACCGTAGCGGTCGCGCGGTTCCAGACTAAAGCGCCTAGAACCGCTCGGCCACTCCGGCCGGCGGAGGTGAAGACAAGTTGCTTCAATTCAATGATGAATTGAAAGTAGTAGTTAATGAATCAAATACTGAGAATATATTTTTTATCATTTTCACATTAAGTTTGTTCTTTCGATTGTCCTCTTTCTGCTCTTCTAATGAGGTAGCAGCAGCCCACGGCAGCGAAATTCTCCATCTCAGGACGGCTCTTGCGTTGCAAATCAAAATCATCTAAGTGAACTGCAGATTGAGTGTCACAGGTTCCACCTCGTGATTCGTTAGCTGCAAACTGTGGCCTGTTCATTGGGAGTCTGAGTATTTGTACCGATCGTACTACGCCAATAACGTCATTATATGGCAAGAATGACAGAGATTGTCGTAGTTCTCTGAATCCACCATTGTACTGCATTGTGCCGCCATGTCACAGTTCTTCCCTTCTCTCTTTCTGTTTGATTATTTCCACAAAGCCTATTGCATACTTCACTGTGAGTAGTCAACAAAATGACGTTGTACTCCCATCTCTGTGTGATCTGCCTGCTACATCGGCACCTTGGTCATCCAGCTTTGGCAGTGCGTGCCAGTTAACTGGGTGATACGCCCATTCTACATGCAGTATAGGCTGTTCCTCCTTGTTGGCATTACAGTCTCGATATCATGTACTAGCCTCCCTTCGTTTCAGCTCTGTCGCTGGTGCCGACCAGGGAAAACTAGATATTTTTCACATTCGCCCGAAATAACATTCTGGGTCGCAACATAGCTATGAAAAGAGACTTTTAGTGAGGAATTTTTCACAATTCGTATGACCGGAAACAGATTTACGATATATTAAGCGTTTCTGGATACATCTGAAGTGAACAGCTTAGCTGAATCACCCTGAAAGCGAGCGTGACGACTGCGTGCCGTACGCAACGGGCTATCTATACATTTTAAGGATAGATTGAAGATGGTGGCATAATTTAAAAAAAAATGTGACTACAGATGAAACGATAAACTGTTTCAGTATTGTGCTGGTCGCTGTTCCACTAACAATATGTCGAGAATATGTAGATAATTATTTAGTTTAGAGCATTTACTGGCTGCCTCCAGAACGAATATGAAATGCTTTGGTTGTGCGCGGAAATTATATAAAGCAAAACTTGGTTCCATAATCATACTTAAATTTAAACATAAATTAAAATAAAGTGCACAAAACACATATTTCTACAAAACCTTGGCAGTAGGCAAATTATAAATAATAAAACTGCTACTTGGTTCTGAATTACTAAATTCGCTACATCTACATTTAAGTTCTTTTACAAAATAGCTATTTGAAATATTACCTTATCAGAGCAAGCCCTGGGAAGCGGAATAAATGAAAGGACTGGCAGTTAAAATTCCTTCTCTACGCTAATTATATTCCATTGTTAGAATGATGCCTTCAACCTCACCAAAGAGTAAATGTCAGGTATAGGCCTATTGAATTAGACTACCTTTTAGCTGTTCTTTGGCAACTATTAACAATGCGTGCTTGATAATTCCTTCTGGTGGCAACTCTCGGAAACAGACGATTTTACCTGGTGGCTGTTATGCGTCTCGCAAGTCACATACAAAATCGGCAGTGCGCATAGGCGTGTTCTCGGTACGATTAGATGTCATTGTACCGAGAAAAAAGGACAGAGTACGGTAGAAATATATCTTCTTATCTGCTAAAATACACTTCGTAAAGTTACACTATAGTCAGAATAAGGAAATAAAATCGCTGTTAAGTATTCATTCAAACGTATTCAGTAGCATTCAAACAACAACGAAGTGAAAAAGTAATGAGCCGTGATAGCTGGGTAAACACACAGGCGAATGAGATGGTAATTGCAAACGCTGATATTATTCCCAACTACGTTAAATATGTACATAATTTCCTGGTATTCATGCTGTTCGTTACACGGATAATCTTGCGTTATACAGGGTGTAACAGATGTTTTTGGCGGTTGAGGACGATGTACTGAACAACATTAGATCAGTTCTTATGTCATTTGCAGACTAATAATTAAAACTATTACAAGTCTTACAATTTTAAACATGGCTGTGAGGCAGCAACCCTACAAAAATATAATTTCTATAATACAGACAATCGGTTGCAACAAGATTTGACTTTAACCTGGTTTCGACATCGACTTTAGGTGATAAGAAAATCCAAAAATTTACGTGGAGTAACGGGAGAAAAGCTCTACGAGCAAAATGCTCTCGTCTTATGAAACAGTTCCTCATCGCCTTGCAGCTATAATTTTATTGGCAATTACCAGTTTTATGTCAGTTCCAATGTCTGTAATTTTTATTTGATTTCAGTATTATATGCTGATGAAGTATTTTATATGCCGAGAACAGTTTTCTCGTAAATCTGTTCATCTGTTAGTACATGTGATTGTTTGGATTTTCTGATGAAGAAACCCATAGTCAGTGTCGAAACCAGGTTAAAGTAAAAACTTGTAGCAATCGGTTGTCTATGTTGTAC
The DNA here is from genome assembly GCF_023898315.1 of Schistocerca nitens. NCBI lineage: Eukaryota > Metazoa > Arthropoda > Insecta > Orthoptera > Acrididae > Schistocerca > Schistocerca nitens. Next base: position 307,554,699 of record NC_064614.1, read on the forward strand.
AAATCAAAAAGCTATTACAGGTCGTATATTTTTAGATTGGGTAGTACCTTCAAGTACATGTGGCAGGAACAAGCCATTAACGCCTATTTTCCCCTATGCAGAAGCTCAGGTGTTGCAGTGTGGACGCTAGACATAAATCGGTTAATCTATATGGACAGGCATAGTCCACTTACGAGGTGAAATTGGCAAGTGCCGTAACCCGATTGCACAGGAACTTCGCTCAGTGGAAGAGGGGTCAAAATAAGTGTAGGTGTTTCTCTGCTTATCTTTAGATAATCGATAATTCCTAAAAAAACGACGGTCAAAGTTTTCGAGATATTTTGAGGTACTTCATCTGCCTTTCATCGCGCGGTATTCTCAGACGAAATGGTGACACAGTGGTTAGCATCGTCGCTTCTTAATTTTGAGCCGCGTGTTCGAGACCCGATTATAACTTTCATTTTTTTCATTTACATGCCGATGTCTGTAGATGATTACTACACGAATGTTTTCCACTGTATAACGACATAACATCGTCGTTATTCGTCTACTAATTATATATCAGATGAATGAATTGAGAAAAGAAAAGAATGAGAAAATTATTTCAAATTGTGTTCAATGAAATTACAGTAGTGTGATCCATAATCAATTGCAAGCACCGGTTTTCGGAAAAGCGATCCTTTATGTATGGTTTGTCGCGAATTATTGCCAATGCGCTAAACATTCACCAGTATTAACGACGTTCTTTTTCCGAGTGAGATTCATACAAAGAAATGTCACAGTGCCAAACTTGCCTTCGCACGATGCTCGTGTTGTTTCGAATATCTGTGTTTCGAATGTTTCTACGATCGGTATCATCCAAGGGAATGCCCCAAATCTTCCTGAAATATAAACTTATGAATAAAATTTAAGAATTAAAGTAAGAATTGATATGAGAATGAAATACCAGAAAATGAGAATTTAAAAAGATTCTAGCCCTCAACATACCGTACACACATAAATCATATAATGAATGTGTGACACTTATTGAGAAATTAAGTTGTAATTTTACAATTAATATAACTTCCTAGTATCCCCTAATTTCGTAAGAAACATTTGTGTAGTAATCTTATACGGACAAAAGTAGATAAATGAAAACAATAGAAATGAAACGAAATAAAAGCAATAATCGGGTTTCTAACATGGAGCGCAAAATTAAGAAGTCGCGACGCTAACCACCGAGCCACCAGTTCGCCTGATGATACTCGTGTGGTAAAAGGCACATAAAGTACTGCGAAGATACTTCGAAAACTTTGACCGTCGTTTTCTCAGAAATGATAGAGTGTTTACCGATAGGCCAAGACATGTGATTTCTTATTTTGACTTCTATTCCACTGATCGAAGTTCCTGGGAAATCGGGTGATGTCACTTGAAGCGTTCTCCTCGTCAGTAGTGCAGTTACGACAGTGCACAATACAACGGGTAGTAAGTTATGTGATGTGTTTGTAGGAAGACTGTTCGACGCAGAGGAAGAACAATCAACCCACCGATGTGTGTGTATATTAAGGTACCTCGTATAAAAATATCTGTTCTTATATCCGTTCTCAGTCTTTATACAGAGTGTTGGCGGCTTTACTTTTACCTCCTTTGTGTAGCTGTGATGAAATGTTAATCATTTGCATAGTCAACAATGATTTACGTTTTATGCCAGTTTGATATTTGTTGGATGCCCCCTGCAACGTGTAGCACAATTAAGTGCCATTGGTTGACTAAGATCAACACGTCGGGAACAACTTGCATTCAGTACAGCACCTCCGCACCCCTGCGTAGATAGCGGACCAGGCCTACAGGAGAGCGACGCGTGCGGCCGACTGCCTAAGCCGCAGGGGCTAATTGCGCGGCCGTTTCCTATGACGAGCTCAGCGCAGAATCCCACAGAGGAGAGGCCGGCTGTTCCTCTCGGGCTCCGCCCCCAATCCCGCGATTACCGCCGCCTGGGCCCACTGCTACCGCTGCAACTCAGCCCACCTAACGCCGGCGGCGCCTCCACGTGTGCTGCTGCAAGCTGATTACGATAAAATGTGAAGGCGTAGGTCAGCGGCCATTATCAGCTTGTCTCCAGCGTATTTGGGCGTTGACAGCAGCGAAGTACACTCTATCACAGAATGCTTTTACCTGATGCTTATAGTCCTGCAGCCCATTTCTGGGTACTGCGCGACAGGATTACTACCTTCCACTTTCACTTCCTCTCTTATTAGAAACATGTAACCACTTCTGTAAATAGCTACATAAATCAAATAGCGGTGAATGGGTGAAGAAAGACACTGCGGGAACACTGCGGGATTTGATAGCTGTTTTCTTTTTCATTGTTGGTGACCTAGGTTCTTTGGGAATCAGGTGCTATTGTTGTGGTCTTCAGTTCGAACTGGTTTGATGCGCTCTCCATGCTACTCTATCCTGTACAATCTTCTCGATCTCCGAATAACTAGTCTCCCTCTACAATTTTTACCCCCACTCCCCCCCCCCCCCCACCACCACCACTTCTCTCTAACTGGTGACCTCTTGATGGTTCACAATGTGTGCTCCCAACCGATATCTTCTTTTAATCAGATTGCGCCAGAAATTTCTTCTCTTCCCAATTCTATTCAGTACCTCCTCATTAGTTACGTGATCTACTCACCTCATCTTCAGTATTCTTCTGTAGCACCACATTTCACAAGATTCTGTTCTCTTCTTGTCCACTCTGTTCATCGTCTAGGTTTCATTTCCATTCATGACTAAACTCTATGCAAATACTTTCAGACAGGACTCCCTAACACTGAAATGTACACTGAAGAGCCAAAGAAACTGGTACACCTGCCTAATATCGTGTAGGGCCCCCGCGAACACCAGAAGTGCCGGAACACGACGTGACATGGACTCGAATAATGTCTGAAGTAATGCTGGAATGCTACCGTCACCGTAGAATGTCTGACTTTATTGACGGAGCCACAACGTCACCTCTGCTTTCACCACTTCATCACTAACGAAGTGAAGCCATCGTAGGTGTTCTTTAAGTTTCGGAAACAGATAAAAATCGGATGGGGCCAAGTCGGGACTGTGCGGAGGATCGATGACGGTGAACGCAAGGCGTAACGCTAGTGAGTTTTCTTGCATTATCATGCTGAAGGAGAGTGTGCTCCACGTGTGTACGAGCTCTTCGAATTATAAAGTGCGTAAGGCAGGGATGAATGTTTCTTCTCTGCTGTTAAAGAGGTACATAACTTTGCAGAGGTTAGGATAATGAATTTTAGTTCAGGTCACGATAGTGCAAAGCTTCACTTTCGGACCTTGAGAGTTTGCTGTTGATTCTCGCGAATTAATGTGCAGCTCAATGAACTTTAATTCTCGTCCTTCTGCATTCAACGTTCTGCTTACACTGCATATGTTAACTGTTATTTAATTGTTTATCCTTTGAACCTGCATATATGTGATGTCACCATTCATACGTGTCTCACTATTATTCAGTAAACATTTATTTAGTTTAAACTATATTCCTCCAATTGCGTCAATATTATTAATCCTACGGAATTATGCCGCCGTTTCACTCACTTACGTGTTATTCGCTAACTTGCCTACTTACCAAAAGGTCTAACGACCAATCCTTTAATAAATGTATGGGTTTTAGAGCGTTGTTGATGAAGGACGGAGCATGGGGCACTAGCGCTAGCAAAGAGGACATTCCTTGCCAAGCGAAGTCCACTAGTGTTATACATAGGATTCAATTAGAGGAGGAAATTTCTGAGAGTGTATGTCTGGAGCACGCGTTATGCGGTAGTCAAACATGAAGTGTGGGAGAACCAGAAAAGAAGATAATCGAAGCATTTGAGATGTGATAAGGTAAGGAATGAGGATATTCTCCGCAGAATTGCCGACGAATAGATGGAAAATAGTGACAATAAGAAGGAACAGGATGGTAGGACATCTGTTAGGAAATCAGTAAATAATTTACTTGATACTAGAGGGAGTTGTAGAGGGTAAAGACTGTAGAGGATGACAGATTGGAATACATCCAGCAAATAATTGAGGATTTAGGTTGCAATTGCTGTTCGGAGGTGAAAAGGTTTACCCAGGACAGTAATTCGTGGTGGGCTGCATCAAATCGATCAGAAGACTGGGGAATTAAAAAAAAAAAATCGTTTGTTTGTTTCAGACCTATGTAATGGTTTCACACCGGCGACTTCCTGATATTCTCCGGCAGATGGCAACCATCACTCCTGGGGCGCCGTGCGGTAAATGAAACGGCAGGGTCGCTCCGCATCGGCGTAGGAGCGAGAGAGCAGGCGTGGGCGACCCATTACGCGCGGCGCGCTGGCAGCGGGGCAGGTGGCCGATAAGACGGCGCGCCGGCGCGCGATAACGTAACGACCGCCCAGGGCACTTACCTGCGTGACCTACGGGCCGAGGAATGCGCGACGGCGCGCACTAAATATTTCTCCCGCAGCTCCTCTGGCGCTCAGACCACTAACGCTTCGCGGTCGCGTTTCGTTGTGTCATCAAGGAAAGTTTGCTGCTCTGTGGAACACAGATGGAGAAATAAGGTTTGGGTACGGTGCGTCTGTTAAATGAAGGAAATGCAGTAAATGTTACGAAATGTTGCATGCTCTTAGACTGAGCGTGGTATAAGAGACTAAAGGCTCGCGTTTCAGAGATATCTGTTCTTACTAAATTGGACATCTGCCTGTGAACCTTCCTACCCTGGCTGTGTGACACAGGCACGAGTTCGCACTAGTTCCCTTTCGTACTTTGGCCTGTCGTTTAACCATCGTGTTTGTGGTCAAGCTACTAACATAAATTAGGGACAGCTGGGGAGATTACAGACCTATATCAATAATGTACATATACAAACTGAATCGATGAGTGGAAGTTTTTACCAAGGCCAGGATTCGAACCCAGGTTCCATGCTCATGAGGCAAGTGCAGTAATAACTCCACCACTCTGACACAGTGACTTTGTTTAACTACACAAACTACTCTAGCACGCCTCCCCCCTCAGTCCAAAGTCCCATTCACTCCTTAGCCCATTTGATATTCCCTAAACTCAAACAGCATTGCAGAAGCTCTTCAGCTGCACTGGAATTACACCTCAGCATTGAATGAAAAGGCTGACCTGCCTGAAACGTAAGCATAGCTTTAATCAATGGTTCCAAAGAACTTTTCAAGTGTCAAATAACTATGATGTATACAGGGTGGTCCATTGATCGTGACCGGGCCAAATATCTCACGAAATAAGCGTCAAACGCAAAAACTACAAAGAACGAAACTTGTCTAGCTTGAAGGGGGAAACAAGATGGCGCTATGGTTGGCCCGCTAGATGGCGCTGCCATAGGTCAAACGGATATCAACTGCGTTTCTTTTAAGTAGGAACCCCCATTTTTTATTACATATTCGTGTAGTACGTAAAGAAATGTGAATGTTTTAGTTGGACCACTTTTTTCGCTTTGTGATAGATGGCGCTGTAGTAGTCATAAACATATGGCTCACAATTTTAGACGAACAGTTGGTAATAGGTAGGTTTTTTAAATTAAAATACAGAACGTAGGTACTTTTGAACATTTTATTTTGGTTGTTCCAATGTGATACATGAATCTTTGTGAACTTATCATTTCTGAGAACGCATGCTGTTACAGCGTGATTACCTGTAAATAACACATTAATGCAATAAATGCACAAAATGATGTCCGTGAACCTCAATGCATTTGGCAATACGTGTAAAGACATTCCTCTCAACAGCGAGTAGTTCGCCTTCCGTTATGTTCGCACATGCGTGGATAATGCGCTGACGCATGTTGTCAGGCGTTGTCGGTGGATCACGATAGCAAATATCCTTCAACTTTCCTCAGAAAGATATCCGGGGACGTGCAGGCCATGGTATGGTGTTCGACGACCAATCCACCTGTCATGAAATATGCTATTCAATACGGCTTCAATCGCACTCGAGCTATGTGCAGGGCATCCATCATGTTGGAAGTACATCGCCATTCTGTCATGCAGTGAAATATCTTGTAGTAACATCCTTAGAACATTACGTAGGAAATCAGCATGCATTGCACCATTTAGATCGCCATCGATAAAATGGGGGCCATTTATACTTCTTCCCATAATGCCACACCATACATTAAACCGCCAAGGTCACTGATGTTCCACTTGTCGCAGACATCGTGGATTTTCCGTTGCCCAATAGTGCATATTATGCCGGTTTACATTACCGCTGTTGGTGAATGACGCTTCGTCGCTAAATAGAACGCGTGCAAAAAATCTGTCATCGTCTCATAATTTCTCTTGTGCCCAGTGGCAGAACTGTACACGACGTTCAAAGTCGTCGCCATGCAATTCCTGGTGCATAGAAATATGGTACGGGTGCAATCGATGTTGATGTAGCATTCTCAACACCGACGTTTTTGAGATACCCGATTCTCGCGCAATTTGTCTGCTACTTATGTGCGGATTATCAGCGACAGCTGCTAAAACACCTACTTGGGCATCATCATTTGTTGCAGGTCGTGGTTGACGTTTCACATGTGGCTGAACACTTCCTGTTTCCTTAAATAACGTAACTATCCGTCGTACGGTGCGGACACTTGGATGATGTCGTCCAGGATACCGAGCAGCATACATAGCACCCGCCCGTTGGGCATTTTGATCACAATAGCGATACATCAACACGATATCGACCTTTTCCGCAATTGGTAAAAGGTCCATTTTATCACGGGTAGTGTATCACGAAGCAAACATCGTCCGCACTGGCGGAATGTTACGTGATACCACGTGCTTATACGTATGTGACTATTACAGCGCCATCTGTCACAAAGCGAAAAAAGTGGTCCAACTAAAACATTCACATTTCTTTACGTACTACACGAATATGTAATAAAAATGGGGGTTCCTATTTAAAAAAAAAAACGCAGTTGATATCTGTTTGACCTATGGCAGCGCCATCTAGCGGGCCAAACATAGCGCCATCTGGTTTCCCCCTTCAAGCTAGACGAGTTTCGTTCTTTGTAGTTTTTTCGTTTGATGCTTATTTCGTGAGATATTTAGCCCGTTCACTATCAATGGACCACCCTGTATAAGCAGACTGAAGCTATCAATGGAAATTTGTACCAAGGCTGGGATTCGAACATGAGTCTCCTGCTCACTAGGCAGATGCAGTAATAACTACGCCACCCTGGTACAGAGGTTTTGTACAACTACACAGACTACCCAACCACGCCTCCCTCCGCAATCATCTCCGGCGGTACACCGAAAGGTTGCCGCCCTTCGATAGTGCGATTCCAGCGCTCATCGAAGTGCTAGGTGTTACAGGTGCCAGCCAGCCAGCCAGCCAGCCAGACAGCCCAGCAGAGCCGCAGCGGTCCAGCAGCAGCAGCAGGAGCAGCAGCAGCAGCAGTCCCGGTCCCGGTCCCGGCCTGCAGCAGCGGTCCCACCGGCAGCGGCCAGCCAGCCAGCCAGCAAGCCAGTCAGTCCTCCTGTGGCAGCAGCAGCAGCAGCAGCAGCAGCAGCAGCGGTCCAGCCAGCAGCGGCCGCAGCAGCCCCGTCCCCGTCCGCGGCAGCAGCAGCTGCGGCGTTCCTGCCGTCGCCGTCGCCGTCGCCGTCCGACCCTGGTCGTCCGACCCTGGTCTTCGTCTGTTCCCAGTGTCCTTTCCTTTTCGTGCTGTGCGTTTTTTCTCCCTGTCGTCATGTCCGCCCCCACCACCACCGCCACTACTACCACCACCGCCATTGTCTATACATCCCCTTCCGCCGCCTCCACCACTATAACTTGGTGTGCCCAGTCACACCCCCTTCCTTCCATCCCACCTCTCCTCACTCTCCCTTCGCCCTCGCTCTTTGTCGCCCCCTCTCCCGCTTCTTCCTCTCGCTCCTCTCGTTCTGATCCTTTCCCCCCACTCCCCCAGCCTGTCACTGCAGCTCTGGCTAGGGTGGTGGCCCGTCGGGCCACTGTCCACACCCAGCTCTCCCCGTCGCCTTCGCCATCACCGCCACCACCGTCATCATCGTCGCCGTCGCCTTCGCCTTCGCCTTCACCGTCACCGTCACCGTCACCATCTCCGGCGCCGACTGCTGCGTCCACGCTGGGACCTGTCCCTTCCCACCACCTCCCTATCACTCCCGTCCCTCATATCACCACCCGCCCTTCTGCCGCCGTCAAACGCCCTAGTGGCACCCCCACCTCCTCCGCTCCCAAAAAGGCCCCGCCCCGACCTCCATCCCCCCCCCAGGGTGCCATGGATGTCTCCCCACCTGGCCCTGCTCCCTCCTCCTCCTCCTCCTCCTCCCCCCCCTTTTTATACAAATATCTACTGTCCCATCCCGATCCTTCCTTTCTCGAGGCTCGGAATCTATCCGTCCTCCTCCGCCAACATTTCCCTGGTGCCCCCATCTCTCTCCTTACTCCCAGACGGGATTCTGTTCTCATCTCCTCCCCCAGCCCAACCCTCCATACTGACATCCTCTCCCGCCTCCCCATCACCCGTTTTGGTCCCAGCACCTCCCTTACCCCTGCTCCTTCTCCATCTCCCACCCACCCACCCCAACCCCCGCGTCGCCCGCTGACCCTCACCGCCGTGATCACTTGGCTCAGTCCGTCGATCACGGAGGAGGTGGTGTTGGCGGAGCTCAAGGCCCATCCCATGCTGGAGGTGCGGGCGACCCGCCACATTTTCAGCTCGGCTGGCCCCACCCGCCTTATGTGGGTTTTCTCTGAGGACGCCCCCTCCATTGACCATCTCCTGAAGGAGGGTGCCCTCCTCTTCAACCAGCGGTACAAGGTCGACCCCTCCCGTTCCCCTCCTCAATCCCTGCGCTGCCAGAGGTGTCTGCGCTATAATGCACACCCAACAGCTGAGTGCCGCGAGGCCCCCACCTGCCTGCATTGTCGGCAAGCGCACTTCCTCCAGCAGTGCCCTAACCTTCAATCCCCTCCCTCCTGTAATACCTGCAATCTCCCCCATCCCACCTACTCCCAAAAGTGTAAAGCCCGACCCCGTCCAACCACTCCTGAACTCACCGTACCTGTCCGTCCTCTGGACGCCCCCACCCCTCCTGGCAATTCCCCTTCGTCCCCCCCCCCCCCACCGCTGAGGACATCAGGTTCCTCACCATCGTCCTCCAGAATATTCATCCCTTTCAGCGCCCCCACACCCTCCAACAGATCTCCCTCACCGCCCGTTCCATTTTCCACCTTAAAATGTACGCCACCTATTCCAACAACCAGGCCCATTTCACCTTCTCCCGTCTTGACACCCTCGTCTAAATCCCTGTCATGGTGCGACAGCACCGTATCCTTTTCAACAATATCCGCTCCCTTCCCGCCAACAAGAACCTCTTCCTGCACACCCTTGCTACCCACCGTGTGGATGCCTTCCTCCTCAATGAAACCTTCCTCAAACCCCACCACTCCATCCACACCTCCCCCTATCTCCTCCACCACTCCGATAATCCCCTCCCAGTTGCGCGTGGCGGAGTTGCCATTGGTCACCACCGCCAGATCCCCGTTCGGCTCCAACCTCTCCTTCCCGACCCCACCGAACACCTGATCCTTAGTCTCTTCTTCCCCGGCCTTACCGTTACCTGTGCCACCATCTACGTCCGCCCCAACGCCCCTATACCCTTCGACTTCCTCTCCCACATCGACCGTACCTTCTCCTCCTACGTGATCGCAGCCGGCCTCAACATCCATAGTCGTTCCGCTGCCCAGTTACGGTGGTGGCATCGGTTCCTCTCCTCCATTCAAGGCGACCTCATTCCCATCCCCCAGCACACCCGTCCCGAATCCAACTCCACTCCCGATGTTATCCTCTCCTCCCCCAACCTCCTTGGTCGCATTACGGTGGATGTCCTGGAGCCTATTGGTAGCGACCATCTTCCTGTCCTACTCACCGTTTCAGACGGTCGTCGCCCCCGCCCCGACCCTCGTAATGACCCTCCCCCTAAGTACATCCATGACTATTCCCGTGCCAACTGGAATGCCTACCGGGATACCCTCTCCACCCAGGTCGATAGCCACCCTCTCACCTACCGCCATCCTGATGATGTCACCCATGCAGCCTCTTTTCTCCAGCAGACCTTGCCTGAGACCGTGGAGGCCCACGTCCCTACTGTTGCCATCCACCCCCACCGTCCTACCTTACCCCCACAGGCCGTCCTCCTCCTCTGTGAATCCCGCCGTCTCTACCGTGCCTTCCTCCGCATGCGTGACCCGGACACCCTACGACGCCACCGGCAACTCCAGCGACACATTCGTAATTTGCTCGCGGCTAAGAAAAGCCGGGACTGGCGACAGACATGCACCCATTTAAATGCTACCCTCCCTATAAACTCGTCCACGTTCTGGTCCGCCTTCCGTCGCCTTACCGGAACTAAGCCCTCCCCCTACTATCCTCTTCTCCATGATGATCACCCCTTCCCTGACGCCCTTAGTAAGGCCAATCACTTTGCCTCCCACCTGTCCAATGTGTTTTCCATCCCCGATGATCCCCAGTTCGATTACTCCCTCTTCCCGGATATCCGCGATCCAACTGACACCTCCGTCCCTCCCCTCGCTCCTGCTTTCCAGTACTTGGACAACATTGCACACACGGACCTCAATACTCCTATCATTGCTACACTCTGCACAAAACGCAACACCGCTCCTGGTCACGATCGTGTCACCTACCGTCACCTTCGTGAAGCTCCTGTCTCTTTTCTCTCCACCCTGGCCAGGCTCTACAATGTAGTCCTGTCCACCGGTTACTACCCCAACCTGTGGAAAACCTCCCGTATCCTCATGTTCCTTAAACCTGGCAAACCGCCGTCCGCCGTCTCCTCCTACCGTCCCATCAGCCTTACCTCGGTCTTCAGCAAGGTCCTGGAATTTATCCTCACCCGACGCATCCACCAGCATCTCCGCCAGCACCGCCTCCTTCCCGTTACCCAGTGTGACTTTCGGCCGTCCTTCTCTTCCGACGATCTTCTCCTTCACCTCACTCATCTCCTTTCTGAACAGCTCAATTCCCGTCGCTCCGCAATCTTCCTCTGTCTTGACCTCAAACGCGCTTATGACCGCGTATGGCATTCCGGTCTCCTCTTCAAGCTCCAAACCTTCGCCCTTCCCCTTAACTACGCCCGTCTGATCGGTTCCTTTCTCTCCCGCCATCCTTCCTATGTCACCATCCATAACACAGATTCCTACACCTTTTTCCCCTCCGCCGGTGTGCCCCAAGGCTCCATCCTCTCCCCCCTTCTGTACCTGTTGTACACGGCGGACATGCCGCCGCTGTCACCCCCCGTCCACCTTCTCCAGTTTGCCGATGACACCGCCTTCCTTGCCCTTGCCCCCACCCTGCAACGCTCCCAACACCTTCTCCAATCCCATCTTGACTGGTTCACCGCTTGGTGCAACCAGTGGTTGCTCAAGGTCAATCCTTCCAAAACCCAGGCGATCATTGTAGGCAAAACCACCCCTTCCTTCCGCCTCCTTGATTTCTATCTCACCGTCTATGGCCGTCCCATCGCCCTCACTCCCACCCTAAAGTACCTTGGCGTCACCCTCGACCGTCGCCTCTCCTGGACTCCCCATCTCCAGACAATCCAAGCCAAGGCACGTTCCCGCCTCTGTCTCCTCAAGCTCCGTTCCGGCCGTACGTGGGGTCTGGACCCCTCCACAATCCTCCACACCTATACATCCCTCATCCGCCCTATCCTTTGTTACGCCCATCCAGCCTGGATCTCCGCCCCCCCTACCTTTTATAAATCCCTCCAAATCCTTGAACGCCATGCTCTCCGCCTTGCCTATCGCATCCGTCTCCCCTCCCCCACACGGATCCTGTATGATCTCATCCCCTTCCCCCACCTCCTCCTTTTCCTTGAAAGGATACGGATCCTGTACACCTCCCGTAAACTTGATCCTCCTCACCCGCTCGTATCCCCGATCCTCTCCCACCCCCGCCCGCTGCCACGCCTGTATTCCCACATCCCGCCCGGTCTCCATCTCTCCACCCTCCTTACCCTCTCCCAAGGTGGCTTCCGCCAGCTCCCTCTCCCTGATGATGTCCTCGTCCCCTCCATCTACCCCTCCTATCAACTTTGACCCTGCCCCGCCCCCCACTTCCGGTGTCCTTTCCTTTCGGCACCCTCCCTCCCTTCTCTTCTCTTCCCTTCTTTTTCCTTTTCCCCGTCCCCTCCTTTCCCCACTTCCCCCGGGCTTCCTCTCCCCCTTCCTCCCTCCCCCCTATCTCCCTGCCTGTGGCATCTCTGCTCTCCCCTCTCGCTCTCCCACTCCCCTTCCTCCTCCTCCTCTCTTGGCAGGTCCCCGGACTCGCACACGCATAGTGAACATTCGCGCGCCGGAGATCATCGCCTTCTGTGTCTCGTGTGTGTGACGTCGTCTAGTGTTTTTGGTGTCCGCCGTCCCACTACTACGTTCACTTGTGCCGTCGGATTCATCAGTGTCCTGTGCGCCGTGCAAACGTGTTTTCAGTGTTGTTATCGTCACGTGTGAACGACTCCATGTTTTTTGTGTCTCTGTGACCTCTCTCTTTTGCCCGTCACTTTGTTCATTATCATTCTCCGTTCTTATACTGTTGTAAACGCTATGGCTGAAGAGCGGCGTAGTGTGCCGCTGCCAGCCTACCTGATTTGTACAGGTTTTAAAATAACAATAAAGTAAAAAAAAGAAAAAAAAACTCCGCAATCCAAATTCTCACTCATGCCTCAGTCCACTTGGTATTCGCCCTAAACTCAAACAGCATTGCAGAGGCTCTCCAGCTGTATTGGAATATCACCTCTCCATCGAACGAAAAGCGGCATCTTGTCTAAAGCGCAGACACAGGTATTTTAAATGAATGAATGTATGTAGTCCCTAAGACTTTTCAAGTCTCAAATATCTATCGTCTATATATGCAGTCTGAAGTAACGATTGAAAATTTTCACTAAGGCTGGGTTTCTAACCAAGGTCTCATGTTCACTAGAGAGATGCGCTATCCACTACGCCACCCTGGCAAAGTGGCGGTAGATCCCTGTTCGAATCCCGGCCTTGATACAAATTTTCAGTTGTCGATTCAGTCTGCAAACATCTATGATCTTTGAGACTTGGAAAGCTCTCTGGAACTATACAGGGTGTTACAAAAAGGTACGGCCAAACTTTCAGGAAACATTCCTCACACAAAAAGAAAGAAAATATGTTATGTGGACATGTGTCCGGAAACGCTTACTTTCCATGTTAGAGCTCATTTTATTACTTCTCTTCAAATCACATTAATCATGGAATGGAAACACACAGCAACAGAACGTACCAGCGTGACTTCAAACACTTTGTTACAGGAAATGTTCAAAATGTCCTCCGTTAGCGAGGATACATACATCCACCCTCCGTCGCATGGAATCCCTGATGCGCTGATGCAGCCCTGGAGAATGGCGTATTGTATCACAGCCGTCCACAATACGAGCACGAAGAGTCTCTACATTTGGTACCGGGGTTGCGTAGACAAGAGCTTTCAAATGCCCCCATAAATGAAAGTCAAGAGGGTTGAGGTCAGGAGAGCGTGGAGGCCATGGAATTGGTCCGCCTCTACCAATCCATCCGTCACCGAATCTGTTGTTGAGAAGCATACGAACATTTCGACTGAAATGTGCAGGAGCTCCATCGTGCATGAACCACATGTTGTGTCGTACTTGTAAAGGCGCATGTTCTAGCAGCACAGGTAGAGTATCCCGTATGAAATCATGGCGGTGAATCGAGGAAGTACAGTACATACTGACGAAACTAAAATGAGCTCTAACACGGAAATTAAGCGTTTCCGGACACATGTCCACATAACATCTTTTCTTTATTTGTGTGTGAGGAATGTTTCCTGAAAGTTTGGTCGTACCTTTTTGTAACACCCTGTATAGTTTCATAGAGTCAAATAAACATATATATTGAATAAACTACTGAGTTACAGATAAAGGAAACTCATCTAATCAGTTAATGTGACAGTACTGAAATGGGTGGCAAAACATACTTATATATTTTAACTTTTATAGGTTACTGAACCAGCAGTCCCTGCTTGGCCAACAAGAGGAAACCATACATAATTATTGGAAGACGACAGAAAATGAAGGTGTGTGAGAGAGATATTCTATCGTATGACGATACGACTGAAGTAGAACACTTAGCATTGTCTGACTGGCAGCGTGCATGATTTCGTGGTTCAGTTGCAGTCGTACTTTTCGAGCTGACATTGGAATGTTCGTTCATCATGTTGTTTCAACTAGTGAGCAACAAGCTGCTTAAAAGGTTTTCTCGTCGGAAACTACCCCAAACCTCTGAGACATCAGCACTCAGGAATACTGCTACAACATGGCACCTAAGCTGTTGGTCCATTTGACCAAGAGACTGACTGTACGTATCATGATAGCACATATGGGTTCCTCCTCGTCAATCCAGATGTGATGGTCAGCGTTCCTCTTGGATGCTGTTTAAAATCTCAGCTCTCAAAGAAAACGGTCGACGGAACGAAGGCAGAAGCGTTTCTTAACGGCCAACCTGCATCGTTTACGGCAGTTCTGGAACGACCATTCCGGGACGTTAACATGCCAGGGAGATATCATTATCTGTTTATTGTCTTTCGGCCGCCCTCGCAAAACACATAAAACTGATATTTAAATTTCCACACTCATTAATTACTTAAGTTTCTGAATACGTTTTTAGCTTCGTGTGCTCCATATTCTTTAAACTAAGTGATTATAAACTTTCATCGCCGTCCCTTGAGGATACTAAATTACAAGACACCAGAGCACAGACAGAATTTTCTTGTGACTGACACGAGTAGCGAACGCTCCGTGGATTTACACTTACGAGGCGCTATCAGTGTGACCACGAGCAAGCAACAACCACTGTTTTTTTTTTTTTTTTTTGTTAACGCTTATCCAATGAGCAGGTTACCTCCATCTCTGCGAAATGCGTCTGCAGATATCATGATCTTTTCATTCAGTTCTCATATTTTTGTCAGACACAAATTGATTTATCGTTAAACAGAAGGAAATAACGTGTCACAACTCGGGGATAGGATGGAAGCACAAAAAATTCATGCTACAATCTCTTTCCCTAATTATAATGTCACTGTTGCTGTTTCAGTGTGAAGTCAGTAATGAGAATCTTCATCACAAAACTAAGACTGAAAAAGTTAAGTCCACATAGTTCTCAGAGCTATTTGAACCATTTTTGAAAAAGTTGCGATTCTTTAAGTTTTCACCACGTAATTAGTGGCACCCGTGGTCTAGGGGTAGCGTCTTTGATTCATAATCAAAACGTGTTCGGTCCCGGGTTCGATCCCCGCCACTGTCTAAATTTTGATAAATAATCAGCATTGGCGGCCGAAGACTTCCGGCATAAGAAGTCAGCCTCATTCTGCCAACGGCCTTGTCAAAGAGGGCGGAGGAGCGGATAGAGGTTCAGGGCACTCTCTTGTCCTAGGGGTGAGAAATTGCCCCTAAAGGCGGAAGAATCAGCAATGATCAACGACATGAGGATGCAGAAGGCAATGGAAACCACTGCATTAAAGACACGTAACGTGTATCCACAGGACATATGGCCTGTAATTGAAGAAGTGTCATGATGATCTCTCCATTGGCAAAAGAATCCGGAATAGTCCCCCATTCGGATCTCCGGGAGGGGACTGCCAAGGGGGAGGTTACCATGAGAAAAAGATTGAATAATCAACGAAAGGATAACCTTCTACGAGTCGGGGCGTGGAATGTCAGAAGCTTGAACGTGGTAGGGAAACTAGAAAATCTGAAAAGGGAAATGCAAAGGCTCAATCTAGATATAGCAGGGGTCAGTGAAGTGAAGTGGAAGGAAGACAAGGATTTCTGGTCAGATGAGTATCGGGTAATATCAACAGCAGCAGAAAATGGTATAACAGGTGTATGATTCGTTATGAATAGGAAGGTAGGGCAGAGGGTGTGTTACCGTGAACAGTTCAGTGACCGGATTGTTCTAATCAGAATCGACAGCAGACCAACACCGACAACGATAGTTCAGGTATACATGTCGACGTCGCAAGCTGAAGATGAACAGATAGAGAAAGTGTATGAGGATATTGAAAGGGTAATGCAATATGTAAAGGGGGACGAAAATCTAATAGTCATGGGCGACTGGAATGCAGTTGTAGGGAAAGGAGTAGAAGAAAAGGTTACAGGAGAATATGGGCTTGGGACGAGGAATGAAAGAGGAGAAAGACTAATTGAGTTCTGTAACAAGTTTCAGCAAGTAATAGCGAATACCCTGTTCAAGAATCACAAGAGGAGGAGGTATACTTGGAAAAGGCCGGGAAATACGGGAAGATTTCAATTAGATTACATCATGGTCAGACAGAGATTCCGAAATCAGATACTGGATTGTAAGGCGTACCAGGAGCAGATATAGACTCAGATCACAATATAGTAGTGATGAAGAGTAGGCTGAAGTTCAAGACATTAGTCAGGAAGAACCAATACGCAAAGAAGAGGGATACGGAAGTACTAAGGAATGACGAGATACGTTTGAAGTTCTCTAACGCTATAGATACAGCAATAAGGAATAGCGCAGTAGGCAGTACAGTTGAAGAGGAATGGACATCTCTAAAAAGGGCCATCACAGAAGTTGGGAAGGAAAACATAGGTACAAAGAAGGTAGCTGAGAAGAAACCATGGGTAGCGGAAGAAATACTTCAGTTGATTGATGAAAGGAGGAAGTATAAACATGTTCCGGGGAAATCAGGAACACAGAATTACAAGTCGCTGAGGAATGAAATAACTAGGAAGTGCAGAGAAGCTAAGACGAAATGGCTGCAGGAAAAATTTGAAGACATCGAAAAAGATATGATTGTCGGAAGAACAGACTCAGCATACAGGAAAGTCAAAACAATCTTTGGTGACATTAAAAGCAACGGTGGTAACGTTAAGAGTGCAACGGGAATTCCACTGTTAAATGCAGAGGAGAGAGCAGATAGGTGGAAAGAATACGTTGAAAGCCTCTATGAGGGTGAAGATTGGTCTGATGTGATAGAAGAAGAAACAGGAGTAGATTTAGAAGAGATAGAGGATCCAGTATTAGAATCGGAATTTAAAAGAGCTTTGGAGGACTTACGGTCAAATAAGGCAGAAGGGATAGATAACATTCCATCAGAATTTATAAAATCTTTTGGGGAAGTGGCAACAAAACGACTATTCACGTTGGTGTGTAGAATATATGAGTCTGGCGACATACCATCTGACTTTCGGAAAAGCATCATCCACACAATTCCGAAGACGGCAAGAGCTGACAAGTGCGAGAATTATCGCACAATCAGCTTAACAGCTCATGCATCGAAGCTGCTTACAAGAATAATATACAGAAGAATGGAAAAGAAAACTGAGAATCCGCTAGGTGACGATCAGTTTGGCTTTAGGAAAAGTAAAGGGACGAGAGAGACAATTCTGACGTTACGGCTAATAATGGAAGCAAGGCTAAAGAAAAATCAAGACACTTTCATAGGATTTGTCGACCTGGAAAAAGCGTTCGACAATATAAAATGGTGCAAGCTGTTCGAGATTCTGAAAAAAGCAGGGGTAAGCTATAGGGAGAGACGGGTCATATACAATATGTAAAACAACCAAGAGGGCATAATAAGAGTGGACGATCAAGAAGGAAGTGCTCATATTAAGAAGGGTGTAAGACAAGGCTGTAGTCTTTCGCCCCTACTCTTCAATCTGTACATCGAGGAAGCAATGATGGAAATAAAAGAAAGGTTCAGGAGTGGAATTAAAATACAAGGTGAAAGGATATCAATGATAAGATTCGCTGATGACATTGCTATCCTGAGTGAAAGTGAAGAAGAATTAAATGATCTGCTGAACGGAATGAACAGTCTAATGAGTACACAGTATGGTCTGAGAGTAAATCGGAGAAAGACGAAGGTAATGAGAAGTAGTAGAAATGAGAACAGTGAGAAACTTTACATCAGGATTGATGGTCACGAAGTCAATGAAGTTAAGGAATTCCGCTACCTAGGCAGTAAAATAACCAATGACGGACGGAGCAAGGAGGACATCAAAAGCAGACTCGCTATGGCAAAAAAGGCATTTCTGGCCAAGAGAAGTCTACTAATATCAAATACCGGCCTTAATTTGAGGAAGAAATTTCTGAGGATGTACGTCTGGAGTACAGCATCGTATGGTAATGAAACATGGACTGTGGGAAAACCGGAACAGAAGAGAATCGAAGCATTTGAGATGTGGTGCTATAGACGAATGTTGAAAATGAAATGGACTGATAAGGTAAGGAATGAGGAGGTTCTACGCAGAATCTGAGAGGAAAGGAATATGTGGAAAACACTGATAAGGAGAAGGGACAGGATGATAGGACATCTGCTAAGACACGAGGGAATGACTTCCATGGTACTAGAGGGAGCTGTAGAGGACAAAAACTGTAGAGGAAGACAGAGATTGGAATACGTCAAGCAAATAATTGAGGACGTAGGTTGCAAGTGCTACTCTGAGATGAAGAGGTTAGCACAGGAAAGGAATTCGTGGCGGGCCGCATCAAACCAGTCAGTAGACTGATGACCAAAAAAAAAAAAAATTAGTATTCCTTGAAGTTTAGAGATTGCAGCCGACCTCTTTTCACGATATTTCGACTGACAGGCAGTCAGACATCTTGGGGTAAGTGTTTTACACAGGAGATTTCTGGTGCGTGTTGGTAACTTAATACCAAACCCTGACGTGGAGTGCATGTGGATAGACTGCCGCTACATGAGCGCCCTCTGTCGAGTATAGCGACCTCTTCGAATACTGCTCCATACATGGCGTGCAGGGGCACACGAATGGTGATGCTACATGCAAGCCCTCTGCCAGAATGCGTGCTCGCGGAGTTAAATTCAGATGACAAATTAAAAATCAATTTTATTGACAAATTAATAATTAATATCTGTCTGAAGATGGCACCAAGAGAGGTTGTGAAGTGGACACGCATTGTCGATTAGCAGTCTCACCTTTATTTTTGGCTCTCTTTTCCTTTCTTTGTTTCCCTTCTCCTCTCGTTCCTCTGCTTCGGCGTTTGAGGATCCTCTATTTTGTTCTTCCTCCCTATGCACTCCTGGAGGCCAGCCCACGCGTCTGACACGTAGCAGGTGACTGGGTAACGCGTAATTCCCAGCCCTGTGTCAACAGGTAGGTTTCACACGTACCCCCTGGTATTGGTCAGGCCCAGGGAGGGGTGATTGCCGATTAGTCCCTGTGTTAGATGTTTGGGAGGTGCGATCTGAGGTGCGAACAAAGGTGGGTGTGCCCCCTTTGGAAATGGCTCTGAGCACTATGGGACTCAACTGCTGTGGTCATTAGTCCCCTAGAACTGAGAACTACTTAAACCTAACTAACCTAAGGACATCACACACATCCATGCCCGAGGCAGGATTCGAACCTGCGACCGTAGCAGTCGCACGGCCCCCTTTGGAAAGGAGCCCCCAGTTGGAAGGAGCGTGCCATCAGAGACACTGGCAATCAAGGGGGATTTTCTTGTAATGAGTCACTCATCTTCACAATCAACGTCTACAAAAGGTAAACGTAATGAGGCTGCACCATGGTCCCTTGTGATTGTAACCGCGAATGAAATGGTCGCTGGCTTGCTGAGAACGAAGCGCGGCGGGACCAAACGGGAGCGACCCGCGGGCAAACAAACGAATGGGAAAGGATGGACACGAACAACGATGGACGACCGAGCAAGACCTTACATACAACAACACGCAAGAAGCAACGGGTTCACAAGCGACAACGTAACGAATCCACAACGTCCATTTATACACAGAAACAAAGTAAATTAAACACGCTGTCTGTAAGCGAGATGTTGATAGTCTCATGCGAATATTAGACTGCCTGACTGAGCCTTTTTTTTCCTTTATAGAGTTTCAATTCCCCTGGAAGGGGGCGGGCTGGCAGCAGCTTAGTACGCCGCTCTTCAGCCTACAGAATTTGTTTTTTAAAAAATGAAGATAATAAATAATAAAAGCAGGCGATAAAATCGGTGACTTAAATGGTAAAATGGCGGAACACTGTGGAACTTAAAACATAAAACAAAGGGTTGGTGATGTTAATAAAATAGACAGGAATCAGACAGGTAAAATAATAGACAGACAATTAAAAACACGGTGACAGTCTGGTTTCTGTTCGCAAGAGACATAAAAATCACACCCAGCGACATTATGATTTCTGTTCGCAACATTTTGGAAAGACACACAACACTGAACACTCACTTGAACACTGCACTAAAATGTTGGCACAAATATGACGCCGGCCGCGGTGTTCTTGCAGTCCTAGGCGCTCAGTCCGGAACCGCGCGACTGCTACGGTCGCAGGTTCGAATCCTGCCTCGGGCATGGATGTTTGTGATGTCCTTAGGTTAGGTTTAAGTAGTTCTAAGTTCTAGGGGACTGATGGCCACAGATGTTCAGTCCCATAGTGCTCAGAGCCATTTTGAACCACAAATATGACACGCCACAGCCGAAGGCAGATGGGGGAAACCTGGACAGATGATGGGAAAAGTAAAGTGGGGAAGGAGAGGAAAAACGAAGTGCGGGAGGGGGGGGGGGAGCCGATGGAGGACGAGGACTCATAAGAGAGGGGGGGGGCTAAGTAGATGCGAGAGGGAGTGGGGAAAGGCAAAGAAGGGGAATGCAAAAGACACAGGGGGGTGGGGGGTGGGGGCGAAGGGAGGCAGAGAGAGGGTAGGCAGGGAAAAAACGGGATGGAAGTGGGGAAGAGGGAGCCCAGGGAAAGGACAGAGGAAAGGAGGGGGAGATGAGGATCTGAGTTGATAGGAGGGATAAATGGAGGGAGAGAGGGCATCATCCGGGAGGGGGAGTCGACAGAAGCCACCTTGCCTCACTGAGCGAGAGGCAGGCGCTTAAATACAAGATAGGGTAAATTGCTATTGGCTGCTGGGACTACGTGCTCCACCGTGGCGCCCTCACATTATACGTGGGCCAGGAACGCGCGCAGCCACCTTTCTCTAGTGGTAATCGAGGTCCATGTCGTCTGGCGCAGATTCAAAACCCGCGACACTCAGTAACAGACCTTGTGGTCTCACATACTGAAGGCAGTCAGTCCTTTGCCTCAGTCAATCCGTTTATTATTCAGAAATGTGTTGATTCAATTGGTGGCCCTGTGAAATCCGCTCTCGTTTACGGAATGGCACTTTGCTTTTGGAGACGGCTTCTGATCCTCAAACACAACTCCTGCTTGCTGCCTCACTTCTCCATGGCTACCCTGTTCATGTCGAGGCCCACAGAACTCTGAATTCTTCCCGTGGTGTAATTTACACCAGGCTGCCTGACGGTCTAACCGAGGCCGAAATACAATCTTACCTCTCTGATCAGGGTGTCATTGCCGTTCATCGTGTAATGAAAAAGGTAGATTCCTCCTTAGTGCCCACCCGCACTCTTTCCCTCACCTCTGATAGAGTAGTGCTGCTGTCCAAGCTCAAAACCGGCTATGAAATTATCACAGCCTGGCCATACATTCCTAATCCATTGCACTGCTACCAATGTCATCGTTTTAACCACAGTAGACCATCTTGTCGAAAACCAGTCAAATGTGTAAATGGTGGCCATGCCGCCTCCTCTCGGGATTGTCCCGTGTATCTAGATGAGCAGGCTGTCTAAGAGATTCAGGTAAAGAAAAAGTGGCTTACCCAGTAGCTTGCAAGTTACTGGCTAGTGGCAAACCCTGTGTTCTCCCGTCTGGCACCTATAGTTCTGTTGTGTTCTCCCGTCTGGCACCTATAGTTCTGTTCTTGTTACCCCTCGCTCCATGAAGGACATGGCCATGCAGACATGCTACCTCAAATTCGTCTCGGAGGTTGTGAAATCGCCCAGAGTCCAGGTGGCATCGCCATCCCCCTGTCCCACTGTGCAACAAACCGTCAAACTCTCGCCTCAAGGGGCGAAGCAATCGACTACACTACCAGTAAGTAGGAAAGGACAGAAGGAGTACTCCTGTGAAGGCTTCCTCTGTCCCTCCAGCCAAACAACACCGGAGTCTTTCTCTAACCCGAAGGGTTCGAAGAGGTCTACTAAAGGCAAACGGTCTTCTCCTTCGCCAACTCGAAGATCCCGTTCGACTGTGTCGCTACGTGCTGCCTTAACCCGGCCAGCCTCTGTCTCGCCGGTGCGCACCACCAACCGTTTTTCAGCGTTAGACTCCATGAAACGACCGCACAACCAAGCCGATGCTTCTGTGGACTCCAAGGAGCAGGATCCTCCTGGTCTCGTGCCATGTAGTAGCGATTCTACACCGGCTGTCACTCGACGGCCGCCGAGTTAACACCCCTCCATCTCTTCCTCCTCATGAATGTCCTCCAATGGAACGTTCGCAGCCTTTGGTCCCACAAAGAGGATTTACGGCTGCTCTTAGCATTGCAGCATCCCGTTGTACTCTGCCTAACAGAAAACTAAATTGCGCCCTTGCGACCGCTCCGAGCTTTCACATTTCTTACCGATTCGTTTGACCTTCCTCCTGAAGTCGGAATTCCGTCTCATGGGGGCGTCATGTAGGATGGCTTTCAAGTTAACCAATCTCCCTGACTACCCGTCTTCAAGCTGTTGCAGTTCGCCTTTTCCTTCCCCACTTGACTTTCTCCCTCTGTCCCATTTATGTACCCCCGTCCTTCGATGTCACCAGGGCAGACTTCCGTCAGCTTATTGGGCAGCTACCTCCCCCGTTTTTGCTACTCGGTGACTTTAATGCGCATCATCCCTTGGGGGTTCTTCCAGGACCTGTCGGAGAGGTGCCCACTTGGTTGACCTTCTTAACCAACTTAACCTTTTCTGCCTTAACACTGGAGCACCCACTTTCCTTTCCGACTACTCGCACACCTATTCCCATTTGGACCTATCCTTTTGCACTACCCAGCTTGCCCATCGTCTTGATTGCTCCGTTCTTTCTGACACCTACTCGAGCGACCATTTCCCATGTGCTCTCCGTTTGCTGACTCTTACCCCATCTGCATGCACGCCAAAATGGCAGCTTACTTAGGCTGGCTGGCAGCTTTACTCCTCCCTGGCAACCTTCGAAGAACAAGATTTCCCCAGTTGTGATGAACGGATGGACTATCTCACCAACGTTATCCTTACTGCTGTGGAACGTTCCATTCCTCGCACTTCCTCTTTACCACGTCGTGTTCCAGTCGCTTGGTGGACTGAGGCATGCCGCAATGCAATTCGCGCACGGAGACGTGCTCTTCGCGTTTTTAACCGTCATCCTACGATGGCAAACTGCATTCATTATAAACAGATGCGTGAAAAGTGTCGTCGCGTCCTTCGGGATAGCAAAGGAGCTAGCTGTACTATCACTCACAAGTTCTTTTAACAGTTCCCACCCCTTGCTTTGTCGTGTGGTCAACTTCCAACGGCTCCTTGGGACCAAGATCTATTCCCCAATTTCCGCCCTAACAGTAGCAGATGTTGTAATTGTGGACCCTATTGCCTTCTCCAACACCTTGGACCACCATTTTGCATAAGTTTCGAGCTCTTCGCACTATCACCCCGCCTTCTTCCATCGGAAACGAGCGGAGGAGGCTCAGGCGAAACCATTCTCTTCTCCGAATAGTGAGTGCTACAATGCCGCCTTCACTATGAGGGAACTCGATCATGCTCTCAATTCATCCCGATCCTCCACCCCCGGGGCGAGACACCATCCACATTCAGATGTTGCAGCACCTTTCTCTTGCGAGCAAGCACTTTCTGCTTAACACATACAACAGTATCTGGGCAGAGGACACATTTCCCTGACGCTAGCTTGAAGCCAAGCCACCGTCGTACCCATACCTAAGCCCGGCAAGGACAAAAACCTTCTTTCTAGCTACCGCCCCATCTTTCTTACCAACCGCGTTTGCAAGGTGATGGAACATATGATTCATGGACGGCTGGTATAATGGCTCGAGTCACGACATTTACTAACGAATGCACAGTGTGGATTTCGAGCGCGGCGTTCTGCAGTTGACCACCTCGTTACTTTGTCCGCTCATGTCATCAATGGTTTTCTGTAGAAATCCCAGACTGTGGCCGTGTTTTTCGATTTGGAGAAGGCGTACGACACCTGCTGGAGAACTGGTATTCTCCATACTCTTTACACGTGGGGCTTCTGTGGGCGCCATTAACCCTATAATGGCATGTCTCCCGCCAGGCATATCCGGCTCTCTTTTTGCAGACGATTTTGCCATCTATTGTAGTTCTCCAAGGACCTGTCTCACTGAGCGGCGTCTTCAGCGCTGTCTTCATCGTCTTTACTCCTGGACCATCGACAATGGCTTTCGCTTTTCCCATGACAAAACAGTATGTATGAATTTCTGGCGGCGGAAATGGTTTCTCCCACCATCTCTACATCTTGGGCCTGTTGCCCTTCCGTTCGTTGAAACTACGAAATTCCTGGGGCTTATGCTCTATAGGAAACACTCTTGGTCCTCCCATGTGTCTAACCTGGCCTGGCGCGGTTCCTCAATCTCCTACGTGTCCTCAGTGGTACTTCCTGGGATGCCGGTCGAACCACCCTCTTCCGTTTGTACCGTTCGAAACTCGACTATGGGTGCTTTGTTTATACGTCTGCACGTCCATCCCTCTTACATCATCTCAGTACTATCCAGCATCATGGCATCCGTCTGGCGATGGGCGCCTTTTACACCAGCCCTGTTGAGAGTCTGTATGCTGAAGCTGCTGAACTCCCACTGTTGTACCGCCGTGACTTTCTCCTCAGCAGGTATGCATGCCGTTTGTCTGCCATGCGTGGCCACCCCTCCTATGCCTCCTTCTCTGATGATTCCTTTGATCGTCAGTATGGGCTCGTCCTCATCTCTGTTACCTCCTGGAGCCCGCTTTAGCCACTTGCTACTGCGGCTTAACTTCGCTCTACCTGTAACTTACCCGGTGGGTGTGAATCCTTCACTGCCTTGGCTTCGTGAACTGGCTCATGTTAACCTTGGCCTTCATTCGCTTCCTAAGGTCACTACTCCAGACTCGGTTTATCGCCTCCAGTTTCACGACGTTCACATGGAACATCGCAATAGTAGCTTCGGACTGACCGTGGGGTCGGGTGTGCCTTCGTCATTGGCACCCGTGTCTTTCGATATCGGCTTCTGGCACAGTCCTCAGTCTTTAAAGCCGAGTTCTTCGCCTTGTATCAGGCCACGGATTACATCCGGTGACACAGCCTTTCCAATTGTGACCCCTGCTCAGACTCACTCAGTGCCCACCAAAGTCTATGTGCGCTGTATACTGCTCATCCCTTAGTGCAGCGGGTCCAGGAAAACTGTCATTGTTCACTCTTCGTGGAGCACGTGTGATGTTTTGCTGACGCAGGTTCAAGTGGCTCTGAGCACTATGGGACTTAACTTCTGAGGTCATCAGTCCCCTAGAACTTAGAACTACTTAAACCTAACTAACGTAAGGACATCACACACATCCATGCCCGAGGCAGGATTCGAACCTGCGACCGTAGCGGTCGCGCGGTTCCAGACTGTAGCGCCTAGAACCGCTCGGCCACTTCGGCCGACCATCTGTAAGGCTTTACAGAAATTACTATTACGTAAAGGACAGAATGGCACAGAAAAAATTGTAAAAACAACTGTACAATCCAGAAAATATTTGCATGAAGGTAACGTTAGCAGCACATACCATGACATTAGAAGAAAATACTGTTTCGAAACCAGAAGCAGGAAAACTATAGTACAAAATAGAGGAATCAAAATTCCGCGAGCACTGGACTGAAACCACTGAAATAATATTTGTTACGGAGTTGTAACTGTTAAAGGAGGATTAGGCCATCGTTCTTACAAATATGATTGAAAATCTCTAGTTCTTCGAGCACTTCGAGCCTATGAGCTTTCCTTTCTCTTTGTAAAATGGAAATTTCTTCAATGCGTTTCGGTTTATGTCCGGAAATTAGCGGATGATCAGCAAGAATGGAATTGTGTACATTAGTGCCTCTTTTTCCCAACAAATTTTGTTTCTACCTGACACTAAAAGAACTTCCTGTTTGTCCTATATAATAAACGTGATATGTATCACAAGTGACTTATGTATCGGAGCAACTGTGGACTTGCGACTGTGGATGAGGTTTTCGTGTAAGTTATTGTTCTTGGAAAAGGTAACTTTGAATCCATATTTTTTAATCAGAAGACGACGAATTTTATTGGATAAGGGCCTAAAAATTGAATCGAGAAATCATTTTTATACTCGTTACTGTCAGGAATAGCACTGCTGCCTAAAGTGGTCACTATACCGTTAGTTTTAACTTTGAAGATCTTGCCAACTACCGTGGGATCATAGTCATTATTAATTGCAATAGTTTTTGTTATGTTCATCTCTCATTAAGCTTGTCAGGTGACAAAGGTACGGAGCCTGCGCGATGAATGGCCGAATGGAAAAATGCTTCCTCATGGGAACGAGGACGCACTGGACTGGCGGGCACAATTTGATCTGTATAATAGCTTTTCAAAAAATATTGAAAGAAAGTCTGTCGTTGTCAATTGCAATACTGAGGTCCAAGTAATTAAACTGACGGTCGTTATTTTCTAACTCACAAGTGAAGCTAATTTTTTCATGAAGACTATTAAAAATTTCAAATAACTGCTGAATTCCTTCCAGGGAACCACTGTATATGATCAAAATGTCGTCTACGTACCGAGTGTAAGACAAAATACCAATATCAGCAGCTGAAAAATTATTGACGAATTTCTCTTCCAGCGAATTAATGGCAGTATCGGCCAAGATGCCTGCCAGTGTGTTACCCATTGCCAGGCCGTCAGACTGATGATATAATTTACCATTGAAAACATAATAGTTGTATTTTACTATTACTTTTAGCAAACGAATAAGGTCTGTGATTTGCTCATCAGAAATAGCTTTCTTCAAACTACGTAAGTTTTTTTCGAGCGATGTCAATGGTTGCTTGAACACGTACATTAGTATATAGGTTTGTAATGTCTAATGAAAACAATTTAGTATCCTGGTCGCACTGCAGATCTTTAACTTTACTGACTAGATTTTGACTATTGACGTCGCAATAATTATTCCAAAAAAGTTACACGAGTAGCATTTTTTTTATTTTATCATGAAGGTACCTTGCTACCTCACGATGTGCACTGTTCATGCTGCTTACAGTCGGACGTATCGGATGGTGATTTTTATGTACTTTAAACTGGGAACGCAATTTGGGGGCCTGTGGATTCGCATTAATAAGCTGTTTTTATGAACCGGTCAGAGCAAATGCGTAGCGCTGTTAACGACTAGCCTAATTTCTTTTTGTATCATGGCGGTCGGATCCTCGTCCAGCTCCGAAACATTATTCTCCTCAAAAAATAGTAAAGTTTTGGACTGTCGTTTTTTCTATTATTCTTGTTATAATGTTTCAAATGGGCACATGTTACTGTCCGCTCCTGATAGGCGGTGCAACTCGTATTGTTTTCGTCGCAGCCATGTAAGCCACTCGGCCGATCGGTGAGATGTTGTTCGCAGCTGGGTACACTTGCGAGAGGCTACGTTTTGTTTTACTTTTGACTTGAGCATATCTGCTCCAAATTCTGACTACTGCTTTTTTGCAGTATAATTTTGCGTAAGGAACTCTTGTGCGTCATGAAAATTGTCATCTTGGTTTATGTGGTTTCCTCGTACCTGATTTTGTATTTATTATTTTATAGCATTTAGCAACGGTTCATTCTGATGAAGACTCCCCTAGTCGGTGTCGTAACCTAGGACAATGTACCTAACGTTTATATGCAACCGGTTGGCTGTTTTAATCTTATACTGAAACTAGTATACCGTCACTGAATAACAGCCATGTTCAAAACTGTAAAACTTCACACTGAGTTTCACGCAGTGTGTACTCCCACATTATCTACAAATTTAATCGTGTAATCTTCCGATTACACTGTACCTGCGATCTAGCCTGGATTCGCATGGATTGCATTAAGTACCAATGGCCAGACGACGTGTCTGGCGTAGCATATTTTGTTGTGGGTCACTGTGTGGAGTTATGAACAAATTTCGAGAAAAACATTAAGTAACTGAATCTTATCACTTTTATATAACTTACGCAATATGAGCAGTGCTCGGCAGGAAAGTTGTTTGGAGGCATAAATGTTACGTGTTACATGTTGAATTGTTGAATAGATGTTTGGAGTGACATCTCATGGCAATGATGGGAGCACATCGTGATGGAAGTAATATGTTTACAACTAATGTAAATATTGTATGCAAATCATGGGTGTATGTGTGAGTGAGTGATTCAGTATGTATCAGAGGCTGACAGGTGGAACAAATAAAATAAGAAGTAAGAAACATGCACATGGTGTGTATGTTTAGCTTGTGTTACAGCAATCCTCATGTGAAGCTTAGTACACACTGTGATACTTTATTGAGACTTATTGCCGTAATTCTTTGTAGTGGACTCTTCGTAGAAGACGTCTTCGCCATGCCACGTCGATAATCGTGTCCACATCTAGATTTTATTCAAGGTAGCCAGAAAGATGCAAAGTGAGTCTTCTGCTGCGCTGCTGAAAGAGCGTACTGTGTGCAAACGAAGCAAAGCTGCTGAAATAGTTTTTTTCGCGAAACGTTTTACTCGTGGTATAAAAATGTAACACCACGTATTTTAGATCACACGTTTCTTCGCTATGCAGTTGTTCTCAAACGATTTCAGAGAAACTGATGGTTAAAAATACTTGATTATTTCAAATTGTAAGTCGCACATGACAGTCCGATTATGAGGTGGTTATATTTCCGTTATTCGTCGTTTTTTTACGACACTTTCAAGTTGAGTAACTTAGTACCAATCGTTCGAAGAATTTGCAGTGAATGAAGAGTGCAAATTGTAACTGCTAATTTGAGGTAGGCAGAAACAGTCTGTCTGAAACTGTAGTTATATTTCGAAATGCTACGTTAAAAGGCACACTGAGAAAATGTGACCCAGCCGGACTTCAATCCCACAATCTTTCTGTCCTCAGCCACACTCTGTACTGCTAGCCCAGTACACCAGCAGCAAACTCGATCCAGCTTGCTGTGGCCTAGAGCTACAGCTGCCCTCTCGACTTGTGGCGGCTTTCGTTAGGTGGAAAAGCCATCGTTTTCAGAATTTTAATTTATCATAATTCAGACAGTTTGAAATACTTATAAATTATGCGCACATACCTTCCTCGTGAATCAGTGTATCTGTTAGTCAAAACCGGATCATAATCCTTATAGCCCTTCCTGACATTAGCTTTCATATACAGACGGACGCGAGCAAGCGACTTCAGTTTATACAATACGGTGAGAAACAGTGTGATAAGCTTGTAAGGGTCTTGCAGGAGATGTTGTGCTGAGAAAAAATTGTTAAGAAAAAAACTTCGACACGTTGCGCCGTATCCGAGTTAATTTGCATTGAAGTTAGCCAACGAGGCCGTTGCACGCGCAAATTCAAGCGACCCACCAGACACAATTAGTATACGATATTCCAGTGCTTGTGTTCCTCAGAACTACGATATCATGTTCCTTCGGACATGCATGAATTGTAATTCTGGACAAAGCAGGCACTAAAATGTCGGGTTTATTCGTTGACACCGGGCAAGCGACCTTCAATTAAAATGTATCCCCTGTATGGGAGAAACATGATCGGGGACACACGGAAGTTGGAGTCTGTTCGTGGAGCGTGCTAGGGTAGCCTAATAGTACGGTAACTGCTAGCAATAAGCGTCGAATTCAGGTTCGAGTCTAGGTCTGGCATAACTTTTCATTGTCGTCATATCATTATACAGCTGATGTTTGTCGATATTTTCGACTGCGAATATATCAAGTATTACACTACTGGACATTAAAATTGCTACACCATGAAGATGACGTGCTACAGATGCGAAATTTAACCAGCAGGAAGAAGTTGCTGTGATATGCAAATGATTAGCTTTTCATAGCATTCACACAAGGTTGGCGCCGGTGGCGACACCTACAACGTGCTGACATGAGGAAAGTTTCCAACCGATTTCTCATACACAAACAGCAGTCGACCGGCGTTGCCTGGTGAAACGTTGTTGTGATGCCTCGTGTAAGGAGGAGAAATGTAATCACGTGTCAGTTCTAGTATAATATATTTGTCCAATGAATACCTGTTTATCATCTGCATTTTTTCTTGGTGTAGCAATTTTAATGGCCAGTAGTGTAGATACAATTAGTGTCAATTGTCCAGATACCGTAGAGGATAGCGCAACGAGGCTGATGAGTGTAGGTCTTGGGCTCGATTTTTACACGTGCGGTTCTAGGCGCTACAGTCTGGAGCCGAGCGACCGCTCCGGTCGCAGGTTCGAATCCTGCCTCGGGCATGGATGTGTGTGATGTCCTGAGGTTAATTAGGTTTGATTGGTTCTAAGTTCTAGGCGACTGATGACCTCAGAAGTTAAGTCGCATAGTGCTCAGAGCCATTTGAACCAAGCCATTTCTTTACAACAGTTCCATTTCCAACTTTTGTATCTCACGCTAGTTCGGTTTCAGTATACTGAAACCAACAGCTGTGTTGTTGGTTTCAGTAAACTGAAACCAACAGCTGTGTTGTAAACCAACGTCGTTTATTCAAACCATGCTACAGTTTCGACACCGGCAAGCGTTATCTCAGCTCCCAAGCGTAATCTGCCGTCAGCGTACGAACCACTATGACAAAGACCAACGGAGTCTTCAGATGGAAAGAGTACAACTTACTAAGCCTGTTACGCCAGCATGCGCAACCAACGAAGTCGAGTGCAGCGGGGCCCAAAGTCAACTATATCCCGTAACTTCCAGTAACAAGCCCACCAGTGGTCAGAAGGTGGACTTGTTACGGGAAGAACGAGCTGGCGCAACACCTTTAATAAGCTACAGTTGAAGACGGCGTTAGTGTTTCTGGTCCGTACGTTAATGGCAGATTACTCTTGGGAGCTCAAGATGGCGCTTTTTGGTGTCGGAACTGGGAGCATGGTTTGAATACACGAAGCTGGATTAGAATATCGCTGATGGTTTCAATTATCTTTGTTCAAGTACTTCATGTTCGGTTGCTGTCTCGTTGTATACGCACAACAATTAAAAATTCGTTATTTGCTATCGCTTCTGGTGTTGCAGTTTTAATGGCCATCACTGTATTTACCTCACGGAGAAGACATTGTAATATTCGATTTAGTAAATTAGTAATTTTGTACGGTAACGTATTATATTCGCTGATTTCTGGACTGTGGTCACACAAATACTGTTATCACATGTAAATAGGCTGTTTAGGTTCTCATGTTGGTAACGCCACATAGCGCTCTGTATGAAAAACACTGACTGCGCTGTGTGCAGTCTCTGGCTGGTTGGACTCCTTGTTGGAATATTCGCTATTGTAGTGTTGGTCAGTTGGATGTGAACAGCGTGTAGTGTTGCGCAGTTGGAGATGAGCCGCCAGCAGTGGTGGATGTGGAGAGAGAGATGCCAGAGTTTTGAGAAGTTACCATAAGCCAACGATCTGGACGTGTGTGAGCCAGAAAAAGGAAATTTGTAAAGATGGATGTCATGAATTTTTGAACACTATTAAGGTAAATACATTGTTTGTTCTCTATCAAAATCTTTCATTTGCTAACTATGCTTATCAGTAGTTAGTGCCTTCAGTAGTTAGAATCTTTTATTTAGATGGCAGTATTGGCGCTCGCTGTATTGCAGTACTTCGAGTAACGAAGATTTTTGTGAGGTAAGTGATTCATGAAAGGTATAGGTTATTGTAAGTCAGGGCCATTCTTTTGTAGGGATTATTGAAAGTCAGATTGCGTTGCGCTAAAAAATATTGTGTATCAGTTTAGAAATGATCAGAATAAGTAAAGAGAAAACTGTTTGAGTACGTTGAGTTTTGCTAAGCTGTTTCGAAATCTAATAACGTAAGAGGTTTTCCAGTACTATCATTCTTAATTTTTCAAAGGGGTCGTTACACACAGATTGTAAGTACGCTGCCCCTTATACTTATTCATGAGCTTTCCGAATGGACGGCAAAAATCGGTCGGCGGTCCTAGGACAGACAAGGGCCCCCTCTGAACAGAAAGCGGCTGCGGGCGGCGGCACAAGACACACGCAGGACGATGCCCCCGCGCCCTCGCCTGAGGACAGGACGGCGCGCGCGAATATTGTGATTATTGATTGCGCCCTAAATAGATTCCCTTATTAAAGCGGCACCCTTTGATGCTGGCCCCGGTGATGAATAGGGCTGCCGGACGCCGTGGCCCTCGCGCGCCTAATTACTGCAGGAGGCACGGCTGTGTGTGGGTGGATACCTGCCAGCTGCTGGACGCTTCACAAGTCCGAATTCAGCACGAGTGCCGCCAGCATTACTAATTTCATTCTTGCCACTCAGGAGGTGAAAGCTAAAAAGATACACTACTGGCCATTAAAATTGCTACACCAAGAAGAAAAGCAGATGATAAACGGGTATTCATCGGACAAATATATTATACTAGAACTGACATGTGATTACATTTTCACGCATTTTGGGTGCATAGATAAAGAGAAATCAGTACCCTGAACAACCACCTCTGGCCGTAATAACGGTTCAAATGGTTCAAATGGCTCTGAGCAATATGGGACTTAACATCTGTGGTCATCAGTCCCCTAGAACTTAGAACTACTTAAACCTAACTAACCTAAGGACATCACACACATCCATGCCCGAGGCAGGATTCGAACCTGCGACCGTAGCAGTCCCGCGGTTCCGGACTGAGCGTAATAACGGTCTTGGTACGTCTGGGCATTGAGGCAAACAGAGCTTGGATGGCGTGTACTGGTACAGTTGCCCATTCAGCTTCAACGCGATACCACAGTTCATCAAGAGTAGTGACTGGCGTATTGTGACGAGCCAGTTGCTCGGCCACTATTGACCAGACGTTTTCAGTTGGTGAGAGATCTGGAGAACGTCCTGGGCGGGGCAGCAGTCGAACATTTTCTGAATCCAGAAAGGCCCGTACAGGACCTGCAACATGCGGGTATCCTGCTGAAATGTAGGGTTTCGCAGGGATCGAATGAAGGGTAGAGCCACGGGTCGTAACACATCTGAAATGTAACGTCCACTGTACAAAGTGCCGTCAATGCGAACAAGAGGTGACCGAGACGTGTAACCAATGACACCCCATACCGACACGCTGGGTGATTTGCCAATATGGTGATGACGAATACATGCTTCCAATGTGCGTTCACCGTGATGTCGCCAAACATGGATCAGACTACCATGGTGCTGTAAACAGAACCTGGATTCATTCGAAAAAATGACGTTTTCCCATTCGTGCACAAAGGTTCGTCGTTGAGTACACCATCGCAGGCGCTCCTGTCAGTCATGCAGCGTCAAGGGTAATCGCAGACATGGTCTCCGAGCTGATAGTCCATGCTGCTGCAAACGTCGTCGAACTGTTCATGCAGATGGTTGTTGTGTTGCAAACGTCCATATCTGTTGACTCAGGGATCGAGACGTGGCTGCACGATCCGTTAAAGCAATGCGGATGCCTGTCATCTCGACTGCTAGCGATACGAGGCCGTTGGGATCCAGCACGGCGTTTCGTATTACCCTCCTGAACCCACCGATTTCATATTCTGCCAACAGTCATTGGATCTCGACCAACGCGAGCAGCAATGTCGCGATACGATAAACCGCAATCGCGATAGGCTACAATCCTACCTTTATCAGAATCGGGAACGTGATGGTACGCATTTCTCTTCTTTACATGAGGCATCACAACAACGTTTCACCAGGCAACGCCGGTCAACTGATGTTTGTGTTTGAGAAATCGGTTGGAAACTTTCCTCATGTCAGCACGTTGTAGGTGTCGCCAGCGGCGCCAACCTTGTGTAAATGCTCTGAAAAGCTAATCATTTGCATATCACAGCATCTTCTTCCTGTCGGTTAAATTTCGCGTTTGTAGCACGTCATCTTTGTGGTGTAGCAATTTTAATGGCCAGTAGTGTACTTGCCGCTGATGTGGCATGACTACGGTAGTGACTTATTTACTTGGTCAATGAACCATAAAGCCCAAATTGAAGCGAAGGAAACGTTTCCTCTGACATGACGTAGCCGAAATACCGCCAGTTCTGACCAGCCTTCTATGCATTTTCATTACATTACTAAGATATACAGTGAGGTGACAGATGTCATGAGACAGTGACACCCCCCGTATACGGATGGCAGTAGTATCACATACACTAGTTATACAAGGGCAGTGCAATGGCGGAGCTTGTAACTGTACTTAGGTGATTCGTGTGAAGATGTCTTCGACGTAATTATGGCCACATGACGGGAATTAGACTTTGAATGCGGAATGGTAGTCGCAGTTAGACGAGTGGGACATTCCGTTTCGGAAATAGCAAGGAAATTCAATATCTCAAGGCCCACAGTGTCAAGAGTGTGGCGAGAACACAAAATTTTAGGCATTAACTCTCGCCACGGACAACGCAGTGGCCAGCGGCCTTCTCTTAACGACTGAGGGCAGTAACGTTTGGATAGAGTTATCAGCGCTAAGAGACAAGCAACGCTGCGTGAAATAACTGCAGAAATCAATGTGGGACGTACGAAGAACATATCCGTAAGGGCAGTGCGGAGAAATTTGGCGTTAATGAACTATGACAGCAGGCGGCCGACGCGAGTGCCTTTGCTAACAGTACGACATCGCCTGCAGCGCCTCTCCGGGGCTCGCGACCTTATCGATTGAACCCCAGATGACTGCAAAACTGTGGCGTGCTCAGGTGAGTCCCACTTTCTGTTGGTAATAACTGATGTTAGGATTCCAGTCTGGCGCTGGCCCCCACGATGCCATGGACCCAAACTGTCAACAAGGCACTGTTGAAGTTGGTAGCGGCTGCATAGTGGTATGGAATGTGTTTATACGGAATGGAATGGGTCCTCTGGTCCAACTGAACCGATCGATGAGTGGAGATGATTAAGTTCGGCTACTTGGAGGTCATCTGCATGCTTTCCAAAACAACGATGGAATTTTTATGAATGGCACCGGGCCACAAATATTCGCAATTGGTTTGAAAAACATTCTGACAATTCGAGCGAACTATTTGGCCACCAACTTCGCCCGGCACGAATCCCATGGAATATTTACGGCACATAATCGAGAGGTCAGTTCGTGCACAAAATCCTGCACCGTAAACACTTTCACAATTATGGACGACTATACAGGCGGTTTCCTTAAGAGTGTGCTAAAATGTAACAGGACATAGAGAATGCTCCACTGAGCAAAATGGTTCAAATGGCTCTAAGCACTATGGCACTTGACATCTGCGGTCATCAGTCCCCTAGACTTAGAACTACTTAAACCTAACTAACCTAAAGACATTACACACATCCATGCCCGAGGCAGGATTCCAACCTGCGACCGTAGCAGCAGTGCGGTTCCGGATTGAAGCGCCTAGAACCGCGCGGTCATAGCGGCCGGCTCCACTGAAAATTTTATTTTTGTCTGTGTAAATAAATAAAATAAATAAGCGATTTGAGGTAGACAACTTGGGGTCGGAGAAGCCGGCTTAAAGGGATATGGAAGTAACTTTTGCATCGCTTTGTCTAGCATCACTGTTTTTCAGCCTATTTACAACTAACATGCGTCCAAGTTTACATCTACTGTGCTGTTTGCTACAAGGAAAGAAGAAGGACAAGCCAGATTACTAGGAAGTCATGATGTAGGTTTTGTTTACTTTACTTATCCACAAGGCGGCTTCGTTATACCGTATTTACATAGTCCCATAACAGAACGTGATATGAATTAACGACAGAGTCATTCATTGTGGTTGTTGTGGTCTTCAGTCCTGAGACTGATTTGATGCAGCTCTCCATGCTACTCTACCTCGTCCAAGCTTCTTCATCTCCCAGTACCTAATGCAACCTACATCCTTCTGAATCTTTTTAGTGTATTCATCTCTTGGTCTCCCTCTACGATTTTTACCCTCCACGCTGCCCTCCAATGCTAAATTTGTGATCCCTTGATGCCTCAGAACATGTCTTACCAACCGGTCCCTTCTTCTTGTCAAGTTGTGCCACAAACTCCTCTTCTCCCCAATTCTATTCAATACCTCCTCATTAGTTATGTGATTTACCCATATAATCTTCAGCATTCTTCTGTAGCACCACATTTCGAAAGCTTCTATTCTCTTCTTGTCTAAACTATTTATCGTCCATGTTTCACTTCCATACATGGCTACACTCCATACAAATACTTTCAGAAACGACATCCTGACACTTAAATCAATACTCGATGTTGCCATTGCCAGTGTAGGTTTTATATCCTCACTACTTCGACCATCATCAGTTATTTTGCTGCCCAAATAGCAAAACTCCTTTACTACGTTAAGTGTCTCCTAATCTAATTCACTCAGCATCGCCCTACTTAATTCGACTACATTCCGTTATCCTCGTTTTGCTTTTGTTGATGTTCATCTTATACCCTCCTTTCAAGACACTGTCCATTCCGTTCAACTGCTCTTCCAAGTCCTTTGCTGTCTCTGACAGAATTACAATGTCATCGGCGAAGCTTAAAATTTTAATTTCTTCTCCATGGATTTTAATACCTACTCCGAACTTTTATTTTGTTTCCTTTACTGCTTGCTCAATATAGAGATTGAATAACATCGGGTAGAGGCTACAATCAAGTCTCACTCCCTTCCCAACCACTGCTTCCCTTTCACGTTCCTCGACTCTTATAACTGCCATCTGGTTTCTGTACAAATTGAAAACAGCCTTTCGCTCCCTGTATTTTACTCCTGCCACCTTCAGAATTTGAAAGAGAGTATTCCAGTCAACATTGTCAAAAGCTTTCTCTAAGTCTACAAATGCTAGAAACGTAGATTTGCCTTTCCTTAATCTTTCTTCTAAGATAAGTTGTAAGGTCAGTATTGGCTCACGTGTTCCAATATTTCTACGGAATCCAAACTGATCTTCTCCGAGGTCGGCTTCTACCAGTTTTTCCATTCGTCTGTAAAGAATTCGTGTTAGTATTTTGCAGCTGTGACTTGTTAAACTGATTGTTCGGTAATTTTCACATCTGTCAACACTTGCTTTCTTTGGGATTGGAATTATTGTATTCTTCTTGAAGTCTGAGGGTATTTCGCATGTCTCATACATCTTGCTCACCAGATGGTGGAGTTTTGTCAGGACTGGCTCTCCAAAGGCCATCAAGAGTTCTAATGGAATGTTGTCTACTCCCGGGGCCTTGTTTCGATTCAGGTCTTTCAGTGCTCTGTCAAACTCTTCGCGCAGTAACGTATCTCCCATTTCATCTTCATCTACATTATCTTCCATTTCCATAATATTGTCCTCAAGTACATCGCCCTTGTATAGACCCTCTATATACTCCTTCCACCTTTCTGCTTTCCCTTCTTTGTTTAGAACTGGGTTTCCATCTGAGCTCTTGATATTCATACAAGTGGTTCTCTTTTCTCCAAAGGTCTCTAATTTTTCTGTAGGCAGTATCTATCTTACCCTTAGTGAGATAAGCCTCTACATCCTTACATTTGTCCTCTAGCCATCCCTGCTTAGCCATTTTGCACTTCCTATCGATCTCATTTTTGAGACGTTTGTATTCCTTTTTGCCTGCTTCACTTACTGCATTTTTGTATTTTCTCCTTTCACCAACTAAATTCAGTATCTCTTCTGTTACCCAAGGATTTCTACCAGACCTCGTCTTTTTACCTACTTGATCCTCTGCTGCCTTCACTATTTCATTCCTCAAAGCTACCCATTCTTCTTCTACTGTATTTCTTTCCCCCATTCCTGTCACTTGTTCCCTTATGCTCTCCCTGAAACTCTGTACAACCTCTGGTTCTTTCAGTTTATCCAAGTCCCATCTCCTTAAATTCCCACCTTTTTGCAGTTTCTTCTGTTTTAATCTACAGTTCATAACCAATAGATTGTGGTCAGAGTCCACATCTGCCTCTCGAAATGTCTTACAATTTAAAACCTGGTTCCTAAATCTCTGTCTTACCATTATATAATCTATCCGATACCTTCTAGTGTCTCCAGGATTCTTGCATGTATACAACCCCTGTTTATGATTCTTGAACCAAGTGTTAGCTATGATTAAGTTATACTCTGTGCAAAATTCTACCAGACGGCTTCCTCTTTCATTTCTTACCCCCAATCCATATTCACCCACTGTGTTTCCTTCTCTTCCTTTTCCTACTCTCGAATTGCAGTCACCCATGACTATTAAATTTTCTTCTCCCTTCACTACCTGAATAATTTCTTTTATCTCATCATATATTTCATCAATTTCTTCATCATCTGCATAGCTAGTTGGCATATAAACTTGTACTACTGTAGTAGGCGTGGGCTTCGTGTCTATCTTGGCCATAGTAATGCGTTCACTCTGCTGTTTATAGTAGCTTACCCGCACTCCTATTTTTTTATTCATTATTAAACCTACTCCTGCATTACCCCTATTTGATTTTGTATTTATAACCCTGTATTCATCTGACCAAAAGTCTTGTTCCTCCTGCCACCGAAAGTCACTAATTCCCACTATATCTTACTTTAACCTATCCATTTCCCCTTTTTAAATTTTCTAACCTACTTGCCAGATTAAGGGATCTGACATTCCACGCTCCGATCCGTAGAACGCCAGTTTTCTTTCTCCTGATAAGGACGACCTCTTGAGTCGTCCCCTCCCGGAAATCTGAATGGGGGACTATTTTACCTCCGGAATATTTTACGCAAGAGGACGCCATCATCATTTAACCATACCAAAGCTGCATGCCCTAGGGAGAAATTACGGCTGTAGTTTCCCCTTTCATTACTCAGTGCTATTCACAGAAGTACTGTACATTACAATACGATGAAGCGGTACCGGTGCTGTTTCGCAGAACTCACTGACATGCCATTTGTATGGGGAAGCAGGTTGTAATGGTCTTGCTACTGAAAGATTGTATAAAGAATGATTTAGTAACAGGCATGATTGGCCGTAACGAGTGTTTATTTCTCTCGATCGACGACTGCGGGAGACTGTTAACTGGAAAGAAGAAACGAGGGACCTGGCAATGTGAGGACCACTCGCACACCTGATTCTGAAAGGGAAGTGCTGGAACTTGTTGTATCGGACACCGCTACCAGTACTCGTCGTATTGCATGAGAAATGAGCGCTGTACATACTAGCGTGTGGCGAGTACTCCACGAACAACAACTGCACCCACATCACCCACAACGAGTCCATGAAATGCTTGTGAATGACTTTGCACCAAGGGTTGCACTGTGTCAGTGGTTGCTCCAGCAGTGGATTGATCGACCAGATTTCCTGCAAATCATGCTGTTCACTGACGACGCCTCATTTGATTGTGATGGTACTTCGAACAGTAGCCATGTGTGGTACGTGGAAAACCATAACGCTGTAGTAGAGTATTTGGACCGACATTGTAGGCGACAGTCTCGCTTGGCCATATCTTCTACCTGGGCATCTGAACGTGCTGAACCTGTACTTGCGGTTCGGGCAAAGAGTTCTACCTGAGTTGTTGCAGAGCGTAAGCCTGGCTGTTCGTGAGAGGATGTGGATGCAACATGACGGTGCACCGCCTCAGCTCAATGTGGATGTCCGCAAACATTTCAACGTTGTATTTCCTGGTCGCTGGTTTGGAGAGGGAGGTCCTACTCCATGGCCTGCGAGGTCAGCTGACCTGAATCCTCTTGATTATTTCCTATGGGGACATCTAAAGTCACATGTGTATGAGACCCCTGTGGATACGTGGATGGAATTAGTTGCGAGAATTGTAGCTGCCTGTGACGTGATTCGAAACACACCAGGGATATTTGTCAGAGGGGATCTGAATCTTGTTCGCCGATGTCATTCTTGCATTGAGGTTGATGGCCGTCAGTTTCAGCACATTGTGTAAGATACAGTACAAATGGTACGTTCATTATGTCAATGAGGGTATTTGGAGTTGACCGTAACTAATGTAAATAAAAAAACACACAGTAATGTGATTTTATTCCTATTATCTCCTTAAGCTGGCTTCTACGAGCCCGTTCCCTACCTCAGATTGTTCAGTGGGGCATCCTCCATGTCCTGTTAAATTTTTGCACGCTCTTACGGAAACATCTTGTAGAGGAGGCATGGCTCAATATTTTTGCAGGAGACTTCCAAGGACTTGTTGCGAGCTGCTGCTCTACGCCGGGCAAAAGTAGATCTGACGCGATATTAAACTGCTATTGCAAGTGTTACATACAGAACTGGAATATTTTTAAACAAGCTTATGTGTGGGGTTTTTGGAATTTTGCTACGGCTCTTGGTTTAAATGGTAAGTATTATTGAGTTCATTTGATAAAATATAGTTTGATTCATGTCCACTTAAAAGAAATTGTACGACGTATCATCTTAGCGTCTACTACATGAAGTGACTATCATGATTTTTGTGTGCTTTTCATCTTTAATTAGTTAATTAATGAGTGTACACTGCTGTAGAGCTCTGAATTCGAAGAAGAGAGAATTAGTAGAAATTCTGAATAGAACGTTAGCTAGACTTGTTGGTGCAATGTGAGCTGAAACTTTATAGGTCCCGGCGGTGGTTCGAGTCCTCCCTCGGGCATGGGTTTGTGTGTTTGTCCTTAGGATAATTTAGGTTAAGTAGTGTGTAGGTTTAGGGACTGATGGGGCTTAGCAGTTAAGTCCCATAAGATTTCACACACATTTGAACATTTTTGAAACTTTATATTATACACTGAAGAGCCAAAGAAACTGGTACTCCTGCCTAATATGGTGTAGGGCCGCACCTAGGACGCAGAAGTGCCGCAACACAATGTGGCAGGGACTCGACTAATGTCTGAAGTAGTGCTGGAGGGAACTGACACCATGGATGCTGCAGGGCTGTCCATAAATCCGAAAGATTGGGAGGGGGTGGAGATCTCTTCTGAACAGCACGTTGGAAGGCATCCCAGATATGCTCAATAATGTTCGTACCTCGTGAGTTTGGTGGCCAGTGGAAGTTTTTAAACTCAGAAGAGCATCCCTGAAACTCTGTAGCAGTTATGGACGTGTGGGGGTGTCGCATTGTCCTGCTCGAATTGCCTAAGTCCTTCGGAATGCACAGTGGGCACGAATGAATGCAGGTGATCAGACAAGATGCTTATGTACGTGTCACCTTTCAGAGTCGTATCTAGACGTTTCAGGGGCCCTATATGTCTTCAATTGCACACGTGTCACGCCACTGCAGAGCGTCCACCAAGTTGAACAGTTCCCGGCTGACAAGCAGGGTCCATTGATTCGTGAGGTTGTCTCCATACCCGTACTCGTCCATCCGCTCGATACAATTTTAAACGAGACTCGTCCGGCCAGATAACAAGTTTCCAGTCATCAACAGTCCAATGTCGGTGTTGACAGACCCAGGCGAGGCGTAAAGCTTTGTGTTGTGCAATCATCAAGGGCACACGAGTGGGCCTTCGGCTCCGCCGAAAGCCCATATCGATGATGTTTCTTTGAATGGTTCCCACGCTGACACTTGTTGATGGCCCAGCGTTGAAATCTGCAACAATTTGCGGAACTGCTACACTTCTGTCACGTTGAACGATTCTCTTCAGTCGTCGTTGGTCCTGTTCTTGCCGGCCCCAGCAATGTCAGAGATCTGATGTTTTACTGGATTCCTGATATTCATGGTACACTCGTGAAATAGTCGTATGGGAAAATCCCCACTTCATCGCTACCTCGGATGCTGTGTCCTATCGCTCGTGCGCCGATTATAACACTACCTTCAAACTCACTTAAATCTTGATAACCTATCGTTGTAGCAGCAGTAACCTATCTAACAACTGTGCCAGACACTTATTGCCTTATATAGGCGTTGCCAACCGTAGCGCCGTATTCTGCCTGTTAACATATCTCTGTATTTGAGTACGCATGCTTATGATAGTTTCTTTGGCGCCTGAGTTTATATCCTGGAGTGCCTCGTACATGCTGCCAGAGAGTTGATACACATGTGGGTGTGGTCCGTGTGACGGCCCGCAGTCTGTTCCGGCCACCGGCACCTCGCAGCTCTACGAGACGAGCCATCTGGTCCTCCCGTCGGCGTGCCAGCAGGGAGGAGACGTCATGTGTATCACAGTGTGTCAAACGGTGGCTGTCATGCGTGCAGCTGGTCCCCGTGTGGGCATGTTCTGTGTGACCGCCCGCACCCCGCTGCGGCCAGAAGCATCGCGGGGGCGTGACGTGAGTCTCGCGTCCAGCGTCTTGCTTCACGGCCACCAACGCCCACACCCACCGGCGAAGGCGCGGGCCTGGTCTGTAAGACCGCCCACAACTCTCACCAAGCTCACTGTGCGATCAGCCTGTGTTATGTAGTGTCTAGTGTAAAACAGTTCTGTCGATACCCTCACGACATAGGTAGAGCTATCACCCATACCTCATTACACAAACCAAAGAAAAAATTGTATTTCATTGTTGTTGTGTGCACAAATGTTGAGTGACAATTTCTTGTCATCATCTGTTTCACTGATGAACAGTACGCACTATAATTGTCTGTTTGCTTCCTTGCCATAGATTTAAGGAGGTCACATTTTTGTTTTAGTAACCACTAAACCACAAATGGCCACTGTCGGTCAGTCCCTGCTATAAACATTCCTAGTTTGTGTTTTCATGTACCGTTACTATCAGATTTCATTTGTTTTTTTTTCTTTTATGTACCCTGGATAATTTATTTTGGTATGTATCCTCAACAGTTTTTCACTTTCTGCTAGTCTTGTAATACAACTTACTTTTCATGTATAAACTGCGACACACGTTTTGTAAATCCAACTACACAAGTGTGTCCTCTATGTATTAATGAAAGGTGAATGCAAGTTGCGTAATAGTCATGTTTCATGAATGAATCAGTGCGAAAGGTCATTAGGTCACGTCATATGAACGTCTCTTTTCTTTGCTCAGCAATACTGAATGTATGCGGTCACTTTTCACATAGGGAGGAATATATTTTATAAGGATTTCCCCTTTCCTTCTTCTAGTGAATGTGTGTGTTTGCTCTGGGCACTATTAAATATGCATTGATAACGAATTAAGTCTGGATGTTTGCCGGACGGTATGGTCCATGGATCTGACAATGGCAACACTCAGCAGTGCTTAACTTTCTTGCAACTGGAAGGGAGGATGTGTGTGTGCACCTGGGTATCCCTGTGAATGAATGAGCGGCACTTGAGGTATGAGAGTAAAATTGGCTGTGAGATTGGCAACATTCGTCTCTATGATCTCTGCCCTTTCTTGCTTCACCACGACTAATGGCTGTGATGATGTTTTAATTGAGACATTTTCCTTGTGTTGTGTCACACTATCCCTTGCCTTAAGTGAGCCACAAACGCCGAAAAATGATCTACTGTAAGTGGGGGGTAATGAAAGACGGCGATGCCTTCCGGGCAGGTCACTACCATGGTAATACCCGTCAGGCAACACTCCTTTCCTTTTGTTTCGGCGCTTATCATACAATTTCATTCCCCTTTGGTATATTCTGCCTGATTGATATTAATCTGATGAACTATTATGGTTATGGTAAACCACTGATTGAGCTCACAGTACTTGCGTGACTTGAGTAGCAGTAGTAGAGTTAAACTCGGCTATAGAGACAGATTTTTGAACGCTGGAGGTGACTATTGCATTAGGAGCAGCTTTAGAACTTTCCCCGAGCTCCAAGTGAAATCGAGGATTCCTTTGCACTCAGCGAAGCGGGCGGTGGGCACGGCGGGACAGTGGTTTATGGGCCGCCATGCTGTCGGTCAGCCTTGTTTCGCTGTCGGTCAAGCAAGAGGGTGGGAACGCCGTGGCTGAATGCGGAATGACACTTCTTTAGAAACTGGCGGTGCCGAACATCCTGGCGCCGGCCTAACGGCTTTATTAGCGACTGGACACAGTGTGGGAGCCTGGTCTCCTTATCTCGTGTGCGGGTCCAGGTAAAGCGGCGTCGGACTGGCGCCAGGATAATGTGTTTATTACAAAAACAGCGTACCCTGTGACGACAAATTTCTCCGGATGTCGCGTTTCTTGGATGCCGCCGCGTCC
The DNA here is from genome assembly GCF_023898315.1 of Schistocerca nitens. Lineage (NCBI taxonomy): Eukaryota > Metazoa > Arthropoda > Insecta > Orthoptera > Acrididae > Schistocerca > Schistocerca nitens. Next base: position 307,598,682 of record NC_064614.1, read on the forward strand.
TCCCAAAACGGCGTCCACTAAATCGTTTTATGGTCGAGGCGGAGCTTGTTTTCACTGGGAAGCTTCCCTCATCCTGTGAAGTGCGCCGGGGATTTGGGCTGCAGGACCTCCAGGCATTGTGTGCTGCCTTTTCGGAGATTGGTTGAGGAAGATCGGGTCTCATTGCTAGAGAACATGATTGGCACGGTAACTACTGCTGGGCCATGATGGGTTTATTTGAGAACATCGGGGGGGGGGGGGGGGGGGGGGGATGGTTTTTTCGGAAGGTTTTGAGCAAAACAGAGAGGAGAGGACTTGCTTCTCGACCGTCGTGGAGTACAGTCACTAGAGCTCTTCTGATTCTACGGAGAGAGAAGTTAATTGTAAAGACGTTCGGACACTCGGGCGAGACTATATACGAGGGCTATCCACAAAGTACATTACGTTTTCGTTTGTGTCCGTTAGGGGCCGGGCTAGCGCGGCCATCTTGGTGTCATGGCATTCCGCCGCTCAGTCGGCATCCTGCCGTGCTAGTGAGAGGTTCGTGCTGTACTCCGTTGAGTTACTGTGACTGTCTGAAATGTCAGCGTTAATTGAAAATGCCGCGAAGTGTGAAGTACATGCTGTAATAAGGTTTCTGACTGCAAAAACCTGTACACCGATAGAAATCTATCGGCAGCTTTATGAAGTGTATGGGGACAACATAAGCACAGAAGGTGGAGTGCGTCAATGGGTCATAAAATTTAAAAATGGCCGAACTAACGTTCACGACGAAGAGCGAAGTGGAAGACCCAGCATAGTGACTGCCGAACTTGTCGAAAAAGTCGATGCCGCGGTCCGTGAAAACCGTAATTTCACAATAACGGAACTCTCTATGAGTTTTCCACAAATTTCACGAAGTTTGTTGCACGAAATCATTACCGAAAAGCTTGGTTACCACAAGTTTTGTGCAAGATGTATACCAAAAATCTTGACAGAGATTCACAAAAATCAGCGAATGGCTGCAGCGTTAACGTTTTTGGACGCTTACGAGAAAGCTGGCGACTCATTACTCGATCGCATCTTTACTGGTGACGAAACTTGGGTTAAGCATGTGAACTGCGAGACGAAATTGCAGTCAATGCAGTGGGGGCACACAAATTTCCCCTAAAAACCCAAGAAATGCATGCAGACAATGTCGGCAAGGAAAGTGATGGCGACTGTCTTTTGGGACAGAAAGGTGTGATTTTTGTGGATATCCTGGAAAGAGGTACTACAATAAACTCTCAAAGGTATTGCCAAACTCTGCACAACCTCAGAAGAGCAATACAAAACAAGCGCAGGGGAACGTTGGGCTCAAAGCTCTTGCTGATTCACGACAACGCCCGGGCCCACAAGGCAAATGCCACTCGTGAAGTTCTCGAATCTTTTAAGTGGGAGTTGTTTCCTCGTCCGCCGGACAGTCCCGACCTGCCACCGAGCGACTTCCACTTATTCCCAGCAATGAAGAAGTGGTTGGCTATGCAGCGTTTTGATGACGACGCACAGCTTCAACCACGTGGTTGAAGGCGCAGGCGGCCGAATTTTACGACGAAGGAATTTCCAAGCTCGTCCATCGCTACGATAAGTGCCTTAATTTAAATGGCAACTATGTAGAAAAGTAGTATTTAAGTGTGGCTTTCATCTGTATATAATTAAAAAATTTCCAATACTTTATTTATTTTTAATTCCAAAACGTAATGTACTTTGTGGATAGCCCTCGTATTTTCGCGGACGTGAGACAATGACCGGCGGACGTGGGGTCATCTCCCGCAGTACGAGGCTTTAGCAGCGCCTGCGCGCTGACGACAGCATCTCGTCTTTCACCGGCTATGTCGGTAACATTGCACAGCTTCGGCAAATTCAGAAGCCTATCAATCGTTTTCACTACCATCTTTTTGTCATAGCAGCCTTGTACTCGCAGTAGTCACTGCCGGTGTCTGCTGTATGCTTAATTGTATCTTGATGCGAGAGACCAATCAGTGGAACGACACAGCAGTGTGTGCTTGCTTAGACTGATGTCCTCCCACTCACAGTAGCCAGTCTCATTAACACGTAAATGCCACTCGCCGTAGGTCCTTGTTATTAATTTTTCAACGACACCCATTTTCATGCCCTATGATGTCACTTATTTTGCTGTGGGTTTGAAGTAATTAAATTAATTTTATGTCTAGTTAGCCATCTCATGATTTTAACGTCAGATTTCCTTGCGCTATGTGGCACCTCTTTGGTGTGGTGGTTATGACTTTTTAGTCATTCGTCAGACAGAGAAGTGCCGCCACCATAGGCTAGCTTACAAGTTCTCCCTGTTTCTGTCGGTTCCTACGTATCATTTGTGATAATCGCGAAAGGGGCTATTTTCGCACGTTCGGAACTTAAATTACACCTCTTCTCTCAGCCGTCGCAGAGTCCAGGAAAACCCAACACTAATTTCGCCTCGGAACTTCTGAAAGTTGAAACTGTCCCGCATTTACATGATAGTACATCCCTGGCCACCAGTGGCTGGGACACAGTAGCAGACGTCGTCTACTAGTGAATTAAGGACAAGTCTTATCGTTGTTGATTAGAGGCTGTTCAGTCACACCGTGGAAGCAGGTTTTAGTGGAATTTCGTTCATTATGAGGGCCACAAACCCAAAAAGAAACAATTAGATAAACATAAAGTGTAGTGTTAGACCTATGTAGGTGTGCCATGTTAAACCACTCTGGGTGTCATCTGTGTGAAACACAACTTGCTCTGTTCACACGCGACGTCTTTCTTGCAGTGAATGCAGACGAGCAGGCAGATGCCCGAAGTGCGTTCGATACCGTGCCACATCGTCGAGTATTAACCAAGACGCGATCTGCATCTACATCTATACACATACTCCGCAAACGACCGTATGGAGCGTGGTGGAGGGTACTTTGTACCACTGCTAATAATTTCCTTTCCTATTTCACTCGCAAATGTGACGAGGAGAAAAGATTGGCCTCCAGGCGGCCCCTCATTTTTCTTATTTTATCTGAATAATCCTTACGCGAAATGTACGGTAGCGGCAGCCGGATCTTTCTGTAGCCACTTGCAAATGGTGGTTCTCTAAATTTTCTCAATAGTGTTTCGAGAAAGGAACGTCTTGTTGCTTCCAGGGATTCAGATTTGCGTTGAAGAAGCATCTCTGTAATACTCGCGTATTCATCTAATCTGCCGGTAACAAAAGTAGCAGCACGCCTCTGCATCGCTTCGATGCCTTTTTTCAGTCTGACCTGCTGGAGATCGCAAATGAGAATGGATCACATTAAAGGTATATACGCGGTCTCCTGTGGCACATTCTTGAAATTTTGCAAATAAACCGAAATCAACTGTTCGTCTTCTCTATTACTTTCTTTACGTGCCCTTTGCAACGTTAGGCCGAGATATTTAATCGACGTGGCTGTGTCAAGTAGCACACTGGTAACGCTGTATTCGAACTTGACCTGACTGTTTTTCCTACTCATCTGCATGAACGTATATTTGTCTATATTGCGAGATGCCAGACGAGCTCAGATAATTATGTACTGAGTTTTACCGACTTTGTCTCATAGACTTCTTTTGTTCACTTCCATGTCTGAAACAGTTTTTTAAGCTGGAATTAAATTTTATGTAATGCTTGCAAATGGTAACTTGTTTTGTCACCTTATCAAAATGTAAATGTCCCACGGATAAGAATTGTTTATTTTATAAGCCTTTTAAATCATAGACTTCTGCTCCCTCCCCCCATTTCTATTTCTGGAAGCAACAAGGTGCTTCAAATAAATATCATTAAATTTTTGCTGAAGGAAGTACCTAAATCAAATATGGCTTCCCATATGTAACTATGTTTCTTTAGCTTTTATTTGCACAGATCATAAAACCTAAGCGTTTTCTAACTGTTAGATAACACAAAGCACTCCGTCATCAGGCCACAAGTGGCCCATCGGGACCATCCGACCGCCGTGTCATCCTCACTGAGGATGCGAATAGGAGGGGCGTGTGGTCAGCACAGGATCTCCCGGTCGTTACGATGGTTTTCTTTGACCGGAGTCGCTACTGTTCGGTCGAGTGGCTCCTCAATTGGCATCACGAGGCTGAGTGCACCCATCCCGAAAAATGGCAACAGCACATGGCGGCTCGGATGGTCACCCGTCCAAGTGCCAGCCACGCCCGACAGCGCTTAACTTCGGTGATCTGACGGGAACCGGTGTATCCACTGCGGCAAGGCCGTTGCCCAGATAACACAAAGCCATTTCAAATTTTCGGCACGTGCTGCGCCTCACTTTAGTCTTGATTCTGTTGCGCAACTATTCCCTACGGGAAAATACCCTCCCTCCCCCTTCCCTCACCTTATAAGACTCTAAACTGTTATCTAAAATAGTCTACTAAACACAGTCAAAAGTTTCAGAAGCATGGTAAACACGAAGCTGATTCGCTGTCTGGTAAGTGAGAATATGAATGTTAAAAATCATAATAGTAACAAATGAGTATGAATCCCACTAGGTAACAATCACTTATGTGCAATGTCGATGAAAGTTCGAAGTTAAACTGCCATCCGTAATTCAAATATACGAGGGCTATTCGGAAAGTAAGGAACGATAGGTCGCGAAATGGAAGCCATAGTGAAAATGAAAACTGTTTTATTTGCAACAGTTAGCTACAAGTTCCAGCTACTTATCTCCATAGTCGCCGATCCGACTTAGACGTTTGTCGTAGAGTTGTACCAACTTTCCAACACCCTCGTTATAGAAGGCAGCCGCCAGCACGTTCCGCCAATTCTCTACGCTGGCCTACAGCTCGTTGTCTGTGGCGGTGTTGTCTTCATAGCCAGCGGTTCATGTGAGCAGAGATGAAACTCAGGGGAAGACAATTACGGGCTGTATTGTGGGTAAACATTTCCAATGGGAAACGATGCAGGAGCATCCTCATTGCCCCTGCAGAATGCGGCTGAAAATTGTCTTGAAGACGAAACCACACTACAGTTATGTAATGTTGGGTGCATTGCTTCAGGTGAAATTTCTCACCAGGCCCTCGTACTGGCGGGAGACACTATTGTTCTAGGTAACTTTATGTGCTCCCTGTGTGTTCACAACTAAAACGAACGATGTAATGCGATCGAGGGTATACTAGAAACATTGCCCAACAAACCTGTGCAAAACTTCATCGGTTTTTCACTGTGGTTTCCATTTTGCGACCGAACGTTTCTTACTTTCCGAATAACCCTTGTAGTAACTCTAAATGCAGTTTCCACAATCACAGCACAAATCAAAAACTGGACTTCACACGAAAATTAATAAAAAGCCCCGTACTAGCAGCATGTGCTGGAGAAAGTTCCCACAGTTAATTAAATATTGCGCGTTTGGTGTTGCTCTTCGAATATCAGTTCCGAATGACGACCAGTCCAGCGTTGCTGTTCAAATCTGTTCTCACTGATGACGAAAAATTTTATGTACAGCACTGCCACTGAGCGAAGAAAAAACAGATGTAGAAATACCTCTATTTTCGCGAAAACTGACGTCTAGTTTGTGCAGATACCACCACGAACGTGGCGTCTAACCCGGCCTGGCGTGTACTCCAGCAGCCGTCTGGCCTCTCTGTCTTAGCTTCCTGGCTCAATGACATCCATTTATTAACGATTGTTCATGCCTTCTTAGAATACAAATATCTTTTTTGTTACTGGGCAGATGTTTTTACAATGACACTTCGTCAGTTTCCTGGTATGCCGAACAGAAGCATGCTTCACGGTCGTTATATTGCATAAAAATTTTAAAGTTACTAAGAATTTTACGATAAAATGGAAAGTATTTGATTAATTAATTAAGGTAGCAAATTGTAATACTATAGCAAGTGTTATGCATACATCTGTGGAGATAATATTATTCCACTCTCCAGTAATGCATTCAGATTTTGTGTACAGTTAGGAGTTTAGTAGTTTATCGCTAATTAGTGAATCATTCACAGAAAAAGCGCCCCTATTCTAATTAAATCGAACCACACATATAAAACACAGCGCAGAATCCTTTTACCAGCTGCCATCGTTAGGAGTTGTTATATTTACTGACCAGTATTTAATTTGATCTTGACTAATTAAGTAATCAGCGCTGCAATTGCGCCCCAATTCAAATATATGCGTAGATACAGATCTCCTGTTGATATAAAGTGGTAGTTCTGTTTCTCGTCTTTTAAATGGCGCTTCATACATCCACGTAACACATATAGAGCAGAAGTTGCAATAAAAACACTATTTCCCATTATTCAAAGTTTAAATACCAGTAACGCTTTTTTTTATTTCTCGACGTGCGTCTGGCTTTCTCTTGAAATGATGTATTACTTAGTTTTTTAGCGTGTATTATGTAAGAGATACGTTTGGGTGACCAGCCCAGCATGCTGCAATCTTAAGTTGTGCTAAAGTCTTAGGAACAACTGATGTCTCAGAAATACCCAGTGTAATGTGACTTCAGACGGTCCATAGTGGTCAATAGACGATTCTTGACAAAGAAATAGGAAGAAAGGAAGGAAGAAAGAAAGATTAGTTTTAGCGTCTCGTTGACATCGAGGTTTATTAGAGACGACGCACAAGCTCGGATTGTGTCAAGGATGAGGAAGGAAATCGGCCTTGCCCTTTCAAAGGAACCATTCCCGGGTATGCCTGGAGCGATTAAATCACACAAAACCTAAATGTGGATGGCTGGACGCGTGTTTAAACCGTCGCCCTCCTGAATTCGAGTCCAGTGTGCTAACCACTGCGCCACCTCGCTCGGTGACTGAGCCTCGGCTCGGTGACAAATATCTAGGCATAACGCTGCAAGGCGATACGAAATGTAACGAGCACGTAAGGAAGGCAATGGGGAAAGCAAATGTTCGACTTCCATTCATTGGGAGAATTCTATGAACGGGTGGTACATCTGTAAAGGAGACCGCATATAGAACACTTATGTGACCGATTCTCGATACTGCTCGAGCGTTTGCGATAGCCAACATAGCGGATAAAGGAAGACGTCGAAGCAATTCAGAGGCAGACTGCTAGGTTTCTTACCGGCAGGTTCGATCATCAGGCGAGTGTTACGGAGGTGCTTCGTGAACGCAAATGGGAATCCCTAGAGGGAAGACGATGTTCTTTTCTCGAACATTTCGAGAAAATTTAGAGAATCGGCATCTGAATCAGACTGCAAAACGATTGTACAACCGCCAATGTACATTGCGGGTAAGGAACACAAAGATAAAGTAAGACAAATCATGGCTCCTATGGAGGTTGTTGTTGTTGTGGTCTTCAGTCCTGAGACTGGTTTGATGCAGCTCTCCATGCTACTCTATCCTGTGCAAGCTTCTTCATCTCCCAGTACCTACTGCAGCCTACATCCTTCTGAATCTGCTTAGTGTATTCATCTCTTGGTCTCCCTCTACGATTTTTACCCTCCACGCTGCCCTCCAATGCTAAATTTGTGATCCCTTGATGCATCAGAACATGTCCTACTAACCGGTCCCTTCTTTTTGTCAGGTTGTGCCACAAACTCCTCTTCTCCCCAATTCTATTCAATACCTCATCATTAGTTGTGTGATCTATCCATCTAATCTTCAGCATTCTTCTGTAGCACCACATTTCGAAAGCTTCTATTCTCTTCTTGTCCAAACTATTTATCGTCCACATTTCACTTCCATACATGGCTACACTGGATACAAATACTTTCAAAAACGATTTCCTGACATTTAAATCTACACTCGATGTTAACAAATTTCTCTTCTTCAGAAACGCTTTCCTTGCTATTGCCAGTCTACATTTTATATCTTCTCTACTTCGACCATCATCAGTTATTTTGCTCCCCAAATAGCAAAACTCCTTTACTACTTTAAGTGTTTCATTTCCTAATCTAATTCCATCAGCATCACCTGACTTAATTCGATTACATTCCATTATCCTCGTTTTGATTTTGTTGATGTTCATCTTATATCCTCCTTTCAAGACACTGTCCATTCCGTTCAACTGCTCTTCGAAGTCCTTCGCTGTCTCTGATAGAATTACAATGCATATAGACCATTTTTTATCCCACGCTCTGTTTGTGTGTGTAGAACACGAAAGGAGATGGCTAGTGGTGTTACTGAATTCCCTCCGCCACGCAGCAAACATTGGCTTGCGGGAATACATGTAGATGTAGATGCAGCTATATGTACTTCTTCATTTGCATCTATTATTTACAAGAAAATATATCAAGAAAGAAAGCTGCGCTTCAAACGAGTAGTATAATGATCACTGCAATACCGTGCGGTACTGTGATAAATACCTTCCGGGAAAGAAGAAACACAGCATCTGACTTGGTGTCACTGTTTTCGCCAGCAACTCCTCATAAACGGAGGGAACGATCACGCGCCAGTGAAGCGGCTACACGGAGGCCCCGAACAGGTGCCGGTGTCAGCGTCGGCAGGGGAGGAAGTGGCTGCAGACATCGGCCTCCGGCTCGCCGCCAGCTATGCCGGCCGGTATTCACAGCTGGGTTGCAGTCCGCATAATTCCGGCCGCAACTCGATTATTAGAGGAATGCGGACCGGGATGCCGCGGCCACACCGCCGGGCCCACAGCGCCACACACCGCATAATGTGCTGCCCGCCGGCTGCCGGCTGCACACGCGGTCGGGGCAGGGCACGGACCGCTGCGTGCACCGGAGGACGCCTAGCCAGCGCGCCTCTCCTCACTCCAAGGTGTTTATATTCTTTCTGATCGCCGTACTGGCAAGGGGCATACGGGGTTGTTAGTACTGCTTATGCTTGCGACTTTCGAGCGATTCTTTCACTGAGCTACGAAGTAGACTGTAGTAAGTGAAACAGGCAAAAAGGAATACAAAAATCTCAAAAATGAGATCAACAGGAAGTGCAAAGTGGCTAAGCGGGGATGGCTAGAGGACAAATGTAAGGATGTAGAGGCTTATCTCATGAGGGGTAAGATAGATACTGCCTACAGGAAAATTAAAGAGACATTTGCAGAAAAGAGAACCACTTGTATGAATATCAAGAGCTCAGATGGAAACCCAGTTCTAAGCAAAGAAGGGAAAGCAGAAAGGTGGAAGGAGTATATAGAGGGTCTATACAAGGGCGATGTACTTGAGGACAATATTATGGAAATGGAAGAGGATGTAGATGAAGACGAAATAGGAGATACGATACTGCGTGAAGAGTTTGACAGAGCACTGAAAGACCTAAGTCGAAAGAAGGCCCCGGGAGTAGACAACATTCCATTAGAACTACTGATGGCCTTGGGAGAGCCAGTCCAGACAAACCTCTACCATCTGGTGAGCAAGATGTGTGAGACAGGCAAAATACTCTCAGACTTCAAGAAGAATATAATAACTCCAATCCCAAAGAATGCAGGTGTTGACAGATGTGAAAATTACCGAACTATTAGTTTAATAAGTCACAGCTGCAAAATACTAACACGAATTCTTTACAGACGAATGGAAAAACTGTTAGAAGCCAACCTCGGGGAAGATCAGTTTGGATTCCGTAGAAATGTTGGAACACGTGAGGCAATACTAATCCTACACTTATATTAGAAGAAAGATTAAGGAAAGGCAAACCTACGTTTCTAGCATTTGTAGACTTAGAGAAACCTTTTGACAATGTTGACTGGAATACTCTCTTTCAAATTCTAAAGGTGGCAGGGGTAAAATACTGGGAGCGAAAGACTATTTACAATTTGTACAGAAACCAGATCGCAGTTATAAGAGTCGAGGGACATGAATGGGAAGCAGTGGTTGGAAAGTGAGTGAGACAGGGTTGTAGCCTCTCCCCGATATTATTCAATTTCTATACTCAGCAAGCAGTAAAGGAAACAAAAGAAAAATTCGGAGTAGGTATTAAAATCCATGGAGAAGAAATTAAAACTTTAAGGTTCGCCGATGACATTGTAATTGCGTCAGAGACAGCAAAGGACTTGGAAGAGCAGTTGAACGGAATGGACAGTGTCTTGAAAGGAAGGTATAAGATGAACATCAACAAAAGCAAAACGAAGATAACAGAATGTAGTCGATTTAAGTCGGGTGATGCTGAGGGAATTAGATTACGAAATGAGACACTTAATGTAGTAAAGGAGTTTTGCTATTTGGGGAGCAAAATAACTGAAGTAGAGAAGTAGAGAAGATGTAAAATGAGAAGATATAAAAATAAGATGAGAAGATATAAAATGTAGACTGTCAATGGCAAGGAAAGCGTTTCTGAAGAAGAGAAATTTGTTAACATCGAGGATTGACTTAAGTGTCAGGAAGTCGTTTCTGAATGTATTTGTATGGAGTGTAGCCATGTATGGAAGTGAAACATGGACGGTAAATAGTTAAGACAAGAAGAGAATAGAAGCTTTCGAAATGTGGTGCTACAGAAGAATGCTGAAGATTAAATGGGTATATCACACAACTAATGCAGAGGCATTGAGTAGAATTGGGGAGAAGAGGAGTTTGTGGCACAACTTGACTAGAAGAAGGGTTTGGTTGGTAGGACATGTTCTGAGGCATCAAGGGATCACCAATTTAGTACTGCAGGGCAGCGTGGAGGGTAAAAATAGAGGAGGGAGACCAAGAGATGAATACACTAAGCAGATTCATAAGGATGTAGGCTGTAGTAGGTACTAGGAGATGAAGAAGCTTGCACAGGATAGAGTAGCATGGAGAGCTGCATCAAACCAGTCTCAGGACTTGAGACCACAACAACAACAACAACAACAACAACAACAAACTAAACATAGACAGCGCCCCTTAGTAGCAGTAATTTTATTTCTCCTTCTTAGTAGAAGGTTTGACAGTCTGCTCCAACCTTTCACGGCCCCTGTGACATACTGAGTCACGGCTTGCCTTCGTGGAGAAGTTTCTCCAGTTTGGTATTGAGCTCACTGGTCTCAGCTAGTACTTGCGACATGTGCGATAGGAGCCATCCAGGTGCCAGGAAACCAGCGTATGAAGAGACTCAGCTGCAGGATATAGGCAAACGAAGAACCTAACGCAGTGGTTGAGGACGACCAGGACTACCTTCTATGGATCGTTTGTTCTCAGAAAACACATGAGTGCTAAAAGGAACTCGTTAAACTTCGGTTACACGATAAATCGGTATAATATAAAAGCCGTAAATTCAACTAAATACCTAGGTATTACAATGATGAACAACTTAAATTGGAAGGAACACATAGAAAATGTTGTGGGGAAGGCTAACCAAAGACTGCGTTTTATTGGCAGGACACTTAGAAAATATAACAGACCTACTAAGGAGACTCCCTACACTACGCTTGTCCGTCCTCTTTTAGAATACTGCTGCGCGCTGTGGGATCCTTACCAGATAGGACTGGCGGAGTACATCGAAAACGTTCAAGGAAAAGCAGCACGTTTTGTATTATCACGAAATATGGGAGAGAGTGCCACAGAAATGACACAGGATTTGGGCTGGACATCATTAAAAGAAAGGCGTTTTTCGTTGCGACGGAATCCTCTCACGAAATTCCAATCACCAGCTTTCTCCTCCAAATGCGAAAATATTTTGTTGACGCCGACCTACATAGGAAGGAACGATCACCACAATAAAATAAGGGAAATCAGAGCTCGTACGGAAAGATACAGTTATTCATTCTTTCCGCGCGCTATGCGAGATTGGAATAATAGAGAATTGTGAAGGTGGTTCGATGAACCCTCTGCCAGGCACGTAAATGTGATTTGCAGAGTATCGATGTAGATGTAGATTGGAGACTGATACTGTGAGGTGACGGCCTGTTTCAGGCCTTTCTCCTCACAGTTTGTCCTATTTGTATACTGCATTGCATAAGCGACTCTCTTGTGGCATTTACTTTCTGATTCTGTTTTTGCGTGTCGACTTTTCACCTACGAGGTGCATTCAAGTTCTAAGGGCTCCGATTTTTTTTCTCCGGACTGGAAAGAGATAGAAACATGCACATTATTTTAAAATGAGGCCGCGTTCATTGTCAATACGTCCCAGAGATGGCAGCACCGTACGGCAGATGGAATTTTACCGCCAGCGGCGAGAATGAGAACTGTTTTAAATACTTAAAATGGCGACGTTTTCCTTACTTGAACGGCGTGCAATCATTCGTTTTCTGAATTTGCGTGGTGTGAAACCAATTGAATTTCATCGACAGTTGCAGGAGACATGTGGTGATGGAGTTATGGATGTGTCAAAAGTGCGTTCGTGGGTGCGACAGTTTAGTGAAGGCAGAACATCGTGTGACTACAAACCGAAACAACCTCGGGCTCGCACAAGCCGGTCTGATGACATGATCGAGAAAGTGGAGAGAATTGTTTTGGGGGATCGCCGAATGACTGTTGAACAGATCACATCCAGAGTTGGCATTTCTGTGGGTTCTGTGCACACAATCCTGCATGACGACCTGAAAATGCGAAAAGTGTCATCCAGGTGGGTGCCACGAATGCTGACGGACGACCACACGGCTGCCCGTGTGGCACGTTGCCAAGCAATGTTGATGCACAACGACGGCATGAATGGGACTTTCTTTTCATCGGTTGTGACAATGGATGAGACGTGGATGCCATTTTTCAATCCAGAAACAAAGCGCCAGTCAGCTCAATGGAGCACACAGATTCACCGCCACCAAAAAAATTTCGGGTAATCCCTAGTGCTGAAAAAATGATGGTGTCCATGTTCTGGGACAGCGAGGGCGTAATCCTTACCCATTGCGTTCCAAAGGGCACTACGCTAACAGGTGCATCCTACGAAAATGTTTTGAAGAACAAATTCCTTCCTGCACTGCAACAAAAACGTCCGGGAAGGGCTGTGCGTGTGCTGTTTTACCAAGAAAACGCACCCGCACATCGAGCTAACGTTACGCAACAGTTTCTTCGTGATAACAACTTTGAAGTGATTCCTCATGCTCCCTACTCACCTGACCTGGCTCCTAGTGACTTTTGGCTTTTTCCAACAATGAAAGACACTCTCCGTGGCCGCACATTCACCAGCCGTGCTGCTATTGCCTCAGCGATTTTCCAGTGGTCAAATCAGACTCCTAAAGAAGCCTTCGCCGCTGCCATGGAATCGTGCCGTCAGCGTTGTGAAAAATGTGTACGTCTGCAGGGCGATTACGTCGAGAAGTAACGCCAGTTTCATCGATTTCGGGTGAGTAGTTAATTAGAAAAAAAATCGGAGGCCTTAGAACTTCAATTCACCTCGTATGTTGCGCGCTGGTTGCGTGATTGGTTAGGGGCAACGTTGATTTGGATGGTATTTCGAACAGCAGGAATAACCGCGTGTGGGATGAGGAAAACCCTCACGCTGTAATAGAATCACACCATCAAGTACGTTTTACTGTATCTGGGACGGCACTGTAGGCGACAATCTCACTGGGCCGTATTTTCTACCTGGCCGTCTGAATGACCACTTCGTGCAAAGAGTTCCACCTTAGTAGTTGGAGAACGTACCATCGGCCGTTCATGAGAGGATGTGCATACAACATGACGGTACACCGCCTCACTTCAGTGTGGATGCTCGCTGCCATCTCAATACTGCATTTCCTGGACGCTGGATTGGAATGTGAGGTCCTACTCCATGCCCTGCGAAGTCAGCTGGCCTGAATCCTCTTGATTATTTCCTATGGGAGCATCAAAAGTCACATGTGTATGTAACCCCAGTGGATACGGAGATGGAATTAGTGACCCGAATTGTAGATGCCTGTGATGTGAGTCCATTCCACATCAGGGATATTTGTCAGAATGCGTCAGAATCTTGTTCCCCTATGTCATGTTTGCATTGAGGTTGATCTCCGTCAGTTTCAACAGATAGTGTAAGATACAGTACAAATGCTACTGTAATTGTGTCCATGATGGTTTTTGCAGTTAACTGTAAGTAATGTAAATAAGGAAGTACACAGTAATGTGATTTTATTCCTATTATCTCCTTAAGCTGGCTTCTCCGACTCCAGGTTCCCGCTCAAATTGTTCAATGGAGCATCCTCTATGTCCTGTTAAATTTTTCCACGCTCTTACGGAAACACCCTGTGTGAATACGTCACTTAACGTCTAGGTGACTTAACAGGTTACAGCTATTGAGAAGCGCACACTTGTATCGTATGAACAAGATCGAGAGAACATATTAACTGACTGGCGCGCTATATAAGCGACAAGTATCTACCATAAGACGTATACCATGTACAAGGTGTGATTCAGAAGTTTCAAGACTGATTCATTTCTGAGTAGGCGAGCGCGCGCGTTACGGTTTCCCCAGGTGGAGGAAGTAGTGGCGGGTCTCAGGTTCCCTGGGGAGTGCACATCGCTTGCAGCGTGAGTGTGTGTCATTGACCTCGGTAGAAAATTGGGAGAGGAGAAATTGGAGCAGCACTTGGAGCAGCGTTATGCGATTAAGTTTTGCATGCGACTGAACAAAACCGCAACGGAGACTATCGGTATGAGACAAGAGGCCTTTAAGGAAGAAGACATGTCCCGTTGCAATGGTTTTCATGTGGCACAAGTGTTTCAAAGTAGGCCGTGGGAATGTAGAACGGATCAAAATGTGGAGAGTGCTCCGCCACTTGAGGGATCAAGTTCGCCGCGTCCGCCCGGCGATCAAGGGCGATTGGATTCTCTTCACCACGACAACGCGCCCGCTCACATGTCGCACGCCGCCGCCGAAGTTTTGGTCAAGTTCAACGTGACAACACTGCCGCAGCCACCCTACAGCCTAGACTTGGGTCCAAGTGACTATTTCCTCTTCCACCGAATCAAGACAGGCCCAAAAGGGAAGCGATTCAACTCTGATGATGGCGTACTCTTGGGTAAAATATTCCGGAGGTAAAATAGTCCCCCATTCGGATCTCCGGCGGGGACTACTCAAGAGGACATCGTTATCAGGAGAAAGAAAACTGGCGTTCTCCTGATCAGAGCGTGGAATGTCAGATCCCTTAATTGGGCAGGTAGGCTAGAAAATTTAAAAAGGGAAATGGATAGGTTAAAGTTAGATATAGTGGGAATTAGTGAAGTTCGGTGGCAGAAGGAACAAGACTTTTCGTCAGGTGAATATCTTAGAAGAAAGATTAAGGAAAGGCAAACCTACGTTTCTAGCATTTGTAGACTTAGAGAAAGCTTTTTACAATGTTGACTGGAATACTCTCTTTCAAATTCTGAAGGTGGCAGGAGTAAAATACAGGGAGCGAAAGGCTATTTACAATTTGTACGAAAACCAGATGGCAGTTATAAGAGTCGAGGGACATGAAAGGGAAGCAGTGGTTGGGAAGGGAGTGAGACAGGGTTATAACCTCTCCCCGATGCTATTCAATCTGTATATTGAGCAAGCAGTAAAGGAAACAAAAGAAAAGATCGGAGTAGGTATTAAAATCCATGGATAATAAATAAAAACTTTGAGGTTCGCCGATGACATTGTAATTGTGTCAGAGACAGCAAAGGACTTCTAAGAGCAGTTGAACGGAAGGGACAGTGTCTTGAAAGGAGGGTATAAGTTGAACATCAACAAAAGCAAAACGAGGATAATGGAATGTAGTCGAATTAAGTCGGGTGATGCTGAGGGAATTAGATTAGGAAGACATTTAACTTAGTAAAGGAGTTTTGCTATTTGGGGAGCAAAATAACTGATGATGGTCGAAGTAGGGAGGATATAAAATGTAGACTGTCAATGGCAAGGAAAGCGTTTCTGAAGAAGAGAAATTTGTTAACATCGAGTATTGACTTAAGTGTCAGGAAGTCGTTTCTGAATGTATTTGTATGGAGTGTAGCCATGTATGGAAGTGAAACATGGACGGTAAATAGTTTAGACAAGAAGAGAATAGAAGCTTTCGAAATGTGGTGCTACAGAAGAATGCTGAAGATTAGATGGGTAGATCACACAACTAATGAGGAGGTATTGAATAGATTTGGGGAGAAGAGTAGCTTGTGGCACAACTTGACTAGAAGAAGGGATCGGATGGTAGGACATGTTCTGAGTCATCAAGGGATCACCAATTTAGTAGTGGAGGGCAGGGTAAAAATCGTAGAGGGAGACCAAGAGATGAATACACTAAGCAGATTAAGAAGGATGTAGGCTGCAGTAGGTACCGGGAGATGAAGAGGATTGCACAGGATAGAGTAGCATGGAGAGCTGCATCAAACCAGTCTCAGAACTGAAGACCACAACAACAACAACAGACGGCATCCAGCAGGCTTCGACGAGAGCCCTTGATAGCACGACGCCCGAGGCCTTCCAGAAGGGCTAGGAACAGTGGAGGACGCGCTGGCAGCGCTGTGTTGATGCAGAAGGATATTATTTTGAAGACTTTTAGTCCGCTGTACTTAAGTGTCCAATAAATTTATAGTTCTGAGTTATGTCTCGAAACTTTTGAATCACACTCTGTACATCGCAGACATGTAATAATTTTATCTGTGCCGCAGAAAGGTTTGGGCTGTCGAACACGGTGGCGGGGGCTGTGTCACGTTTCGGCGGCACGACACGTGACGGCGGCTCGTCCTTCCCTGGCTCTGCCCGGCCTGTGTGGACACGCGGGATGCAGCGGCGCGGTGTCCGCTCGCCGCTATCGCTATCGGCGATGCTATTTAGATGCCACGGCGCGCGCCCTTGTGGGGGGCGCCACGCCGCACCGCGTTACGCGCGCGCAAATGGCCGCAGATAGCATCTGAGGCACAGGCCGGCCGCGGCCGCCCTATAGTCGTTAGCGCCCAGCCCATCGGCTCGCCAACTCCGGGCGGTGCACTGGCACAGTGGCAGCAACCGTCTGTCACAGCACGCTGAAGGTTCATGCTGTCCAGCATACTGAAACACTAGCCTTGAATTGTTCTGAAGTCGCTATCGAACCTCCAGAGCTCATCTTGTCTTTTATGTATTTCACAGGTCATTTCAACGACCAAACATAATTGTGTGTTACGAGTAAATACTCGTATTCAGGCTCTTAAATTAGTCACTATAGTCAACATATACTGCCGGAAAGAAATTAGAAGTATCCACTTCACTCATTTATTGTTGTAGCAGTGTATATCATCATCATCATCATCATCATCAAGACTGATTATGCCTTTCAGCGTTCAGTCTGGAGCATAGCCCCCCTTGTAAAATTCCTCTATGATCCCCTATTCAGTGCTGTAGGCGCCCCGGTGGTCCCTGTCGCCTACGGTGGACTGGATGGCCGAGCGGTGACCTCTGCAGTCGTCAGGGTGCTAGGAAATGGCTGTAGAAGCGTCAGAAACACCAAAGAAACATTATTGATTCATAACACCTTTATTCCTGCCGAGTTCAATGTGGCTTGGTGATATCAACGACCTTCCCCGAGTCCCCGCTGACTCGTAGCGATGACACCAGATCCAGGCCGCGCAGTCTTGCTAGCGCAGCGCCGCGTGCTGTGACGTAGCGGAGGAAATGTCCTTACTTCGGTCGCGCGTGGCTGGCGGCGCCCGGCTGGGCGGTCGGCCGGCTTGGTGGCGGACAGCAGGTGGCTCCGGGTTTGAGTCCCAGCTCTGTCGGCACGAGCGGCGTTCTCGTAGTGCGGAGTGTACTCTATCCCACCCCGTCTTCTTCCCTCGTCCTCCTGGTGGCTCGTCCGCGGTGGATGGGCGGAACGGGCTGCAGTTCCCCAGCGTCGTCGGCTCACCCAGTTGTGACAGCAGATGCACAGGGCCTAGGCCCCGCACGATCTCGACGACGGCTCACTGATGATGTCAGCATTGGCGGCGAGCGAGTCTGCCGCGATGTCTGCTAATCCCGCGTTGATGATTGGCAGCGGCAGCAGAGAGGACCAGAGCTGGTACTGTCGCCTCACGTCTGCTGCTGGATGGGCCGCCCTTACTGCAACATCTCCTTAATAAAGCTTAACATGTCGATCACCGAGCTGAGCGCTACGCAGCGACCCAGTACACATCTAACTGCAAGTCTAACTGCGAGTGCGAGTGCCTTGTTGCTATCAAAGCTGGCGTTTTTAAAGGAAGCACGAGCGACGTCCTGACGTCATGCTCGTTTGTAATGACCGCATTCGTTCCACTTATACTGCTGATTCATCTGTCGTACTCGCCCCCTAGGTGTTCTTGCGACAGAGTTACGTGTTGTTACGACAGACTTACGCGAAGTTGCGAAATCCAGTACAGCTGACGCTATACCTCTGTCTTGCACTGTACGAAAGTCTCCGTCTAACACAAAACCACGTGCTAAGCAATTCTCTCTCGCCTGTTGTGTGTAACCAGGCCATTGCCCCTGCGCGACGACACATTCCATACATGTGCAATCCCCCTTACCTCTTGGCTAACTTACTGCCTCTGGCTCTCGGCATAGGCAACGAAACTTTGACAATATTCCACGTTTCCAACTCTTTAATATTATGCGACACTACAGTGCTAACATTGGTGCCTCTTCTGTTGTTAAGCCTATTACTTCAAAATCATTCTTAACCGAATCCAAGTACCTTCTCCTTGGTCTATCCCGACTCCTCCTACCCTCTACTGCTGAACCTATGAGTCTCTTGGGTAACCTTGCTTCTCTCATGCGTGTAACATGACTCCACCATCTAAGCCTGTGCACCCTGACTGCTACATCTATAGAGTTCATTCCCAGTTTTTCTTTGATTTCCTCATTGTGGACACCCTCCTGTCATTGTTCCCATCTACTAGCACCTGCAATCATCCTAGCTACTTTCATATCCGTAACCTCAACCTTATTGATAAGATAACCTGAATCCACCCAGCTTTCGCTCCCATACAACAAAGTTGGTCGAAAGTTTGAACGGTGCACAGATAACTTGGTACTGACTTCCTTCTTGCAGAAGAGAGTAGATCGTAGCTGCGCACTCACTGCATTAGCGCTGCTACACCTCGTTTCCAGTTCTTTCACTATGTTGCCATCCTGTGAGAATATGCATCCTAAGTACTTGAAACCGTCCACCTGTTCTAACTTTGTTCCTCCTATTTGGCACTCAATCCGTTTGTATCTCTTTCCCACTGACATTACTTTCGTTTTGGAGATGCTAATCTTCATACCATAGTCCTTAATTTGTGATCTAGCTCTGAAATATTACTTTGCAAACTTTCAATCGAATCTGCCATCACAACTAAGTTATCCGCATATGCGAGACTGCTTATTTTATGTTCACATAATCTCACCCAGCCAGTCTATTGTTTTCAACATATGATTTATAAATAATATGAACAACAGTGGAGACAGGTTGCAGCCTTGTCTTACGCCTGAAACTACTCTGAACCATGAACTCAATTTACCGTCAACTCTAACTGCTGCCTGACTTTCTATGTAAAGACCTTTAATTGCTTGCAAAAGTTTGCCTCCTATTCCATAATCTCGTAGAACAGACAATAACTTCCTCCTAGGAACCCGGTCATATGACTTTTCTAGATCTATAAAGCATAGATACAATTCCCTGTCCCATTCGTAACACTTCTCCATTATATAACACCGAGGAGAACATTGCTATGAGAAAGTACTAGTATTTACGGACTACAAGCGACTGACATATGTCTCCACAGGACCATAGATACGTGCTACAGTCGGCAGTGCTTCCGCAGGTGTCCAAGGATGCATGGTAGAGTATTTACACACTAAACTCAGGAGCGAAGTTGCTCCACAGCTGATCTATTGACCAAGGGAAATTTTGGGACCTGAGAAAACTTCAAGGTGATGCTATGTTCTACGTAGCGTTAGCAGACACCTTGAGCAATTTAGAAAGACACTTTATCTTCCCGAATGTACTCACCGTATAAAAGGGGAAATAAACGTCATATACGGACAAGCATGATCTTTTGCGCCAAATTAGCTACTAAACTGGTTTAGAGTGTATTGAACCTTTAGGGAAGGCAACACTATTTTTTTGAAGAACTAAACTCTGTATCCTGACACACCATGTCTATGAATGTTTTCACTGTGTCATTTCTCGCTAGACACGCCGAATTCCATGTCTCGTACTAAATACACTGCGCAACATATTAAAGGATCACTTTTTCAAAATCCTATAATTGTCTCCAACTGCGATGGAAAAGTTTAGAATTTGGTTCAAAGGTGTCTGCAACCTTCTCCTATAACGGTGCAAAAGCGTGGCGACCTGTGGCTTCACCCTCAGGCCCAGATGTGCTTAAAAAAGCAAAGTGTCGACACATGCGAAAGGAAGGCCACAACTCAGAAGTTCGTAAGAGCTGTAAGGCGGGTTAATAATGCCACAGTGGCACCAAATTTCACTGCAATTCAGCCCAGTGCCACCGTCACATGATGTGAAGGTTGTGACACCCTCTCTTACTCACATTTAAACTCCTCTTTTGTCGCCACTGCAGTGAAGGTCATAAACTCTTTTTTACTTTTTCGTGGTAGACACACTTTGACCCGTATTACTGGGGCTTTCTACCAAAAACACGCGCACTAATCACGCGCAATACACGTTGTCGTGAATCACAGTAGAGCAGCGATTAGCAGTCCAACAACACTTTATTACATAGTCACAGAACATACAATACAACAAGTCAAAGATACATTGTCCTAAGAGTGAACAAACAGTCTCTCACTTGCCCAAAGTACATCACTCTGTGACATCCTCCCCACCCTGGTCGACCTCCAAAGGTACGGCCAGCTGCACAGGACGACTAATGATGTGACCTTCTGGTGTCCGGAGTATTATCGTCCTTACCCTGCCGTCTCTTCCTGGTAGTACCTTTTCTATCCTGGCCTTCTTCCACATATGTCGCGGACGAAGGTCCTCTTGGATCAGCAGGATGTCGCCAGGACGAAAGGGGATGACTCGTCCCGATGGGCGTTTAACTTCATGGTAGTTCCGGAGCTCCAGTAGGTATTCTTTAATCCAACGGTTCCAAAAACTGTCACAGAGTTGCTATCTCAGTCGGAATTCCTTTGTTAAATTCGCGTTCGCTGAAGGCTCTGGTCCCGTCGGGATAGTCGTAAGTTTTTCTCCCGTCAAAAAATGGGAAGGTGTGAGTGCATCACAATCATCTCCTGGTGTGATGGGCCTGGAGTTCACAGCGGCTTCAATACTGATCAAGGTGGTGTTCAGTTGTTCCTCAGTGAGCTTTGCGAGTCCCAATACCTTCCGTAGGCAACGCTTTATAGTGCCACCATTCTTTCCCACCATCCTCCCCACCAAACCGGCCGGGAGACAATAAATTTCCAAGTAATAACGTGGTGAGCGAGGAACTGATAAGTTTTTGTGGTGGTTAATGCCTTCCAAAGTTGAGCTAGTTCCATATTCGTGGCGTGGAATGTTTTCGCGTTATCTGTATATATCCTGTGGGGTAGTCCGCTTCTTCCGGCGAATCGCTGAAGTTCCATAAGAAACTTGTCCGTTGACAAGTCTGTACAGAGTTCGAGGTGTACAGCTCGTGTGGTAGCACATGTGAAAAGAGTGATATATGACTTGTCCGTTTCCTTCTCCACTTTGATGAATAGTGGGCCAGCAAAGTCTATTCCGGTCACAGCAAATGGTTTGGCAAGCGAAACTCGTTCAGGTGGCAGCGGTGCTTCGATCTGTTGCCCTCGTGGATTCTTCGAGATCTTGCATGCGAGGCATGAGTGTAGGATTCTTTTGATGGCCTGACGAGCTCTAAGGATCCAAAATTCGGTTCGCAGTTCGGATAGTACAGAACGAACACCAAAGTGATGAAGGCGGATGTGTGTCTCTCGAATAACCAATTGTGTGAAGTGGTGGGAACCGTCAAGGAATACAGGATGTTTTTGTTCCCTATTTAGGCTAGTGCACAGCAGTCGACCTCCTAGACGTATCAGTCCATCTTCTAGGAAAGGATTGTATCGTGCGGTTTTTGACTCTTTTTGGCAGTGCTAAGTTATTCTGAAGTGCATGTAATTCGCTGGGGAAGGAATCTCTCTGGCCCACTCGAATCCAATACATTTTGGCAGCTGATAATTCGGTGGCTGTAAGTTCTCCTGAAGATTTATTCTTCTGACGAATGTTGTGTAGGAAGCGGAGAGTCCATGCTGTGATACGAATGAGCTTCCAGTATAAGCTGAATTTAAGTAAGTTCAAAAGGCTGGTTGGCGTAGATATCGACAAAACTTGGCTCTGGGTTTTCTTCCTCTTTTCTTCGGGAGGAAGTCGTACCATCGTTGGAGTATCGCTGTTTGGCCAGCATTCAGGAGGGCGTGTAAGCCAAGGCGGCTCATGCCACCAAATATCCAGAGAATTCATTTGGTAGCCGAGGAGTCCACGTGAGAGGTGGTCAGCAGGATTGTCTGGTCCTGGGCAGTGTTTCCATTGCGTGGGAGTCGTGTGTCTTTGTATCTCAGTTACCCGATTACAAACGAAGGTCTTCCATCTGTTAGGATCACAGCGAATCCAACTTAGTGTTATTGTAGAATCCGTCCACAAAATCGCATGGGCAATTTTAAAGTCTGTTGCACGGCAAAAGTAACACAATAGTCTGGTCCCAACTACTGCCGCTAAAAGTTCGAGTCGAGGCAATGTCACCTTCTTAATAGGAGCAAGTGTGTTCTTGCTACAGACTAAATGGGTTACGACGTCATCATCTAAGACAGTATGAATGTACAAAGCTGCTCCATATGCCTTTTCCGAGGCGTCCCTGAGGTGGAATAAGCACCCCCCCCCTCCCCCCCCCCCCCACCAGGCCCCAGGCCTGTAGTGGAAGCATCCATCGCACTGCAAAAATCCTTCGACATATAGGGATGGTGAAGTACTATAGAATTTAACAAGGCCTTTGTAATTTGATCAAAGTCGTGCTTGCATTGATCAGTAAACATCCACTGACTATTCTTTTTGAATAGTGGCAGTAATGCTGTCCTATTCATCAACTGTGCTGGTATGAACCGTCTGAAAAAGGAAGCTAACCCCAGATTTGCCTTCAGTTGTTTACGATTAGTAGGATACTACATGATCTTTATTGCTTCTAGGTTTCCTGGTTGTGGAGAAATACCCTTGGGTGATATTATGTGTCCCAGGTACTTCAACTGGTGCCACCCAAATTTCGATTTCTTTAAATTAACTGTAACACCAGCCTGTGAGAATTTACCTAACATTCGCTTTATGAGTTCCACGTACTCTTCCCAAGTATTTGCGGCAATCAATAAATCGTCCATATAATGTGTTACTAGATCCAACAATTCTGGTCCTAGCACAGTGTCTAATACAGAGATAAATACACCCGCGCTGACATTCAAGCCGAATGGAAGCACGCGAAATTGGTACGTCCTTCCACCGAAAATAAAGGCAGTATATTTCCTGCATTGTTCTGTTAAGAGGACCTGACAATATGACATTTTCAAATCAATAGCTGATAGAAAATTTACTCCATGAAACCTCTGTATTTGTTCGTCCAGGTTTTCCGGCCTTGTCCTTACTGGTATTATAATTTTGTTGGTGTCTCTAGCATCAAGTACCAATCTGATACTCCCATCCGCTTTTCCCACAATTAGTAAGGCACTACTATAGGGAGAAAGGGACGGTTCAACGATTCCCCAATCCAGCATTTTCTTTATTTTCTTCCACACAGCTTCACATTTACTCCACGGCGCGGAATTGGAAAAAAATGGAGTCCCATGCTTCTTTACAGAGCGTAGGGGAGCGCTGCGGGAGACCCGCACCGCCATACTAGGCAAGGTCCTAATGGAGGTGGTTTGCCGTTGCCTTCCTCCGACCGTAATGGGGATGAATGATGATGATGAAGACGACACAACAACACCCAGTCATCTCGAGGCGGGAAAAATCCCTGACCCCGCCGGGAATCGAACCCGGGACCCCGTGCACGGAAAGCGAAAACGCTACCGCGAGACCACGAGGGGCGGACTAGAAGCATGGAAAAACATCTGATGCGGATATACCTGCATATCATATACGTAGCCTCGAATTATTCCGGGTTTTTCCGAAAATGTGCCAGCGTAATCACTCAATAACTTAGAGAGCTCATTCTGCTGCTCACCGGTTAAATATCCTGACACCTTAACCTTAGATTGAAGCTCCTGTTATATCTGGACGATTTCTTCGTCATATTGCTCATCTGTTTCAGGATACGCCTTTAGTGGTACATATTCTGAATATTTGGTATAAAGGGTTCTACTTGTACCTTCTTGAACCACCGACAGTACCTATTGTGCCTTGCCATTGTTTAATCGCTGGTAATTACAAATCCTTGGTAGGCGTTCGCAGGGAGCACAAGCCCGGAGGGATATCGATTATAGCACTCCTTTCCCTCAGGATGTCCCATCCCAGGATGCAAGTTGCAGTTAAATTTTTAACAATGGTGAACGTGCATAATATGGCATCATTTCCTATTTCTATTCTGCCTGCACCTGAACCTTGACACTTTGTGCCTTTCCCTTTAGCGCCCCCGTAATTTTACAATTTAGAACCGGCAACGTAGACAGTCTTTTAATGTCGTTAATAACGCCAAAGAAATCCTCAGACATGACTGACAGGGCCGCTCCTGTGTCAATCAAAACCTTAGCAAGTATACCGTTTGCTTTCACGTGTACTGCGGCCTGCACAATCTCTGTTTGCTGGTCAGAACATTTACGCGGTTCGGTGATTAATTCCTCCCGCAAACCCCGCCCATCGTTACAGCGCAGCGTAGCAATCCGATTATTGTTATTTTCGAGTCTGCCTTCGCTTCTATTCCTGGTGGTCGAGTGCCGAAGGCTTACATCGACCCCCTGTAGTTTGTTGGCTGGTTCTCCTCGGTAACTTCTACTATTGGCACATTGTGCTGTCTGTTCGCACTATTTTGTGAGGTATTTGGGTTATTAACCCATGTTGGTGTCGTAGTATTCCCCTCCCCGGCTTGGGAATAGCCTCGACACTATCAATCGGGACTCCGTGCTCCGGTCTATTTGACTGCGCCGACCAGTTAGCAGTCACATTCTGACGACCCTGGCCACCTCCTTGTTTCATGTTTTTAGGTTGAAAATTACTTCCGTAATTCTTATCGTTTCTCCTTTTTCGATTCATCGTGTCATTTCTATCTTAATTGGGCGAGCAGTTACCGCTCGACATACCACTTCCTCTATTCCCGTTACTTCCTTTTTGTCCAATCGCTCTCTCATAACTACTGCCGCCACATTCATGTCCCCAGTTATTATTTCGGTTTTGCTTTCCATAACCGTTATTTCTAGGTTTGCTTTATTGTCGTGCATCCTCTTGTATCCAATCTAGAGAATCTACGATCGACATGAATGTCTCTAAATCGTTATCAGGTACGTGTAGCAATTCTCTCCTTATTGAGATCAGAACTTAGATTTCAATATCCTAAGCACGTCGCTTGGAGCGATCGGCTCAGACCAGTACCTCGTTTTGTTAATACACTTTTCAGAGTATTTTCTAAGTGTTCCTAGCTTGAAATTGTACATGTCCGGATTGTATAGCTGTTTTCGCAATCTCTCTTGTATACTAGCCAACCAAAATTTGGCCAACAATTGTTGCTCGAACTCACAAAAAAGAATGGCAATTCTCTGCAACTTCATATGCCGATAATGCGGCATCTCCGGTAATATATGAGATAAAAAACTGTATCTTTTGCCTTTCCTGCCACGATGCAGGTAACACATTCTTAAAACTCTTTATAAATATTACCGGATGACTGGATTTCTTCTCTTCGGAAAATACCTGAAATTGTCTATGTTTCGGTAACGATTCTTCTTGTTTCTCTGTGATCAGAGTGTGGGCTTCATTGCGGACCAACATCGGGTTATTTTTACCTGTATTCGCTGCATATGGACTTGTAACCTCCCCCTCACTTATCGACCTTAATGACAGTGAAAAATTAAACCGCGTGTACGTAATGGAAATTTGAGAAAAGCAATCGTCACCGAAGTTAATTTGTCGGTAAAGAGGGAGGAAAGGGTTACATCTAAATGAAAGGAAAAATACAAATGAAACTGGTGGAAATTAATTTTGGAAAGGGGTAAAGTTAATAAAGAAAGTAAATGTGCGGCCGTTACGTTAACAATTAACTAGCGGTAATTAGATATTTGAGATTTGGGGGAAATTACGGTCGCCAGTCCTAAGGACAATTACTATAGTAACTGAAAAAGAAAGGTTATTACACATATAATTAGCACTAGAAGCGTGGCAACTGAAAGTTGACACGTGTAGTGTGAAAACTGAAAGTTTGTCAGAAGTAATAAATTGCGCTACACTCTGACTTAATTTAGCAAAAGAATTAATAAAACCGGAAAATTGAAAGTTAATTTAGTGACTGAAATTAATAGTGAGCTTTGTTTCTGAAGCATATCGAAATTCAGTAAAATACGGTTAGTCTTGGGCTACCTCAACAATCATTTCAAAAGCTACTTGAATCTACGCAATTTAGAAATAAGAGATTTAACTTTGAAATTGAATTAAATGATTCTGAACAATTAACAATAGTAAAATTTAGTACGTACCAAGCTGAGCTTCAGCCATAGGTAAGCTAAAAAATGATAACAAAACTCGCACTCTTAATTTGTGCTTGTGTAATCTAAATATTGTAGCCAGCTATGAATACTTCAACTGAACTTTGAAATTAAAGCAGTGAAATCGAATTATATTACTTTAATGCTGGCGTTTGAATTTCAACGACACTCGGGTTCATTTCGGAAAAGGAAGGGACCCTGCTTGGCAATGCAATTGGGACAATGAGCAACAAAGGTTCATGCTAAGTTGCTGTAATTTTGTGATGCAACAATTTTAAAAGCTGAGGTCTGCCATACAGTTCTGAAACTTTACGTGCTTTTAGTCTTCCTTGTTGGTTGATTGAAGGTTTGAAGTCGTCGATCGAGGAGGTGGCGACAGTCACTCATTGTCGGCCGTCGCTGTTGCAGAAGCTGGATGCTGGCGCGCCTTCTTCTCGACACTGTCACCAGGCGAAACGGGCTCTTGATGTGCGCCAGCTAATGCTTCCCGTCCGCGACATCGTGTTAGAAACTAACATAGCAAGTCGAGCGCAATTACATGCTGCCAAACCCCGAACGCGCGGCAACTCGCGGGAGCGTCACACAACACACCTGCTCCACTGCACTACCCCAGCCAGACCCTCTCTGCCCGCGCTCTACGCGACTGAGTTAACACTACCAAAGATCCTAAACACTTTCGTTCTTCACACGACCTATCGATGTATTCGTTCGATAGCATAGTTTTCCATAGGCAAGACTCAGCGTAAAAATACAAATAATATTTACAAAACAACCAATTATACATCGACATAAATGCATATATATATATATATATATATATATATATATATATATATATATACAAATAGTAAAACAATTACAATGTATAAAGGCACAGAAATGTCATATCTTGAGGTAACAAAACAAGGAAAAAAATTATAGTACAATAGATGGAAATAGGAGGATATGCATTTCCGGCGTTACAGACTGACAGTTACATTGTTTGCTAGTGGGTTTCCGCAAGCGCCTCGATTTGAAGCATACTTTTTGCCCTGCTGTGCATTACATGAACGACTGCAGTAGGGACTAGGTGCGGCACAGTTCATGATTCTCTTATCATAGTCATTCACTGGTTTTTCTGTAATTTCGGGTCTTACGGGTTCGTGGTTCTTGGATGTACTTCGCTGACTCCTGTGTACAACATGCTCAAGCATTACAAGTTTCACTTCAGCTTCTACCTTCCGCTCTATAGTCAAAGAGATTTTCTCGATGCCATTGGTTAATTGCTTGATTTTGGCATCGAGAGATTCCTGCACCTCTTTGACCTCTGATACCTCTCCGGTCAAAGTATTTACTTTATTGGGTAAATCATGTATGTTGATCCCTATCGTCGAGAGCACGATTCAGTGTTTGTATCAGCGCTTGTTCGCGTTTGACTAACTGCTCGTCCACTTTGGCGACTAGGTTAGTCTCAACATTTTCAAAAAACTCATTCTGGCGTTGGATATCCTCCCGCGCTCTCTTTTCGTCTGTTGTTCCATTAATTCCTGTTCTTTCTTTCTTTGCTGTTCCATTCACTCTGATTTCCGGAATAGCTGCACATGCATATCGCTTGGATTTGCAAAGTCTACCTGCACGCGAACACTTTCGTCTGCTTTCTCGCAGCTGATTTCTTTCGCGGGCTCGACATTCTCTTGTCCGCCCAGCGATTGTGTACTCGGTGAGAAATACCAATCTGCGATACTACACTACCGGGTGGGTACACTATCAGGTGGGATCGTAGCTTGTTCATTTTCATTAGCTCCCGACCCTCCTGCCAATGATACAGGAATATTCTCTAGTTGATCATCACTTTCATGATTCTCAACTTCCACACGGTTACGTCTAGTATGTGGCCTATCCATGTTGCTATCTGATACTAATCAGTTCACATAAAAAGATCAGACTATAACTACACAACACTCCCTACACTAATAGTTACAATTGAAAACTAGAAGACAGCTATGTGTACAGATTGTTTTAGTTCCGTGCGCCCAAGTGCTACCGACTAGTTTTAATTAGAAACCTGGTCACGTGCATTCGGTTCCTTACCTTACGGTCTATGTCAGATGTGAGAAACAGCATGGGTCTGCAATCACTCATTCAGTTTTCTATCAGCTTGCCGTCGTTCCCGTGCGTATGGTACATGAAACAGAAACGTTTTATGCATTAATTACAATTCACTATTTCCGTTATACATACAGGTAATCAATTACAACAATGGAAATAGGTCGTAGGATTCCAGTTTCAATTTCGGCCCCACGTTAGGCGCCTAGTGTAGTGTAAAAATATAAAAAGAATTATATGTAAAAAATATGCGGCAGTCTGCCAATGTAATCGTATTCTTAATGACTCAATAGTAGCGGCTGAAAACACTTCTCTGAAAATGATTCACAAGAATGTTCTTAATACTGCAATATCTTTTAAGTTAACCCGACACAGATCAGTAATTAATAAACTAGCTCAGTTCTCAGGGTAATTACGTAATCGTCGATAGTTAATTGTCATTTCCTTCTTTACCCAACACCACAGATATTATTCCAGGTTCGTGAGAAGTCGTGTGCTTAATGCACCAGAAATATTTCACAAGTCTGTTCGATGTAAACTACTGCAATACGTAACTTAATATCGTGGCTTCGTCTCGATTCTTCAAAATAAGATAACAAGAGTAGCTTCTACAAATGAAATCCTATAATTGAATTGGAATCCTGTGACCAGACCTTTTCTGCCTGGGATGTTATCTCGTTATATATAGAAAAGCTGTAAGTAAAAATTTTTAAATTATTATCAGCGGCCGCCGGGCTCGTAAGATCTGCAAGAAAGTTAATTGTCCTAACCGACGGCACGTCTCGTAGATGAGCTAAAAGAAAAATGTTGAAAATTTTTTAAGATGGCGCCTAACGCTGAAAATTGTTTGTTAAGGCCCATATGTACTTAGGACAATCGAGGTATCAGATTACAAATTGATTGACCGCATACACAAATTCTTCTGACAAAATAACCATTATATTTTTCTGGTTTTAAGTACCACTTACATTATTACAGCAAGATGAAGCTTTACACAAGAACGTCCTCTTAGGTCGGAATCCAAGCAGGTAATATAAGTGAATGACAAAGGAAAGATCGTTCATGCATAGAAGCGCAAGACTCCATGGAAGAACATTTCTATTGCAGTTCTATCTCTTCTTCTTTGGCGTAACTTCTCGGTTGTTTATAAAATTTATCGTAATATTTAGTTTACATTTTTTTAAAACCCAAGACCACCCAGGAGAAACAGTACACCTTCCCTTGTTGCGTGATTCTCATACAGCCTCAAGGCTACTCTAGCGCATGAACATAAGCAGCCCCCCCGCCACCGTTGTCAAACCTCCCCCCCCCTCCCCCCCACCCCCTCCTCATCGAATGACTGTCGAAGGTGCTGTCTAACCTTCAGGCGCTGGAACAGCTCCGTAGCTGAATCGGTTATGAAAGACACATTTTTAAACTGCTCACAGGCGCTTTGCTGGTATCGAGGGTATCGCATCGAAACAAGAGGGCTGAAAAAGCATGAACACATTGCTACTTCGGATCATGTTCAAATTTTGCGGGGTTCTGAACGGTCCCTAAAGCTTCCACCCCGTACACCGCAGCAAATATTGCAGTCGCACCACACTCCAGAGTTGTCAGATCACGTCCAGTGATGTTGCAGGACCACCATGTTCTTAGAGTGGGGTGCAACGTCTAGGGGGTGGCAGCAACGCTGAACTTTGTCGAGAATGTCGTGCTGTTGCTTAGCGCTCTGCGAAATGTCGTTTCCGACAGCGAAATGTGTGAGAATCAATGCACCACGAGAATGGGTGTTTTCATTGACTCACTTTAAACCACTCCCTGAGGCCTTTTAGTGTCGATTCTGAACGGTGGAGTGTGTGAAATATTTTCCTCGGCTGTTGTTGTTGTTGTGGTCTTCAGTCCTGAGACTGGTTTGATGCAGCTCTCCATGCTACTCTATCCTGTGGAAGCTTCTTCATCTCCCAGTACCTACTGCAGCCTACATCCTTCTGAATCTGCTTAGTGTATTCATCTCTTGGTCTCCCTCTACGGTTTTTACCCTCCACGCTGCAAACCAATACTAAATTGGTGATCCCTCGATGTCTCAGAACATGTCCTACCAACCGATCCCTTCTTCTAGTCAAGTTGTGCCACAAGCTACTCTTCTCCCCAATTCTATTCAATACCTCCTCATTAGTTATGTGATCTACCCATCTAATCTTCAGCATTCTTCTGTAGCACCACATTCCGAAAGCTTCTATTCTCTTCTTGTCCAAACAATTTATCGTCCACGTTTCACTTCCATACATGGCTACACTCCATACAAATACTTTCAGAATCGACTTCCTGACATTTAAATCTATACTCGATGTTAACAAATTTCTCTTCTTCAGAAACGCTTTCCTTGCCATTGACAGTCTACATTTTATATCCTCTCTACTTCGACTATCATCAGTTATTTTGCTCCCCAAATAGTAAAACTCCTTTACTACTTTAAGTGTCTCATTTCCTAATCTAATTGCCTCAGTATCACCCGACTTAATTCGACTACATTCCATTATCCTCGTTTTGATTTTATTGATGTTCATCTTATGCCCTCCTTTCAAGATACTGTCCATTCCGTTCAACTGCTTTTCCAAGTCCTTCGCTGTCTCTGACAGAATTACAATGTCATCGGCGAACCTCAAAGTTTTTATTTCTTCGCCATGGATTTTAACACCTACTCCGAACTTTTCCTTTGTTTCCTTTATTGCTTGCTCAATATACAGATTGAATAACATCGGGGATAGGCTACAACCCTGTCTCACTCCCTTCCAACCACTGCTTCCCTGTCATACCCCTCGACTCTTATAACTGCCATCTGGTTTCTGTACAAATTGTAAATAGCCTTTCGCTCCCTGTATTTTACCCCTGCCACCTTCAGAATTTGAAAGAGAGTATTCCAATCAACACTGTCAAAAGCTTTTTCTAAGTCTACAAATGCTAGAAACGTAGGTTTGTCTTTCCTTAATCTTTCTTCTAAGATTTCCTCGGCTACACAAAAAAAAAAAAAAAAAAACCCTGTGATTTCAACGCTGGGTGTCGTGTCTCTGCCCTCCATTGTAGTGGCGTTAAAAGTAGATGTGAAGTGTGGACAAGTGGAGGTATGAAGACCTTCCTTTTGTGTGACACGTCCTCCGCGGCGTTGTGCAAAATTATGGAGATGTTTGGTGCCAATTTAATGTCACTAACACACCTTACAGCTCATGTGAATTTCTGAATTGTGACCTTTTCTTTGCATGTGTCGACACATTCCTGTTTGAAGCATCGCCGAGTCAGAGGGTGAGGTCGCAGGGCACCACGCTTTTGAGTCATTACACAAAAATATCGCTGGCAACTTTGAGCCAAATTTTAAACTTAAGCGTCGAAGATAGAGACCATCACGGGTGTTTCGAAAATGTGATATTTTAATTTTGTTGCGCAGAGTAGAAGAATTTGATTCACCTGTGGCTTCAACCACTAACCGTTCAGGTAATTGGAGTCTTTACCCCACGTCCTTTTCAGAGGCACAGGCACCATCCAGCTGCTTTCGATCTCCAAACACCAAGGTCCACTCACACTTTGAAGCACCTGTTACTCTCTTATAGTGGTGCTTCATCTGCCGGCCGAAGTGGCCGAGCGGTTCTGGGCGCTACAGTCTGGAACCGCGCGACCGCTACGGTCGCAGGTTCGAATCCTGCCTCGGGCATGGGTGTGTGCGTTGTCCTTAGGTTAGTTAGGTTTAAGTAGTTCTAAGTTCTAGGGGACTGATGACCTCAGATGTTAAGTCCCATAGTGCTCAGAGCCATTTGAACCATTTTTTTGGTGCTTCATCAGGCCTCTGTTTCACCATCTATTGGTAGCTACACACCCCCTCTCTGAAATTCTGTAAGCAGATGCATAATTTTCGCTCTCGTCCTGGAGGGATATTACGCTGCTGTTTCAGCTGTGACATCAACTAGGAAAGTTCTTCCTGAGTGGCTGAGAGCCTGCATCGGATGGCGTTCACTTCCCGCCTGTGCAGGTTACCGCTTTGTTTACACACCGCTCCATGTAGCAGTAACAGACGTCAATAGCTCCACAGAGGATGGAACGCTCAGTCCTGGGCGAAAACAAATGTCGCCAGCGACTTCCGATGATTCTACGAATTCGTATATTTTCGATACACCTTCCCAGAAAATGCCTTCTGTCAACCTGGAGGTGTGCCATACCTTGATATTTATTTTATCCTCATGGAGACTTATTGACCGCTAACGGTAGTCTCTGTTTTAATTGAACAGTCGACTGCCTTTCTCTCTTTGGTACCCCAAGCCCGTTCGTATTCTCTTCTTCCTCTCTGACTTCAATTTCTAGACACCTTATTTCTTTTAAATGTTACTATCAGTAATGTAACGTGCTGAGTGGTGTCAGACCTGTACATTAATCTGTTGCTTGCAAAAGAATAAAACATAATTATTAATGTATTTCAGATCTCAGCAACAACAAAAAATTGTAAAAAAAGTACTCTGCAGCATCAGTGTGCAGGTCATACGTAACTAATAAATAAAATAAACAAGTAAAAATAACTTCACGGAAAGCGTGCAGAAGGATCATTTGGTGTAAGGTTGCTGCACTTGTTTTTCATATCCGGGCAATTTCATAGGATCACACGTGTGGTAAAACACTAACGTTGCACATTGTTGCACGATGAAAATTTTCGTTGGTTTCATCGCCAGCACATGATTGCGGGATGAATCTTCTTTTACATTCTGATTTAACCTGAAGATACCTGAAGATACACGCCAAGACAAGGGCAATTTGTACAAACCTTTTTATATCGCAGTTTTCTGTTGTAGACTACAAAGTCTTACCGATTATTTTAGATAATTAACTTCTCACTCTAGTTGATGTCATCACCATATTTCCATGACACAGTATTGTAATAAATTCGAGAAATAAGAGCTAGTACAGAGGCTTACTGACAATCGTTCCTCCCATGAGCCATTCGCGAGTGGAACAGGGAAGGGGGGATCAGTTAATAGCACCAGATGTACCCTCCACCACACAGCGTGAGGTGTCTTTCAGAGAATGATGTAAATATAGATGCGAGTGAAGGAGAATATCAAGATGAAACAACTGCAGGTAGTGCTAATGTTTCATTACGATGTAAAGCAGTATTAATTGTGCTAGAGCCCTTCCCGTATCCACATGATCCCTGATTTAGATAAAAATTTCTTATGCCGCTGCTATTGGGAAATTTGGTATTCTTCCTCCAAACTGAAGAATCTGGGATCTGAAGCTATTGGAATACAAGGTAATACACTGTCTGGCAGCTATTGAGGATTTCAGTATCCACCCTATTGTTATCTGTTACACCGTCATTGATAATATTTTTAATTGTGTTCCCGTGTAGGATTTGTGTCTGGTCTCGAGACTAACATTGTTTTAAAAGAAAACATAGTGTTCCGTGATCTGCTTTTGCACGAAAGAGGCATTTACTACATTTTCATTTGTTTTGTAACAAGTGTCTTTGCTTAAAAAGGGTCATCCTATCGATTTGCAGTGAATGTCTGCCTTGAAAAATATACTCTGAAGAGCGACTTTTGAAAATCAGTGATCGATACTAAACATCAAGCGTTTCCATTGTGTTGCATATTTAACTTGCCACTAATTAAGATACTTTGTGCAGATTTTTTTTCATTATAGCCAGAAGCGAGGTCGCTGTTTGTTACGCATTCATGGAATTTTAAGCGTTCTCTCAGTCACATACGCTCAGTGATGAAACACGGGTGATTGAGCCAAAGCTTAGTATTCCACTAATTATGATACGTTCATTCTGTTTTTTTTTTTTTTTTCAGGTGTTTCCTCAATGTTGTCTGGAATTCATGTGGTCGAAACATGTTGGTAACCTGGGTAAGTAAGGCGAGTTTCAAACGATCATCACCCATTGTGGTTATACGAACACGCTTTCTAAATTTTCTGTGAGTTTCTTGGCTCGAACCTGAAGTATGCTGGTAAAAGTTCGTCTGTGATAATGAAAATTATTTACTGTGTGTTCACTCAGAACGCTTCTGAGTCAGAAGTACACATGAATGCATCTGTCCTACTCAGCTGCCTATTTACTTACGTTACGTTCTTTCCACGTTTATAGGTATATCTTTCATTCTGAGTTTAGTCCTAGTTCTAAAGTTGTCTTAGCACGTAACAACACTCTTGATAAAGTAAACAGTGAGACTAACACCGATTTCGATGTATGTTTGCCGCGTTCTCTTGCATTCAGTAGCAAGTTGGCACGACGGGCGGTCTCTGCTTCAATTGAAAGGCTTCTGTTGCGCTGCCTTTTCACACTGGCTCGCGTTGCTCTCTGAACAGCGCCCTAAATAAAAATTGCGAGAACATTTCAAAAGTCCCTTCCTGTGTGCTCTTTTGTGTAGATATATATGCAGATTGGGAAGTGGTGGAATAAAGGTCAGTACCAGCGCCTGCCGAGGAGCGGCTATGAGAGCAGGTGAGCAGAAAGGAACGCCCGTGGCGAAGAGCGATCCGCCTGCAGCACTGGAAAGCTGCTCTGTAAAGGCAAAATATCTTGAGATGAAAAGAGGCTCTCAGTGGCTCGGCTCCCGACGCCTTACTGCGCATTATGCCTATTGGAACCTACAAGGTGGAATGGCTGTAGGAACTAGTTAATTCAATGAGTCTTTTCATGGGTCACGTGGTGTCATATACATTGAACACAGCGTCGTCTTCTACAACGTATAATCGTGGCAAGTAATTCCTGTAATACGGTGGTAAGGGGAGAAGACGAGCATTGACATTTTATGGTGACAGACAAGAACGCCACCACTTTGGCGTATCATTACGAGAGTCATCTTCTAACTGTCGCTTTGGCACAGAAAGTATAAGAAGTATTTATCCATGTACTCTTGCACAAGTGTCAGCTTATTCTCTTGCCAGAAAGGTAGCGTGTGTTGAAAAGATCAGTTTTTGTCAGCCACATAGCAGGAACGTTAGTAGCTGTTTAGAGAGAGTCCCAAGTGGGAATATTTGGGAGGAAATTTGCAGGTCTTGCATCTGCCGTGCAACCATGGGAAACGTCCCGATACCTGTGGTCAGAACATGGAAACTGAAGATAATTTTAATTTAATTCAGGGGCAATACGCTCGAGGTAAAAACATGAGCGCTTAATTCGTGTCCGAGTGCATGTTGATGTGTATAACAAATTTAATGAATTGCTCGACGTGTATAGTGAATCTAATTGAACAAGAGACTTCTCCTTATATCTTTCTTTACATCTTATACAGGAGTAATTTAACTGATAGTTTTTCCAGCCCTTATTATCGTGCTAAAAACGTCAAGTCTGGGCGTCATGTGAGGGAGCACTTGCTCTTTGATATCCATATACGTCCTTTGACTTGTATCAGAACCGACGTTTCTTGCATGGAGAAGTAAGCAGTTTTGTAGGACGGTGCACTGCTTGGCCAACTGCACAGCTATGCTGTAGCTGTAGTACTGGAGTGTTAAGTGTCTTAACTGGCCGATGATTCGGCATTAGTGGTAAGTCGTTCAACAGAACAGTGCTAACGCATGGCCTTCTGTGTTTTGGGGAATGGATCGAAGGTGTTACAATGTTCACTATCGAAACGAAATTATCTGTGAATTGAGGGAGCCGTAGAATCATTTTTCACTTTATTATTTTACAAACACGTATAAATAGAGGAAAGATAGACACCTTTTCAGAAAAGAGAAACTCCTGTATTAATATCAAGAGATCAGATGGAAATTCAGTACTAAGTAAAGAAGGGAAAGCTGAAACGTGGTATAAATACAGAGAACAGATATCTGTAGGTAATAAACCTGAAGAAAATATTATCGAAAGGGAAGAGGAAGTAAATGAAGAGGAGATGGGATATATGGCACTACATGAAGGATTTGACAGAGTACTGAAAGACCTAGGCCGAAACAAAGTCCCTGGAGTAAACAAAATTCCTTCCCTCAGTCTAATTGAGATCCTTCGGAGAACAAGCTGTGACAAAACTATATCAACTGGTGGATAAGATATGACACAGGCGACGTACCGCCAGACTACCAGAAGCGGGAAATAATGCCTGTTTCTAAGAAGGCAGGTGGTGACAGCTATGAGTACTACCGAACCATCAGTTTAATAAGTATCATTTTAAGCATGCGACAATTTACAGCTTTAAGGAAATATTGAAAACTCACGATCACACGCAGCTGCATTACTCCAAAATTTATCATACAACCGGTTTTAGCCGTTCACAGACCATCTTCTCGTGTCTGGACATACCAAAAAAACTAAAATAAGGCACACTGTGTCGTCACAAAAATAATCGTGAAGAAAGCAAACAACTTACACAATTCATTAGGAACTTACATTTCTACATTGTAATCAGATGACATTTATCATAATCGTCATAAATCATCACAACATAACGTCATCGTCTGCGTGAAATTAAAATACAAAAGAAAAA
Source organism: Schistocerca nitens (assembly GCF_023898315.1). Lineage (NCBI taxonomy): Eukaryota > Metazoa > Arthropoda > Insecta > Orthoptera > Acrididae > Schistocerca > Schistocerca nitens. The sequence goes on from NC_064614.1 coordinate 307,635,545, forward strand.
ATAAAATCACGTAACCTTCGTGACGATAAACTAGACAGAACTCAATTCATAAGAGCTTTTCAGTACAGAACACACAGTCAAAGTTATTGGCAGGTAGGAAGACTACATCAGAGAGCAGCCATATCTTGTCAAAGTTCAGAAAAACCTTAATATTATTGATTCAGTGACAAAGTATTAGGAATAAATGGAAGAAACATGAAGATAGACGTTTTGGATTCGACTTAAGTCATAACATATTAAAATTTGTGTACATTGAAGTAGGATGTTATTTTACAACGTCATGGAATACATACTAAAGAACAAGTGGAAACACGAGGACATAATTGTCTACAGAAATCGTTAAATATTCCAACAAGTCAAAAAATATAAACAAATAATTTCCCTTACAACAATTTGTCATGGACAAGGTACGACATTGAAAGAACTGAAGCATTAAGTAAACAGTAACATATACCATAACAAAGTAGCAAACTTTAAGAAAACCAGTTTTAGAAGTCTCCTGTTATCAAACATACCATTCTAATTATTGGTATGTGTAAAAATCCTTCAACATCCTTCATAACGATCTTATGAACACAAAACAAATAAATAATTGAAATTCTAAAATCTAAGGAATTGATAAAACAACAATTCCTGTTTACAAAGTCCGCAGCTCGTGGTCGTGCGGTAGCGTTCTCGCTTCCCGCGCCCGGGTTCCCGGGTTCGATTCTCGGCGGGGTTAGGGATTTTCTCTGCCTCGTGATGACTGGGTGTTGTGTGATGTCTTTAGGTTAGTTAGGTTTAAGTAGTTCTAAGTTCTAGGGGACTGATGACCATAGATGTTAAGTCCCATAGTGCTCAGAGCCATTTGGGCCTGTTTACAAAGTAAAACCACTATATATCTGTACAGAGCTGATACTAATTCCATCATTACTATGAAAGAATTTTTGTCAGATCATGATGATTTGTGACGATTATCAGTTGCATCAGATCGAATTACAATGTATAAATGTAAGTTCCTAATATTTGTGTAAATTTTTTTCACAATACCTTTTCTGATGACACAATTCGCCTTGTTTTTTTTTTTTTTAATTATGTCCGGCAGTAGAAGATAGCCTGTGAACGACTGAAACAGTCCTTGTGTAATAAGCTTTGGAGTGATACAGCTATGTGCAATCATGAGTTTTCAACAATTTAATAACAGATCGTTGTAAAATACTAACACGAATTGTTTTACAGAAGAATGGTAAAACTCGTAGAGGTCGACATTGGGGAAGATCAGTTGTGTTCCTTAGAAATGTAGGAACACATGAGACAATATTGACCATACGACATGTTACACTTTAAGGAACTTCTTTAGTCAAGATCGCGTTCAAAACTATTTTTTATTGACCGGTATCGGGAGTAAGACTGTCACCTTCAGATCTGTAACATTATTAAAAATTGAGAGTATGACAATGGCTTTTACATACCTTCAAAAGCTTTTTGGTTGTAGGTACTGTTGTATTTTGCATTCATTACTCATGACGTGTTAACATTTTAGAAAAAAGTATATTGTACATTCCACACAGAATTGTCAAAAATAGAATTACAAAGATGTTTGCCACAAGTAAAAATATACAAGCTCTAGTGCACGTTGTGGAAACTGGCATATCTACATATGTAGCACTCTTTTGATGCTCGTCAGTCATTAAAATCGGCAGTATACTGTAAAAGTGCAGATTTACGTCAATGTTTACATTTACATGACGACCTTTATATGTATATGTATGTATATATTGAAGAGCCAAAGAACAGGCACATCTGCCTAATATAGTGAGTAGTAGGGCAAACTATGTATGTCCCCACTCTGCATTGTTGCCAAATTTATTTAAGATAGCGTATCCAGATGGCGGCGATAGATATGGTAATGATGTCATGGCGGGAAGTTCAAATTTTGGCTGAAAATAGGTCACTTGGGCTATCTCCACTAACCTAAGTCATCCGACTGCCACCTCTTCCTTGGAATTGGCGGGAAAAGAACCCAGCCTGCGCTGAGCTGCTGGATAGGACAGACATAAGTTTTTATGGTGCAGGCAGTCTTTATTTAAACAATTTGAGTTGCCATAGGCAGTAGCTCCATCCACTGTGTTCACCATTAGGTCCAGAGTCCAAATGATCTAGTATGCAGTACTGCCACCAGAGGGCTCTGTCGTCCCATGGCAGTCTGGGGGAAAATGGGGGGAACAGGACTCATCCTGTTCTGGGCTGCTGGATAGGAAGGACTGTATTTTATTTATTTTGGAACAATTTATTTAATGACGGATTTCACATAGTTCATTTATTACACTGATACAAGACACTCCCTCTGATGTGCTTGGTGTCATACTACATAGCTTACAGACCTGAAAACTAATCGTAAATCACCAAAATAATGCAGTACATTGATGTGCAGACATGAAAACAACTCGTAAATTGTCAAAATAATGCATCTAAAAGGCTCTGCAAACACACTCACTCGAAATAATGCATTGCACAGCCTTCAGACCCATTCACAAAATAATGCAACAGGTACGTCCACTACTCGTGAAATTGTCAAAAAATAATGCATACTTAATGCTCTGCCAACATGCTCACGACACTTAAATAACCAAATAATGCACTGCACAAATACTCATTGCAAGTAAAAAACGCTTTCGAACTATCGTTAAGAAATTCGACTGTAACGTATTAGTGAATTATTCCCTACAGAGGTCCCACGGCACGCACGCCAGACTGCATGCTCATGCTGGTTCCTTACGTGAGAAGCCTTACGTGTTTATCATCTCTGGCACGATGCCTTTTTACCTGCAGTCCAGCAAAGACCTAACTGCCGAGCGACTCACCATCATAGGTACAGATATCATACTGACATCACAGGTCTATGTAAATAAGAGCCATGTCTCACTATGAATGCACTACAGAAATCTGTTGCAGTGTTTCCCAGAACAGCACAGGGTTCATTCTCCCTATCAATCGTAATGGGACACACAAGACGCCTCTGGCCACGTATGTGTTTACCCAGCCACCATGCATACCTGCCGGTCCAGCACAGGCCCAATTTCCAAGTGAAAGTTGTGTGGGTAGTGCCTCAGCCATGCAGGCGCAGCTAAAAGGCTGTCAGTGTTATACTGATATCTCATGTCTATGTAAATAACAGCCAAGTATCCCTCTGGACGCGCTATAGAAATCTCCTGCAATGCTTTCAGAAACTGTTAATGTAAATAGTCCACAATAACACCGAATGCCTTCTTCCTCATGGTCCTAATGGCAGAGCCCGTCCATCACATATCAGCCCCTCATGGAAATCGTGATGTGCCATAGAAATAGTTAATGGTAGCATTTGTTGTTGTTGTAGGAGCTTTTGCGATGTCTCAGCTTGTCTACATGGAAATTCTTGCCCTAGCAGGAGCTGTTTACGAAAATAGCTGCCCCCCAGGGGATCAGCATTCATTTTCTGGGTACGGGCTTGGCAACCCCGGTGTTCCTGAGCTGGGGACTGGTAAGCGCCGCCGATCCCCTATCACCGTAACCTCTGGGCATACTTCAGCGGCCACCGTGTGGCGCGGCAGTGGAATGTTGTGTGTCTCAGGGAATGGGGATCTTGGCTTGACCGCCCAGATCGCGAGGATGGAATAAATCTCTATAAACAACCCCTCAATCTCAAGGTGTGCTGTGCGCTGATGACATGCATGGCTGTTGAGGTGGAACAGTCGTTAGCGGGCAACCTCTGGGGAACCTGCCGCACCTCAGTTGTATAGGGCTTACCTAGGCACGCGGGGCTCTGTCTAGGTGGACTTCTAGTTCCCTAGCTGCTCGTGGGACTGAGATGGAACCCTCGAACTTTTATTCTTCTCCTCCCAGCGGAAAGGGTGGACCGCTGGTGGGTTCTAACACCCAATCCAACAAGAGGGATCGTGTAGCCAGTCCTCCTGATTCAGTTACTAGTAACAGAATGCAAACTGCTTTGCACAATGTGTTTCTCATAATTAAAAGAAAGGAGGGCAGTTTCGATAAAGTTTCACCATTTTATATACAGAAAGGCTTAGAAGGCATTGCTGGCACCTTTAAATCTGTCAAGCGCTTGCGAAATGGAAACTTGTTGGTTGAAACATCTAGCTTCCAGCAAGTCCAGAACTTTCAGAAAGCACAATTTCTTGGGGAGTTTGCGATAGAGACTCAATTTCAGAACACCTTGAACTACAGCAAGGGTGTTGTCACTTGCAGAGATCTCGTTGACATTCCACAAGACGAACTGAAGGCTGAATGGTTCTGGGAAGGAATTGTCGACGTGCAACACGTTATGAAACGGGTGGATGGTGCTCTCATGAAGTCTGACATATTTATCCTTACCTTTAACAGCATCAAATTGCCAGAGCATGTGAATGCAGGTTTCCTACGTCTCAGCCTTATTACCCCAACCCCATGCGGTGCTTTAAATGCAAACACTTTGGACACACTACTCTCGGCTGTAGAGCGGAAGCCACTTGCGGGAAATGTGGTAAAGCCGCCCATGAGGGAGTTGGTTGCTCCTCTCCTCCCAAGTGTGTCAACTGCTCTGGGGATCACCCTGTGTGGAGTAGGGAATGCAGAGTTTTCTTTGAGGAATGGAAGATCCAGGAACTTAAAACCAGAAAACGCATCCCGTATGGTGAGGCAAAGAAAATATACAAGTCCATGCAGCCGCCCACGTTCTCTGCCTCCTTTTCTTCCGTTCTGAAACAGCCAGTCTTGAAACCTGATGCTGCTACACAAACGGAGATTGCTACTGTCAGCACTAGCACCTGCGTTTGTCAATGTACGTGTGCTGCTGCCGTTCCTGTGTAGCCTGCTGCTCCCCCCTGCCCTTCTGACCAGGCCGTGGTAGCTGACATCATGGACCTTCTTGCCCCTTCCCAGGTCCAGTCTCGTGCACTGCCCAGCGCTGCTACACCCCCTACTGCTTCTGAGGTTTTGGCTCCAATGCCACCTCAGGCCAAACAATCTAAGCCAAAGCCAAAGGTAAAGACTCGCCCGCTGAAGGAGACTGAAGTTATACAGTCTGCTGATGTTGATGTCATTCTCTCTGACGTCTCTCTCGACTCCTCTTCAGAGGCGATGGAGGTTGATGTCAGACTGGGGCAATCATCTCGCCCCAAAACTGAGCCTCCACCTGTTGTGGGCTCTCCTCCCCGACAGAAAGTGAGGATGAAGGTACTCCCACCCTGATAGATGGCTCCCATTATACAGTGGAACATGAATGGATTCAGGGCACATGTGGAGGAACTGAACCTCCTAGCACAGCAACGCCCCCTGTGTTTGTGTTTACAGGAAACGCATTTAAAACCATCTGATGCTCCTGTACTAAGGGGCTATACATTATATCGCAAGGATGACCTGACTGGGGAAAACGCCAAAGGTGGAGTCGCCGTGTTTGTCAATAATGACCAACACTCCTCTGCCCTTCCCCTGGATACTGACCTGCAAGCAGTTGCAGTTGAAATTCATTCACATTGGAGGCTTACCATTTACTCCCTTTATTTACCTTCTCTGGATGCAGTGAACTTAGAGGCTCCCACAGATCTTATCGCACAACTCCCCCGCCCATTTCTCCTCCTGGGCGGCTTCAATGCCCATCATGTCCTGTGGGGCTCCTCTTTGCGCTCGAGGTCGAGTTTTGGAGAGCCTCCTAACATCTTAAGTGTTGTGCGTCCTCAACATTGGTACTCCGACTCATTTCTCTGCTGCTACTGGGTCATTCTCAGCCATTGACCTATCTTTCTGCTCTCCAACCCTCACCAACTCTGTTCACTGGGAGGTCATTGACGACCTTCATTCCAGTGATAACTTCCCCATCCGCATTCATCTCCTGGATGGTGTCATGCTGGAGCAGAGGCCGCCATCGTGGATGATTGACAGGGCTAACTGACCAATGTTCAGTCAGCTGGCTGTCTTTGAACGCCACAACAGCGTACAGGAATGGGTGGATCACATCACACTTGTGATCCATCATGCTGCTGACCAAAGTCTTCTGGCCCTCTTAAGCGGCGCCTTGTGCCTTGGTGGACAGAAGAGTGCCATTCAGCCATCCGGGACAGGCGTGTGGCTCTTCGACGATTTAAATGCCGCCCAACAGCGGTCAATCTTACCACCTTTCGAATCGCGAGAGCCAGGGCACGCCGTGTCATTAAGGAGAGCAAGAAAAGGTCATGGTAGGAGTTCCTGGACTACATCCACCGTCGCACTTGTTCTACAAAAGTATGGGAAGCCATCCGGAGGATTTCCAGTAAACACAGCCGTTTATCAATAGCTGTAGTCCTGAACCAGGGATGCCTCCAAACGACACCCAGAGCCATTGCTCAGACGCTGCAGAGCATTTTGCACAAGGTACTGCCACTGCAAATCAGGATCCAGCGTTTCGTCGCTATCGTGCGACTGTCGAGAAGGCAAACTTGGACTTTCGGTCGAACAGTTCTGAGGCCTACAACTGCCCTTTCTCCGTGTGGGAACTTGAATCGGCACTTACTGAGTCTTCTGATACTGCTCCAGGTCACGACCGCAGCCGATACTCCATGCTTCGTCATCTGCCAGCGGCGTCAAATGAAATCCTCCTCGAATGTTTTAATATCATGTGGCAGACAGAAGTGTTCCCACCTCGTGGAGGGAGGCAATTCTCATCCCTCTCCTCAAACCAGGAAAGGACCGCACATGTCCCAGTAGTTATCGGAGTATCGCCTTGACGAGCTGTGTCGGAAAGACCCTGGAACGGATGGTTAACCGTCGTCTGGTCTGGCTGTTAGAAACCAGACAGCTTCTTAGCTGCTCTCAGTGTGGATTCCGAAAATTTCGGTCCACGGTCGACAACCTGACCCTCCTACAGGCGGTTATTCAGCAGGCTTTCCTCCGTCAGCATCACTGTATCGGTATATTCTTTGATATCAGTAAGGCATGTGATACTACTTGGAGACACTCTATTCTTGCACAACTGCATCAATGGGGCTTTCGTGGCCGCCTCCCCATTTTCATTCGGTCTTTCCTGTCTCAGCGGTTTTTACGGACCAGAGTTGATAACACACTGTCTGATCGCTTTGAGCAAGAGAACGGTGTCCCCCAGGGCAGTGTTTTAAGCGTTACCCTTTTTGCCATAGCCATCAACAGTATAACGTCTACAGTGAGGAGTCCAGTACAGTGCTCCTTATTTGTGGACGAATTTGCTGTTTTCTGTTCCTCCTCCAGTGTTACAACCGTGAGCAGTCAGTTGCAGCTAACAGTGCGGGGGTTAGAGGAGTGGGCTGCAAAGATGGGTTTTCGGTTTTTCTGCCGATAAGTGTGTTTGTGTTCATTTTAATCGTTCTCGTCGTCTTTTTACTTTGCCTGCCTTGCATATGGGGGATACTGTCCTACATTTTAGAGACACAGTGCGGTTTCTGGGCCTAATTTTTGACTCCAGGTTGTCATGGCTGCCACACCTACGCGACTTGAAAGCCAGAACCCTGAAGGCACTGAACATCCTCAAGTGCCTCAGCCACAGGTCTTGGGGAGCGGACAGGTCGTGTCTCCTTCAGTTTTATCGAGCATTTGTGCGTTCACGGCTGGACTATGGGGGCACAGTGTACAGGTCAGTGAGGCTGTCTTATTTGCGGATCCTTGACGCTGTCCACCATGCTGGGATTCGACTGGCCACGGGTGCTTATCGGACCAGTCCCATACCCAGCCTCTGTGCTGAGGCTGCGGAACCGCCACTTACCATCCGGCGGCAGCTCCTGCTGGTGCGCCAGGCTTGTAAGTTTCTTGCAGCTCCCACCTCGCCTGCTGACCATCTTGTTGCTCATCCACCTCTGGACCGCCTTTTTTCCCACCGTCCCCGGGCTACGTTGCCGTTTGGGATCCGTGTGCAACGTGTGCTAGAGTCCCTCGGTGTGGAGTCTGTACAACCCCAAATCCTGGGTTTTAACCGCATGCCACCCTGGTTACTGAAGAGGCCCGGAGTGATTTTAGATTTATTGCAGTACAAGAGAGATTGCACTCCTGCCACCGTTTTTAATGCAGCATTTTCTGCCATTGTATCCGAGCACCACGACTATGTAGCTGTTTTTACGGATGGGTCGAAACACGGGGATTCCGTTGGTTGCTCTGTTGTTTTTCCGGATCGTGTCCTCAAGGTCCGACTGCCTCAGACTTTTACTGTCTTTGATGCAGAATTGTCTGCGATCTTGAGGGCACTAGAGCAGATGAGACATTCTTCCTGTCCTAAATTTCTTGTCTGTTCCGATTCACTAAGTGCCCTTCACTCTTTGTAACGTTTGTATCCGGCAGATAAAATAGTCCAGACCATCCAGGATGCCCTCCTCCACCTACAGCGACTGGGGAAGGTGGTGGCTTTCTGCTGGGTTCCGGGGCAGGTCGGCATTGCTGGGAATGAAAGGGCAGATCTCGCAGCCAAGGAGGCGTGTCTCGATCCACAAGTATCTCAGTGTGCTATACCCCTGCACGCACTCACCTCGCTGTTGAGGTCACGGGTCATGCGTCGGTGGGAGGATGAGTGGCTGGAAGTGACTGACAATAAGCTCCGTATAGTCAAGCCCACAACGTGTGTGTGGTGTACTTCCCTTCAGCCCCGTCAACGGGACGAGGTTCTCCTCGCTCGGCTTCGGATAGGCCACAGCCCTATGACGCATGGTTTCCTACTCTGGCGGGAGGACCCTCCAATGCGTGGTGCTTGCGGCGTCCAGGTCACTGTGCGCCACGTTTTATTGGATTGCGTTTTATTTTCTGATCAGCGGGCCGCGGCTGACTTGCCAGCGGACCTGCCATCTCTTTAAGGCAACACTCGGACGAATGTGGTTAAAGTTTTAAAGTTCTGTGCCATGTAAAATGTTTTTACAAAGATTTTAGGGAGAGGATCTTAATTGGCTCACTGTTGACAAGCTCGCCCATATTTTATGTATGTGGCCAGCCAATGACAATTTACTGTGGCATCCTTGTTGCTCCCTTTCCTTACGTTCTACTTTCTTATGTAGCATTTTCCTTCTTTTTCTGCTTTCATTGCATGTGTGTTACAGTTTTATTAGGTCTGTCCACATTCGTTCCTTTTAAAGTGTGGCAGGGCGCTGATGACCTCGACGTTGAGCGCCCATAAGCCCCAACACACACACATGCACACACACACACACACACACACACACACACACACACGAAAATAGCTCAGAATAACATCGAATTCATTTTTCCTGACGGTACTAACGAGACATCCCATGCTACCCTCCCTGGAAATCGTAATGTCCTGCTTTCAACATACGTCTCAGAAACGGTAAACGTTCTCACCACTATGTAGGGGCTCCTACATCCCAGCACAAAGAATGGAGCATTCTGATTGGCTCTTACTGAATATACCCACCAAACTGCTGTTGCTTCTACTGCGGGAGCACTGTCTGCCATTTTTTTTCTGCAGATGAGACTTTCAGCAGCAAAATTGTTTTGTGCAGATCCCTATATTGCACTGCCAGTTAAACCAGGCAAAAGTGGTCTACAGGTCATCAAATAAGGGAAGACACTTGCTCAATTACACTGCCCCTGAGTACGGAAGCATGAATATTGCAGCATGAAACCAATCTCCACGTACCACATCGCATATCGATGTAGTAAACACACAATTCGTATCCTGCGCAATACAAAATCACCACTTCTGCATCCTGCATATAGCTATTGACCATCAGTAATTCGTACATATAATGCGAAGACTGTTGTACAAAGGCTGGGTTGGTTGCCCTCAGCACAATGACGTTACTGTGTCCGGCCCCTACCTGCTTGCTTGCTACCCCCATCTCCAGACTGGGATTACAAAAACACATGTATTTTCACTTGGTTTGCCAGAATATTATAACATTTACTCGAGACTTTTCGATATCAAGCACATAGCAATATGCTACTGATCGCTTGCACAGTATAATTTTGAAGATACAGACTCGAAATTATTTCTCTAGAAACCTGAAACTTGAGCGAGGTGGAGTGTGCTGTGAACCGTTTGAGTAACTAGTAACTTTTCCTGTCTGCGAAGTCTTTACATGAAAAAAAAAAAATAGAGGAAACTGATATTTCCAGTCTCGAATACCGATTTTGGTGATATAACAGATTCCAAATCATCCTTAGAATTTACAAAATCAACTAAGGTGTTTCCCATGTCTATGGAACCAGCAAACGTGTTTCCAGCCGTCTTTCATGCGCTAGATGCGCGCAACATAATCGATGTTCTCTCAACCAAATAAAGATGGGAAATGCACAGAAGTAGTTAACCAGACAATTTACATGGCAGGGAATAATGGTCCATCGCAAACACACATCCATATTGAACCTTATCAAATTTCCATGCGATCACGAATACTGTCCAACACACACTAAGTATTACGCCAACTAGAGGACAACACGGTTAACTCAACTACATTCCTGCATCCCAACAGGCCTTTCCATTCGTATGGCTCCTGCCATTAGCAGGAAACGCGAATCATTCCCATCACAGGCCACCGCCACTGCGCGCCATGCACCCCTAGACAGAATCGTCCTAGGAAACTGGCCACATACATATTTGATCGCTATACTTACAATTAAAAATTATGATCACGGCCTCAATTGGATAACATTCGACAATGAGTGAAGTATTGGAATTACACTCTGCTGACGGCTGTGGCCCTGGAAATAGAAATATCTGGACCATTCTTATGACTTGACATACTTTTCCCTTTGCTATCACAGTATTCTGTGTCAAATCCATACCTTCCTTATGACTGGACATCATCATTTTCTTTGCACATGTCGGAACTTACAGACACATACTTTCTAAGCCTGATGCTCAAGGCGAACCTATCACGCATCCCATACTACTAATTATAATATTTCGCCAATAACTGATTGCTGGCGATACGAAATAATACTGACCAAAAATCAGCGATGGGTGGACATGACATACGTTTTTCCTGCGAGTAGCACCACTGTGTCTGAGAAACAGAAATGTAATCGTCTTACAAACCGCCAGATGTTAAAAAACACGTTTGCAACAACTACTCTATGTTACTGTTATAAGCGGTCTTGGTTCTACAGATGATCACAAGTATCCATGTTAAAGACTATATTGGCTTTATAAATTGAGGTAATGCATTACCTCTGAATGAAGTGGTTTTACAGACAAATACTGCGTCACTGATTATAGACGGTGATTTCTGGAGTGTATATTATCAGGCCAACAGTGCAATTACACGTCGCCGACGGTGCAACCTTGTAATAAAATTAACGTATTTAGAAAGTGATTCGTCTAAGGAATGTGGTATGAAACCGATTTTTGCAACTCCCTTATGCCGCCGCTAGATATTTCTCCAGTATTTGTAATGCATTCTGTCTCGATGCCACGTCAGAGGTTCGGTGTTGTATTCACTGAGTTATAGACGATGGTTGATTGAGAAGGATCACTAACTGATTGAGGTCGTAAGAAATGTACGCTAGCTTTACAGATCTCTAGTTCTATGCTTTCTGGAACGAAAGATGTCTATGATTAGGAATCACATGTTTCCATTCAACAACATACCTGCATTGTATCCTCTGGAGAAGTCTTTTAATGATTACAGCCATTAGTGAATCATATTTCTGGCACTCTCATATCTCGAAACGAGTCACCTTTTTCGAACCTATCTGCCACAATAAAATTTTAGATAGTCCCTATGCCTCTTGCAGCTGCTGCCATTTCTGAGGCTTTGCACATAAGATCGTTCCAATTTAAGTCAGAACTGAACAGAAGGCTGACAGAGCTGTATCTGCCACTTTCTGCAACCTGTGTAGAAACAGTGCCCTGAGTTAATGTGACAGGACTGGTTTGGTCATTCAGTGGAAATGGGAACATGTTGTCGTAGCTCTGCCAACAGCGTACGGTGTGTAAGGTCAGTGTCAAGCGAAGGGAGCTAATGAAACACGAGGTAGTATGACACACAGTATGGGAACTGGGAGAAGGACGAGAATTTTGCTACTGCATTGTGGTGCATCCCCAAACTACATACAGGTAGTGCAGTCCGAAGCAAATCCGCATCCCTCAGGGCCCATAAACGTGTATCACCCCAACATGCTGTCATCGTTATTCTGTACCATCCAACAGAGAAAAAATACGAACTATAAAAGCACCACTTACTTCATCCAATAGAGAACTCGATAAGATTTTTACAACATCTCTCCTCCCATATATCGAAAACAAATACCGTCTGCATGCCAGCATCGAGCACATGTGACAATCATATTAAAAATACAGGTACTGATCCACTGCACAGACCAGGGTAAGGTTGCACCATCTGTACTGTAAGGAGGATGACTGTATCCACAAACTATAAGTCATAAGATACCCTCCCTGAGAACATTGTGTCATTGTTTGAAACATTGTTTTGTTCTTCTGTAACACGCTTTTGTACGCCGTCATACACTTTGTTTTTTCTACCAGGATTTTGAGGTCTGTGCCAGGTTCTAAACTGACATTAACACGTTCTGATACACTGCTTCTCACAGAAAACTAGATGTCGCATGGTGTAAATCATGTTGTTACTGCTGCTACGACACCACACACTCTGGATGATTTAAAAGACAATTACAATGTAAGGAAACTGTAAGAGTTTGGCGGCGTTGTGGAGAGTTTCCAAACTACTGTCCAAAGGTGATTGACGACCTCTACATTTAAACTCATCTGTCACAGTGACAGAATAGCTGATGGTTCTGTGTTCTATTCCGATTGATTCCTCATTCTACAGTCATGCATGCGATCACTGTTTCGGTGCTAGCCATCCCCAGAATGTGTTGCCCCTCCATCAAAACCCTTTCTCCATCTCAAACAAGCGATGTCAGTCAATCATTATGTGGCAACCAACAGCATATCAGTGGATAGATGGGATGGAAAAGACACCGTCTACGTACTGAAATAATAAGCATCACAGTTGATAGTGCAAACAATGTTAGAAATTTTACAGTCATTTCAACATTGAACAATGATGCAACAGCATGTCTCCCAGTTTCAGTATCATCGCTAAACCGTCCATTCTCTACCTTTCGAGTGTCATTGCGAATGTAGGCAAATGACTATACAGTACGTCCATCAAAGTATACCAGACAGTTATCTACATATTTCTAGCACCTTGAGCATAGTGCATAATTAACAATCTATTTTTGTGCTAATGGGAGTCACAGGGCATTCTCGCAGTCTTAGGATAAAATTAGAGGCTGAAACACTCCCTCACACTGTCTTTGACCAACCCACTCTGCAGCACCGGTACCGATTTGATCTGCAGCTGACCGGAAGTAGACCTCTACATTCCGTGTCTCGTGAATGAATGGAGCTTGTCTAGCCCTCGCCCATCCAAGTGTACAAGATTTCTCCAGATGCGCCCATGTCGAGGAGGTTAGCATCCCTTATTGGTGTATAGTAGTAGATTCGAAAGTGTTGTGATGTAATAGCAGATGGTTAAGAAGAACAAGAAACAGGTGGTTTTTATGCATGATGGAGTTCCACACAGATGTAGTTTGAAGAATTTTACGTAAATGAACTACGCTATCAATTTTTCAGTATTGTTCTAATGTCTGGGGTCACTACCAGGAGAGTACTGGTAAGAGAGAACATAAACACACGCACTCCTAAGGTTACACGGTTCTGCACTTAAAACAGGCTATGATTTTAGATCACTTCAGTTTCTTACCTATTAGTAGTTTGGACTGCAGCGCTGTTAATATTCCAATGTGAGAAATATATTTCCAGCCCATGTCATGCATCCTTGTTTCAAGGTTTCTCTAGGATAAACTATTTTAAATTAAATTAAAAAACTACTTCCTTAAAATATCGATTCTGTGTGATACATGTAAAAAGTAGCTTTCCAGAGATGTAGCGCCCACTGTTCACATCCGATCATGGTTCAGGATTTATACTATGCTCGCATCAGTCCTATATCAAATGATAGATAGTAAATGAGAATACGTATCACAAGGAAACAGATAAACGCATAGCAGCGGCGTCCGACAGGTGAAATTACACATCATGCCTCCACTAACTCTGTAAACAACACATCTGTCAAGCAAATGTATACATGGGGGTTTGCAGCGCCTCACGAATACCTATCGCTAACTTAGAATAATCTTAGTTATGAAACTAAGGTCTTGATTTTCATACCCGAGATGCGACAGGGGAATGGAATATATCGCATAGATCTTCGTTTGTTTAGAGGAATGAGTCGAAAGAGGATAGTTACATTTCATCACACATGAGATGGACGTCCTCTGATGACTGAGAGGTTTGCTGTTAACGATCGCAAGTACACCGTGGTCTAAATCACATACAGAACACGTGGTTCTGTATGAGTCAACCACAGGCTATGTCTCACGACTGATGCATCCTGACAGAACAGCGGAAAAAATGGTCAAACGACCTGCAGCATCTCCCCCACTCTCTAGAATGCATCATCAGTCTACCATTAAATCGTACCTCGTTACAGCTCCATCTCAACCGATCACTCCGTCCACTCTGTTATCCTTCAACGCAGATGCATGTAAGTTTAGAGGCAGATAGTTCCCTGTTTTCCTGATAAGCATCAAATACTGTAGTCAACTCAAGTGTATCACTGTTACCTCAATAGACATACAGTAGCATGCTGCCTCGATGGAAAAAAGTGACTATTCCCTGGTTCCCTTAGCTTCCATGTCGACGTTTTCTCAGATTCCTCTTGCTATCACATACTTGTTCTAATGTACAAGAATTCTTCTGTGCCAACCAGAAGACACGCAAGTACATCCTCAATTTCCCCACATTGGATTTTTGGGGTTTAAGCATTTCACTAGCTATTCTTCCAGCCGCCTCGGGAAACTAAACACGATTCATCTTACTTCACCTGACCTGTTGGCAGCTTATCGAGACCACTGGACAGCTCGTAGTCGACACCATGGTACATATCAGTCTGCCCTATCAGGTGGGTGCTCTGTGCAAAGCCAACCCTCTGTGCACATTATGTTATGTTTTACTCTCCACAACGTCACCACCCTGTCAACATTACGGCGGTCTCGAGACTCTCCTTTGGCTCAGTTCCTGGGGATGCAATGAGGGATCTGTTTGCCGACGTCGGAGATCGAAGTCCATGATTCTATCCAGGCGGGCTCCACGAGTAAGTCGCCTGGCGCTGACGGCATCCCACTCGAGTTTCACCTGACATTTCATCTCCTAATGGCGCCAGTGTGAACGGAAATTTGTCGGGATCTTACGCTGCCTCTCATACACATCCCTTACGGTTTCGTCCCATCCACAAGCCTCCATGTATCTCACGAATTTGAGTTTACTGTCGCTTAACGTTGCTCAACAGCCACGCAAAGATTTCTACCTGGCTGTTGGCTGCACGGCTTAAACGGACAGCTCAGCACGTTGTTTCCCCTGATTAAACCTCTTTGGAGGTGCCAGTAACATCCACCTTGTCGACTGTCACTGGCGGGACATAATCACTCTTGCCCATGCTCGTCGTGTATCTGGACTTTTGGCAGCTCTTGACTTCAACCAGGTGTTTAGTTGGGTCGATTATGGCTGCCTGGAAGCGATGCTCTGCAATATGGAACACGCTGATACTACCGGAGACGTCGTAACGCGTCTCCCTCGTGGAACTATGTCGCGTGTACTCTTCAATGGGCGTTTCAGTCCTCCCATCTTGATCCGTCATTCGGCGGTTCAAGGATGCCCGCTCTCTGCAATGTTATAAGCTTTCGTCATGGAAACGTTGCTCTGCGGCCTCCGTAAACGCCTGTCTGGGATGTCTCTCGATGGCCATGTATTCAGCTGCACTGCTTATGCGGACGACCTCATAATCGTTCTTCGTAGCGGTGCTGTGGTCAGGGAGTCACTGGCATGGATTACTACCTACAGCGAAGTTTCTCGTTGCTACCTTAAAGTCCGAAAATCGAGAGTAATGGCTGTATGAGAGGGGCTTCCTGCGGACAGCGCTGCTCCACTGCGTGTAGCTGATATTTTCCACGCTTTGGACTCGATTTCGCAAGTGACCTGCGGTGCACGATTGCCCTCAAGCCGGCGCCTGCTGTCCCAACTAAGAGTTGGCTCCTAAATCATTATTTACAAGCCCTCTATCTTCTGCAACGGACAAAATATATAGCTGTATATTTGGCGTCACGTATCCCTCACGTGACACAGACACTTCCTCTTCATGGTCCAAGGCCCGCTGCATGGTAGTGGCGTTGCGTTCATATGTTTGTCACGACTTGCTGTTCGAGATATGGCACAAGACACTCACCCTCTCTCGGTGCAGGGGCGGTTTAGGTCTGTATTACGCCCCTGATAGAGTGATAGTCGTTTTCGGCAGCTCTCAAATGGCGTTGGAGTGCCGTTGTCCTAAATGCCTTATCAGCCTGTTGCTGGAGGGCCTTACGCCACACACTCTCTCAGCACCTATCCAGCTTTCGGACCTGCCGTAGCTCTCTTACTTCCGTCAATCTTTCCTCAAACTGAGCAACGTTCATATCGCGATACTGCCAAAGCGCTTTACATCCACGAAGGCGATTAATGGCTTTCATCAGCAGCATAGGTCGCTGGATGTGGTTGAGGAGAAACATTACTACGTCAGCTGGCGCGCCGCCTGGCGATCGGTGTGCGCTCCTTGACACTGACGTCCACTCTGCATGGTACCTTACAGTCAACGGGAAGCAAGTACGCTGGTCATGCCTTCACGGGAGTCACTTTGTGGACCCCACATTGTATGTCACCTGTGATGCTTTGGACATAGACGAGCACCGTCTGGAGTGCCGATCGGCGAGAGGTGTCTCATTCTTGGTGCGGCAGATGCTGGCCTTAATTAACCGTACGACTCCTCGTCAGATACCTCCTCACCTGCTCGTCTTTACGAACTCGCGATACTTCCCGAAGTCAATAAAGAGGATTTGCGGACACACAGTTCACTACTTGTTTGCTGACGGCGACAAAAATACTGGCAATTTTTCTCCAGTTTCCTTTGTAGTGTCTTTCTTAACCCATCCCAGAGTTGAGGCGTTATTGCAAAGAGAAGCTGATCCACGCCTTTTCCACTCATAGAAGCGGTTAGTCTCTGTTTATCGGCATGTTCTTCTCTACAAAACTATACATCGATAGTCTCACCTAGTCTGGCAACTTGCCACTCCCTCCTCCTCGAGATGCCGGTTTCCTGGTAATCTCGGTGGTATTGATAATAATTTTAAAAAATTAACAAAAAGTGGAATGAATGAATCAATAAATAAATCATTTATATTCTTTGTGCCTCTAGTCCACGTTCCCTACACTATTCTTGATTTCTGGGGGTGAGGGGTGGAGGGAGAGGGAGGGAAAGGGACATAGTGGCCACCCCTCGGTTTGCGACTCCTGCCAATTTTGCCCCCAACCTTCATTTTGTGAGCCAGGAAGGTTAATGATGATGATGGTTTGTTCGTGGGGCGCTCAGCAGCGCGGTCATCAACGCCTGTACAATTTATACAGTCTAATTTTTTTACACAGTCCAATTTAGCCACTGTCACGAATGATGATGATGAAATGATGAGGACAACACAAACACCCAGCCCCGGGCAGAGGAAATCCCCAACTCGGCCGAGGATCGAACCCGGGACTCTGTGATTCAGAGGCAGCAATGCTTGCCACTAGACCACGAGCTGCGGGCTCAGGAAGGTTAAGAAAGAAACTGTCGGATGGGATGACAAGAGGAAATAGTCGATAAGGAAGCCCTACGGCATAAGAAGTCATTGTCACTGGCCAATGATCTTGCCAAAGAGGGCGGAGGAGCGGACAGATGTTCAGGGCACCCTCTTGACCTTGGTGTGGAAAATCGCCCCAAGAATCAGCAATGATCAATGGCATGAGGATGCAGAAGCCTATGAAAATCACTAGAGTAAAGACATGTAATGTGTATCCACAAGACAAATGGCCTGTAATGAACTCCCGATTGGCAAAAGATTCTGGAATAGTCCCCTATCCGGATCCTTAGGAAGGGATTGCCAAGGCGAGGTGATCATAAGAAAAAGAGTGAATATCCAATGAAAGGATAACGTTCTATCAGTTGGGGTGTGGAATGTCAGAAGTTTGAACGTGTTAGGGAAGCTAGAAAATCTGAAATGGGAAATGCTAAGGCTCAGTCTTGATATTGTGGGGGTCATTGAAGTGAAATGGGAAGAAGACAACTCAGAAGAGTATAGGGTAATAGCAACACCACAAGGAAATGATATAAAGGTAATAGGATTTGTTTTGGATAGCAAGGTAGGGCAAGGAGTGAGTTACTGTGAACAGTTAAGTGATAGGGTTGTTCTTACCAGAATCGACAGCAGACCAACACCGACAACGATAGTTCAAGTATACATGTCGACATCTCAAGCTGAAGATGAAGAGATAGAGAAAGCATATGAGGAAATTGAAAGGGTAATTATTACGTAAAGGGAGATGAAAATCTAATAGTCATGCGGAACTGGAATGCAGCTGTAGGGGAAGATCTAGAAGAAACGGTTATGAGAATATGGGCTTGGGACAAGGAATGAGGGGGGAGAAATACTAATTGAGTTATGTAGTAAATTTCAGCTAGCAACAGAGAAAACGCTGTTCACAACAGGAGGAGACATACTCAAATAGATTACGTCACGGTAAAGCAGAAATTCTGAAATCAGATACTGGATTGTATGGCATACCCGAAGCAGATATAGACACAGATCATAATTTAGTAGTGATGAAGAGTAGGCTGAAGTTTAAGAGACTAGTCAGAAAGAATCAATGCTCAAACAAGTGGAATAGGGAAAAGCTAAGGAATAAAGAGATACGCTGGCAGTTTTCCAAGGCTATAGATACTGCGATAAGGAATAGGTTAGTAGGCAGTTCAGTTGAAGAGGAATGGACATCCCCAAAAGGAGCAGTGACAGATGTTGGAAAGAAAAGATGTGCATAAAGGAGGTAATTGCGAAGAAACTAACAGAAGAACAACCTCAGTTACTCGATGAAAGAAGGAACTACAAAAATATCCAGGGAAGCTCAGGACTACAAAAAACACATGTCAGTTAGGAATGAAACAAACAGAAAGTGCAGTGAAGCTACGGCGAAATGACTGCATGTAAATGTGAAGAAATCGAAAAATAAATGATCGTCGTGTAACGCTACCGCCCTTTAACGGACGTACGTTAGCTGTATAAAGCCTGTACTGTAATAAGTTCACGGGCTTCACCTTATAAACAAGGATTTTAGTACATAAATGGACCGCGTGTACCTAATAGAAGCAAGATCGGACTTGTAATCAGTAAATAACTACAGTGATGCGTCAAACATATGTGAAGCACAATTGCTCATTCGCATGTACAAGAAGTATTCACAGTAGATGCTACTTTTGATTAATAATTCGGTCGCCAGCCTACTTAGGCAATGAGTGAGCTTTTCCTTGTACAAGTTGTTACATGTACAAACATAGTCACGCGTAGTAATGATGCGTTATATGGCAAAGTTTGGACCCGGAAAAATCCACTGAACTAAAGCTTTCTCTTTTTGTACTAATTTGGACGAGCTAAATTCACACAACACCACACTGCAATGATTACTACGAACTGCATTTAGTATATTGATCAGACTGAAATCGGGCATAGATTGCCCTAGGATAAGCAGTTTTGAAACCCACATACAATGTCACTATTAAAATGGAAAAACAACACTAATGCACTTAGGATTAATGTAGAACTTAACTTTACTGGTCAAATCTGATCAACACATTTCAAGGTTTGAAAGAATGAACAAGAAAAGGGGGGGGGGGGCCCTGAAACTGTTATGGTCGTTATACTGAAACTGTTAATTACTAAAAGTCAAATTAACACTCAAATTTCTCAATCAATGGGTAACTAATCTTTTGTTTTACTTCTGAATAATTTAACTGCCATTAGTTCTGTCTCAAGTTAATTAAATAGCATCGATAACTCAATTCAAAAGACTATCTTTCAGTTTATTTATACTTCTACCAACATTTGCAATAGTTCACAGAACTATTGCATTTGTTTATAGCAAAAGTTTGATTGCTGATAATTCTCATTTGCACTAATTATAAACTTTCAGTTCAGGATACTCGGGTTGCACAATACGAGGTAAGGATCCTGTCTAGGTCAGTGATCAGGATAAGTCATGGCTAAAGCAATTCTGGTAAAATTCATGTTATTATTACACAATTAGAAACAGTTTCGACACTGGTCCACACATTTACACTTCTAAAGATGAAATAAAGGTTTGACCTGTGCAAGTCGGTGCGGCGGTTGGCGGGCAGCGAGATAGCGGGCAGCACGGCACACATACAAGCGCGGCTAAGGCTCACGCTACATAGGCACTTTCCATCTTCTTAGCGTCGTAATCTTTCCAATATTGTGCCTCAGAATATAGCCATGCCAGGTAGTCGTCGGAATCAGTGTACCCGAGGCTCAATGTAATCCACTTTTCCTAGGTAGCCTCCTCGGTACAGTACTTGTTCCTCGGATCAATTTACCACTCCGACTCTTACTGACTCTCGCCTCCCACTGACTGCTGTGCCCGTTGCGCCGAACCGCGCCCAGTGTGCGTTTTCCCGCGCTCGCCTGCCTCCACCTTTTCCCGCTCCCCTACAGGTAGGGTATTCACCACAGGTTTTCTATTACACATATTCTAATGCATTACCTACGTATGGACCAAGTGTTTAAATTACAATTTCCACATTTTACAATATTTTTAACATTAAGTACACTTTCTTTTGATTATCACATTCTCTGAAATCTAACATAAATAATAATATTCATTACAAAAGTTACTCGCAGTTTCTTTAACATCACTATACGAGCCGAAAAAGAAGTTCAAAACCCTGCCAACATTAACTTATCTAAATTCATAGAGGAAAAAATTATTATAGATACAGTTGTCGTTACACATGCCCCTGTTTCCAGTAATTTTCACAACGTGTAAATTTAATGGGAACACTAAATATTACATTTATACAGTTGTTCTGAATCCTTTTACGTAAATGTCCAAAATTTTATACCACCTACTTCCTTTCACTCACTTTATATAGGTCTATATTTTTTTAACATACCAAAAACATTTACTTGTCATTTACTCAAGTGCCTTTTGCACAGTCCAACTTATCATCATAACATTACTAAAATAGTAATTTAATTATTTTTCCTAAATTTATCAAAGAAATAATTTAAAATTATGGAATACAAACATTTAATTACAAAACAATTGCATATTTTGTACACACTATAAAATAATTTGTCGCTGCTTGTTTTGAATAGCAGTCCATTTCCTTACTTACTAAACAAAGTACACACACATATATTGAAAAAATTTAAATACACCTATTTGCTGCCTATTATACGGATTTGGGCAGTCCTTTTCACTTCATATTGTCACTTCTTCTGGATCATATTTACAATTTTCCATCGACTATTTATCTGCCCTCATTAGTATTTGGCAGTCCTTCATATCATTGTTCATACACTGCCCATTTTCCTTTTTTGACAGGCCCATCTTTTATCTGGCTTATAGCCTTTATCCTTTCTCCATACATTTTTACAGTTACGGTACAAGTGGTAATCTGAAACTTACATAACTACATTAGCACACTTTCAAGGGTATACAGACATTTACAAAGATTAGTTACTTTTAGAATAACTTGGGTTCAGCATAAGATACAGCACATTTATTGCCAGTCGTTTTCTGATTATTCTTATTTCACTCATTTCTAGGAACATACAGTTTCAGGTCCACAATATTTCTTACACCTAAAGGTCTTTTGGATTTTGGGTAAATCAGGTAGTAAGCATTGTCGTGTGGAATATTCTGTATTATATATGGTCCATTATAAATATATTTAAATTTTGAAATTTCATGGTTTAGTTCACTAGACTTTTCGTGGGTTTTTAAAAGAACATAATCTCCAATTTTAAATTTTGAAACTTTTAAATTTTTTATGGTGTCTTTTAGATCTAGCTTCAGCTTTTTGCTTTGCCCTTTTTATCACCAATTCTTTCTTTTGATCCAACTCCAAACTTGTACAAGGTAGAAACTCTAGTTTTTCTTCAATTAAACTTTTACTACTTCTGTCTAACAAAATTTCTTCCGGTGGAAATCCTGTAGTTTCATGATGTAATGTATTCATGACATTCTCAAAATCCGATATAAATCTGCCCCAGACTCTAAATTAACAAAACAATAATTCACTTTCAGGTAACACTGAAATAAAGTAATAATAAAGTCATGCATAATACTAATAATATATACAAATACAGTATCCTGCCCCCAGTCTCTTTATTAACAAGGCAGTCTTTTAGGGTTCATAAAACAGTCACTTAAGTCTGGTGGCTTTTTAGGCCTCCTATTTTCTACATCTTTCACTAAGTCATTCAGATCTTGCCAACGTTTCGTTTCATCAGGTGGCTTTTTAGGTTTTGAAATTTCAAAGTCTTTAGCAAGGTACAACATTCCCTGTTCTGCTATCATTTTATCAGGTGGTTCTTTCTGTTCCTGTAATTCACACTCCTTCAAAACATTTATTAAGGCGTGCCCCAGTATAGTATCATCTGGAGGTTCCTGCAAATTATGCCCCTGTTTTACATTACTAAATAATTCATTCGGTTTTGGCCCAGTTCTACTTTCTGTATCTTTCTTTGGAAAAATGTCACTAATTTTCTCATACCCTCTTTCAGTAAAAGTATATTTACTTTCGTCTACACCTAAAAATTCATCTTCACTAGAATCACCACTACTTTCTCCCTCAACATCAGATTCACTTAAGTACGCTACTTTTGCACAATAGTGAGAGTTAGTACATTCATTTTCGTCCGTATTTGCGTACCTTTCATCATCCGAACTATCGTCGGAATCCGACCATTCCGGATCGCTTTCAGGTTCTAACATAAAAGCTTTTCTGAGACAGGCACTAAGTTCCTCCTCTGTATTGTCGTCAGGCTTGGATTTTAATTCAATCTCCTCTTTTGGCAAAACGGCCTCATCCTCAGCTTTATTCACATCCACTGTGACTTCATATTCGGTGTAATCCTCGTGGACTTTGATTACTTTCAGGTAATCATCTGCCCCTTCTCCACGGTGCCTATCGGTAGCAGCTTGTACTATTTGCGGACTGTTAGCAGAAGTTATTTCTTCGTCAATGCTGAGGATTTCATCCTCCAAATCCTTCCCATTCTTAATCTTCCTCTTATTGACGGCACGCGTACTTTGCGCGGCGCTATTTATTCTCTCCCCTTTCAATTCGGGCCACGTCACCTTATCGACGTCCCTATCATTTCCTTTCCTATTAACTACTTTCTTTGCCTCATACTCCTTCTTAAAATCCTCCCACTCACATTGCTTTAGGCCCTTGTACAGATTATCGATCTGCACACGCCAATCAGTTACTTCTGCTAATTCATCCTCGCCTTTAATTTTATTGCAAACACTGCTAACCGCACCTCTCTGTGTATTCACAGTTTCCTTTATCGTTTCCTTTGCCACGGAATTATCACTCGTAAAGTTTTCATTAGCCCTGACGGCTATGTTCGTATCTACTACTGCCGTATTTCCAGCGGCTTCTTTCCTAACAGATGTTCTGCTAGGCTGGGCCGTTGCCCTCTGATGCTCCACTCGCCTGTTAACATGTAGCGTTCTGTGCGGCAGAAATGACTCATTCTGGCTCGCAGCTGACGCTTGTTTCGCCACAACACGTCGCAGCGTCCCGTGCCTGTCCCTAGCCTGTCTCATTACATTACGGTCGGTCCGGTATCTTTTTTCAAATCGGGGCCGGTATGTATTGTCCGCTTCCGTTTGGCCCGCAACGTTCGCGGAAATTAGTTTCCCGCGTCGTTATTATTTTGCGCGGTATACCCTCTACCGCGACCTGAATAATTTCCTCTTCCTCTACCTCTGCCTCTACCTCTTTGTAACATATTGACGCGAAATCCTTCGCCGTCATTTCGTTCATCATTATTACGATTATTACGATGACCAAAATTTTGATAATTGGCACGACTTTCGCGCCAATGATCTTCGTCTTCGACTCTTTCTAGAAATGCTTGGAAGCTACGATGATTGCTTCCTACATACCTCTTTGAATCTTCTGGAAGCTTTTTATATAACTCCCAGATAATTTCTGAATCTGACCTTCGGCCTCTTAAATGTGTCAATTTTCGGTACCAATACTCGCAGAAATCTTTCAAAGAATTTCTGCCCCTGTTATCATGCTGTTTGGCCATGATGAACTCCCGCCATAAGTGGTCCTGCTTTTGTTCAGACCAATATTCTTCCGTAAATCTCTGCCTAAATTCTTCGAACGTCATTCGTTCGGTGTCCAAATTAATTCCCCAGCGCTTAGCATCACCTGCTAAGGCGCTAATTACTACATTTATCCTTTCCTGATCAGACAAGTGCTCAGGAAATACTCTCTCGCAATTTTTGATAAAATCTAACGGATGCCACCCGTTATGTTTCTTGGCGGGATCAAAGCGTTCCTCGCCTTCTAACAGCTTCGTAATCGGTGTGCCATTACAGACAACACCAGGCCTATCTTTAATTTTATTCTCAAGGTCAAAAATTTTGTCTTGAATTTTCGAAGAATTTTGTTCACATTCGGTAACTCTCTCGCCTAAATCTTTTTCAGTGTCTGAAACTACCTTTTCCAATCGTGATATTCCGTGTTGACATTCGTTTACGATCTCAGTTTTGAGACCGAAAACTTTTTCGTCTACTTTTGTTTTTACCAGGGGCTCTACTTTCTCTTGTATGTTGAGAATTTCAACATCGAACCTACTGTTAATGTTAACAATTTCCCCCTGCACAGTATCCATATTTTTGTTAATGTTATCAATTTCAAATTTCAGAGTATTTACCACAGAACTTAAATTACCCACTTTCTGTTCTACTTGTTCTATTTGTTTACTAATTTTAATTCCCTGTCCTTCGACCTGTGCTTTAATTTGATCCACGTGTGTTTTAAGCTGTTCATTCTGTGTTTTTAGCTGATGGCCCTGCGTTTTGAGCTGCTCGTCAACGTGCGTTTTAAGCTGTTCATTCTGTGTTTTTAGCTGATGGCCCTGCATTTTGAGCTGCTCGTCAACGTGCGTTTTAAGCTGTTCATTCTGTCCTGCAATTTGTTTGGTTAATTGTTCAAATAAGTCATTCATACTTAAAATTTTTATACTGTTTTGTTCTACAGGATCGATGTGTTCCGATTCTACTTCAACAGTCTCTTTCGGTTCTTTCTTTATCTGTGGTGAATCAAACATGTCAGTGGATTCGTTCACGTACCCACTATCATCTACCAAGTCATCCTCTACTTCCTGTTTTGTCCCTTGCTGTGTTCGATACGATCTCGACATTTCAATCTGCTCGTTGACGTGTTCATGGTACTGTATGTATGCTAATTGTCTTCCGCTAACGCCATCTGTTATCTGGCCGCGTAAACTCCTGCTACTGCCAGCCGCATTCTCCATTTCGCTTGGCGCATCTACTCTGCCTACGTTTCTATCCATACTAGATACCAACTATACCACACTATTATACTTGATTCCCACTGCAGTTTATTTTACTGATCTTTATTGCTATTCGTGCCACTGGACATCCACTGTTCGATCTTTACTTTAATTTGTAATCGACTACAACTGGATGTCCTGTCACCGGGAAGCCACATGTAACGCTACCGCCCTTTAACGGACGTACGTTAGCTGTATAAAGCCTGTACTGTAATAAGTTCACGGGCTTCACCTTATAAACAAGGATTTTAGTACATAAATGGACCGCGTGTACCTAATAGAAGCAAGATCGGACTTGTAATCAGTAAATAACTACAGTGATGCGTCAAACATATGTGAAGCACAATTGCTCATTCGCATGTACAAGAAGTATTCACAGTAGATGCTACTTTTGATTAATAATTCGGTCGCCAGCCTACTTAGGCAATGAGTGAGCTTTTCCTTGTACAAGTTGTTACATGTACAAACATAGTCACGCGTAGTAATGATGCGTTATATGGCAAAGTTTGGACCCGGAAAAATCCACTGAACTAAAGCTTTCTCTTTTTGTACTAATTTGGACGAGCTAAATTCACACAACACCACACTGCAATGATTACTACGAACTGCATTTAGTATATTGATCAGACTGAAATCGGGCATAGATTGCCCTAGGATAAGCAGTTTTGAAACCCACATACAATGTCACTATTAAAATGGAAAAACAACACTAATGCACTTAGGATTAATGTAGAACTTAACTTTACTGGTCAAATCTGATCAACACATTTCAAGGTTTGAAAGAATGAACAAGAAAAGGGGGGGGGGGCCCTGAAACTGTTATGGTCGTTATACTGAAACTGTTAATTACTAAAAGTCAAATTAACACTCAAATTTCTCAATCAATGGGTAACTAATCTTTTGTTTTACTTCTGAATAATTTAACTGCCATTAGTTCTGTCTCAAGTTAATTAAATAGCATCGATAACTCAATTCAAAAGACTATCTTTCAGTTTATTTATACTTCTACCAACATTTGCAATAGTTCACAGAACTATTGCATTTGTTTATAGCAAAAGTTTGATTGCTGATAATTCTCATTTGCACTAATTATAAACTTTCAGTTCAGGATACTCGGGTTGCACAATACGAGGTAAGGATCCTGTCTAGGTCAGTGATCAGGATAAGTCATGGCTAAAGCAATTCTGGTAAAATTCATGTTATTATTACACAATTAGAAACAGTTTCGACACTGGTCCACACATTTACACTTCTAAAGATGAAATAAAGGTTTGACCTGTGCAAGTCGGTGCGGCGGTTGGCGGGCAGCGAGATAGCGGGCAGCACGGCACACATACAAGCGCGGCTAAGGCTCACGCTACATAGGCACTTTCCATCTTCTTAGCGTCGTAATCTTTCCAATATTGTGCCTCAGAATATAGCCATGCCAGGTAGTCGTCGGAATCAGTGTACCCGAGGCTCAATGTAATCCACTTTTCCTAGGTAGCCTCCTCGGTACAGTACTTGTTCCTCGGATCAATTTACCACTCCGACTCTTACTGACTCTCGCCTCCCACTGACTGCTGTGCCCGTTGCGCCGAACCGCGCCCAGTGTGCGTTTTCCCGCGCTCGCCTGCCTCCACCTTTTCCCGCTCCCCTACAGGTAGGGTATTCACCACAGGTTTTCTATTACACATATTCTAATGCATTACCTACGTATGGACCAAGTGTTTAAATTACAATTTCCACATTTTACAATATTTTTAACATTAAGTACACTTTCTTTTGATTATCACATTCTCTGAAATCTAACATAAATAATAATATTCATTACAAAAGTTACTCGCAGTTTCTTTAACATCACTATACGAGCCGAAAAAGAAGTTCAAAACCCTGCCAACATTAACTTATCTAAATTCATAGAGGAAAAAATTATTATAGATACAGTTGTCGTTACAGTCGGAAGGACTGACTCAGTCACTCAACCACTGTTACTAAGAATTCAGGATGGCCAAACTCAGCACCATACAAAATTTCGGTAGCCCCATAAGAGTAATGGGCCAACGTCCGAGAGAACAGACATATAGAATAGCATAGCCACACTGTAATACTTTTGTGCAATATTGACTATACCTATATCATGTAACTTCTTCATCTTGTCTTAAGCTTAATATGGTATTTGTCTCAACGCGGTCTTTCGCTAAGCATCTGTGTAAATATTTATTCATATTTTATGCAAGTTTATGTAACTGTAATTAATCTGTTGATGTAATTTTGAAATCTATGTTCTGTTTAAATGCTGTTAAGTTAAAACAGTAATTGTATAATTGATTCATGTGTAGAGCACGTAGGTTTCTAATTATGTAAAACGTGAAGCGAAGTTCTTCTGGTACGAAACCCGCATAGCTTGAATAGAAAAGGTGGATTTGGCTGTAGAGCCGCAAGGAGTCTTAGTGGCACAGTTAGTCGGTGGCTAGCATGCAGACTGTTCACATCTTGTAACTCGGAGGAGACAAGGAAAGCAGAAAGAGTAAGTAATAGTGCCTCGGATGTTGAAGAGCGCTAGCTATTTATTCATGGCTTTTATTGATTGGCTCTGAATTGCAAAAATCCACCCCAAGGAGATAGTTTTCAGAGCCTTTATACATCAAGAGTTATGAGTACATCTGCTGCCTTTACCTTATCCACAGAGGACTGTTGCATCTGAAGTAATAATTTAGAATTGTGTTTACTTACATGGACCAGTTATCTGCTTTATTTGCAAATTATAATTGTTTTTAGTTTAACTTTGCGTCGAGAACCTTGAATTACTCCTGCGTCATTTTACGTAGTCAGGATCCTTTCCCCAGTAATGCAATTTTTATGAGAGTCCTATTTAATTGAACTGCAATGTACTTGTTGCTTTAATAGTGTTCCTTAAATTTTGTGGCTTAGTAAATTCCTTGAGTATTCAGTTAGTTTTGCTTCTGAAACATTCCACGTAAATTTTCATAATTGCAGAGATAAAATTTTACTTAAGTGTAGCTGCAAAGAAAATAAATAACTGTTTTAGCTGAAAGCCATTCTTGCCAAAATATATATTCAGTATTAAAAGTAACTGAACAGAACAGTGATCATAATAAGTGGTTACTGGCCATTGCAATTTAAGGGCCATCTTAATGAATACCTGCTTCACAGGTTTGTTAATGCGTTTATATTCGTGTACTTGGTTTAAAAGTGTTTTATCATTGCGTCTTACCAGAGGTCTTTTGTTCTGATCTCAGTAAAGTGATGGAATGGTTTCTGGGTCCCCTTGCTAAATGACGAGTCAGTATAGCCTCATTATTAGAGTAAAAGTACTTATAAAGTGCAGCAGTAATTTTAATAGCGAGTGTATTCCTTAAAGATTACTTGGTTACAACTATGTAGACCATAGCAGACTCATGGATCCCATGTTTAGCTCATGCTGTTTAATACAAGAAAGGAAATGCTATCTAAGAAAACATATGTAGTAATCAGAGCAGTTAACATAACCATTGTTACGTTAGTGTTTTTACATAATTAATGTGTAAAAACTCCTCATGTCCAAATAAGTTGTGCCTCTTCCTCATGTAGTGACAATGTGTGTTCACTTTAACTTTTTTGTGTCGAATACGGAAAGTATACGTTAGTAAGAAACAATTTGTTGCCAGAATATTTTAAGTTTACATCTGTGTTACTCATGACAAACTACTGTCCCAATACTTTCTGGATTATGCTACTGTTTCGGGTCCTATTTACAAGCAGAATTTTAGTAGCGAGTAAAGTCATAAATAGTAGTTAACCTTGTTAATGAGCAGTATAAATACTTGGTACCACTTTGCCTAGTTAGACTTGCGACCGTTTTCCTTTACATAATTCCTGTTTACTTTATAACTAGTAGAACCTTGGTTCGATTCCTGCTAGTTCAACTACTGCCCCCTATCAAAAACAATCATTCAGATGACGAAAAAAATAGTCCGATACCTCATTCCTTAAAACACAGTTACGGTCAAAATCAAATTTCTTTCATGGGATTGACATGATCATCGAATTGCAATTGTAGTAGGAACCGGTGTCACGTAACATGAGTTAGGATTAGATTTGTTTGCAGCAAGACTAGTACCCATACGGATAGCACGACTACATACGCTGCACCACATGTCATTAGGACGGTGACTATTGTTGCCGCTCCCCTTGGCGCGGCATCAGAGGAGCTCCGGCAGTGGTCCGCCCAACGATAACGCTGAACACACCCGTGAAATCTCGTCGTCTTTCCAGACGAGCCCCGTTTTGCGTAGAGCTTCACGATGGAGATATTTGTGTGTGGAGGTTTCGAAGAGAACAAACGTGGTCAGATTTTGTTCGTTATCGTCGTACGTTCCTAGCACCTGGCGTGACGGTATGTGGCACCACTGTGTACCACGGTAAAACCACCTCCTATTCGTGTAGGCAGTAATTTGGACAGCAACTGTTACATTTGTGATGCGTTAAAGTCGCCCATTGTGCAGTACCTTCAAGGTCTGTGTGACGATAACTTTCAACAAGATACCTTGGGACTCTGTGGTGTCAGAGTTGTCTTGACCTACTGCCCTACAGAGAGTGTTCTACTGTTGACCTAGCCAACACGTTATCCAGACCACATAAAAACATGCGTCATGGGTTTCCGAGAGACTCTCCAACTAAACTTCAATTGTAGCTGATCAACCCTGGCATAGTTGAAGCAACATTGTATATGTACCCATGTCTACCTTCCAAGCTCTTGTAAAATTCGAAGCCCAGTCCAGTTAGATCCATTGATGATTCCAGGGATACCAGCTCTACTAAATTTTGCACTCCAAAATGACTTGCAAATTTGATCATGTATACTTACTATTATGATGCATATGTAAAACAAATAACATTTCGTTATTTCTTATACTTTCTGGTTTTGCAACTTTAATGGCTAGTCGTGTAAATTTCTCGAGTATATTCTCAAAAAGGCCACATGTAACATAAATTAGTACGCTAAGAAGTCTGCACATAACAAACAGCTATCCAAACTCAGTCTTTTACTAAAATCGAGTTACGCTGTAATTGTGAAGTAGGAGTATCTTAACACTCCTGTAAGGCTCAAACCATGAACATACTTAATTGAACTCCTGAAGTTAAGTTATCAGGCTTCCAGTCCACTTGATTGGTGCATTTTTGACACAAGGGACACGCCAAGTGTCGCGTCTGCAGGCTTCTTTATGATTAAGTATCGGGCACCGTGGTCTGTAGGTACGACGGCCACAACAGTGCGCCTACGTGATGTGGACACGATTCTATTGTAATAAACAATTGGGAAATAAAGGTTTGAACTGTCTTAGAGCTGCCTGTGTCTTATACCGGCCACCAACCCCCATCAGAGAACATCCACATCCCTACACTTCAGTAACGAATAAAAACCTGTGTTTATCAATGTGCGTGTTCGGTTGGAGAACAAAGTGCGAATAGACACAAAACCACTGTCAGGATACCTGAAAAAGATGATCTGTTATCTGCAAAATGGAATCCTCAGTTTAGCTACAGGAATATTATAAATCAGCCGGCCGTGGTGGCCGTGCAGTTCTAGGCGCTACAGTCTGGAACCGGGGGACTGCTACGGTCGCAGGTTCGAATCCTGTCTCGGGCATGGATGTGTGTGATGTCCTTAGGTTAGTTAGGTTTAAGTAGTTCTAAGTTCTAGGGGACTGATGACCTAAGATGTTAAGTCCCATAGTGCTTAGAGCCATCTGAACCATTTTTATTATAAATCAAGTAATCACTTGGAGGAATTGTTTCATTCCTCCAAGTGTTTACTTGATGAAACAATTAATAAACAAATACCCATAGAACAAGCTGGAGTCAGGCCTGGTAGAATCTATAACGACCAAGTGTTTGCATTAACATGCCATATTCGAAAAGGATATGAGAAGAAATGCATAAGCATAGCTGCTTTCTTGGATCTATCCGCTGCTTACGACACCGTATGGCGAGAAGGCCTTCTCTTAAAATTTGTGAGCATCATTCAGTGTCGGAAACTCACAAACCTACTTAGCAACATGCTAAGCAACAGACTTTTCCAGATTTACTCTGATAACGACAGAAGCGAAGTCTTCAATTTAAGTGACGGACTACCTCAAGGATCTGTATTGGCCCCTCTCCTTTTCAACTTATACATTAATGATCTGCCAGCCACAGCCTAAGGAAATTCGTATATGCTGATGACATCTGTTTGGTAAACCAGAGCTCCAGTTTCACCACTGCTGAAAGCACATTAACTGCCGACATGGAAATCCTGGACACTTACTTCAGGAAATGGTGCCTCCGTCTAAACCCTCAGAAAACTGTTACTTCAGCATTCCACCTACTGAACAGACACTCTCTCTATAAACCAGAAGTTAAACTCTGAGGACAAACCTTACAGTACTGCAGCACTCCGAAGTACCTCGGAATAACACTCGATTGGTCCCTAACTTTCTGACATCTCTCCGCAGTGACCGCAAAAGTGAAGACCTGTAATAATATCATTCAGAAGCTAGCTAGTACCTCCTGGGGTTGCAGTGTTCAAACCCTAAGATTAACTACTTTGCCACTATTATACTCTGTCGCTGAGTACTATTGCCCAACTTGGATGAACAGTGCTCACTGTAGCAAGATAGATGTGCAACTCAACCAGACAATACGACTTATCACAGGCTGCATACGTAGCACTCGAACTGCATGGCTACCAGTTTTAAGTAACATCCAGCTTCGAGCTCTACGAAGATCAGATGCTCTCCTGAAGAACCCCCAGCTACTCGTACACAGCGTTATATTAATAGCAGAACATCAGGGTCTGAAGAAAACCACCTTGGCGAACTGCAAAACATCTTGAAGCCGACTTTAACATCAACGAAGTATGAAGAAATCAGTGGGAAGAATCGTCAGTGTTCAACGGTTATCTGGTTGAAAAATCTTCCATGCGAGTTCCAGGCTTGAACTCCCCAGACGCTAGTGGGGAATCACCAACTACATCCTAACAGGACAAGGGAACTGCGGATATCTAAAGCACAAATGAGGCTGGGCAAGTTCTTTAGATTGTGACTGTGGACCTGCCCTGCATACAATGAATCACATTGTTGGTGAATGCCCGAAACGAGCCTTCGGGGGATCAATAAATGACATCCACCATGCATCACCCGAAGGGCTCAACTGGATCAACAGATTGGACTTAGAAATCTAAGAAACTGCGTAATGTTTACATTATTAAAATACTTTGGACATTTGATTCTGTACCTGTATTTTGCTTGTCATTTCTTACAATGTATACTCTTAAAATTATGTATTTGATCCAAGGGCCGTATCATCGTACAATAAATAATAAATAACAATAAATAAAACTTGGAGGAAATCTTGGAAATCACAATTAAGCTGTCGGTTAGTAAGTGGCTAGATGTGCACAATTTTTGTCTGGCTACTCAGTTTTGTAATGGTGCGAATCAAGGCCAGGGCTTATTGTCATGATCATGATACCTGCAATAACCCGCTGGGCAATATTAGCTACACCACTCTCCAAGTCGCTACAACACGACTGTCTGGCCAAAATCCAACGAGGCCACCATCACCTGAGATGCCTTAGTATTGCCGCAAGTGACGTAAATTAAATCTGTGGTGGCCATTAAACAACAAGTCCCTTCATGGCATGCTGCCCGGACAGGCTGGGCTTCGAAATGGCGAGTCATCGAGTGAGCGTAAGCTGTTGCGTAAAACCGCTATCGTTTCACAGCCATCCTGACGGACAGTTTGCATGGGGTCGAGTCGCAGCACCGATGGGTCGAGGGCCGAACTGTAGCTCTCTCTATCTCCACCAAAGACCACCAACCAGAACATCGAGGTTGGTGTTGGATACTGGATGTCTCGTCGCTCGGCACGTCTGGGCAGTCCCACCAGTGAAGCTGCTAGTAGCATAGCCGGACTGGACTGCCGCAGCAGCATCTGACACAGTGCAGACGCTGTCGCTGTGAAATGCAAACACCGCTAGGTCGACCGCCGCTCCATGCTGGGTGTGGCATCTGCAGGCTTCTTTAAGATTATGTATCGGGGACCGTGGTCTGTGGATTCAACGGCCACAACTATGCGCCCATCTAATGTGGGCATGGGTCTACTGTAAGAAACAATTGGAAAATAAATAAAGGTTTCAACTGTCTTAGAGCTTCCTGAGTCTTATACCATCCACCGACCCACATCCCTACTAGTCACGAATAAATGCCTGTGTGTGTATCAGTGTGCATATTTCCATCATTTACTCCCAACCCAAAATATCTGTTACACAGGCTGCCCTTTACTTTCGGTTCTACCACGAAATTGTTTGCACTGATGTGTGTAGATGAAAATAATTGATCGTCTTTTCAACTTTGTGACGCAGATTCCACTGACCAATTTAATTTTCTTGTCATCAGTTACTTCAGGGGATCATGCTGCCCTCCAAATTTCCAATCTTGTGTTAATCTACACTCATGCTCATAAATTAAGGATAAGTGCAGAATGTGGTGCCACACAACGTGGCACTACACAAAACTGGTGCTAATAGCATAGGCGCATAGTGAACACACACGACAAAGATCTGTAAGTCCACGGTATTGGTGATAAGTTGAGAAAACCTTCCTGGAACACATGTGCTACAAAACGCCACTGTTTCCTGCGCATGTACCCCGACATCAATATGGGATATGATCACCATGCACACGTACACAGGGTGCACAACGGGTTAGTTTACTCTGGATCAGGTGGTCGAGCGGCTGCTGGGGTATAGCCTCCCATTGTTGCACTAGTGCCTGTCGGAGCTCCTGAAGGATCGTAGGGGGTTGAAGACGTGCAGCGATACGTAGACCGATAGCATTCCAGACGTGCTCGATGCGGTATACGTCTGGAGAACAGGCAGGCCACTACATTCGCCTGATATCTTCTGTTTCAAGGTACTCCTCCACGATGGCAGCTCGGTGAGGCCATGCGTTATCATCCGTCAGGAGGAAGGTGGGACCCACTGCAGCCCTGGAAAGGCGGACATACTGGTGCAAAATGACGTTCCGATACACGTGACCTGTTATATTCCTCTGTCAAAGACATGCAGGGGTGTACGTGCACCAGTCATAGTCCCACCCCACACCATCAAATCACGACCTCCATACAGGTCCCTTTCAAGGACATTGTGGGTTGGTATCTGGTTTCTGGTTCACGCCAGATGAAAACCCGGCGAGAATCACTGTTCAGACTATACCTGGACTCATCTGTGAACATAACCTGGGACCACTGTTCCAATGACCACGTACTGTGTTCTTGACACCAGGCTTTACGGGTTCTCCTGTGACAAGGGGTCAGTGGAATTCACCTTGTAGGTCTCTGGGCAAATAAACCATGTCTGTTTAGTCGTCTGGAGATTGTGTGTCTGGAGACAAATGTTCCAGTGGCTACGGTAAGGTCCCGAGCAAGGCTACCTGCAGTACTCCGTGGCCGTCTGCGGGCACTGATGGTGAGATATCGGTCTTCTTGTGGTGTTGTACACTGTGGACGTCCCGTACTGTAGAGCCTGGACGCGTTTCCTGTCTGCTGGAATCGTTGCCATAATCTTGAGATCACACTTTGTGGCCCTCGGACGGTCCGTTTACGACCTGCTGTGGTTGACCAGCCTCCAGTCCCCCTAGTATTCTACCTCTCATAACGTCATCAATATGTGTTCTTTGAGCCATTTTTAACACACAGTCTCCATTAGCACGCTATTTTGTCGAAAGTCGACATGTTAAGAAACGTGGCTGTTGTACTTAAGGTTTATAATTTATATAAAAAACAGCTACCAGCCACATGTATGGTTTAAAAAGGTTTATTATCTTCAGACCATGACCGGTTTCGGATTTTTCATTACAAATCCATCTTCAGATGGCAGGTTACAAGCATTCTTAGTTGGACCTAGTTTTGTTTATGTTATTCGCTTGCTGCACTGGGAAAGAAAAGAAATATTTTTGTTGTCATATCGGTAATGGTATTTTTACGAAAGATTTACTTCTTTTACAAAATCTAATTGCTCATGAGATGGTTTATTATAAACATTAGTAAACTTGCAGGTTAGTGTACTTGCGGGCTGTGTAGTTCTGCCTGACGAAATATTCGTGCGTTTATGTTTTCGAACGCAAACTTAATACACTTTTCAATATGCACTATGTGAGTGCTATTCCAGTCAATGGACGTAACTTTCAACCTCATCATCTTAGTTTCACACGCAGCACACACGAATAACGTTTACAAAACGTGGCCCAGCTTCACATTACAAACGAAAACAATATTTGCAAAGAGCTTACAGTCATAACGAAGTTAACTTACAGATGCAGTACAGTCGATATGGGTACAGTAAAATCTCTCTTTGCTATTGTATGAAATTAATCTAAAACGGAATAAATAAAATTACATACAAATAAGATTACAAACATTATATGTAGTACAGAAATACTGTGTGTTACTAATTATTTGTTACAATAGTAGGAGATAAATTCTAATATATGACATAATATGAAATGCACATGTTTTCATTATGCGATTTTTCAATGACATATAAACAGTTTTTGGGGCCTGTATACTGAATGTTTTTGATGGAATATTGGGCTTAAGTTATTTTAAAAAAGTAAAAGCTTCTTCAAAGTTATTTAAGAAGGGGGTGTTAACTGACTCTGTCTGTTCATTCAAAATGAGATCAGGGAACCTGTTTTTATGTGTATGAATCTCAATCTCCTCTAGGAGATTCAATGTGAAACCTTTGTCTTTGAGGTGTAATATCTGCAGGTTGTTTTCTATATTCTCAACTGTATGATTGTTTTCTGCAAGATGGGTGGCAAAAGCAGATTTGCTTAGGTTTTTCAGACGTAGGGCATCAAGGTGTTCCTTGAATCTTGTTTCAAAAGCTCTACCTGTTTGGCCTATGTAGAATTTAGGACAGTTGTTACACTTAAGTTTATAAATTCCAGATCTTTTATGGAGTATGCTATTGTGTGGGAGTGAGTGTATGACTCTTTGTTGGAGTTTGTTATTGGTAGAGAAACTAATTTTGACATTCTTCTTCTTGAATAAGTTGGAAATTTTATATGAAAGTGGGCCTATATATGGTAGGGCTACATATTTTACTGATTTTTTGTCTGCACACTTACTCGCTGCATCGTACTCTGACATGCACCAACTCACCTCTGCTTATGTGGACTGCTGCCAGCGCCACCGTGCGGCAACCGCAGGTCAAATGCACCACATGGCAATACCACGAGGTGATTTAAACCCGCAAACCGCCCACCAAAGCGTTCTTTCACCATGTATCAGCATTATCCTTAATTTATGAGCACGGGTGTATAATACGTTAGCACCCACCGTATTCTACAATTCGCCATGCATAGCCTGTTTTTCTCATGGACGGGTCCTTACTATTTCTGGCCGCTGTAAAACAGGGGCAGCCAAAAATTCGGCACCACGCGAGCTGTTCCCTGGCAAAAGTGTCTGCACATGAGGAAGGGTGAGAGGGGGAAATTGTGAGCGCGCTGCACTAAAAGGCAAAGCAACCACACTGCAGAAGACGTGGGTTTGTATTTTATATTTCTCAACAACATATATCGTAAAGAAAAGAAATTTCCATCTGGTGCAAACTGTAAGCATGCGGTCAGAAGCAGCCTATTCACAGATTTTTGAACTCAGGTTGCCACATAATCGACACCTATTTAGATTCATAATCGATGAAAGACACACACACACACACACACACACACACACACACACACACACACACATGTAGGTCGAAATGTTTCATCACGTTTGCAATCTCATTCTGGAGTCATGCAAACTCTTTCTGAGGCAAATGACGTATACCTCCTGGAAGATTTTAACGTAACAGAATTTGACTTTTAAACGGGAATTACACAGCAGGTCCGTCTGTTGCAACTGCACACGCACAGAGACGCTTGCAACTGAAACTGCGAACGGTCTAACAGCTAAAAACAAATTTAAGACTGGCAGTCTCCTCACAAGTTTGGAACATTGTCCCTGTAATTCTTTCAAGGCCACAAAGAGTTCTTCATGAAACATGTTTCCTTGGACGCCAGTGAGCTTAGGGAACCGAACGATGTCTATTGACACAATTTGTCCCTTTCACAATGCGGTTTTACTGTTAAATGCAACTCCTACCTATCACAAATAAGTAGTTTCTCACCTCGCAATATCTTACCGTGGGCAGCATGCCAGTCAAGTTCACTTAAAATGCGAATTCTGCAGTCTATTAATGTGTTATAATTTTCGTTCCTGCTATCCTCTATTCCTTCATAAATTCAACAATAATGGATTTTAAATCGATAAACGTTCCAGGCATTTGTCTTGACTAAACAAATATACTTTGCAATAACATATAAAGTCTCGACACTCTTCAATTAGTTTCATGGAAAACTATTGCAACTTACAGTGTAATAATGCGTGCAACTTCAGAAAATTTTCTATTCGTACCACCAATTTCATCACATTCTCTATGTCTGAAAATTTAAACAAAGTGCTTCTTGATGTACGGAACAATGAATCCCGTCTGTTGACTGGTGTAATATTTTGGTCTTTCAATTAATTCCTCATGTGGTTTCTAAGTGATCTTGTAATGTCGTTCCATTTGCGGTACCGGTCGATTATACGACTCCACAAGAGATATTGAGAATTATTATCTCTTCTGTCATTCCCAATCATTTTAAGGCTTGTGGTAATAGATCGCTAGACTGCCTCTTTTAGTACAGACAACTGCTGGACCTGTGAACTACCCTCAAAGCAGGTTAGCGAAGGATGAGGAGCCTTGACACCACGATTCTGCCAGTTTGAAGAATATCGTGCCGATTGAAACATGTCGCACTACAAAGCTATAAGAAATATCGCGGCTCTATCACGTTCTTCCGAGAAGTACCGAGCAAAGCCGCGGTGGATCGAGAGTCGGTTAGCAAGCAGGCCGCAAGTGCGGTGTGCATGAATTTAGGCACGTTTTGGCCAGCCTTACCGTAAAAGATGACTTCTGGTACGGGATAAAAACTTAGGCGACTTGGGTGATAAGGCCTTAGTGCACCTGATTATGTCCAGGTTGACCCCTGTACGCGACGTCCGACCTGCAGCCAGAGGAAATCAGCTAAAAACATGACAATTAGGGTAAGTCCAGGAGAGTTGGACCACTGGGTGAGGTGGACCGGTGGCGTATTACACAAATGTGCCACTGGAGATCAGCTCTTCTGTGAACATATGTGGTACAGAATTATTGCTGTCATTTTCGTGTTAGTTCTGGAGAAAAATAGATTCTTCGTTCTGGGAAGCCGAAAAATTTTATCGTGCTGTTATATAATTTTAATATTAAGGCCTTGTAAGTAGGCGGCTATTTTTTATGTTGGTAATGCCTCTTAGTGCTCTGTATGAAAATCGCTGACTGCGCTGTGTGCAGTCAGTGGCTGGTTTTACTCATTGTTGGAATATTCGCTTGTGTAGCGTCGGGCAGTTGGATGTGAACAGCGCGTAGCGTTGTGCAGTTGGAGGTGAGTCGCCACCAGTGCTGGATGTGTGGAGAGAGATGCCAGAGTTTTGAGAGAGGACGATATGGACGTGTGTCCGTCAGAAAAAGGAAATTTGTAAGACTGGATGTCATGAACTGATATATATAATATGACTTTTGAACACTATTAAGGTAAATACATTGTTTGTTCTCTATCAAAATCTTTCATTTGCTAACTATGCCTATCAGTAGTTAGTGCCTTCAGTAGTTAGAATCTTTTATTTAGCTGGCAGTAGTGGCGCTCGCTGTATTTCAGTAGTTCGAGTAACGAAGATTTTTGTGAGGTAAGTGATTCATGAATGGTTTAGGTTATTGTTAGTCAGGGCCATTCATTTGTAGGGGTTACTGAAAGTCAGATTGCTTTGCGCTAATATATTGTGTGTCAGTTTAGTGATGAACAGAATAAGTAAAGAGAGAACTGTCTGAGTACGTTCAGTTTTGCTCAGCAGTTTGAAAATCAAATAACGTAACAGTTTTTCCAACATTGTCATTCTTAATTATCAAAGGGGACATTTCAGGCTTAGTTTGCAGAATACTAATGCAGTTTTGTTACTACGGGCTTGAAAAATGTGTAGGCATGAAACTAACCGAAACGGCCACTGATTTCGTTGCCTACGGATATAAAGTGGAGTGGTACATCGTTCCCAGACAGTTGCAAGATATGGACCAGTGTTATTTGGATGAGATGGATCACTTGTTTTAGTGTGAGAGATATGGAAGACAATTAAATATAGCTTCAAGGGATGTGCAGTAATCCCACTGAAGATGGCTGCAGTCTCAGACTATGCTTATTTGTCGGAAGATATGTCTGTTCCAACAAATGGAAGAAAATAATGGGACACATAAACCAACCAACCACTTCAAAGCTCATCAAAAGACATAGTGATCCCAAGCACGCCAGAAGAGCAGAGTTATCTGCACAAGCCAAATTCCTATACTGAGACAACTTCGGACTCTACTCCTACTAAACATACAGCTTTCAAGATTACTACCTCAGACCTGACTACTCTTATGCCAACACAGACAAAATTTTGGAACAAAATCTCCTGTTCTTCGTATTGACAAAACTACGAATTTAAGAGGAAGGCAGCAACTTTGCTGGAAATATTGAAATGGTAGAGAAGAACAGGGACAGAAAAGAAAGAAAATAGAAAAGAGGCATAAAAATCCCCAAACGAACATACTTGTGAACAGAAAAACAGACTGAAGAAGCAAAAAAAATGAATATAGCTCACAGTGTTCATCATATGCAGACATTGTAAATGATTACGAAAATAACTTTGATGAATGGGATGAAGATGAATGTGTTGGGTGTGGTGGAATCTATTGCAAAATTAATAAAAATGATGATTGGGTTCAATGTGTTTCTTGTTCACGATAGTTGTCTAACGTTTGGTAATAAGGTAATGGCTGCGGTGAGATAAAGACAGGATACTGTTTGAACGAAACAAACAACTCATTAGAAAAGTAAATGTTCGATCAAGATTTGTAATAAACTGATAAAATAATAGTACAATGCTGTATCCGTTACAGTATATTCCAAATAAAAATATGAAATTTTAGTTGAATCTTTTTTCACGAGTAGCAGTTTTTATGCGGTCTACCTCTCCCGTTACTCTGCTCCATCTCATCCATACACCTATGGGTGAGATGAACCAGTCATGTGGATTTTCATTTCGTCACATCTCTTGTATTTTAAATAGCCAACGGCATTGCAGCAGTGGCAACAGCGGTTCCCGTCAGATCACCGAAGTGAAGCACTGTCAGGCTTGGCTAACACTTGGATGGGTCACTGTCCGGATCTGCTGTTGACAAGTGGGGTGCACTCAGCTCTTACAAGGCCAGTTCAGGTGTTACCTGAGTGAGGAATGGCGGCACCGATCACGAAAACTGACAGCGGCTCTCAGAGCGATGTGCTGACCACGTGCACCTCGTCCCTGCATCTGGTGACATCTGAGGGCCGAGGATGACGCGGAGGCC
This sequence comes from Schistocerca nitens, assembly GCF_023898315.1. NCBI lineage: Eukaryota > Metazoa > Arthropoda > Insecta > Orthoptera > Acrididae > Schistocerca > Schistocerca nitens. The sequence continues at coordinate 307,676,583 of NC_064614.1, forward strand.
GCTTGCCACTGGGCCTTCAAGGCCTGCTCTGGCGGTGATTTTTGAAATTTTAAACGGTAGTGCGTCAGTTGTGTACTTACTTTTATATGACACTGTATATGAACATGCTGCTAGAAGTAAAAAAATAAAAGTTGAAAAACACGCGTATTTTATGCTGAGGAAGAAAGGCTGTCCAACTCTCCCGGACTTATCCTACATTAAAAGGGGGCCGCCAGAAGTGAGAACACTCCAATAAAATGTGTGAGTGCATGCATTAAAGGTTATCACGTCGACGTTGCCAACGCCTTTAGAAATGCACCATCATAGCACTGCTGCTCGCGGAAACCTACCTGCGCCAATGTTTTGTCATTTAGGGTGGTCGTTTCCAAGAATGAGCAGTGTCTTTGATGTTGAAGTAGAGCCGCTAACCGCTGGCAGCACCCGCCCTGGCCAGCACAGAAAACCCAGCTCCCAAAGTGCTTACCTTCTTAATATATTTTAATAGCTATACGGGAGGACTGGATTGTTATAACCCCACCCATCTCCGCTAGAAATTATTTTCATTAGTTAATAACTTTTCCTAATTTCCTAGCTACTGAATGTCTGACTCTGTAGTCTATTCCATTGGGTTCTTTCCTCACGTAGTCTTTTTAGAATATCTGTGTTGCTTAGTTAATGCAGCCACTTAATTTTTAACGTTCTTCAATTGGATATATTTTCAAATGCTTTCAGGTTTTTGCTCCTCACCTTTATAATGGTCCAAGTTTCATTTCCGTACATCGCTGTGATCCAGATGTACACATCTTCTTCGTTTCATTACCACAGCCTCTACTTCAGGTCGGCGTCGTTAATTTAGGTGTACGACATTCCTAGTTTAAGGGGTGGCCGGATTCCTTTCATGTCACCACACCGTTACCCTCCCCCTCCCCTTCCCCTATCCGTATGGAGTAGGTATTCTTCCATTGTTCGGAAGTAGTGTTATCTATATGAAAGTAGGAGGACGTTTTTCTAAATGTTTGCGAATCGTGTAACTGGTGCGAGAGTTGGGTACCGGCCTGGTATTCATCTAATTGGATGTGGGAAACTACCTAAAAACCACATCCAGGTGACTGGCACACCCGACATCGTTGCTTATCCGCCGAGCAGATGCGGTTCAGGGGCGGAACACCGGTCCGAATCCCGCAAGCGACATCCTAGCACGTGCGGCCGTTCTGGAGGGTTTGAAATACGCGCAAATCGTGAGCAAGGAATTCAGTTTGGACTAACAGTCCCTTCAATTTTGGGTCTAACATCCCACATTTCGTTTTGTTTGCTTAGTACTCACCACAATCGTAATTGCACATTAATTTGTTTTATTTATATTCATCGGTAGCACGCACGCATCACTTCTGTCATTTGACAACCCGCAACGGCACATTTGAAAACCTAGCTCCAAACGAAGCTGATCATTTTACGGGACATCAGCGCTGTTCAGAGACTACGGATACGGGCAATTCCAACTTTAGCGCGAATAGAATTGGCGTCATTACAACAGATTTTTCGGATAGCTGGAACACATTTACCACTGAGACGCAGCACACTAACTGTGCGTGTGCATTACACGCAAATGACAGCTATAAAAAGCGAAATATCGGCTTGGCATGATTATAGAATGACGACCCTCCGAGGGGAAAAAGTTGGGTCGGCAGTGAGGAGTTGCTTAAGCGAGCTCCCCCCGGGCGTGCGCCGCAGTTAGGCGCGGGTCTGAGGGCGCATTAGGCTGACGAACGGCCGCCGCCACGAGCCCCAACTTTAAGGGCAGGGGAGGGCCCGGAGCTGCTTCGCCGCAATTACTGGCGCGCCAGTCGGCTGGCGTCTCCTCGGGAAGCGGCGCCGGAGGGGAGACTACTCTTTTTCCGTGGCGTTTAACTCACGGCTCCACCACCACGACAACTGCTTTTGGAAAAAAAAAATCTCTGCATGTAATGCGAGAGGTAGTCATAAAGTTTTAATTGAAAAGAATCAAATTTCGCTACTGAAATCTGGTGATGATGCGAGTCCTTGTCCTCATATTTACCCACCAGTATAACACGTGTTTTAAACTGCTGCATTTTGGCTGTTCTACTGCAAAGAAACATCTCGTCCTTATGTTAGAAACGTCTCCATTATAATTATCCGGGCTGTTATGCCGTGGTCGGTTGATGAATTCTGTGTCAATTCCCAACGTTTCGTCCCCATCTGCGGAGGACATCTTCAAGGGGGTTTAGAGATCGATGGAAGGACCAACACACCCACTGGCTCGCTACTGCGAGGAATTTAATAGTTTCTATGGCCTCTCTGTATAGCCTTTCAGGATATCCGGTTGTGGCTGACAGACCTTCGGTCCTATCAAAATGAATGTTGTGGTCTTCTGGCTGCAAAATATGTTTCCGCAACCGCTGATCTGTCAGTCTTCGCCCTTCTTCAGTTGCCCTTGCGCTCTTCTGATGGTTTCTGACCTTTTTTTTTGTACACCTCCCCATAAATACGTGGGATCTTGTAAATTCCTGCTTTTTATAGCCGTTTTGGAGCATCCTTTGCCAATTTTAGGTAATCCTTTATCTTTCGGGTGAGTTTGTAGATTACCGTGGTGTTCCGTTTTTCCAAGATTTTTTCTATACAACCACTGACCTCCTTAACGAAAGCCAGGAAAACTTCCGATTGTGAAGGCGCTTGTATTTCTCTATTATTTTTGCGTGGTGATCTTCACGCTATTTTTGCCTCAACGGACGAATAATAATTCTTAAGCAACACATTAAAGAGATACTTTACACTGAGGTGACAAAAGTCATGGGATATCTCCTATTATCGTGTCCGACCTCCTTTATGTCCGCTGTAGTGCAACAACTCTTAGCGTAGCAACTCGGCGTTGCGTGGACTCAAGAAGTCGTTGGAAGTCGCCTGAAGAAATATTGGGCCATGCTGCCTCTATAGTCGTCTGTAATTGTGAAAGTGTTGGAGGAGGAGATTGTACAGGATATTGTGCATGAAATGACCTCTAGATTATGTTCCATAAGTATTGGATGGGATTTATGTCGTGCTCTCTGGGTGTCCAGAAGCACCCGCTCGAATTGTCCTCTGAGTGTTCTTCAAACCAGTCGCGAACAATTGTGACCCGGTGACGTGACATCGTTTTTGGAGATATTAAGCCCAAGAATGGCTGCAAATGGTCTCCAGATAGCCGAACGTAACGACTTATCGATTCAGTTGGACCAGAGGACACAGTCGATTCCTTGTAAACAGAACCGACACCATTAGGGAGCCGCCACTATCTTGCACAATGCCTTATTGACAACTTGAATCCATGGCTTCGTGGCGTCTGCGCCACATTCGAAACCTAACATCACCTTTTACCATTTCAAATCGTTGCTCATCTGGCCAGGCCACGGTTTTACGTTGTCTAGCGTCCAACAGACGTGCTCACGAGGCCAGGAGCAGGCCATATCGTGCTGCTAGCAAAGGCACTCGCATCGGGCGTCTGCTGCCTTAGCCCATTAACGGCAAATTTCGCTGCTCTGTCCTAACGGATGGGTTCGTTACAGTATCATGTTCATTTCTGCGGTTGTTTCATGTAGTATTGCTTGTCTGTTAGCTCTGACAATCGTTCGTCTTTGCCACTGTTCTCGGCTCTTAAGTGAACGGCCGGCCGCTGGTGGCCGAGCGGTTCTGGCGCTACAGTCTGGAACCGCGCGACCGCTACGGTCGCAGGTTCGAATCCTGCCTCGGGCATGGATGTGTGTGTTGTCCTTAGGTTAGTTAGGTTTAAGTAGTTCTAAGTTCTAGGGGACTTATGACCTCAGAAGTTGAGTCCCATAGTGCTCAGAGCCATTTCATTTCATTTCTTAAGTGAACGCCGTCGGCCACTACGTTGTCCGTGGTGAGAAGTAATACCTGAAATTTGTTATTTCGGCGGATTCTTGACACTGTGGATTTCCGCATATTAAATTCCATTACGATTTCCGAAATCCAATGTTCCATGCGCCTAGCTCCAACTATCATATCGGTTTCTAAGTCCGTTAATTTCCGTCGTGCGCCCATAATCGTGTTGAAAACCTTTTCACATGAAACACCTGACTGCAGATGACAATGCACTGCCATTTTATACCTTATGTACGCGATACTACTGCCATCGGCATATCTACATATCACTATCTCAGGACTTTCGTCAACTCAGTGTAATTCCGCGTCAAGCAGCTGTGGTTCACAAATGTTCCTTGCTCTGTCGGCCAACGTTTTTATGACGCCTCGCTTTTCTTATGGACAGTGGTTCGAATCCCAGTGTAGGTTACTTTTTGTGTGCGTGGGTTTTCGGTAAACTGTGAGGCCCAAGCTACCAGATTCTTTCTTGAAAACTAGCACATCAAGAAAGTTTAATCTCCCGCCTGCCTCTTCCTCAACGGCGAACTGAATCTTCGGATTATCCAGTTCAGATGCTTGTGAGAATGACCTAGCTCCTCTCTGCCACACCTCCCCAAAACAAACGTGTCAGCTATATAGCGGAACCAGATAATATAAGGTTTTTTATTTTCAGTTTTCAATGCCTGCTCCTCGAATTTTTCCCTAAAGAAATTCGCTATAACTTAGCTTATGGAGCTCCCCATATACACCCAATGCGCTTGTTCATAGAACTAACTCATCGTTCGATTTGAAATACATGGTCGTGAGGCAATATTTAAACACTGCTGCAGTGCTGGGAGGCAAAATCTGATTTAGCTGTTGCAACACCTCATTGAGCGGAACCATAACAAATAGCGATACCACATCAAAACTAGCTAATATGTCCTCCGGCTACACCACTGTGACGTTTAATTTACTGGTATAGGAGTTCGATCGGCGCACATAGGTCGTAATAATGTCCAGATCTTGGTAATCGACTCTTTACGCACCTTCGGCAAACCATAAAGTCTTGGTGGTAGTGCAGCTGAAAAGAACAGACTTCTCAGAACGCTCTGTTCGATAGAAGACTTTTTTATCAATCCCATAATAGTTCTAAGAACTTTGTCAGTGGTGTCTTTACTCAGTTTTCTATATGACAGCAGATATAATAAGTCGTTAATCTTACAATGACAGTCGCCGGTCGAAGTGGCCGTGCGGTTAAAGGCGCTGCAGTCTGGAACCGCAAGACCGCTACGGTCGCAGGTTCGAATCCTGCCTCGGGCATGGATGTTTGTGATGTCCTTAGGTTAGTTAGGTTTAACTAGTTCTAAGTTCTAGGGGACTAATGACCTCAGCAGTTGAGTCCCATAGTGCTCAGAGCCATTTGAACCATTTTACAATGACAGTCAGTCACATTCAAAACTACTGTCGCATATCCTTTTTCGACGGGGAGAATGGGATTGCTCTTGCTCAAAGTTAATGTGAATTACTTTATGGAGGCTTTGCGTGAGCCAGTACTTTCACTGGTTCTACAAGGATCTCTTCATCTACAGCTACGTCCACGCTACGAATATCTATTTCTACACTGGCTACTATCAAAAAAACGGTGGCGGATACGGAAATGAACATTTGTGAACCAGAACTGGTTGGCTCGGAATTAAAACACCTTATTAAGGAGAGGGGAGAGACTGACGGATCAGTTGTTGCGGAATGTGCTTTGCAGCCAGGAAACTACCACATACATTTTGTTAGGACTCAAGAACTGGCAGCCACAGGCGGATACCATGAAAGGCTACACAGAGAGAGGCCATAGAGATTGTTGAATACCCAGAGAAATATCAGTAGGAAGGATGTGGGCGTGAAATTGTTTGACATCTGGATTCCGGTGCTGAAAAAGTTATGTACGAGTCTTCCACCATGGGGTGAGACCAACAGTGGACGACGCACCCGACAGTGGACAGTTGCGCCCGACTATTAAACGCATACAGCTTTACGCCACTGCGCGGGACCTTACGTAAAATGAATTTTGCTGCAATCATTAGCACTCCAGGGCTTGTATGGACATCCAAATAAGCTACTACCCCCTTGAAAATGTCCTCCGCAGATGGGGACAAACGTTGGCTTTTAATGGAAATTCAGTTCGACCGCAGCATAATAGCGCGAAATATTTTATTAATTGTGACATTTCCGGCATCGAAAGCGTACATTTTACAAAATCAACATGGCTGAAGTCATGGGCAAAAGAACCTTAATAGGAACAGCCCGCTGAGTGGCACATTCCGGACATGCATGGATAATGTGCTAGTTTACCTGTTCCGGCCAATAGCCACGACGGTCAGTCAATTTTTTCATGCGAGCGATTCCTCAGTGTCCTTCACAAAGTAGCGAAATTACTTTGCTACGTAGTGTAGGTGGAAAGACTATTTGGCGGGACTCTTCCGTACCAAGATGTAACCCGCCATACTGAGCTGTTAGACGCTGTCCCAAGAAAAACACCTAGTATCTTGTCGGTACGTATAGTTAGGTGGTCAGGTCACCCCTGTCTCATCATTTTAGGATCCGTCGAAGGCTAGAATCCTTCTTAGATTCTGTTGCTATCATTGATGCGGTAATCTGGAACTCTTCCACAGTGTGGCGTGTGACGGCATCTATCTTAAAACAAACGACCTTCTGTTGGTCAGACCTTAGGTCTGGACCAGCTGGCAGCCTGGATAATGCTTTGGGTTGGCATGACGACTGGTAGGCTTATGTTCAGTGTGATAATAGTCCACTGACACGACTGATCACTGTAAGTGTTGAGACATTACCTGTTAGCAACGATCAGCGTGCCTTGTGGCACACCGAAGACCAAATAAATTTAGCTCCCCTTATCTCCAATGAATTTAGTACATACGAAATTTGTGCTGTATTCGCTCCACTGATTTTTAAAATTATTGTCACTTCTTAAGATTGCATCATAGGCTTGCCTCTTGCAATGTCGTAAATAGCTTGTGAAGATTCTGTAAATGTCGACATCTATTCTCTCATGTAACAATTATATCGTCCAGATAATAGCAACAAGCCAGAATTTTGCGGATCAGCTCTTCTGAATATTATTGATAAATAGCGAGAAAGCTGAAAATTCTAAAAGATAGTCTTACATTGGTACAAGAGGGAATGGATTGTTCAAAACCAGAAGCTGTTTTGACTCCAGGTGTAGAGGGTGTTGCAGATAACCATTAGACAAATAAATTTTGGTGTAGTAACCCCTTGTAATCTACATCACAAACCTTCTGGTCAAGGAATAGGAAACATGTCAAAAAAAAAAAAAGTTATGCATTTACTTCTTGGAAGTGCCTAAACAGTGTAAGCGAGACATCGCTCCTACTAACAACCACGAACAGACACGCCCAGGAGCTAGACAAATGAGCGTCATGATATTTAGATCTTTCATCCAGTTCCGTCTTGACATCGTCATGCGTCGTATTAGGTATTTCACATGCTCATGAAGTACTGGACGCAGGGATTTCCTTTATGTTGACCTGAGATTCTATGTCCTTTGCATAACCTAATCGCGGAGAAAAGGGATCATAAAACTTTGTGCATAGTTCATCAACAACAGAAGGTTGACACACGTTTCTGACAATGCAACATGGTACGAAATAACAATGGATAAAGAAAGAAAATGTCTTATATCGTTAAAACCCGCATATATTCACTTGGAAAAGATATTTAAACTTGTTTTTTAAAAGTAAATGATTGACTGGTGGTAGCTCTTTTGTTACGACAGTACTTTACGTAACCTCAGTTTAACGTTTACTTAACTGCAATAGATTCCTGGACACGGAAGGCTACGTGCTTTGAATAGATTGTCATTACTATGAAAATTTACTGGATGAAATAAGCAGCTGTTGGCTTTTGCTAGATTGAAAACGTCGAAATACGAACTAAGCCAGTATAAAACAACATTATTACAACAGATGCAAATATGAAACCTGTGAACTTAATTTATTTTTTTGTTCGAACTGAAATTGGCTGAATGGCTCTAATTTTAATTACTTTACTTTGCCCTCATTGAGTCAACAAGAATGAAATGCTCTCTGAATATTACTGAAAAACACTGTTAATTTATGGAGGCTTCATTATTACTTTCAATTATCTTTTTAGCAAAAAAACAAAACTGACAGTGATAGTCTTTTATTAGGTTTCTTTTAATTCGGGTATTTAATAACTGGAAAGGAATGGGAACCTAAGAAGGTGACAGAGACTGAGGATAATGACAAGATCATGTACCTACAGTTTTTACGCACAACACTTATTGAACTAAAATTCACTGAAATTGTCACTGTGTAGTGCCACACAAAGTTTATAAAGTGAAAGAAAATAAAACAACCTTACAGTTCGTTGCAGATGTTAAGCCGTCGTCTTCGTTGTTGTCTACAATGCTCCCATTGCACCATGTAACATTGGGGCACATCTTGATTCACAGTAACCAATTATGGGTGAGGATCTTGATGTCATTTGAGCCTCTTACATCTGCCCACACTCGTCGTGCCCTTCGTGCCCCACTAGTAACAACTGTACCTCACATGGGACAGACAGTGCATGCCACTTACGTGTGTTCACTCTTATGTCTCACAACCAAATAAGTCTCCTGCGCGCTCTCCGTATGACGGCACACTCACTTCCAGAGAACAGAGCTCCTACACAAGTCTACTCTCTGCAAACGATATTGCTTTTCCTAACAGTCCCTACAGGAATTAATCCAGAATAAATATATCGTAATACAGAATATTTTATACATGTTACACACATATCACAATTCTAATTAACTCATAGTATCGAACTTCCCCCATGAACCATGGACCTTGCCGTTGGTGGGGAGGCTTGCGTGCCTCAGCGATACAGATGGCCGTACCGTAGGTGCAACCACAACGGAGGGGTATCTGTTGAGAGGCCAGACAAACATGTGGTTCCTGAAGAGGGGCAGCAGCCTTTTCAGTAGTTGCAGGGGCAACAGTCTGGATGATTGACTGATCTGGCCTTGTAACATTAACCAAAACGGCCTTGCTGTGCTGGTACTGCGAACGGCTGAAAGCAAGGGGAAACTACAGCCGTAATTTTTCCCGAGGACATGCAGCTTTACTGTATGATTAAATGATGATGGCGTCCTCTTGGGTAAAATATTCCGGAGGTAAAATAGTCCCCCATTTGGATCTCCGGGCGGGGACTACTCAAGAGGACGTCGTTATCAGGAGAAAGAAAACTGGCATTCTATGGTTCGGAGCGTGGAATGTCAGATCCCTTAATCGGGCAGGTAGGTTAGGAAATTTAAAAAGGGAAATGGATAGGTTAAAGTTAGATATAGTGGGAATTAGTGAAGTTCAGTGGCAGGAGGAACAAGACTTTTGGTCAGGTGATTACAGGGTTATAAATACAAAATCAAATAGGGGTAATGCAGGAGTAGGTTTAATAATGAATAAAAAATAGGAGTGCGGGTTAGCTACTACAAACAGCATAGTGAACGCATTATTGTGGCCAAGATAGACACAAAGCCCATGCCTACTACGGTAGTACAAGTTTATATGCCAACTAGCTCTGCAGATGATGAAGAAATTGATGAAATGTATGACGAGATAAAAGAAATTATTCAGGTAGTGAAGGGAGACGAAAATTTAATAGTCATGGGTGACTGGAATTCGTCAGTAGGAAAAGGGAGAGAAGGAAACATAGTAGGTGAATATGGATTGGGGGGAAGAAATGAAAGAGGAAGCCGCCTTGTAGAATTTTGCACAGAGCATAACTTAATCATAGCTACCACTTGGTTCAAGAATCATAAAAGAAGGTTGTGTACCTGGAAGAATCCTGGAGATACTAAAAGGAATCAGATAGATTATATAATGGTAAGACAGAGATTTAGGAACCAAGTTTTAAATTGTAAGACATTTCCAGGGGCAGATGTGGATTCTGACCACGATCTATTGGTTATGAACTGCAGATTGAAACTGAAGAAACTGCAAAAAGGTGGGAATTTAAGGAGATGGGATCTGGATAAACTGAAAGAACCAGAGGTAGTTCAGAGTTTCAGGGAGAGCATAAGGGAACAACTGACAGGAATGGGGGAAAGAAATACAGTAGAAGAAGAATGGGTAGCTCTGAGGGATGAAGTAGTGAAGGCAGCAGAGGATCAAGTAGGTAAAAAGACGAGGGCTAATAGAAATCCTTGGGTAACAGAAGAAATATTGAATTTAATTGATGAAAGGAGAAAATATAAAAATGCAGTAAATGAAGCAGGCAAAAAGGAATACAAACGTCTCAAAAATGAGATCGACAGGAAGTGCAAAATGGCTAATTAGGGATGGCTAGAGGACAAATGTAAGGATGTAGAGGCTTGTCTCACTAGGGGTAAGATAGATACTGTCTACAGGAAAATTAAAGAGACCTTTGGATAGAAGAGAACCACTTGTATGAATATCAAGAACTAAGATGGAAATCCAGTTCTAAGCAAAGAAGGGAAGGCAGAAAGGTGGAAGGAGTATATAGAGGGTTTATAGAAGGGCGATGTGCTTGAGGACAATATTATGGAAATGGAAGAGGATGTAGATGAAGACGAAATGGGAGATAAGATACTGCGTGAAGAGTTTGACAGAGCACTGAAAGACCTGAGTCGAAACAAGGCCCCGGGAGTGGACAACATTCCATTAGAACTACTGATGGCCTTGGGAGAGCCAGTCATGACAAAACTCTACCATCTGGTGAGCAAGATGTATGAGACAGGCGAAATACCCACAGACTTCAAGAAGAATATAATAATTCCAATCCCAAAGAAAGCAGGTGTTGACAGATGTGAAAATTACCGAACTATCAGTTTAATAAATCACAGCTGCAAAATACTAACGCGAATTCTTTACAGACGAATGGAAAAACTGGTCGAAGCGGACCTTGGGGAAGATCAGTTTGGATTCCGTAGAAATGTTGGAACACGTGAGGCAATACTAACCTTACGACTTATCTTAGAAGAATGATTAAGAAAAGGCAAACCTACGTTTCTAGCATTTGTAGACTCAGAGAAAGCTTTTGACAACGTTAACTGGAATAGTCTCTTTCAAATTCTGAAGGTGGCAGGGGTAAAATACAAGGAGCGAAAGGCTATTTACAATTTGTACAGAAACCAGATGGCAGTTATAAGAGTCGAGGGGCATGAAAGGGAACCAGTGGTTGGGAAAGGAGTGAGACAGGGTTGTAGCCTCTCCCCGATGTTATTCAATCTGTATATTGAGCAAGCAATAAAGGAAACAAAAGAAAAATTCGGAGTAGGTATTAAAATTCATGGAGAAGAAGTAAAAACTTTGAGGTTCGCCGATGACATTGTAATTCTGTCAGAGACAGCAAAGGACTTGGAAGAGCAGTTGAACGGAATGGACAGTGTCTTGAAAGGAGGATATAAGATGAACATCAACAAAAGCAAAACGAGGATAACGGAATGTAGTCAAATTAAATCGAGTGATGCTGAGGGGATTAGATTAGGAAATGAGACACTTAAAGTAGTAAAGGAGTTTTGCTATTTAGGGAGTAAAATAACTGATGATTGTCGAAGTAGAGAGGATATAAAATGTAGACTGGCAATGGCAAAGAAATCGTTTCTGAAGAAGAGAAATTTGTTAACATCGAGTATAGATTTAAGTGTTAGGAAGTCGTTTCTGAAAGTATTTGTATGGAGTGTAGCCATGTATGGAAGTGAAACATGGACGATAAATAGTTTGGACAAGAAGAGAATAGAAGCTTTCGAAATGTGGTGCTACAGAAGAATGCTGAAGATAAGGTGGGTAGATCACGTTACTAATGAGGAGGTATTGAATAGGATTGGGGAGAAGAGGAGTTTGTGGCACAACTTGACTAGAAGAAGGGATCGGTTGGTAGGACACGTTTTGAGGCATCAAGGGATCACAAATTTAGCATTGGAGGGCAGCGTGGAGGGTAAAAATAGTAGAGGGATGTAACCTCCCCCTCACTTATCGACCTTAATGACAGTGAAATATTCAACCGCGTGTACCTAATGGAAATTTGGGAAAGCAATCGTCACCGAAGTTAATCTGTCGGTAAAGAGGGAGGAAAGGGTTACATCTAAATGAAAGGAAAAATGCAAATGAAACTGGTGGAAATTAATTTTGAAAAGGGGTAAAGTTAATAAAGAAAGTAAATGTGGCCCGTTACGTCAACAATTAACCAGCCGTAATTAGATGTTTGAGATTTGGGGGAAATTACGGTCGCCAGTCCTAAGGAAAATTACTATAGTAACTGAAAAAGAAAGGTTATTACACATATAATTAGCACTAGAAGCGTGGCAACTGAAGGTTGAGACGTGTAGTGTGAAAACTGAAAGTTTGTCAGAAGTAATAAATTTCGCTACACTCTGACTTAATTTAGCAAAAGAATTAATAAAACTGGAAAATTGAAAGTTAATTTAGTGACTGAAATTAATAGTGAACTTTGTTTCTGAAGCATATTGAAATTCAGTAAAATACAGTTAGTCTTGGGCTACCTCAACAATCATTTCAAAAGCTACTTGAATCTACGCAATTTAGAAATAAGAGATTTAACTTCGAACTTGAATTAAATGATTCTGAACAATTAACAATAGTAAAATTTAGTACGTACCAAGCTGAGCTTCAGTCACAGGTAAGCTAAAATATGCTAACAAAACTCGCACTCTTAATTTGTGCTCGTGTAATCTAAATGTTGTAGCCAGCTATGAATAATTTAACTGAACTTTGAAATTAAGGCAGTGAAATTGAAATATATTATTTTAATGCTGGCGTTTGAATTTCAGCGACACTCGGGTTCATTTCGGGAAAGGAAGGGACCCTGCTTGGCAATGAAATTGGGACAATGAGCAACAAAAGTTCATGCTAAGTTGCTGTAACTTTGTGATGCAACAATTTCAAAAGCTGAGGTCTGCCATACAGTTCTGAAACTTTACGTGCTTTTAGTCTTCCTTGTTGGTTGATTGAAGGTTTGAAGTCGCCGATCGAGGAGGTGGCGACAGTCACTCATTGTCGGCCGTCGCTGTTGCAGAAGCTGGATGCTGGCGCGCCTTCTTCTCGACACGGTCACCAGGCGAAATGGGCTCTTGATGTGCGACAGCTAATGCTTCCCGTCCGCGACACCGTGCTAGAAACTACCATAGCCAGTCGATCGCAATTACATGCTGCCAAACCCCGAAAGCCCGGCAACTTGCGGGAGCGTCACACAACAGACCTGCTCAATCGCACTACTCCAACCAGACTCCCCCTCGCTGCCCGCGCTCGACGCGGCAGAGTTAACACTACCAAAGATCCTACACACTTTCGTTCTTCACACGACCTATCGATGTATTCGTTCGATAGCATAGTTTTCCCTAGGCAAGACCCAGC